>NC_089198.1:12320513-12930754 GCF_963930695.1 Labrus bergylta
TCATCGTTTGGCTTGCAATAATTGACAACTGACATTGTCCCTCCCCTTTCTAAATCGAAAAAGTACACTGTATTAAGCAAAAAAAGTCCATGAAACCCACACATTACACCAAGTTGTGATTGTGGAAAATCCAATTCCAAAACTTTGTCCATTAAAATACTTTTGCATCTTTTGTTTATGTCAAAAGGTTTTGGAACATCACTGCTTGGATTGGCTCCTTTTGGCATCAAGCGCCTTAGAGAGGTCAGGCTGTGATTTTAGCCTGTAGGCTTGGCACACACACACACACACACACAGCTTCTCCATTCATATAAATGGTGTTCTGTGGAGATGAAAGCCTCAGAAGGTCAGCTTACTTACCTCAGCGGATCGAAATTGGAACAATAACTTTTTTTGGCCATCGATAGGACAACATGCCTCGTCATTTTGGAAGACAAACATTAATTGTTTTCAGTAAATTGGAAGCACACCGTTGCCCAGAATGCGATGTGTACCGTCGCACTAAGAGTCTCCCTTCATGACAAACTCATGAAAAACTCATACCAAAGCTTACGTGGGTGTCTGCATACTATTGGCATTTAAGTTTTTTTTTCCTTAACTCTTGGATGACGTACGGCTATTTGAAACATGTGCAAAAATACCTTGCCGAAACTACAAAATCCTCCAGGACTGTGTACTCAGATGAATGTGAACAGGTGTGTCAAAACACTTTTGGCCATGTATTGATTCCATTGTACTTAATCAGTGCATTCATTTGATAAATACATAGAAATGTGCTGTGAAATGCCTTAACATTGTTCTATGTCTGGAATCTACTCAGTTACTACTTCATTAACAGATTGGTACAACAAGTGAACAAAGCAACCTACTTTAGTTTGACCTTTGAGTGTTACATATATCCTGGTAAACATTTAATGGGGGCATGATGAGGTCTTAATAACTCCTCCAATCACAGACGATAATAGACCTATATTGAAATAGCCTCTAAAGAAAGCAGGTGTCACTGGCTGCTGCTGACTCTAGTTGTCAGTCAGGTCTTAGGATTCCAGCGATTTTATCTAATTGATGCCTAATAGTTTACTGAACACATTTGGAATTCAACCACATTGGATAATCTCTCAGTTACAAAAACAAAATGCTCAAAAGTTTCTCCAGAGCATTACCAGATGGCAGCTCGCTCGCAGGTGCGGATGTGTGTGTGTGTGTGTGTCTTTGTAATTCTAACCTAACAAGACACCTGTCGCTGTTTCCAGTCTGCTCCTGTGTTGTTTTTTCCTCTCATTACTGAATACCACCACATGGAGTATCCTGTTCTAACACACACAACATACCTTCGACGCACGCCACCAGTTAGCCTGCCCTGTCACAACAACACGGGCTAACCTCTGACCCTTTTTTTTTTCTGCAGAGATCATTGCTTCCTGTTGCTCCCTAAATAGTGAAGGAAGGCTAAACGAGATCACTGGGGTCAGGGTGGATTTGTAGGGCTGCTGCCAGAAACTAGACTCCTCATTAGCGTGACTGCTAACGTGTAGCTTCATTTCTGGTTTTGACTAGAAATAGTGACAGGAATAACAAGGGTTTGGCGTCTTCTAGCTGCTTCAAATTATTGCTATTCAGCATTTTTAGTGCTTGATTGCCTTTCCAGAATATATTCACTGATAGGGAAACTGTCCCTTCACTGTTACATGAAATTGAGGGCTGATGGCTGCAGGGTTAAAAAAATCGACTGCTTGTATTTTAAGTCACCATCATTACTTTACATAAAACTGTACTTTAAATAGGCGTATATATTTGCACCTCATGTATCGTCTTTTGAGGATGATAATGCATGAGGTGGTCCGATAAGGCCCCTCATTAAGACCACAAAACTACTGTATGTGCGCTTACTAGCTTATATTCGGCATTTGACTCTCCTGACGTTTTTTACTTTATTTTTAACTTTTATTTCCAAATAATGAAAGTCAGATTTTTACCAATAGCTTACTCATAGAATTTATAGTATTGAACTTATTGTGAACCTTTATCATAAGTCAGGAACTGTTAGGATTTTGAAACTTAAATTTAAAATGCCCTTAAAAAAGTAAAATGTATGGTTAATGTTTTAATCACCACAATTTGCTATCAGTTTCACCTCACGCTGCCCAACATTATCCTGTTGCCTCACTCTTTTTTTTGATCCTGCTGTCAACTTCATCTTTGGCCATATAACTTCTGTAGTCATAATCTTCATTCATGTCAGAAGCAAGAGCATGAAAAGTCATGAAGTGGTGATGCGGTGATTAAAATTGGCAGGACGAGTGGCAAAGCAGTAGGGCAGAATTTTTATATTAAAATGTAAACATTAAGGACCTGCAATCAGATTATTGTATCATACGAATCAGGACAACATTATATGTCTGTATCAATATTTTGTCCTACTCTTTTTAAACATGCTCTGAATTTTTACTTTCAATTACTTTAGTTACTTTCAGAAGACTAGAACGTGAATTTTTTGGCTCTTGGTTTAAAAAAAAACCTTAAGGTGTCCTCCGTATCCTCCAGCTCTCTTAGTGACCTTGAGTCCACCTTGTCCTCCATTCACCAAACTGAGTTTTAATTCTGTAGGCCGGGGCGACCAAACGGAAATAAAAAGCCCATTATGTGTTGCCCGCGGCGGGGGCTTGTTGACTGGGTTTTATTACAGCGGGGGATGAGAGCGCTTGATGCCTTCATTTAGGACCCTGAGCACCCGGCGCTGACAGCCCTGTGACTGTACTGGCCCCTGTGGCATCGCTAAAAAAGACCATGACAGAAAGAGACACTGTGTGTGTGTGTGTGTGTGTGTGTGTGTGTGTGTGTGTGTGTGTGTCCTGGCTGTCTGTAGTCCAGGCTGGCATGGTGATTTTTGCTCGTAAAGCTGACAGCAAGACATATGTATAGATCCCCATTAAAATTTTACTACTAATCACTATGGATGGCGTGCATAGCTACTAGCTGGCTGACGAGTCAAACACGCACACACTCGCATATGCACTCACAAAAATATGCATGCATGCACAAAAACTGGAAAATGTGCCGACAGGCACACATTCATACGCTTACCAGCTATGCATTACCTGTGTGTGGCAGTTACTCAACCAGCAGCTGACTGATGTCCAGAACATTTTTTCTCAACAAGACATCAGACCACATCATTTACTTGAAAATTTTACTGACAATTTTGAAAAGTTAATAGACAAAAATACAGTTAACTTTTTAAAGCACTTTTTTTTTCTGAGCGGTGCGTATTGGTTCAAACTCTTGCTTTATTTTTTTTTCCTCATAAGAGACTGTGTTGCCTTTCTCGCACGGTGGTTTCAGGTAAAGTTCATCACGGGGTTGGCAGACTCATAAAAGTCTATGTAGCGTATCTTAAGGCCCTTCCACGCTGTGTTGTAATGTTATCAGCTGAAGTGTCAGAAAGAGGAGGAGGGGAGGGGGGGAGTTATAGACAGCAACGCAAGGAAAAGAGTGAAGCAGTGGAAGCATACGTGAGTTATGTCAGGTTTTCCTCTGCTGATAAACTAGACCCTTCAGTGACCTCCTGTCAGAGGACATCACAGAGACTTTCAAACCTCAGGAGTCTTTTACAGATAAGAAAACTCTTTGTGTATGCATCAGAGACTCACAGAGAAATGTCTTTAAGTTGTTTAATTAAAATGTAAATCAAAAGTTTTGGCGGGACAGAGGAGGAGGTATGCCTCTTCCATTCTTCCTCTCCATCTTTCCATAAATCCTTGCCTCCTTCCTCTCAAGTGAAGCTCTGTGACATGAGGAAGGCCGGAGACTTACTCTGAGCGTGCCCTGTGTTATGGAGGTTATCTAAAGCAGCGCTACAGGGGTCTCCTTATGCTTCCTTAATGTCCCTGTTTTTTATGTGTGTGCGGCAGGCAGCGAGCGTCAACCATGTGTATTTATGTGCAACGATGGAGTAAATAAACACATCGTTGGCGAGGTCATAGAGGCAAAGGTGAAACAGCGGCTGCAATCGATACCCCCGGGGTGTGTGTGTGTGTGTGTGTGTGTGTGTGTGTGTGTGTGTGTGTGTGTGTGTGGAGGCAGGTGTAAGCACCCCTCCTCCCTTCCCTCTCATGCTAACTCCGTTACCCCACTTGTTAGCCAGCGGAGGGTGACCCCACACACTCTCTCAAACACCACAGCTGATAGAAGCACCCAGCTAATGGGCTGTAATGTGAGGTGACCACAAAGGGACGCTTCTTGAAGGTCTCGCCCAGGGGACCCAGGACTTTACGTGTGCGTTTGCATGTTCATACGTCATTTAGTGTGTGTGCATGTCTGTCTGTGTGTGTGTGTGTGTGTGTGTGTGTGTGTGTGTGTGTGTGTGTGTGTGTGTGTGTGTGTGTGTGTGTGTGTGTGTGTGTGTGTGTGTGTGTGTAGGTGCACCATGGGTGACCCTGTTACAGCACAGACGTGTCTGTCCTAATGTCTTTAACTGAGGGTAGAGTGAGGTCAGCCTGCTGTGCGTATAGAGCTTCCTTTCTAACTGTAGAGCCCAGAGGGTGTATGGGGAGGGGGGATCTGGTGAGACACTTTCCTTGTTATCACAAATTATTACCTGCATTTCCTTCAGTTAAACATTATAAGGTGCAGCAGCAACAGTTTAGCTCTTCCCATCTCGCCAGGCTGAATGAAGAGATTTAAGAGAAAGGACAAGACGACTTCAAATGGGGAAACGTTGAACGGTTTAGTGCAAATTTGTTTGGAATCAGTTTCTACTTAAAATGCTTAAAAATATCACAAATACTGGAAAAGGTTCGCTTAGAAGCCGATGTGTGCTCATTGCATGCTTTATCTGCTAATCTGTGGAAGAATTTAAAAGTGTAAGGTATTCCTTTTTGAAGTGTTTTACTGTTTGGAGCACTAGAAAGAACAGATCTTTAAGTGAAACTTCTTCTCGTTTTGAAAGGCGAACGCTGCTAAAACTGGTTTGTAAGAAAGAGAACAATAAGAAAAAAACAACGCCTTTTGGAAATCGTTTTGCCCATCGAACTCTCCTTGAGTTGAAGCTGACGTGATCGGATTACTTCTTCTGTATAAGAATAAGTTCAACACTCTTGATTTCCATTTTGTAAAGAGAAGAAATCATTCAAGTCACACATTAAAGATATTATTATTATTAATTATTATTTATAATTTCAATGCATGCAGATGTTTTGACAGTCACTACCTGTGGACATTTAGAGTCACAGGACAAATAGGGAAGAATATATTTAGTTTAGAATATTATTTTAAAACAGAGACGAAGTTTGACATTAGGAAGGGATATTTGCACCTTTGCTGGTGCTTCAGGGCGCCTCAAGAGTATTGCTTCTTGTTACATATTGGCTTTTGTCTTGAAATGTGTGGTCAAATTGTCATGCATCAAAATTGACTTAAGGCTCAATTATTTGTTTCTTTGTTTTTTTAACAATAGACCCCCACATGTGGCTGAAGAGGGAACTAAACACAAATCTTAAACATCCATTTAAATTCCCATTCTGAAAAGGCAGACACTGATAACAGCTTGTCTGTCATTGTAATGCCCCAAAATTAGATCACCTACAGTATTTGTTGACCACCTACCCTGACTAACTCTTTCTCTCCCCGTCTGTCAACCCTCTGTGAGTCGATAAGCCTCTATTCTCCTCTTTTTCACTGATATGATCGGTGTCTTCAGGAGCACTCAGGCCACTTTTACCCAAACCGCTAACTACTGTTCCAGGCAGCTATCAGGGAAAATCACGCAGGCCCACGTAAGTGTGTGTGTGGCTGATTTCATACATGTGTGCGTGTGCTCTTGTGTGCGTCTTCCACTCGTCCATCTAGCTGTCGGCGTCTATCGACCAGGGGCCATCATGTGTGTTTTGGCCCGAGCGAGGCCACAGATGCTGCAGGGCTATTAGGTGCCCATTGTTTGTTTTGAATGGCAACGGAAACAAAATTGGTCTCATTCTGATCTTATTGTGGGTAACCCTACCTCCCTCTGTGGCCAGGGGAGGCAAAAACCAATCCTAATTCACTTACCCCACCCCAACACTGGCTTTTCTAATGCTTTTTCAGGGATGAAAATATGGCAACATGCAATAAGTGTCAACAGGACAGAGGTCTTAAAAGCAAGAGGGGGAGAGCGAGAGATGGACAGATACATGGGGAAGAGAACGGCTGAAACCTTTCTCTGTTCCTTTTGTTTCTTTTCTTTATTTCTGCTTCAGGGTTGTTCTCACTCTCGTGTCCCTCTCTCCTTTCCCTCCCCGCTTCCTGCTTCCTGCCTCCTGTGAATCTTGTCTCCAGCAGGAACATTAGTGAGACATTGTGATTGGTTTGTAATTTATGGAGCCCCATAAGTGGGCCAGATTGATAGGGCTGTTTAAGGGGAGAACACCGAGACGACACTTTATTTAATACACAGAGACAGAGATGTGGCTTTAACCTCAGTCAGCATGGACACACAGCTAATGTATATGGACATGTAAGCACTTTGCATGCACAGATATAAATGAACTGTGCACACATGTGTTACTAAGGTCAGATGAATTTAACTTTTCCTGAAGGTAGTTGTTGTACCACACTTTCAAATTTGCACTCAAACAACAATACACAGAAAAAACTACATATACCAGGAGAGAAACCTGGTTTCCCCTGTTGAATAATGGAAATACTGTTGAGGTTCAGTTTTTATGAAACGCTTTTGGACCTGTGTTTATAACTTACATACATTTTTATATTTAATCAATCAGACTGGCTTTATCTAAACTCCCTTCACACACACACATCTGAGGACCTTGAACACACAATAAGTAGCTGAAAAGATTCGCTGATTAATTAAAATTAAGTAAATATATTTAAAAAAAAATCTGTGTTTCAGCTTTTCTTTGCCATTTGGAAATGAAGAGTATTTGGGTTTTGGACTTTTGGTTGAAATTTAGCAATTGAAGACATCACTTGGAGCTCATAAGCATTTTGATCCCCATTTTGGCTTTTAATACATTTAATCATTTCATTAAAACAATAATAAGGAGATGAAATTCTAAGTTTATTTCAGTTGAATTTGATCATATTTTCTCCGCCCCTATCTGCCTGTGGCCATGTTTAAAACACAGACCAGGTCTTGTCTCTCTGGCAGAATAAACCCCCTCCACTCTCAGCCCGGCAGCACACAGCCGATCCTCACAGGGCAAAGCTCTGGAGAGAAAGACGATCTGCCCACAGCGGCCAACCCTGCCCTCTCATCTGCCCTTCACACAAACACACACTCACGCACACACACATAGGCAGCCGTGCCCTCTCCTCTGCCCCCTGCACACCAGCTGTAATGATGTCTGTTGACCTCTAACACAAAGGCTGCCCTGCCAGATTAGTTTACAAGTGGCCTAGGGACTCTGGGCTTCAAATCTTAACCCCTGCAATTTTCTGCATTGATTATGAACACTGTTTTCTCCTGTGTGGTCATGCCACCAGGAAACTTTGGAGTATCGACAGAACGACATGACATATTCTTATGGAGTCAAAAAGAAGGAATACTTTAAAATGTATATCATACATTTATAAAGGGGCACAAACTGGTTATCATTTCCACATTTCTTTAAAAATAACTTAACTTAAAGTATACTAATTTGCAACTGCACCTCATAGTCTTCATCAGCAGAACCGGTTTTCCTGGATTGTCATGGTAACAGCTAATTTCTTCAATGATTTGACCATACAATGAGGAGTCTTCATCCTTTGATACGGTTGAAAGTAAGCAAGTTAATGGACCCTGCGTATATTTTATTTAAAATGTTCAAAATAATCCAAGAGTTGCATAAAGAAGCTCAAACACTCACAAAAACAACAAAAATACAAGTACCACTAATCTCTAAATACTCCGTCCTCTCAAAGAAATATATGTATGAATGTTAGGGCAGGCACACACACACACACACACACACACACACACACACACACACACACACACACACACACACACACACACACACACACACACACACACACACTCAGATGTCAGGGACGATAAGTGGCAAGTAAGTAATAGCCTGGCTGTCTGGCAGCCAGCTGCTAGCCCTGCTGTTTACATGCCATCTGATTACCCTAATTTCAAATGCATGCATGGCAGCTAGGCTGATAAATAGTCCCCCCCTCCTTCCTCCTTCTATTTCCCTATTGTCATCCACTGCAGGCAAGTGAGGCCATAATACCTTTTTGATTATTCAATAAATAACCCATAATTCGACATTGATTGGGGCCGTGAATGGGCTTAGCGGGGAGGAGGAGGAGGAGGAGGGAGGGATGGTAAGGAGGAAGGATTGTTAGGTGGTTAAGATGGTGGGGTGGGTGAGGTTAGAGGGAGGGAGGGAGGGAGGGTATCGACCAGTGGTGGTCAGTGCTTCGATGACCGCTGGTCGTTGAGGTCACTGCTTTGCACACATTGATAGAAATGTGTGTTAGGGAGCAGACACTTGTGCCTCTCCTGTGATGTGATGTGATTAGGGTAAGGGTCATTCGTTCAGCCTCATTGCTTCTTGTCCAAACAAAGATGTCCAGGATAAATGAAGCAACTTGATAATTAGGGTGAGAAATGAGCAACAATGAGGCGATGCAGATTGACATTTTGTGTCTATTTCTCTCTGTCAGGTGTCCCTTTTTTATTGGATTTAACCATCATCAGTCACATGTTCAAATAACGCTGGATTGTCTTTATACACACTTGAATATTTACCGTGAGCAAGCCGGTCATACATCATGTGACCGGTGCAGATAGTGAAGCTTCATCATCTTTTTTTTTTTGTGTTCGTATGTTCTTCTCCGCTTGCTTGTTCATACTATGAACATCGTATGGTTTCTACAGCATCTTTTTTTAAGTCATGCCTTGCCTCCTGAGCCCCTTCCACATGCATGTGTAAAAACAGCTGAAAAGTATTTAAAATTAGTTAAACTCCAAACGTGTTATGTTTCTAAAAGCCCTCCTGACATTGGGTTTAAAATGGGGCGTCATTTTGCTCAAAGTTGTTCTCTAAATTTGGACACTATACAGGAACAAATAAGATAATGGCTGTTGGACTGTTTACATCTATCATTAGGGCAGTCAGTGGCTCACACTTAACAGCCTTGACTGTGAATCTTTGACTGCTGTGCCATTCATTTTCTTCTAAGGGAGGTTAGTCTGAGTAGCTCCTGTTCTATATTCAGCTGTGAGTAAAGCATCACCAGAGGCAGTTTGGTTGGTTATAATATAGCACTATCCAACAACAAGAAACAGGTGCTAACCCTGCATGTGTATGCTAACTGCTCGCTGTAAAATGGAAAGCAAAAACTTTTGTAATTCACCATTCAGTGACCAATTTAATATTTTCATGTGATTCTGCTACAGACGACTCAAACACACATGTTCAGGGCTACACTAAATAAGTCATGGTTGTTGTGTATGGAACTACGAAGCTCTCAATCAACAGGTGATGAGGCCAATGAGGCTTAAAAATAAGGCTTTAAAAGCTAAATTAGCTGTTTTAAAAAAAAGGCGAATCTCTAAAAGGTATGAAGTTGTAATTTACTATCATCTTGGTGGATGCTTGGTGGACCCTAACCTTCAATATCAGATTCGGGATTCTGACTTTTTTAAAGCTACATTTCCAGAGGTTTTTAAGCCTTGATCAAAAGCCACCGGTCAAAAAGATCTCTATTGTTTCAGCTCAGCAGAAGCAACAGTAACTGGAACATGATTATAACCAGCAGTATTTGGTCACATTTGTTGGCCAGGGGCCCATTATGTTAACCACCTTGATGAACATTGATTGCCAATTCTTATCTCTGCTTCAGGCAATATGACCTCACTTCATTGCTTCAAAAATTTGCCAACGTATCCTGGCCCCAAATTATCCCCATAGCTTTTGGTGAACGCCTCAGCGTGACATGGTTAGTATAGACCGTATTGAAACCTGCCCCCAAATGGATTATTCCTTTCTCCTAAGTAGGATGGATTTTATGGTGCTTGCCTGATCACTATCTGAAACCCACTAATCGTTTGCCTGTGTGTGTGCGTGTGTATGTGTGTGTGTAAACCCTGCTGCCTTGATGTTGCCATTGAAGTGTCCCTGGCGTTGTACTTATTGGAGTTCCCTGATGTTAGATATTGGAATATTGATCCTGGAGAATGTTTAGCTTTCACTCTTCTCTGGTTTCATTTATATGCTCACACAGCTGACGCCCGCTTCACACAGCAGTACAAGCTGCAGATGTGGCAGTACATGAGGGACCGAGATCAAATCAAACTCTCAATCAATGCTGGAGAGGGGGGAAAAAAAAATCTGAGGAGAAGATTTGGGTTTCAGAGGGATTTCATACACAACATCTTGCATATCTGTTGGGAGATTGGAGCTAGATCAAGTTAACAGCAATCAATTTTGTGAAAATGCTTTGAAAATTAACAGATAAAATTGTAGCACGTTTTTAAAATGCATTCAAAATATTATAAAGGCAGTATGGGGAAAACTTGGAAGCACTGGAGAAGCCTATTTGACTCCAAACTCATGAACAGTTTATTTAATCTCCCAAAGAGGTTGTAGACTCATCCGACATCTTGTCTTGATACAGTTCTTTGGGATGGTGTTAAACACTAAAACTACTTAAGCTAGTTACTCAAAACACCTCCATTTCCCAAAAAGATCACGCATGTGTATAAGTAGTCATTTAAACCAAAACCATGCTCTTTGACCCAAACATAACCAAGCTGTTTCCATGCCCACACATAACCAAACCATTTTGCACGGGATGTTAGAGACAATATCAGTGTTGTGACTTCAATGAAAGATATGTTTTACTGAAATTGCTGTTGGTTGAAGAAAATAAGCATCCACACAACTTACAACCACGAGTACAGTCTGGTTAAAATCTGCCACACAGCGGTTACACTTTGTTCAATTGGCAGTCTATTTACTGCATAAGCTGACATCACAGTTCAGGACACACACACACACACACACACACACACTGAAGTGTCTCCAGAACAGACCCATGCAGTCATCACCACTTAACAGGCCGTTGATGACTTCAAAAGGAAAAATAGCGAGCAGCAGCCCTCCACGTTTCAGAGACAGCCACTGAGTGAGTCTCCATTTAACAACAGTTGCATTACAGTGAGATGTCGGTTTCCTATTAAATACCTTCTTCCAATTGCCCATTATTTCCCCCAATAAAACCACTGCAGACTGCATCGGAGGGCTGTTTTATCCCCCAATCACCCCACGTCCTTTTGTTTCGGAAAACATGTTTCAACTAAATGCAACTCTGAGAGAAGGAGCGGGAGTGAGATGGGGAAGGAGTGTAAGGAGGGAGGGGAAAGAAAAGGTAATTTAATGAAGTGAAACGTTTGATGTTGTAAATAAAAAGCAGACTGGTCGTGGGTGAGAGGCTGGGGCTAATGGACTTTGTTGGATGGTAGGTGTGGAGCTGCTGATCTTTGAAAAGCCTAAATAAAAACTTGAACCTCTCAGAAACGATGCCAAGAAACCCCCCCTTCGGCCTCAGGCATTCACTTCACTGGTGGGGCTTATTATGCAATTACAGCAAGGTAAAAAGCAGTGCCAACCCCCTCATCTCAGTGTGTGGGTGTATGATTATGTGTGTTAGTATCCATGTATGTGTGTGTCTTATGTACCCGTATACTTTACAATGATAGGTAAGGAAAGTGAGGGAGGAAGTGAGGCAAGAAAAAGTTGAAGACAGGAATACAAAAAGACAAAAAGAAAAAGGGGAAATGAAAAAGGACAGCAAAGGAGATGAGACCACACGATTATGAAGGTTAAACAATGGCAGCGGTCATTACGCTTCACTTTCAATGAGAGGCAGGAGAGAAATCACCGCCCATTTATAATTCATATCCTCAATTACCACTAATAAAGTGGCATGAATGGGGCCAGCCCAGGGAATGGCGCAGGCACAATTACATGTAGTATAGCCTGGCATTAACATTTTCTATTTGAACATTTTTCAGCCTCAATTTCTCTTGGAGTTAATAAGAGCGATGATCCCTCCTTGACTTTTTCATGAAATTATTGTATGGTTATAATATTCCAATCTATTAGCCCCTCTCTTCTCTGTAATGTATTCTTCCATTTAATAGCCTGACCCGGCTGGATGGAGAGATGAAGAGAGAGAGAGAGAGAGAGAGAGAGAGAGAGGAAGAGAGAGGAAGAGAGGGAACATGACATTGATGAGAGGAGTGGGTCTTGTCGTTTTGACCCCACAGGGGGTGAGACAAAGGTCTGATATATCCCGTACAGCGTTTGAATTGAGGTCTCTCTGGAGGCCGTGTCTATCATCTGAAAAGCTTTCTGTGGAAGTGCTGCTTTTCTCACATCCTGGTACTGTAAGGCTGCGAGTAGCGAGCGTCAAGTTGTGAATACTGTCACCAGGATTAATACATCTTTTCATTTATCTGTGGATGAGTTTCTCTACTGATGAATAACCAATGACTGATTGACGCTGACCTTGCAAATTCACATCCACATATGTGAAATATAAAACCTAATATTTAGGAGCTGCCGCTGTAAAGCACCCTGCTTCTTTTTATACGACATACCTGTACGGTTGTCACTTTTTTTCTTTTCTCTTTTAAAGTTTATAGCTCAATTTTTTATACTTTCTTTACTTTTTACTTTCATCAGTTAACAGGAGAGAAGGCCTTTTCGTCGTACCTTTGAATGGTGACAGTAAGGAACATATCGACTCTGATGTTGCACATTTGAGTTGTTTTCTTTCTGAAAGCAGTGCAGTGTTGAAGAACTCGATACACAATGCCTTAAATCTGCAAAAAGGAATACCTACCATATATTTTACATGTTAACATAACAGCACTATGACCACATGGACATACACAGTTTAAATGCACCTTAAACCCTTAAGTCTAACTCTTCCTCTACCACCTACTTTTACTCCAATTTCAAATATTGAGATCATAAATATTCTTAACAATCTCTTAACTGGGAACATTGGCTCTCTTTTTACATTGATATCGTCTGGGGAGGGGAGCCAATATTCCAGGGCTCATGGTTTATACTTGAATGAACAATAAAAGATATCTGGGCAGAGTAACACCTTCTATTCACTGATCATCATTTACAGCCCGGCCGGCAACTTGAGAAACAAGAATGGAGTTGAGAAGTGAAATCTAAGACTGGACTGTATCTGCGCTTTAATGCAAATGCTTTGTCATCATATCATAGCAAATCATCAGTGAGTGACATGTGCTGCAGGAACATTAGCTATTTGAATTGTGATAACATTTTTTAGAAATGCATGAGCGTCAAGGGTAAAATAAATAAATAAGATGTTAATAAGTATTTTTTAGCAGGACAGACCTTCAGTCTATATAAATAAGAAGGAGCTTACAGTGTAATCAATCCCAGATACACATGAAAGGAACAAAGGGTCATGCTCCAACATCGTGTTGCATTATTATTCCAGCGGTTGCTGCTTGCTGCCGTACGGAGCCACGTTCCCCCGATTCCTCCGGCTGGTCGTCTAATGGGCCTGTTTACTCCACGTTCCCTCTCCTGCTCTTTCACCTCCTCCCTCCATCCCTCCTTCATCCTCCCCACATAAAATGTCAAAAGTATTCGGCCAAAACCTGCCCGCCTGCTTTTTTTTTTTTTTTTAAATATAAGATAACAAAGTGTTCAGAGCTTGTAAAACTCTGCAGGACTGGCAGTTTAGCGGACTTCCCACAGCCTAGAAACGTCTATAGTGGAGAAGATGACGAGGATAGAGAACAGAAAAAGAGATTGTGTAGCTAAACAGTCATGAGCCTGTTATCACAGAACTTCTTAATTGTGTTCAGGCTGCTCATGTCTGTGTAACACCTCGGTGGCACACTGCGAACACACACACACACTGTAGTACACACAGACGGAGGAAAAAAAGGCTTACTATCTCTTTTCTTACACACACACATACACATTAGGACTACACACACACACACACACCATGTGGCTAGCTGAGAGCCAGCTGTTCCTTTCCACTTCACATCTCTATGGGCTAACGACTGCTAATCCCCCATAGCTTTCCCCTCAAAGGAACTAAGGCAGCAGCCATGATCTAACTCCTATTGAATTCCAATTACCCTCCACCAGGATTTTACAATAAGAGTCCCCCCTTTCACCACCACCAGCTCCACTAACACAACCCTTACTTCCCACATGGATCGTACCGTCACAACAAGAGCCCACCCGCACAAAAACAGCCTGGAGATACAGTATCATTAGGACCACATGTTTATTTCTTTATGCTAGTTATTCATTTTTATGATTTGAATTCAATTATTTTTTTTAGACGTTTGGCAGCCCTTACTGCCTCAAAACTACCACTTACATTACATGAGCCACATTGCACTGAGAGGACACCAAAGCACACTACTGTATGCTCCCCCCCCATCGGCCACATGTCCGATGTATCCGTGGGCAAGCCCAAGTTGCTCCCACTGCTTCGTTAGCTGTGTGTGAACGTGTATACAGTGGGAATAATTACTTCTGATGGTCACTTTACATATCAGCCTCTGTATTCAGTGTGTGAATGGATAGGTGTGACCTGCGGTGTAAAAGTGCTTTGAGTAGTCAGACGACTAGAAGAGCGCTATACAAGCTCAAGTCCATTTACTCCCTCACTCCCGTAAGCTTTAACCTCCAGCTATGAGGGACATACGTGAATAAGGAGGTTTAAAGGGACAAACATTTTCCAGAAATGTTCAGGAGTGCACGTGTGAAACAGGATACACAGTCTCCTTCACCTCCCCCTTTTATCCCTTTTCCCCCCTCCTTCACTCACCCTCTATCAGTCGTAATAACTTTCTAGGCATGCATCAGGAACAATATTGCAATGAAGAAAAGTTATAACAAACAAGGTTTTATGAATTCAAATAATAATAGGATGATAAAAGTCATGGTTAGCAAACATGTACAATCCAACAGCCCATATATCCATAATAATAAACAACTGTTCCAAACCCAATGCCCCGCCTTTCACCCAAAATATCTGGTTTGATTTTACTTCCACTACGCTGGTGAATTCCAGAGAGCAACGCTGGGTCATAAAACAACGGGGGGGTCTGGGGTGTTCTGTGGAGTTGTAGGGTGATGGGAGTAAAGTCAGAGACGACAAACTGCTATTGTTAGAGAGGGTGGGCCGAGAGGAAAGTCAGTGCAGTATAGAAAAAAAAAAAGGAAGCAGTCAGGGAATAAGTGATGAGTAAAGTCATAATTCCATTTCATTTTTTTTTCACAAACTGACCTCATTTAACAATCGTAATTACTTTTTTATAAGGGATTTATTTTTCTTATTTTCATGTTGTGATTTGGCATATTCAATCTTTTTCTGACATCCATGGCGGCCTCTTTTGTGATCTGTATCACAAACAAGCTAATCAATTGCAAGCAAATGTTGTTGCCAATCTTAACTGCTGTAAATCTGAGGTTGTTAGTCATTATTTTAGTGGCCCTCTCATAACAGCCAAAAACATTTTCAACAAATCATCTTACTAGAAAATATTTTTTCTGTCCAAACCAAACCAAAAGTTTGACGCCTTCAGGAGCACGCTAATGTGAGTCCTGCCATCAATGTTGGAAACAAAATCAAACTCAAATATATTCTTTTTTTTTTTATTGCAAATTGATACAGACGTCAAAACAGACCAAAATATACAATAGCCTATATGCATTATTCCTAGACTTATAACAGTTCTAATGCAAGCATAAAAAAATGCCCTTAATATTCAATGTCATTTAGTTTGTTTAGTGATTTTTTTTTTTGCCATGATGACAAATCATCTGCATAATTTTTCCCATGACACAACCGCAGGTAATGACTTCAAGTGGTTGAATGAAATAACAGAAAAAAGGACTGGTGTTCAAAATCACATCTGCAGCACGCCGTGTGTCTGCTCTGACTGAGATCGAGGCTAAAGGTGAAAGTGAGTTTGTGTGGCACTCAAACTGTGGTATTGGCACTAAGGTTTTTTTTCCCCCTTTAAAATGTCCTCACTACCACTTTAATGTTGCTCTCCGCTTTTGGATGATTACACTATGATGGAGAGATGGAGTCATGGCAATAGTTTATTACCACACACACTGACATCCAAAAATCCCTAAGGTCGCATGCAGACTTTGCAAAAGGAGAAGTCCAAGTCAGAAGATGAAGTTTGAGTTTTCACAGCTCAGACAGCTTAGTGTGTTTTGACCTTTTGAATCCGAGCATGACTCAAATGTTTGCAGCGAAGCAAAGTATGAACCATAGAGTGTATAGAAATGGACGTTAATGTCAGTGAAGTCACTCATTGGTGTATGAAGGGCGTTTTGAAGCTGATCGATGGTCGCAATGTTATAAATGCTGACTCTACTTTCGGTCGACGAAGAGGTGGAGTTAAGGCAGCCTTGAGCTTCCTGGCAAAAATCAATAACGAACCCCACTTGTCACTCAACTCAGCCATGTCCCATGTTATGCAAATGCATGCATTACGCTTAATCATAAAATGATAATAACAGGCGAGTGGGAAAAAAATGGACCCAACTACAGCTTTTCTCAAGAAAGAAAAGAGCTGTAAAGTGCAAAACATATTTTTGAACCATGCAATAAACATGTTTATATCTGCTGTAAAAATGGCTATTTAATATGGGACCTAATGGGGATTCCTTGGCTTTTTCAGCCAGCCTCATGTGGACGTTCCACTGCAGTTTTTTTGCACTACCCAAATGGCTTACATATTCAACAACGGAGGATACTTCTTTTTTTTTTTGCCAAGTCCCTTTAAAATTGAACTGTAAATAAATAAATAAAGATTGAAAACTTAACCACACAATATTTAAAAGTTAAGCATTTTTTCTTCTTTATTACCTCCCCAGTAATTTTAAAATTGCAAATTATTTTTTACACCCTCTTGGGTAAAGTTTGATATTCAGCCAGGACACTTCAGCAGAACTACATTCAAAGCAGGCATCAAATGTGAACTCTTGGGAAAGTGAAAAAAAATGTTCTCACTTATTTTGCAATAACCCTTTCCCCTTTTGCTTTTGCCTTCTTTAAACTTAATATCCTCACGTCATTTTAATAACTCAAAGGTGCAAAGACTTTCTATCGGACAAAAGGGGAGGGAGGAGTCATTTCCAAAAAAGAAATAAAGACATCGAGATCTTCAGCCAGAAGAGGTTTGCTGTTGTTTTTCCCCCCTCTTCATGGTAATATATCAAAAGTTTTAACCCCCCCAGCCACCCACAGTCCAGCTGTTAAAAAAGACCAAGAACCAAGTAGAGAGTGGAAAGCAATCTCTGAACAATCACAGTTATAAAGGAAAAACACGATCCAATCAGAGTCGACTGGGCTTTAAATGTCACGGTGAATTAGACATGAGGGTGCTCTGCTTGTTATGAGTTCAACTGAAAAAAAAATGTGCAAGGCATTGTTTAGTTAATTTCCCTTTTCTTCTTTGAATGAGTGTGTGTGTGTGTGTGTGTGTGTGTGTGTGTTGTGGCCATCTATCCTCTCAGACATGTTTAATAGGGCTTTGGCTGCGTTGACCGGGGGTGTAAATGTGTCATACTTTATTAGAAATCCCAAAGAAGAGGGCTAACATTAATCACTGGCTCTTGTTTATGAAAGTCATAAATGTTTCACTGAGTGCTTTATTGTCGGCTGCCAGATTTGGAGAAGTGTAGAAGCTCCTTAATATGTGTGTGTGTGTGTGTGTGTGTGTGGGGTGTGTGTGTGTTATGTATGTTTCATGTTAGCACCCCAAACCTATGAGAAATCCTCTCTCCCTCTTTCCCGCTCACTCCCTATCTCTCTCTCGTAGGCTTTTTGTCATGTTGTCAGAAAGTATGACATCACCCTGATCTCTGACCCACCTAGTAAGGAGAGCGCTGATTGGATGATTGGCTTATAGAGGACGTCCACATTGACTCCAAACTCAATTCTGCTGATGTCAGGAGCTATTACAAATGACGACATGCGCATGCACACTCCGACAGGACAGTGTGTTTGTGTGTGTGAGTGTGTACAGTGTGTGTGTGTGTGTGTGTGTGTGTGTGTGTGTGTGTGTGTGTAGACATGTTCAGGGTTATATAGGTCAAATGTCTGAAGCTAGAACATCTCCCAGCTGAAATACCAGGCGAAATGTCAAAGTCTGCCGCTGTGCAATCCCTCAGATCAATAGTTCAATTGGACATAAAGGCATCATTCTGTTCACTGGGCTAACATGCTCCATCATATGCCAGCTTATGTCTGAAACACTTTAAAGGTAACCTGCTAGAAACAGTTCTTTGGTCTTCCCACAAAGAAGAAGAAAACTGGGTCTTGTTGAGTCTAAAGAAATTGGTTCGGTTCACACAGATGTTTCCATTTGTAGTTTATTTTTAACAGAGTCATCTAAGAGAATCTAAGAATAGTATGTCTTAACAAGGAAATCTGATTTTCTAAACCATAACCAAATTGAGCCAAAATGAACATCTGTTTTAGGGTCACTTGCTTTAGTGTTTTGATGCAAAACTATTTGTAAATGCATAAATAGATCAACAAATGCATACACAGATCTGCACACAGATCCATATTATTGCAAAACCTGGTCCTGATGCTGTTCGTTGCATTTCATCCCCCACTCCCTCTCCACACATCCCCATTTGCAGATCGACATCTCCCCTGTCCACTATCCAATAAAGGGCAAAAAGCCCAAAAGACACAGTAATCTTTATGAAACAAAGTATTCAGTATTTTATCAGAAAACATTATTTTACTAATAGTTTTAAAACAATAATAACTCCATACTTAAGCACCCTATTTTAAGTTTTACTCGAGTATACCCTATGATACATCTGAATGCAGAAATAAAGCAAGTTCATAGGTATTTTCGTTCAACTGTTTCTGCTAGCTTACTAAATTCAATCTTATGAGAAGTTTGTAGCAAAAACAAGCACGTCGTTCCTTACTTAAGGTGACTAAAAACCGAACCAATTCTCTCATCCACTAGTCAATACTTATTTGCATATCATTTGTGCCGTATAAATACAATGTGAATGCTTGTTAAAATGGTTTAAATGGCTAACTTTTAAGCTAACACTTGTTCTCTTACACATCCAGCAAACAACACAAGCGTCTCATCAACTAAAGCTTCCTGGAAAAAGACAACTCCTGATAGAAATGTCTGGATAATTGTTCAACTACTTGAAAAACATCTGAAATATACCCCAAAATCTTTTTAATCTTAACTCGCCTATATATTTAAGTCACGACTCTGAAATAGTAAGTTGAACATCCAGTTCTTATCTATTGAAGAGACTTAAGGTTAAGTGAACAATACATACATATTTTCATGTAACAGTTGGTCATCTTTCTAAAATAAAAACAGAAACGGCTGAATATGACGTCCATATATATTAATAAAGCATCAAGGCATCCACACACTTGAGTTATCTGAAATGACAATCTTTAGTGACATGCTCCATCTCTCTTTAAAATACTTCTATGTTCAACGCAGAACCCTCCCAGTCTGCAGATATTATGCAGCCGTAAGATGACTTTCTCATGGCTGAATTGTCAGATGGGGAATCTTTATTAGACGTCCTATTCTCCCTTTAGGATTTCTGTTGAGTCAATGTCCCTTGTAGGCCTCTTTTAGCTTCCGCTGCTCACTTTAAACAGACTATAATATACAGTACGTCCCGTATATTACGCTGCAGAGCCCCATTGTGAGAACTCATCTTTCCTCTCATGCTCTCTGTGCAATCATCTCTGCTCTTTTAGCTCTTCCCCAAAGTCCAACGTCAAAGCATAAAAGTCATAACGATACATCTAAAAAGACAACGGTTCACTGCCGCTCCGCTACACATGAAATCACGACAAATCATAAATTCAAAGAGCCTCCGTCGCCCCCCCCGCTCCTCCTCCTCCTCCCCCTCCGCCCTCATCTTCCTCCTAGTTAAGTGTGGAATAATGTCATCTTAATGATTATTTTTTTGCGGTGTGCCATAACAGCATAATTCAGAGAGGGCGTAATGATTTTTTATGCCCCTGACATATTGTTTTGCGAGGAGTGACATAAAAGCACGGTGACATGTGGCATTTTGGGAAAGGTCAGGCTCTCCGTCTCGGCCGCCCGTCCATCTTCATAACGTCGCCACTTGTCATATGGAAACTGGCATCACCAATCTTTGTCTCTCCCTTGTCGCTCGCTGCCCCTCCTTTCCTCCCTCGTATCCTAATTCTGCTTCCTCTCTCCGTCTCCTTTTTTCACCCCTCTTTAATTTATCGTCACTGTTTTTCCTGTCATGTGAAATCCTATTTATTCCTGTATAGATGCTTTTTGTTAACACATAGAGGGTAATCACTGTAGGGAATAGCAAACAAGATTTCACACACACACACACACACTTACAGAAGCACACACACACACACACACGTTCACAAGGCCTCGGGGGTGCTGCGGGGTTCCCGGGGACCGCATGTCAACACCAGCTGTGAGGATTGTGGTGACAGAGAGAAGGGCTAATACTAATGTGATAAATACGTCAGCACTCACTGCGGGCACATTGTGTGTGTCACTTTGTGTTTGATGGTTTTGGAAATCAGCTTCCAGCCAGACACTTCAGCCAAGTGGATATTTAGAGAGCATTTTGTCACATTTGGCCTAAAAAAAATAAGCCATGTTTTGGATGTAGAGGCCTCAAGTTCTCCTTCATTTAGGAGAAAATAATTGCATGAATCAAATAAAGTGAAAAATGCATCAGTGTCGTAGTTACAGCAGTATAAATGAATGGACTGGGACATCAATATTACGTTGTTGCAGAATCTGTATATGTACAAAGACATGTACACATTTATTTTAAGTCTTTTACAAACACCAAACAAAGTATTTTCTTTGGGTGGGAAAGTCCTCCTAATACAGCCCCCTACAAAAAAAATACAGCCCCCTGATGCATGCTGGAGATAATTCACCCTGTACAGAGAAACACTAACATGCAGATACAGTCTGTGTGTGTGTGTGTGTGTGTGTGTGTGTGTGTGTGTGTGTGTGTGTGTGTGTGTGTGTGTGTGTGTCTGTGTCTGTGTCTGTGTCTGTGTGTGTGTGTGTGTGTGTGTGTGTGTGTGTGTGTGTGTGTGTGTGTGTGGGTGTGGGTCACACCGTGTCATGCAGGGTGAGTGAGGTGTAATTTCTCGGCAGTAATACTCAACACTCGGGCACTGACAGCTTTAATGGTGATGGCCTTATTATAGAGAAGACGCCTCGTGTGTGTGTGTTTGTGTGTGTATGTGTGTGTGTGTACATTCTATTGGTGATGGCCATATTATAGTGAGTGGAAGACAGCTAAAAAAGCTTGTGTTTAAATTGGTCCACCACTACAGAGATACAAATAATAGGTTTGAGGATACCCTATGCCATGTTTATTTGTGTGTGTGTGTTTGTCAGAGTGCAACACAATCTCATTTCATACAGCATTATGGTCAGCAGCCCTGAGCTTCAACATGTGACCATTTGGTACAAGGTGATTTTTTTTTGAATGCACGTTTTCAACGTTTGAAAGCTAGACGAGGTGGACGGGCATGTTTCAGCAACTACAATCATTCAGTCTGCCTGAACTTCAGCTTTTTGTCTGCTTCTCAAGTAACCAGTAGTTATTTGGAGTCAGCATTTCCAATATGGCAACTGTTGGGCTGCATGTCCATGTTTTATACTGTTTATGAAACAGGCAGTAGTGTAATCAGGAAGTGGTATCTGGCAAAAGAAAATACATTCATATCTCAATAATATAAGACTATTTGATCAATTCCCAGCATTTCTCAGCTAAAATTCATTCTAATAAGGCTAATAAATAATGATTAAAGGAAGTGGAGAGATAATGTGTGTGTATGTGTGTGTGTTTGCGGTGTGTCTTTCCAGTAGTAGCAGGGTAACACGACTCTGAGAGCCTGCGGTTCATGTTATGTTGGTCTGATTTACAGTCATACTTTTCTGTCTCTTCTATCACCCCAGTCACCTTTCCTTCCTCCTTCCCTTCACCACAATGTGAGCTAATTCCCTCGTCTGTCTCAGAAAAAAACTCACATCCTGTGAGTACACACAGTTACAGGACCGGCACCTGCTGAGCCGTTGCAGTGAGGGAACAGGGCGGTGTGATGCGTGTGTGGTTTAGAGAGACCTAACAGACACTGCAGTATTAATACCCAAGTTAACCTCTTCCTTCTATTACAAAACTAAAGCTGCACCAGGCCATATTTGTTTTTCTTTCCACTAACATAAATCACTCTGGAGACGCCTGTCTCAACACAGTTTTCTCCGTAATTGTTCTTAAACTGGATCTCAACCTGATAACAGTTTGGACAGTTTTTTTTTCTTTTTTTAAAGCCTTTGGACACGGGTTTCATTTTAGTGCAGGGCTAAAAAAAAAAAACACCTTAAACAACATAGCACAAATGATGTGCCGTCTGTGTTTGTGTGTCTGATTGAGAGCTTAAATGTAGTTTATGCCGAGGACCTCCCTCCTCCAAACAACCAGAACACTTGATCCTTAAAGATCAGTCTCTCATTTCAGTCTGTAAACACGCCTGCTTGTTGTTTGTTTACTCTGGATCACTGCACTTGGCTCTAAATACACGACAAGTCGTCTTAATAGTTCTCCTTCACAGGCATTTATCTCAGTAATAAGCACCATTATCGGTCTCACCATTTATTTCATATCACCTAAACATGATGCTGTATCGGTTCACTAAGCATGCTGCGGATAGCAGGCATCCTAAATATGACCATAAATGATTTTTATGAGTCCTCAATTAAGTTCTCGTTTGTTTGTGAAGGTCATGACGTGGGCCAGGATATGACTAACATGTTTCCTTATTATTTAGTAAGTACATTAAATGACTATCTTACAAACATGCACATTACCATAATTTGTTTAACATTAAAACAGGGATTTCAACAACCAACATTTTGATATCACATGAACAGTTTTAATTTAAACTGAGGCCTTAGCACATAACAAATACGAACTTTCATATCTCTTCACTTTGTCCTTTACAACAAGGGATTACTCTCTCAAGATCGACACGTTCATTTCTCTGGGATAAATCAATCGATGATCTCAAGCGACTTCACCTCATCGTGGATCTTTTTCAATGAGAATTCTCCCCTTGGATTTGTTTCATATGTCCATTTCTCTGTCTCTTATCATCGTTGATAATGAGGGAAACCATGATGTTTGAGGCTATGGAGTTTTGAATGAAAACCTTTATCATCAAACCTTTCATGTGCTCTGCTGGTTAACTTTTGAACAAAAGCTGAATTTAGCTTCCGATCCACAGCACTTATCACATCAATGCATTAAAGTCAGCTGGAATAATAGTATGTGCACATTCAGAGCCTGCATGGCAGATTAAACCACACGTTGACAGTGTTTACAGAATAAGAGGCCTTCCAATGTGCTTAAGGCTACATTTTCATATTATTCTTTTATATTTTATGTCTGTATATAATAAAGGTGTTACTCCACCATTCTGCTTGCATGTGCTCTGTCATACACAGTGTAAAGGCCCAACGCTGTGGCAGTGCCAAGTGTTGTTACTGAAGAGTGTGAGTGGTAAATATATCACTATAACACACACGCACGCCTATCTGTTAGTTGGTATGTGCATTTTATGACTTAAACTGAAGCTTGTGTGGGTCTACAGAGACTCTGAAAGTATGATGACTCCTAATGACAACAAGTTGTGATTGATTCTATTTTTGATTTGTCTGCTGACGTCTAGCAGGCATCCTTCTCATCCATTATTTAAAAAAAAAGGGTTTCTCGTGGGTGTGTGTGTGTGCAGAAGCTTGTCTGCCTCTGTACACAGCAGGTGATATTTGCCAATTTAACTCAATAAGAAGGGGCGAGTGCAGCTGTGTGTGGGTTAGCAGAGTGTGTGTTTTAAAGAAAACCCCTGTGTGAGTAAGGCTCATTACACTTTACAGATTAATCAGGCTGGTCCACTGTTTCCCTTTCTTCTTTTGCATTTTCCTTTTCTTTGTGAACCAAACAAATCTGTAACAGTCATATATCCGTCCATGTTTCATGTGGGACCTTCAAAACCCAGAATAACATTCAACAATGAATCACAACAGTCAGCTACACTGTTCATTTTATTTACTGAATGGGATTTGAAGGTAGCAGTAAGGTAGCTGAAAAGGGACAATGCCTCCCTTCATGTCTACACCCATGTCCTATGATCTCTTTACGCTGTGTCCAGATCCAACCTCCTGCCCCCACACTCCTCTAATCTTGTTTGTCCGAACTTGAAGAGCTGCCCCAGTGAGGTGTGTTATGCCACTAATGAATTTATTGCCTGATAAGAAGGTGGGGGTGGGGGGCATGCAGTTATAACTTACTGCAGTCATAAAGCTGTGGAAAAAAACTACGTAATTAACCTTTACTAGCTGTGTGCATAGGTGGTGCTGCTTGATGTGGTTCGTCTGCGCCGCTGGGGGAGACGCGTGTGTGTTCTTTCATTTGTGCTTGTTTTGCATGTTTGCGGCAGAAGTGTGCGTGTGTATACGTGTGTGTACAGTGTGTGATGTTCATTAGTGGGGAGGAGGAAATGCTATTGATAACGCTGCAGTTATCAATTAATAGTTAATCGCCTTCTGCCAGATTAGCGTGTTAAGCAATAGACTCCAGACTGACTGGAGACAATAAATATGCATAGTCAATAAAACAGCAACGCATCATGGGAGAACCGGAAGGTACATTGGACAGTGTTGGAGCTTGACACATGTATTCGGGTGTCAACATCACAAGCTGAACCATAAACCTGATTATGGTTATGGCTTTACTCACTCTGGTCTTATCTGGATTTACTCTATTAAAAGAGAAACAAATAGAAAGTGGAAAAAAAGAGAAGAAGAGAGGGGATGGAACTTTTACATCAAAATGTTTCCACTACAAATATCAGTGCAAGAAATGTCTCAAATGTGCAATCAGTAGCGTAGCCTGCCATTACGCCAATCCATTAGCTTTAATTATTAGCCACCTAAAAATACCTAACACCTAAAATTCTTGATCTTCAAAACTCTTAAAGGTTATTACAAATAATCACACACATAATAGGTAATTACATATCTCATGGATGTCACTCGCAACTTCTGTTTTAGAGAAGTAAAGAAGAACCAGTTTCAGGTAAATGATCATGTTACATTTAGCTAACAACAGCAGTTAGCTGCTAGCTAAAAATATGACGCAAGTCAAAGCTAGCAAAGTGACGGGAAACTGGTGCTTTCCTTTCAAACACTCAAAAGGCTATATTAGTCTTTTTAAATTTGAAGTTAAAATAATGTTAACAGGTTGCTATACACAATTTGAAGCAGTAAATCGTGGTTGTTGATGCTCTTTAGCAAAAAGAGGGAAACATAAAGATGGGAGTCGAGCTGCTGCTAACATTAGCTTAGCTAAGGTAAGGATTCCTTTAACAGCCACAGATAAAAATAAAGCATTACACACCTGTTTAACAACAATAATAATAACAGTTTTATTTGTTATGCACTGGTATCTGAAGGATACTAAAGTCAGTATTTTGAAGGAACAAATGTTATGGGACAATATTTCTCACTTAGACGTGATGTCCACACATTCCCTTTCTATTCATTCACTAACAGGACACTGCCTGTCATCCAGCAAGACATATACGTTCTTCTATTCTACTTTTTCATCTCCTTGTTCCAGCGTTGAGACATTTCCTCTCTCGGCAAAGACACACACACTCTGTAATGTGCAATGTGTGCAGGACTAATGTCTGAGCTGAGGAATAAAGACAGATGTATCGGGACGAGTCGAGAGGGAGGGAGGAGAGAGAGGAGTGAGTTATGAAGCGGCACCCAGGGGGTTAATTTCTCACAGGCAGTTTTCACACACACACACAGAGTAAAGGTGATGTCTGGCCGTGCCAAGCCGGTAGCACGCTAGTTAAAAGTGAATAAGTTTATGGCCGGTGTAGGGCCTCATACATCAAGGAGCAGTTTGTTTAGCCAGCAGTGTGACAGGGTACAGTAACGTGGGCAGGGCCGCAGAGTGGCTACAGCTGTGATAAATGGGACAGGAGAAACGGTGTCTGACTCTGTGTTTATTTGTGTGTGTGTGTGTGTGAGAGAGAGAGAGACATCAAAGCATGTTTTTAGCTCTCAGATTAATGGTGATTCCAGTATTTGATTTTTTTCCTATTTGAAGAATCTTTTTTTGAAGCTGTAAATATCTCAAGCAGCCTTTTTTCCAGTCACCTCACAACACCCGGTGTGAAGGGGAAATTTCTCTAGAGTATTGATAAAAGCTTACAGCAGGTAGTATAATGCTTTAAACTGCAGTTTTTTATTCTACTGAGAGTGTAGGGGCAGTTTTTATACCTGAGCAGAACTCTTAAGAATGACGGTTTCCCAAATGTAATCCTATAGCGTAGTTTACCTTTTGACACAATGATTATACTTTCAAGTGTCGTTTTTTTTATCTAGTTTTTCTCTGGTATTTATGATCAAAATGCAAAACTTTTGCAAATGTGTAAATTGACAGGTTTATCGATTGTCAGAGTTCTGTTTTTTTTTTCCCTTTGGTCGATATTACTGCTAAAAAAAAATAAAGGTTCAATTCAAATATGTATACATTTGAGAAAAAGATTCAACAAATGATCAACAAACAGAACTCTTGCACATGTTTTCTGATCACCTGGTGAAAGTCTCCTTCCCTAATTTTTGTCAATGAAAATAGCAACTGCAGTATCAGTAGTAAAAATACAAGATCTGACTCGAGCAATTCTGCAAAAATGATAACTTTTACCTCACAGGCTGGACTCACACTTTGCTGATAATAAATCTGTTCAGTATTATATTATCTATTCTGTCTGCTCTCGTCTATCTCTCCTTTGAAATCCCTCTCACTTAGTTTCAGTCGTGTTTCCTCTGTCCATCGACATTCACCCTCTCTACTCGATCAATCCTCTCCCCCTTCCTCTCCCACCTCTTTGTCTCCTCCTCCCCCCTTTATCCCAACCCCTGTCCCGGTCTCTGCCCTGCACCGATCCACCGAGCTGTGGATCTGACTGTACCACGGAGCTGAAAAACAAAGGTCCACTTATTCTATGTTAGTGTGTGTGTATAAGTATGAACAACAATTGGTTCATTATCACTTTCCCACAATGAAAACAACAACTTGTATGGTCCTCTTGTGCCTCCTTGCAGTGTGGCATTGCCCGTGCATTAGTAAGTGAGACGTATAGATAGGCAGATAGATCCAGAGACAGTCAGACGATAAACACAGCCAGAGGAGACAGGTAGCAAGCCGCGCCACCCAGCCAGCCGCCATACCCCCCCCCCCCCCCCCCAATAACTCACTTTTCTCCCCCTTGGAGAGGGAAAACAATAAGATATAACAATTGGCAAATGGCTGAGGCAGGCGGAGCATTACAAATGAAATGTAATGTTGTTACAGTTTGGAAATAATGAATTATGAGGATAAGCGGGGATCTGTAAAATCGCTGTAGCGATTTACCGGGGTTTCATTTTTCAACTGTATTGAATTATGGGGAATTGGCCTCAGTCAAGTGCAAAATACAAAATGGGGAAAAGGATGATTCACCGTTTCGCTGGATGTGTGCAAATACTGTATGTGTGTGCGGGTGCAAGCGTGTGCAACCTCTGACTGTTTATTTATCAGTCTTGTGTTTATGTGCATAAATGTGCACGGGTTCCTGCACTTAGTGTGTGTGTGTGTGTGTGTGTGTGTGTGTGTCTCTCTCGACATTTCTGTGTGGGCGCTCCTCCCCCTAGACCTGTTGAGGGCTTTCTCTCGCTCACCCCGCCGCACATGTGATAAATGTCCCTTATCGCCTCTGTCATTGTAATAGCCCCACAACAGGCCCAGAGAGAGAGAGCCAGAGAGGGGAGAGGAAGGATGGAAAGAGGGATGAGAGAGGAGGGGGTCGGGGCATGAGATGGGTTGAGAGAGTCACAGTAACAAAAAAAGAGAGAAATAATAATAAAAAAAAAAGGTGGTTAGAGTGGGAGAAAGAGAGAAGAGAGGGAGGGATGGTGGCGTGGAATGGGATAGCTGGAGTTATCAGCCAGTCTTGTAGGGGAAGAATACCCATCAAGCTGCCAATCATCCGGCCTGAAAATTGCTCTGAGATTTGAGTCCCCAGACGGTGTGTGTGTGTGTGTGTGTGTGTGTGTGTGTGTGTGTGTGTGTGTGTGTGTGTGTGTGTGTGTGTGTGTGTGTGTGTGTGTGTGTGTGTGTGTGTGTGTGTGTGTGTGTGTGTGTGTACATGTGTGTGTATCCAAAGCCCCTGTCGTCTCTGTGCTATTACTGCCCCCGTCCTTCCACCGGTCCCTTCATCCCACCGTCTCACCCTCTCTCTCTCTCTCTCTCTCTCTCTCTCGCTCGCTGTCCTCTCTCTCTTCTCGTTTTTAAGCTCAAACTCAGAAAAACACATCTATTCTGTGTCTGTCACTAAAACCTATACTCAAGCTGTTTGAAACACTGCTGTCGACAGTGGCACCGGCTATTAGACGAGGGCAAGAGAGGAACAGAAAGTGAGGAAAAAGAAACAGAGAGAGAGAGGGATGATAGGAGAGAATAAAGGAGAAAAGAAAAGAAGGGTTAATATGTGAGCAGAAACCATTTCAGTCTCTTTAATTTTCTATTGATCTGATCTGGGCCTGTCCCCTTAAACCTTATACGTGTGTGTGTGGGTGCTTATGTGTGTTTTAAGCCTCAGAGCTGTCTCCATAGACAACCTGAGATTACCTGAGACTGCCTTTTTGCTGTCCACTTTATAGCAGGTTCCTTTAAAGTTGATGACTTACATTGTTTCACATAAAGTGAGGGATGAAGGCTTTTAGGTCGAGGACTTTTTTTCTGGGAAAAAGACCATATTAAATCTTTTATTTTGGTCATGAGCCTCAAGACAAAACTCCTCATTTACAGATGTATGATAAGACATTTTATGAATCTGATTTTTTTTTAATTAAAACGTAGGGTTTTCATTTTAAAAAATTGATATGGCTTCATAACAATTTTCTCTGTACACTCAACACTTCCGATATTTTATTTGAATTTATTCAATTAACCAAATGTAGACATACAAGGTTTGAAGAGGATAACTTGAAAAATATGCTGCAAAAAAACACTAAAAGAAGGTAGAATTAGGCACTATTTATTAATCAACACTGAATTTTGGGACATCTAGTTGACATTAGTGGACAAAACATTTCAAATACTCCTGAAATAGTGGAATCTTTTCAGGGACAAAAGTAAATATGTATGTAAGTGATAAATTAAAGCAGTTGTTTTTAGGGTTTAAAACTGATCTAAATTTTAAAAATAAATGAAGAAAATTGACTAAATGATGGACATTTTATGGAATGATACTCCTCTAAAGAAAATTACCAAAGCCTCAGAAGGACAAAGTGTAGAGAAACATCCCCCTCTATTGGACGATGTGAAACCACCACGCAGATGGAGAGAGAGCGAGGGAGGGGGGAGGGGGGGTTAGGGGTCGAGAGAGGAAGGAAAGGAAATGAGCAGGAAGAGATGATAGATACCCAATTCATAAACATCACAATCATGTCCAATTGCAGCACATCTGATGCAATCACTCTGTATCTGATTGTCACCGTCCAGCCTACACACACACTCACACACTCTGACACAAATAGCCTCAGGTGTGACCTGTGCAAGACACCACTCCAGCAGATAGACATCGTATCAAGTCCTAACACATAGATATATTTTTTTTTCACATTCTTTTTTTTCACATTATTACACCGGGAACAGGAGACAGAGACGGCTGCAGAGAGGCTTTAAAAAGAATGTCATGTGGCTGTAGAGGATTTGTGTATTTTAAGCTGAACCAGAATAAGACAACATGATTTTTCCATCTGGTTTGGGTCTTTTCTCAAGTGGTTACTGTAGGTTTCCGTAACAATTTGTTCTCAAGTTATTTTATTTTTATCTTTATTGGTGTCAGTTTAGAACAAAACGAGCTCGTATAAATGATATAAAGTGACCGATGTATAAATGATTCACTGATCCACTGAATCATTGAAGCTTGGTTCATGTTTTAGTCTGAGAGCGCTTCTTATTCTTGGAACTTGGGGTGACCCGCAGCACCCACTGTCATGAGAAAAATGGCAAGCATCCAAACCACAACACAGCACCCCAAGGCGTCGGCCGGACCAGGACGCTCGGAAAGTTTTCATTATCTTGTTTGTAGTCGTTTTCCTAAGAGTCCTGTGGTCTGGTTTGTTCAAGCTAAAACAAGTGACACCCTAAGAAAAACACAGAATTCCCATCAATAAACTCTCTGCTGCAAAGTTTCACCTTCCAACCGAACTTTGTGCAAAACAAACTGCGACTTTCACTGTCATCAAACTTGGCATCGTTGTCGTGCCAACAGAGATTACCGAGATGCAGGAAGTTTGCTTTGTGTGCGTTTGATTTCTATTCCGGTGACACTCCGGTGAGAGGGGTAATACAGCAGACAGTGAGACAGACAGCGAGATGGATGGAAGGCCAGACTGCTCCCCTTGTATGAAGGATTATCCCCTATCCTCTATTTGTGACAAGAGCTGATAAGGGCCTGAGAGGAGAGGCTGAGAGGGCGGCTGACGCAAACACACACACACACACACACACACACACACACACACACACACACACACACACACACACACACACACACACACACACACACACACACCGTGAGACACACACACACATATATGCACATATAATCCACAGCGAGAGAGATATCAATCCATCATTTAGAGCCGGGGATTCAGCAAGAGGAAATAGGTTCTTCTCAAATGCTGACAACCAAGCACACACACACACACACACACACACACACACACACACACACACACCTAAAATAGCATCTGCTGTACAAAGGGCTTATGAGGATTCAGAGTTGAATGGGGATGTTTGAATGACTGTTCAATTTCATCCATTTATCTGATTTACATTTGGCTATTGTTGTCACCCGGGCTTTCTATCTGAGTATCTGTGTTAAGAGCTGTTATTGTGTGTGGATGACTTCAGTGTCAGTCATAGGAAACATAAATCGAAATGTTCTAATGCCCGTCGCTGCACTTTCTTTTATCATGTGCATCGTCAAAGTGAAAAAGAAGGGAATTGAAGCAGTGACTCACTTGTACAATTTTCCATAAAATACAGACACATGCATCTTATTTTGCTTTAATCTGCAAAAAATGCTATCACTAACAATGTGAGTGTCAATTAATTGAAAAAAGTAGAGTATAATCCTCTTATCTTCTTGTCCACTTCTAACTTTAGCATTTAAGTTTAAAAATGCTAAAATATCCTCCTAGAATTCAAATTGTCGCTGCTTGAAGCCTCTGGGGAACCTCTTAAATGCTATATGAAGAGTAAAGAGAGAGAAAACAAATACAGTGACAGATGTCTAAAGTGCTGTACTCAATGTCTCAATAAGTCCACTCATCTTCTGCGCAGAGAAGAAGGTAAACCGAGAGAAAGAATACAGAAAGGGAAAGTGGTGCAGAAAGCAAAGGGTTCATTTCTAAGTGTGTTACAGTGTTGCTGCATGTTTGACAGGAACATGAAATTCCCCGCTCCTCTCCTCTCCTCGACATGACCACATCTCTCTTGTGGGATGTGTGTGTACGAGTGTTAACAAGGATTTGATATGTGAGTGTCTCCCTCACGAGGGAACACCAGCGCTGATAAGAAAGTCCTTCAGTATGCGACATGCAGACAGCGAAGAACATTTTTAAAACTGCTAAAATGTTGAGCTGATTCTTCCTGTTGCATCTCGCGTCTCTGACCTCTATTTGAAAACCTGGACTTCACTGTCACCTTGAACCTCGAGCATATGCACTGACTCTCTGAATGTGTAAGGGAAGCCGAGGGAGTCGTGCTATTGATTACAGTTTGCAACAACAGGTCAAAGGGTTAACGTGTGTAAGAGGAAACTTATTGCAAGGTGTGGGGAGGCGGGGGGTTGGGGCTGCAGTAGGAAGTGGTTAAGGGGTCTACAGGGGGCTTTAAGATGGTATGATATGCTCTCTCGATATGTCGCAGGGGCTGCAAGGAGCTCAGCTTGGTTTCTAGAGAAGCACATTGTCTTAAAATAGAACTTTAGTGTGTGCTTGGTGCAGGTGAAGACAGAGAGCTCTAATAGTGGAATCTTTCTTTTTCTTGCTGCTTAGGAAGAAAAAAGAAATGAAAAATGGAAGGTGACACACAGAAGGTGAAAGAGATACAAAGAGTAAGGAAAGAAATAATCTAGTCTAAGTGGGACAAAGATAAAACATGTAACAGTCACAAAGAGGGTGTGTGTGTGTGTGTGTGTGTGTGTGTGTGTGTGTGTGTGTGTGTGTGTGTGTGTGTGTGTGTGTGTGTGTGTGTGTGTGTGTGTGTGTGTTTGGCACGGCGTTCCTGAGCTCCAGGTTAGGTGGCAGGGCCATTTGGCGACGGCTGCGGTGCTAGACTTGATGGATGAGACAAACTGCAGGCTCTTTTCTCGTGTAACTTTCAAATCATTAAGCCTTTTACACGGCCATGCAGATTTTTATGGCCACCTCAGACAATCTGCCGCTTGTTCGTGCCTTTAGATGAGCAGGATGGAGAAGAGACGCGGAGGTGGGGGTGGGGGGGGGGGGGGGTGATGTGATATAACTTTAGCCACTTTAGCTCTTTGTGGTTGATATCTGTTAATACTTAAATAGATCATTAAAGGTCAGAATGAAAAGTGGATAGTGACAAATCAAATGTATTTCTGATTGATTATTTTTCTTGTTTTGTCATTTTTAAAAGAAACTCTCAAGATTTGTTTTAATCGAAGTTAAGTATCATCACAAGCTGAACAGCTATGCACAACAGATACAGTACTTAATGAAGGGGGGGCGGGGAGTGAAATGTTGTGAATATAACACTTTCAACACTTTTTGTTTCTGGGGTTTTATTGCCTTCTGAACGTTTCCCTTGATGGTAGTTTGTTAGGATCCTGTTTCCAAAACTTACTTTAAATGTTTAATGGTTCAGCTTGCACTAAAGCTCTTCAAATAAAAAAAAAAATATGTCACAGATTTTTGATTAGGTCAGAAATGAAAAGACATTAAAAACATTGACTACACTACGATCAAATGGTGCAGTTTACCTAAGAGATGTAGCTGGATGAAAAACGATGCACCTTCTAAATGCCATAATGTGCTATTTAGGTTCATCCTCCTGACCTTTCAGATGTGCATATATTCCACATCTCATCTGTGATGATCCTGCTATCAGGAGGCAGCTGAAGATGAAGTTCAGGTATACGCAGCAGATAATCCCGCTCAGAGAGGACAGCGCGACATTGATCTAAGATTTTAATCTGCCGCTCGTCTTCAGCGGGCACGTTTTGTAATAACAAATACAGCGAGGTTTAAGCAGGAGATACACGCAGAGGATATGAGTTCTATTAAGAAAACCCAGTTAGAGAAGACAAACTGTTAGCCTGAAAATCAAGGGGAGGCACACTGTGACATAATCATATCACCTTTTTATATCCTTTTCTTTTACATTCCCATGTAAGTGCCTGAGGGTCTTCTGTACATAAGGGTGTCTTGTATGACAGCCCAATAATGTTAACGATCAACCAGCAGCAACAACAGGATGGCCGTTCCGATGATATGCTCTAAATATTATCGATAACAGCTTGTGTGTGTGTGTGTGTGTGTGTGTGTGTGTGTGTGTGTGCGCATATCTATCCATCAATCTATCCATCCTTCTGTCCATCCCTCTCATTTCACCTCCACCGGCTGCCTCCCCCGCTGTTAGGATTCAATTAGCACAGCGCAGGCAGCCATGGCACCCTCATTAAAGCTAATTAGTTAAAACATCAGCCAATCTAGCGTTAATTGGCTTTGGTAATTAATTCAGCCGCTAGACCGTATGAAAGCAGCACGGAGAGAGAGAGCGAGAGAGAGAGAGAGAGAGAGAGAGAGAGAGATGATGAGAGCGGGAGAGAAAGGGATCAGAGGAGAGGGAGCGAGGAAAGAAGGAAATAAAAGAGGAGAGGGTGAAAGAAAACTTGAGATGAACTGAGGGAGGTAAAGAGGGAGAACTATTAGAGACGTAACATCATGCTGAAGATCCGGAGCTTCCTGCTTTATGTTGAAGGCTACAATGTTTTCAAGTGGATATTTGATTCAACTGTCAAAGACGTATTTAGTTATTATATGAGAGTTTTCTATTCATTTTTGTTCAACAATTAATCCCCTCACAATATGCGCGCACACAAACACACACGCACACACACAATTATAAGTGAGTAGTTTGTGTGTGATCAGGGCTGAGTAAGGCTCTCTGTTTCAAACTTGCTGATTTGCCCACTGACACGACATGTTCCTGATGAAGCCCTTTGGGATGGAAATGAGCACCGACAGGCCTCACGCCCACACCTTACTGTCAGGTATCCCTCCTCTTTCTCCTCCTCCTCCTCCTCCTCCTCCTCCTCCTCCTGTGCACAGCTGAGTGAGGAGAAATGGAACAGAGACAGTCAGCAGAGAGTCTGTGAAGAGAGCAACTTCAATTTAAAATTGAATTTACTTGACTCTCTTTTTAAATTGTATTAATTTTACACCGACAAAAAAAAACATAAAAAGGAACCATGCAGAAAAAGAACAATTCATTTACATCATAACATGCCAATGCAAAATGAAGAGATAATAAAATCTTTAGAACATACAGTGAATGTTTTCGTACAGTCATTTGATACTTAGGATTAAAAATGCTGGTTGAATATCAACTTAATATAAGACATTCCCACATTTTTCAGATGTGTTTTGAGAAAAAAAAAGCCTTGTCTTATATTTGGTATGATAAGTTGATGATTTTGATGTATGTGTGGAAACATTTTCAAATTATTTAAGGCACATCTGGGCAGTGTTCTCTTAAATTAAAAAAAACTCTTACCACATGTTTGTTATCTTTTAACTGCATCGTAATGTCTCCTTTATCCACCTTCTAATTTTTTCCTCTATGACTTTTAGACACTATTAATTAATATGCATTTATTCTTTCTTTAAGATACTTAACACATGCTCAAGTTTGATTTTCCTTTCTCAGACATAAACTCATACAGACTCACACCTGCTTTGATTGTTATTGAATGAATTTGATGCTTTTCCTTCTGAACATTGGCAAGGAAACATGAAAGGTGTATACGTGTGTGTGTTTTATGTTGATGTGTGTGCTTGTGTGAGTTTCTGAAAGGGGTTTTGAATTGAGCTTCACCCCATAGCGGCTAGTTGTGCCTCTGCTCTCTGGGTCAGTGCTTGGTTAATGCACCATTAATTTACTTCTTTCTCCGTCGCCACTGTCTCTCTCTCTCTCACACACACACACACACACACACACGCACACTCTGACAAGGTGATTGATTGAATAAGCAGCTGTCAGTAGTCGGACACAGCCTCAGTAGCATCAGACCGCTGTCTTTCAGACGGACACACAGGCGTGCAGCAGGGTCCCAGGAGGAAAAACGGCATTACACTTGCTGACACACACTTGAAAATGAATGCACACACTCAGCAAACACACACACACACACACACACAGACAATCACAGAGATCATCAGATGACCATTTATCAGTGTATGTCCTGACAGCTGATGATTCATGATGTGTTCATTTCTTGATGCTTCACCTCTGGTTACCAAAATCCACCGGATCTCATTTACATTTCTTTCAGTTTTAAGTTCATATAAAAAGCAAAGAGGCCTTGAAATGGACTCCCACACACCTCCTCCCTGTGCCAGATTGAGACAGTATCCTACATGATAAGTCGCAGTGTTCCCATGTTGCCAAAGTGTCCTATCCATGTAAAATAAATGCATTTTCTGATTTACATTTCATTCTTTCTCACAGTGCAACATGCATACATTTACACATAGAAAGCATCCGAGTCCCTTGACTTAACCTGACAGAAAAGACATCCACACCGCCACACACACACACCTTTTCCCCTCTCTGTCCCTCTACCCAGATATCTCTTCATCCCTGCTCTCCACCAGGCCGACATTTCATTTGCTTTTCTAAAAGTGACAACCCCAGGGAGCGAGGGAGCTGGAGGGAGAGAGGGAGGGAGGGAGGGATAGTGAAAGAGCCTGGTGATGAGTTTTGAGCGGGGCGTGGAGGAGTGCTATTTAAAAGCGCCATGCATCATTGTCAGAGTGTGAGAACGCACAAACACACACACACACGTATGGTCGGACAGACGCAGGAAACACACACATGCACGGAGTAGCAGCGCGACGCAGCCCGGGTGGCAAACTGAAGTTGACCCCCGTTCCATTTCATCAAATGTCCTCTGAATGAGCCGCACAGCCTCATCTGTTTTTCCCACACAAACACATGAACACACACACACACACACACACACACACACACACACACACACACACACACACACAGCTGGTGATCAGCCTTGTGTCTAGCCTGCTTAAATCACAGCTCACTTAAGCAGAAAAAATCCCTATCACCTCACTGGTAGAGGAGCACACACACTTTGCTGCTGCCTTTTGTGTTAACATGAGCCCTGGTTTTGGGCTTTAAGGCTCATATTTGCCATTATGGAGATGATGGCTTTACCGGAGGCGCCTCTCACCTCACCTTGCTTTGGTTCGGGAGAGTCGAAATGAAGCCTGACACCTCAGCGGGATTTATTTGATTGTGGATGCGAGGCAGTGTCATCCTGGAGAAAAGGGGGGATGAGACAGGAGGAGGAGGAGGAAGAGGAGGAGGCCTAGGACCCTCGGGCTAAGTGAGAAGGAGAGGAGGAGGGAAGGTAGGGTGGAGGGAGCGAGGAAAGGCAAAGAAAGAGACATAAAGGAAAGGAGAAGGAAGGGATTGAGGGGGAGCAGAAGTGGCCCTCTTTCCCTTTTCCGTGAATCAAATCAAATTCCCCTTATCGCACATTATTTGAAGAGGTTATCGGGCGCGGTAATGCGGTTACACGCCGGGCTGTGGCTGAGAGATTTCCTTGTTTACCGATGTTGGCGGGTGTTATAGCTAACCAGGTGGGCGAGCGGCAAAGAGGAGGGAGGGGGGAAAGAGGAGGAGGAGAAGACGAGAAAAGAGGGGTAGCGGGCATAAACACTTGATGCATGTCAGAAAACTCATTTAGGGGAACAACAAGGAGGGGAATGGAAGTGTGTGTGTGTGTGTGTGTGCGTTTGTGTGTACACACACAAGGAGAAGACAGTTGTTCAAGGACAGAAAAACATCCTCTACATGTAGACACTTTGTAATTCCATTTGGGAAATGTGCCTGTGTGTTTCTGCGAGTGTGCACATTGCAGTGTGTGAACCAACATGCTGTTTTTGTGCCAACTCATAAATCCAGCCGGCCTCTTTTCTGACTCTTACAGTCGTGTTTAAATCCAGTTTACATGCTCAGCGCTCATTAGCTGATTGTGTGTATCATTTACAAGTGAATTCAATCCCCTGCAAAAGAAATAAAAGATTTAAAAAAAAAAAAAAATGGTCAAGTTCATTGCAAGTTAAACCGTTTCGTGTTGTTTTTGTAAACGTTTAATCCAACTGCTCTTTTTAAAGAGGACAAATTCAGAGTGAAAAGTTGAGCTGCCCTTCTTTTAGTCCATAGTTTTCATCTGTTGGACCTATTGAGTTACAGTTTGTTCCTTCCCCTCTTTCAGAAAAGTCTTCTTGTAAGTAGTTGTCCGGTGTTGAAAAATGAAGCCGATGCAGTTATGTATAGTTTGGTGCGAGGCTGACGGGCAGGCACAGTGTCGTGGTGTATCAGGAACCTGCTGCAGCTCTTTGCCTGTCATTAGGTTGTCTGAAAGTAAGTCACTCAGGCTGCGTCCACTGTTATTTAGAGTCTATTGGTCACGTTCCGGTCCCTTGATATATGTCGTCATGAATTACCTGCTGCGTTCAGATGCAATCAGCTCAACCCGACTTCAAGCAGAACTTTCACCATTTTTTGGAGATTTGTGCATGTGTGAAAACACTCTTTGTCTCTCCTGTGTGTGCAGTATCCTATATGGATTCTTAAGTAACAGCTATTAGCCAAGAGTGTCAAGACAAGTTCAGGTTCAAATGGAGCTACTGAAAAGTATTTGTGTCCTGTTTGCTGCAGTGAATGAATAAGACACCTGATAAATGCAACGTTAGCTCATTAGGAGCTAGGCTAAAGCTAACTGAATAGTACGACAGAAAAAAGCAGCCTCCCTGCTTTAGTTTTGAGGTCCGACTTTTGTGTAGGGGAGATGTTTCATTTTGTTAAGATAATCTCCAGTCTACTTGCTGGTTGTTTAAATACAATAAGATCGGTTAATGTTACCGCTTTAGCTGTTAGCATTGACAATAGTAGGTCCCTCTTTTGTGCTTGCACTGTAAAATCTCTCTTTTAAGTGACGTGTTAGGGTTTTGTGTGTCTCTGTAATGTGGCACAGTGTTAAAGTTTGACTTACAATGTTCTTCTTCAGACCTGGAATTCAAACCTTTTTGTAATTGCCCTAAAAGTAGGTTCATATAGACATTTAAATTGATATTTAAGTGTGGCAACAACTCAAAGGTTATTTTCAGACTAATGATTTTGTAGTCAACCAGAAAAATATTTAGTTGGCGGCTTCTCAAGAAAAAAAGGTATGGGAATTGTTGCTTTAGCAAAATATATATATATATAAAGATCCTTAGCTCTAACATGAAAGATGTTTTGAAGTTTTAGCTTTCAGGGACAGTCCCTACGATCTCCTGTTTCCTGAGGGCTAGGAATGATGTGCGAGATAAAAGCGGGGGGATGACACGCAATACAGGTCATTAAATGGGATTTGGACCCACAGTGTTGTGAGTACATGCTCTGCCTCTTAGCGCATTGAGCCATGAGGACACCCCAAATGGTTTTTTATCTCTGGGCCCATTGAGAGCGAGTATTGAGCTGACAATCCCCGTCCTCTCTGGAGGTGGCCTTTTACCTCAGCTCATTGTAGTCTGTGACTGGGAGCCCGCGCTATCTAGCATCTATTGATTCCCACTTCATCTGGACCAAAGAAGCAAAGGAGAGGAGAGAGAGACACTGAGAGACAGGAGGAGAGAGGGAGAGAGAGGTGTGTGTGCAGCAGAGGAGAAAAAGTAAAGGAAGGGAGATAAAAGGATGCTGCTTCGAGTGGTAAAAGGGATTTAGCTCCCTTCAAGATGACTGATGTTTGACAAGTTTTTATCAGCTGAATGCAAAAACAATGATTAAACCTGGACTTAAACATTCTCAAGATATTCTCTATTGGTTTTAAACTGTGAAAACAGGTAAAACAAGGAATGAAGACCAGCAATGAGAAGAAAACAAAATAGAATCAAACCAAAAGATAATGAGTCTAAGAAATGAGGGGACAAAAAGGGATTGAAGGATATGAACAAAGTAAGAAAGGGCAAAAGTGAAACATTACAAAAGCAGGGAAAATTAATGGATGTAAAATAAATAAAAAAATAAAAAAAGATTCCTCTTTGCTCTCCACTCTTCCATAAGAGCTCTCCAGCTCTCCCCGCCTCACCATCTGTTGTCTCTAATTACCTGTCTAGTTGTCTGTGTATGTGTGACTGCTCTCATTACGTTAAACATACAGGGATATCAAAGTCCAGTTAAGAACTTCTTTCATGTTTTTAGTGTTGCTCCTCTGAGGTTTGTTCTTTTCAACATTTTTTAAATTACATGTACAAAAAAGTATAGGGCTGTAAAACACATTGAAATGTTATTCTATGGGCGCTGGATAGCCTAGCGGTTATGTCACCCAATGTACTGAGAATTTAGCCCCCCTTTGCATCGGCCATGGGTTTGAATCCGACCTCGGCCCTTTGCTGCATGTAATCCCCCGCTCTTTACTCCCATAGGCAGCACAGTATGCTCTGAAACACAGGTTGCTAACAATACAACCCCTCAAGTTATGCTTGTACAGAAGTGTCACCCCCGACGACCACCATGGTCTCTGCACTGACTACGTTCATCGCAGCGGTCTTCCATGTTTGTCTTCACTGAGTGCGAATTTCCCAACTCCCACGTGTCCCACCAGCGCAGGACTGCGACGAGTCTTTCTCAAGAGTGACGTCAACAGGTTGCATGCTTACCGACCTGGATGTTCAGGTTGAGGTTGAAAAAGATCTGACATCAGTCTGATGTAGGACAATATATCAGATTTCATGTGACTTGTGCTGTTCAAACGATCATAAAACCATCAGGTCTCATTCACATATACAATATACTATACAACAGATTGAAGTTTGAAGTATCTACATAATTCCACTACGTTTGCTGTCAGTGTAATTTCTGGCATTGCATTTTGTTTTCAGCCTCATGAAATGATTTGTTAATTTGATTCTCTTATACAATACAAATCCCAGCGCTTGAAACATGAATAATGGTCCTTGCAGATTGAGTTAGACCTGACAAAGTGTTCATGTCATAGCAGTAAATAAATCAGACGGGAGATAAGAAAAGTCGCTGGATATCCTTTTAGTTTGGTGACATGTTTTGTGACATGAACAAAAGCCAGTGAGAGCCATTAAGTGGATCAAGTGTCAGAGATGGGAAAGAGGAGAGAGAGAGAGAGAGAGAGATATGATCTGGAAAAAAGAAGCAAAGGGATAGGAGTTGGGTAAAAAGACAGATGGAGGGCTTGAGAGAGAGGGAGATAGGAGAAAGTCAGAGAGAAAGAGAGATGAGACGATCCATCTTGGCACATTAGGGGGGGATCAAGTCGACACTCCATCACGGCTGTCACAGAGAGTCACACCTCCTCTCTCCTCTCCTCCGTCCATGCATCCATCCATCGCTTTGCTCGCTCGCCCCGCCAGCCGGCATTTCACTGAAGAATCTCCCCACTAAAAAGTCCTGTCAGGCCTATTTCCTTGTTATTGTCCGGCCCTCTCCTCCTCCTCCTCCTCCTCCTCCTCCTCCTGCTCTCTTTCCTTCCCTCAGCTCTCCCAGATTAAACGCACCCTTGTTGTGCCTAAGGGGATGTGTGTGTGTGTGTGTGTGTGTGTGTGTGTGTGTGTGTTTGAGCTGTGAGGTCCAAAGCAGGACATGTGGTAAGCGCGTATAGGTGTGTGTGTGTGTGTGTGTGTGTGTGTGTGTGTGTGTGTGTGTGTGTGTGTGTGTGTGTGTGTGTGTGTGTGTGTGTGTGTGTGTGTGTGTGTGTGTGTGTGTGTTGCCCCGACATTAATCATCTTTAAGGCGCTGACAAGCCTGGTGTGCGACATCACATCACATCAACACCCCCCCACACACACACACACACACCCTTTCTCCCCTCCTCTTCTTCTTGTCCTCCCCTGGATTTATCTGTCCGTTCGCCTCTCGCCATCACTCACTTTCCTCAGGGAGCTTTTGACGGAGAGAGGGAGACAGCGAGACACAGGAGACGAAAAATAGAAACATAAGGGGTGCAATGACTAAAGAAAAGGCAGAAAACCAGTAAAACCAAAAAAAACCACCTGGATTTTAAAAAGAAAAAAAGACGACAAAAAAGTTTGAAAAAAAAAGAGAACCTTCTGACATATTCGCTTAAAAATATACAAACAAGATTTAAATGAAATTGCATATTGAAATGCTTAAAATGAAAACTCACACCATGCAAAATAAGCATTTATATTTTCAAAAGTTTCCTTTTGTGATGTAACATAAAAACCTCAAAACAATCAAGGGCAGGCATAATGTTTGTGTGCGTGTGCATCCAGGTGTGTGTCAGTGGAATAGAAAGAGCCCCATCAGCTGCAAACAGGGATTGGATCTCTCTTTGTTTGCTGTGGCGGATGGCGACGGCCTCAGCATGACTCAAATTATCTTGTCAAAGCAATAAAGGGAGATGGAGGGGGGGGAGAAAGAGAGAGGGAGGAATACACGGAAGGGAGCAAGGTGGAGGAGGCAAGAAAGAGGGAAGGGAGATGAGCAACGGTTAAAATTAGAGTGTGGAAAAGAAGAAAGAAAGAAAGAGAACGAAAGACGAGGCAAACAATGGAATAAGGAGGAGGGGATGAGAGATAGAGAAGGAGGCGAAAGAAATGAAACAAATAAATGGATGGTGGGGAGCAGAAAATTAGAAATGGATGAGTCTGGAGGAGAAAGAGTGAAGGGAGGGAAAGGTGTGGAGGAAAAAAAAAGAGGAGTTAGAGAAATAGAGGCAGAGAGAGAGAAGAGACAGAGAGTAATCGATTACCTATTTTTCAAAGTCACTTAACGTGTCCAGTGCTGCAGCTCTGTTAAGTAGCGGTGCAGGAGAATGGGAGCCCAGTATGCACACACACGCTCTGAAAAAGGGAGTTGGTGTGTGTGTGTGTGTGTGTGTGTGTGTGTGTTACCCACTGGTTGTCTCTTGATGAGTTCTCTAGCAGGAAACTGTTCTGACAGACCAATATGTGAGCAAGAATACGCGTCCCCAGGGAGGTGCATGTGCATGTATATGTGTGTGTGTGTGAGAGAGAGAGAGAGAGAGAGAGAGAGAGAGAGAGAGAACGCAAAGACAAGACAGATTGGGAGTCCCCCCCCTACCTGGTCCTCTTGTTGCTGCGGTGACAAGCAGTCTAAACGGGATATCCTGGCTGAGGCGGGGCCTATTGTTTCACGACTATAAAAAGCTCATTTGATTGGCTAAATACAGGAAATCAGGAAGTGTCCTCCAACATTAGGCATTGAGACACTTTCAATAGACTTTATATTTAGCAAACACACAAAGACTCAAAGGTTAACCTGGAAAAAGTGGGATGTATACTTCGAGGAATTCAGAATGCACACACACACACAGGCCACGCACACCCGCAGTGAACACAATGAAACACGCACTGACACGCGCGCAAGTACAGGTGGGCCCCGCCCTGTGCCCTGCTGATCAAGGACAATGAAGTGAGGTAGTGTTGGCAGACTCCATACAGCATTATCTCATCCACAGCCGACGCTTCTTTAAATCTGCTTTGACCTGAGAGGACACGTGGAGGCTGTGCTCTACTCCCCTTTTCGTCCGTGCGTAAAGCAGATTATTATGCACTTAATGCATGTTATTTTACAGAGTTAAACCATGATTCAAACTGGTGCAAGCAAGAATACAAAATGCTGGACTTCCCTTGAGTGTCCTTGATAAACTGAAGGGCTGTCCGCTCAATAAAATACATGTGGTACAAACTATAGGCCTGCAAACATTATTAAATCTGTGCAAAAGATTCTACACATTTGGTATTGTGAATTAGGGGAAATATGCCATTCATCTAGAAAAGATGGATGGTAATATCTGCCCATAAATTTCCACTTGAGATTAATTTCAGACACACGTTTCGACACAATCTGGATACAATGAGTAGGCTAGGATTTGTTTGGTTTTGCTTTGCAAATACTGTACTCATGTTTCCTCCTTTGTTTGCTTTTCTCTTCTCCAGGTAAAAAGAAGATGTCCCTGTACGACAGCCAGGCTCCAATCTGTCCCATCTGCCAGGTGCTGCTCAGGCCCGGAGAGCTTCAGGAACACATGGAGACAGAGATGGAGCGGCTAGCTAGCATATGCCTCAGGTAGGACTTGAACGTGTTTGTTTGTTTTGTACACTAATATACTCTCACACACACACACACACACACACACACACACACACACACACACACACACACACACACACACGGTCAGTCAGTCACTATATGTTCAGTCAATATTAAACAATGATAAGTAAAAGTCTGACCAAAATTACTCCAAAATATTGAGTGCATTTGTTGGATTACATAATCCTTTGTTGCTAATAGCTAGGCTACACAAGCTAAAGTAGCCTAGCCTCTGACATCACTCTAAAAAGGTAGAAAAAAAAAAACGACTCATTTTGATTTTTTTTTCTTTCTCTTTAATCATCAAGAGGAAAAGGTTTTCTGAAATGTGCGTAATTTAAAAAAAAAATAATGTCACTCTCTCTCTGTGTAATAGGCATACAAAGTTAGCGCAGCAACATTTAAGCCTAGCTCTTTTTTCCCTTTTTGCCATAAATGTCTCCATTTAATTTTGTATTTCTTTGAGTCTACGTAATAGGAGTCGTATAAATAACTTTGATTAATCTTTTGCTAATGCTTTGGTCATATCATAGCTTTAGCTTTATTTAAGCTCCAATGAGCAAAAATCTAGGCTATCTCTAAAGGGTTAGGTTCATGACTCTTTAACCAGCGTTGAGCTAACCAAATAAAACTTAAAATTGGGACTCTTTCAGTGTCTATGAACTGTCTTTGTCTTTTTACTTCTAATAGCTTAGTTGTTAGCTCTTTTCTTTGTTCTTTCCCTCGACGCTTTATTAAGAAAAGATCAACAGGTTACAACAAAGCATATTTGTGTTTGAATGCTAATAATTAAACTCATATTAATCCTCTCCTGATGAAAAAATGCAAATAAACCAGACAATTTTGGTATTTTGTTATTCAATCCTCAAGCCTGAAGTCTGACAAATTAATTAAACATATATCTTCATTACTTCCATTGAGTCAGGGGGACATCATATTGATAGTTGAGAATCAGGTAATAAAAAGGATTTTTTTAAGACAAATATTTTATTGCTCATAAAGATTATCATTTTTTAAAGCATGGGGTTAAGGCAAAGCTTTAACTCAGCTTTTATGTCGTGCTCGCTGACTGCTATTCTTTCTGAGCGGAGATTTGGGTGCCATAAATCTGCATAAAAGGCAGAGGCATGCCGTCGACGTAAGGCTAAGTGTTTCCTGCGGGGATAAGGATTCAAACCTGTGACCTCAGGTTCACTGCCGCCCCTCTTTTTCCCCTCCTGGCAGTTGCACGAGCTGTTTTTACGGTGGATAAATCAACTCCAAGCCCTTTTAACGATGGGACACAACCATTAGGATCCATATTTCACCTTGACCACACGTCTGGCGGCGTGCGTATGTGTGTGTTTGTGTACATACGTGTGTGTGGCCTGTGTTTATGAATGACCCGGTGGCCACCTTAGCGGCCTAGCTTTATGGTAGTCCCCATTAACCTGGGGGAGCAGGGCAACACATAGCGTCACCCCACGTGGAAATCACACTTCATTTACCCCCGTTTACACCTCCTGCACCCCTCCTCCCATCTGTCCATGTCTGCAATATTTACTGTACTTCTTCTCCTGTACACTTTTATATTTGTTCTACCTTTTCTTTCTTCTTATCATCTGTCTGTTATCTTTTCATCTTATGTCCTATATCTTTAGCTGTCCCTTTTCACATCTTTCTGTTCCTGCTGTTTCCTCCCTTCCCTCCTCTGTCAGTCAATTTTTACTTATCATTATGAAGGGGTCTACATGTGTATCTCTTCCTGGCTTTTAATTATGAACAGGGGAGGATGTATGCAGAGAAAGCAGGTGTGTTAAACAGCTTAGCATATTTATGTTTAAAATTGGGGCAGCATACTCTAGTGACCATATTTGTGACAAAAAGCAAAGGTCAGATAATGAAATCTGGTAAAAAAAAAAAAAAAAAGTAGGCCTATAGAAAGCATCAAAGTCATAGGATAAGTTCAAGAGCGATTGATTTATTCTTAATATCCTTACTTACCTCATGAGACCAGAGTTTGAGCCCCATGGGAAACCAATGCTTAACACTGACTTCTTTTAACTTAGACTTATTACTTCACTTAGTAAATCATTTTACACACACACTTAAGCTATGTAACCCTTGAGAATAATTTAAACATTTTAAGCATGGTATACTTATTTTGACCAAAACCTATAAATGCACCAATTGTAAAAATCAGTGACGACATGGATTAAAAAACATTTCAGCCGGTTACTGATTATGATACCGATGTTTTGCTTTTATTGTCTGCAATTGATAGGGAACCATATTTGTAAAACACTCTGGTTGGTCATCATATAGAAACAACATTGAGTCACTTGTTGAAAAGTTTGTGTGAGTAATGGAGAAGAATACAGATGTTTTCCACAGGCAGTATAATTTCTTCCTTCCAGAATGAATCAATAGAACCATGAAAAATGGAGGGAGGTTTTGAAATAGGAATAAAAATGTGATTATTCAAAGAAAGAAAAGCTGGAGGGATCCAAGAAATAGATATAATACCTTACAAAATAACTTCACAGTGACATAACTTACATACACTTTACATAGCTGTAGTTACATAGTGGACAGAGATAGAGAAGAAAACACACACACACACACACACACACACACAAACACACACACACAGAGTGATGGGGCTGAGTGAGGGTCATCCATCCATCACTGTCTGATATGGTGAGGTGTTGTGTGTGTGTGAGTTTCAATAATTAATAAAGGTTAGTCATCTGCCCTCCCCTGTGTGGCTTAGAAACACGGTGTAAGCTTGAAATTCACACACACACACACACACACACACACACACACACACACACACACACACACACACACACACACACACACACACACACGCACACAGTTATTTAAGGAAATAGCGTCATCCTCGGGTGAGATGAGATGGTGGTTAACGTCACGGCTGGCTGATTTAGACACTCGCCATTAACCCCTCCTGTTTCTACAGACACATGCACACACACACACACACACACACACACACACACTTTGAGAAAAAAGAAAAGAAAAGACAGGAGAAAATAAAATAAAGATATGGATTATATTTTAAGATATAAACCTTTTCTTAAACAAACAAGCCAACACAGATACAGTCTCAATGTAACATTTCCAGCTAAAAGAGTGTCTGCTTGTTTGATTTCCCACCTCATTCTATATCACATATCACACACACACACACACACACACACACACACACACACACAGATATACTGCATGCTGTCTCTCCCTCTCTCGCCTCTCTGCATGGTAGCAGCCATCATTGAAAGTGACAGTGGGAATTTGGTCCAATTTGTAGTAAATCTGCCTTTAATGACGACCAGCGCGGCTGAATGAAAGAGCTGTGGGTATGGAAACGAAGGTGTGTGCAGGTTAAAATATGTCGGATTGAGAAATGTGTGTGTCGTCCATCTGCCGGGTCTCTGCTAGAAGTATCTGTTCTTCTTTTTCTAGTTATTCCTTATTTGTCTATCCCTTTTTTTACCGCATATATGAATGTTGTACATATACCAACCTGTCGTCTTTTTGTGACTATGAGTCTATTTGCATAGACATGTGAATCACATATAAAAACACACACACACACTGTTGAGTAAACGGAAATCTATCCTGCCCTGTACATGTCAGGTGGCTCGTGGGGCAAAGTCATCTACATACCCCATCACCCCCTCCTCTCTTTTCCCCTACTCCTTTTCTTCCTCTTCCTCCATAATCAATTTGCCTCCACATCTCCAGCAAAACGACACAAAACGGGTAAAAAGCAATCAGTACTTTGGGGTTAGCACCATCCCTCCATTCCTCTCTGTTCCGCTCTCTTCCTTTCACTTTCTCCTCTCCTCCTTTGGAAGAGGTGGATGTGGGAGGGACAGAGGCCTCAGCTAGCCGCCACTCAGACTCAAGCTGTCTTGACTTGTTTGGGACTGATGCAGATTTAATCAGGTTTTGGGAGCGGGGGAGTTTTCCTGAATGGCATGGCTCTAAATTACGAACAGGTTCAATTCAAACCAGAAGAGGCCGTTCCAGAGTCAGCTCATCTCGACTTAACTTCTGCTAAAAAATAGTGTTGGTGTGTTGGAAATGATTTAAAACAGGATCATTAGATCTCTTAAATCTATTCTAAATGTGTACCTCAGAGACGTCAATGTAAGGACTAGTTGGAAGGTGTGTTTTTAGTCTGGCTTTCATGATTCTCGCCCCGTTCTCCCGCGTGTCATCACCACAACACTTTTTAAAATGGCTTTGTCTTTCCTCTTTTATTCCCCCCCCCTTCCTTCGCTCTCCCCCCTTTGTGTTTCCTTCCCTTTGCTGTGCTGCTCATTTCCACCCCTCGTCTCCTTGCTTTGACGCGGCAGGCAGCAGGAATTGCCAAACCTATAACCCTCGCCATCAAAAATTCATAGAACCAGCCAAACAGAGGCGACGACGCACCAACTCTCCCATCACTCCCTCTCTTTCTTTCTCTTGTTTTCTGTCTTCTTTCATCATTCCCTCGCTCGATCTCTCGCTTTACATTTCTCTCTCCCACCTCAGATTTCATCTCCTTCTACCTCTTTTCTTATTTTTTTTTTGCTCCCTTTCATCTCTCTATCAGCCCTCTCTGTCACTGTGGCAATTTTCTCCCATCGTGGCAGCTGCTGTCCTCGCTCTCTCTCTCTCTCTCTCTCTCCCTTCCTGTCTGCCCCTCTTCCCCCGTCTCTTGTCGCTGTTTGACACTGTCAACGAGCAGGTGGAGGTGGCTGTTATTGTTGATGCCTCTGCAGAGGTTCCAGGTAATGAATAAAAGAGAGATGACAGAGACAGAGATAGAAAAAGGGGGGGGGGAAAGAGGTGGTGGCGGCAGATTTCCCTGCATTACACAGCAGCTTGACTGTGTCACCCATGTTTATTCTCTTTGTTGGCGGGGGTGAGGCCCACTGTTCAGCTCTCACACACACTCAAGACATGCACACATACACATGAACACAGCGAGACGATACGCACATCCACAGGTACACATGCACAGCACAGGAACAGTGACACGTTTCTGTAGGCGGTTCTCCACTTCCCAGCCAAAGTGACACTATCTGTCCTTTTTCATCAGATATCCCTTCATATGACTGTGAAGCTATGCATTATAGCTCTGTTTTACATGCTCCTCGTCTTGCTCTCCTGCCGTCCTGTGAACCACTTTGTACTGTATATGTTTCTCTCAGTTTAGTTATGTATAAGTAACACTTCTTATTCTTATTACACATCCAGCTGTCCATCCCTTATTTCTCCAACACATGCTGTCAGATTATAGGCGTATAAGCGTGCGTGTGTCCAAGAGGCTCTGCAGTGCCAACAGGGTCTCAAAGCAAACATGACAACCTTGTCTAGCTTTGTCAACATCATGCCTGTCTCAATGCTTCAAGAGGCTCAGAAACATTTATCTCTGTGTTCAGAAAGTCAGAGAGAGAGAGGCAGAGAAGAAGGATGATGAAAAGGATAGAGAAAGAGAGAGAGAGAGAGAGAGGCTGAAGAGGAAGAGAAGAAGGATGACGTAAAGGATAGAGAAAGAGAGAGAGAGAGAGAGAGGCTGAAGAGGAAGAGAAGAAGGATGATGAAAAGGATAGAGAAAGAGAGAGAAAGAGAGAAGAATAAGAGAGCCAGAAAATAAGGAAAAACATTGATTGAGGGGGAAAGCAAATTAAAATATTTATTGGCCGAAGAGCCGCTACTTTATATCCAGGGTTTCAAACCTCAAATGTCACGAAATTCATGCTATGATGTTTCAATCTGCTGCAACATTTCCCTTTTCCTTTCTAACATCTTAATACATCCCTTCCCTCTGCCCCCACCTCCTCTCTTATTTACAAGACAGCCAATTGTCCTCCTCATATTTCAGAGTCAAAAAGTGACTGTGGGCCTACTGCTCTGACCAATCAGATCTCTGCAACATTTCCTCCCTGTGCAACTACAACAAACAATGTCATGACGTCTTAAGTACATAACAAACTCGTTGATAGTTATTTTCTCTAATCCTACAAGCAGTGATTTTTTTTAGTATCACCTGTGTATGGATCACGAGAGACTAAAGATAGAAGAATAAAACATCTGGTGGATTGGTGTTGAGTAGCCCATGTGTGAAAAGCATGGATATTCATGTTTTTTTTTTAGAATAATGGCACACATTCTGGTGTTGAGGAATTCAGCTTCCAAAAAGACATAGTATCTTTAAAAGGAATGATCTGTCAGAAAGAAAAAGCACGCAGACAGATGCCAGATTCAACTCTGAACTACGCAAAAAGACAAAGTCACTACATTCTGTTTTGTCTTCTTTCTCTCCTGCAGCAAGAACATCTCACACAAGGATGGAATCATCACTCCAGGAACCCCCAAGGTGAGATGAAGTTCAGTTTCTATATGATATGTTGTCTGTGTTTTTTATTCAGCCCAAAATTTAGTTTGCATGATTCTTCTCTTTATTTTGTCTGTATTTAGGTATGACTTCAATGTTTCCTTTTTGCTCCTCAAAAGGGCTTAATTCTGACCAACAGAATTACCGGAGCTGTGTTCCCATTGTTACAAAAAAAAAGGAAGATTTCAAATTAGTAGAACTTTTATTTTGATCATTTTTGGATTATTTGTGGTGTACTGTAGTTTTTACCGTCCAAGTCAGAACTGCTACTCTGCTGCCTCTGTTCCTCTCTGCTGCACTGAGGGGAAATCTGCTGTACTCTAGCCCTCTGTCTTGTGTTTTTTACACACACACACACACACACACACACACACACACACACACACACACATGCATGCACGCACACACAAGTACCAGTCTCCTGTGGTCTATCGTGCAGTGGAGCCGAGAGGCACTGTACTGTGATGGATCCAATTAGAGAGACTGAGATACAGACAGACAGAAAAGGACAGACACATGGTGCAAAGACATGTTCATAACTCAGTCATGCATTCCCTCACATCGGGTTAAACTGGTGTCAGTTTTTTTTTCTTCCTGGAAGTAATCACAATTTCCATGTTTGCCTTCATTTCCAACTAAAGACCAATTCCAGCGATAAAGTCAGATACCCTTTTGTGAAGAAGTTCTTCCAATGAGCGCATAAATTTATCATAAAAGAGTCATTCAGAGGAGCCGTTTCCTTTCCCACACACCTCAGGGTGCTGCCCCCCCAGCTTAAAGCGACCCTCTGTGTGTGGGCTTGCACTCGAGAAAGGCAGACAGAGCAGGAGTGAACATGGCCTTCTTCTCTGGTCGTGACTGTGCATCTCACTGCTGTCGTTTAGTATTCAGCGCGAGGCCGCGGTGAATGTTGAGGGCTAGTCTGAAGCACATGAGTCTGTTGTCGCCGTCTCGTCACAGCAGTGCCCCACCCGCCCCTGTTAGACTGGAGATTAACCTCCACGCACCCTCTTATAGGGTGTTTGGCTCACTTTGCATGCTCCTTTCTTAGCTGAGGTGATAGGATTAGACTGAAAACATGGCATCCCTGCAGGGTCGTGCTAATGTTGGACACTGACTCCCCTCTCGTGCATGCTAAAAGATTTTAGGCCAGGCTCAGATTACAGATTCTAGGATTCTGCCCCTCCAAAAAAATCTCAGTAGGATGGGACCAATATTCAGCCAAGGTTTTTCTCAGATGTTCTATAATGGAGGCGTTAACTGTTCCAGTCTTAAACATACTGACCAGCTTGTGCTTTAGATTCACTTGAGCTGCCAAGAGAACAGAAAATAAGAGAAAGATGACAAAGCCACTGTTAGCTTGCTATTTTAACAGAAAAAAAAACGACATTCCTGGTTCGAAAAGTTAGATCTCACCTCCAGTTCTGACCAATTAATAGACAATCTGGGAGCCCTGGATATGCTAGCGGTTACATCGAGCTCCCAATGAACAGAGTCCTCGAAGTAGGCAGCCCCCTATCGACTACGATCCCTCAACAATTTGCCGCATGTTACTTCACTCTCTCATCCCTATTTCCTACCCTGTCCACTGTCCTGTCCTCTACAGGAAAGACATAAAATAGCCTAGAAATTCATGAAAAACAGACAAAAAAAAGAACAGACAACACAAACCAAACCCTGATGTAAACGCGTTTTGATATATTACCGTAAATGCAAAACCACAACAGACACTATATTACAGTCTTTACAGTCTCACTCCGTCAGGGTGTAATTCCAGTTTCATGCCTGGATGTAGCTTTAAATGCAACCTTTTTGTCGATGATCTCTCTTCATAGTGATTTAATTGGTTGGTTTAAAAGACCAAAGTTTCAATGGGACATCTTCATTTATAATGTCCTCACAAAATACCGTTAAATGTCATATTCTAATGATAAAACTTGAGCATATTCTCAGAACGCCCCCGGGTAAATGATTCTCGACCTTTTTAAACCTGTGTAAAAGAGGAAGAAAAGACCACACACACACACACACACACACACACACACACACACACACGCTCACACACACAGAGGCATAAAAGCATCATGCATAATGTCCAATTTACTGTGGCAGCACTGGAGGTTGGTCATTTCTCACATATTATTATTAGATTACTGCTGTCGAGCACTTAAGCCTCTGCTCTGCCCCTTTCCACTTGATTAATAGGAGACGACTGTAAATACAAATATTTCATAGCTGCCTTGTAAAGAAGCAGCAGCACGGGCACACGTGAAAATTCAAGCACACACACACACACACACACACACACACGGTTAGAGTTCTGTCAGGGCTTAGCCTTGTAAAAAAAAAAAAAAAAAGAGGTGAAATTTCTCCTCTTCTCCTCCCTTGTTCTCTTTCTTTCACATCATTATCTGCTCACTTCTTCTTCACTTGAGGAATTCCCTGGATTGTCTTTGTCACAGAGTGGGTTAGAAGAGGACGTGTGTGTGTGTGTGTGTGTGTGTGCGTCTGTGAGGGTAAACTGTGTGTGTTTCTGCAAAGTGTTGTGAGACAGATTTATAGACAGGCAGTGTCCCGTAATGTCAGACAGTTACGCTCCTCCTTGTCAGATGTTTACCCTTCCTCCTCCTCCTCCTCCTTCTCTTCTTCCTCTCTGTTCAATCACCCGTTCTTCCCCAACTCCCCTTAACGTCCTATAAACATTAACTCTAATCAGTGGAAGGGACTTTATAGACAAAGTCAGGCAGGTTACAGTCATCATCAATGATGTGTCGCTCTCAGCATCTGTTGCAATAAAACTCTCGAAGTTCTCCAAGGTTAAAGATTCTTGTGCCCTGTTGTTTTTCTGTTTAACATATCTCTTATACTGTAATAAAGATGCAAACTATAGTATTGGAAATCAAATTGTTTCCTGATTGATGTAAAAGAAGTACTTCAGGATCTACTGTATTAGATGTGTGATGTCATGGTTTTTCCTGCTCTAGAGCTATGTGTGTACATCATGGCTTTTTTAAGTCATATACATCATATTATTATTATTATTATTATGGCAGTGTTTAATTGTGTCTCTCAAGTGAATTTGTCTCTGTATTTCTTGGATCAGATTTTTTTTCCCTGACCTTGTCCTTGTTAACGGTCGTTTCCATGCGAGCACAGGTTCTGCTGTCATCGTTGCTCCATAGGTGGATATCACAGTGTCATCTGCATATGGACGATTGTTTTATTTCTATCTTTCTCTTTCTCCAGTCGATGCTTCTGTCGGTGCACATCAAGCGTGAGGGAGAGTCTCCCGTGGTCTCGCCTCTGTCATCTGAAGACATCCACCACTCCGACAGATACCAGGTCACACTCAACGACTCACACACACACAAATACACACCAAACACACACACAGACAGAAAGGTTTGAACCAGAACACTTGCATTAGCACATTTTGTCCTGATTGGGTCTTAGTTAACATCTCCAGGGAAAGTATCCAGAATACTCTAAATGTAAAATGGAGCTCTGAATCCAAATGTACACACTCTGGACTGACTGATTCTCAGATTTGAGTTGCACCTAAAAGTTCAGTATCATCATATTTAGTCTGCAAGGCTGCAACGCTTTACACGCTGCTGGAAGACAGGCCTAAAATCTAAAACAGAAAAATGCATGATGATTATCTTCATAGCCGACACTTTTACATATTTCTGTATCATGATATTGCTGCATATTATTTTTTACAGGATTTAAGAAAACTTTAAAAGAGTTGTGGTATTCCCCCATTCAGAAGAAGTTAATGTATTTCATTATTAAACAAATAGGAATAACTAAAATGTCATTTCTTCATTGCAAAGAATGAAAGAAAATCAGCAGAGTCTGCACCCTCAGCAGCCTCTCTGAAACTCTGTGAAAAGTCTACTCGAGTCGTAAACGTGTCATCGCACAGACCTCCAAGTAATGAATCTCCAAAGTCTAAAATTCTACAAGACCAATATGACAGTTAATGCAGACCAATGCTTAAACAACAAAACCGTGACTCAGTAACACAAAACACACTGAAGATGCAGCATCCAAAAATCATCATAGAGCTGCATATATTGTTTTAAAATCTGGTTAATTGTTAATTAAATAAAGCTCCTTTATTTCTTTTATGATTTTCTCCTGCTCATCCTCAGTGCTACTCTAATGTTCTACTTTTAATAATTTAAATGAAAGAAAATGGATTGAAATGGAAAATGCAAAGCAAGCTTTTTGAGGCGTCTGAAATCATGACACTTCCTTTAGTACTGAATCGAACTGTGAACTCTCTAAATATGACAGATATTTAACGTTGGGGTAGAATTATGTCAGATCTGGGGGGTTTTATGCCGTCTCAGCAGTTTAGTTGACCAACAGGCCAAATCCCTTAAATTTCAGAAATCTTTAAAGCCACCCTGCCTGCTTTTATCTCTTAAATTCATCAAAGTTTGTTCATGTAATTCTTCCCGGCTATGATCTATGTCTGGGTTAAGTGGGTTTCCCCCCATCACACCATAAAATAGGAACTATTAAGTCTCCGCAGACGTTACATCCATACGTTCAGGATGACACAGCTCATAAAGACCTTAAAGCTATAAAGTAGATTTTCTCATTAAGTGAAACTGCTGAAATCACCTTATATTATACAAATGATTAAGTCAATGGTGACTCTTTTCACCACCCTGAAAATGAAGTGTAATGACAGACTTTGCCACCTTCTCTTTAGCTGTCAGTCCATCTCAGTGCATCTTACCTCTCGTCCTGCTCCCTTCTTCTAAACACCTGACCTATCTGCAGACATTCAGTCAGTGGATCATAATGATACTGGAGCAGTGGCGATGTGGGCCGATAACTCAAGGGGCTACAGGGAGGGGGGGGGACGAATGGGGGATGAGAACAGAAGTGGAAGTACTTCCTGCATGACGGCTCTCACTGATGGACGACAGCTGCCTACTCACTGTTGCCGTGTCAACGAGAGGGCATCCATAACTACAACTTAGTCAGCATATCACTGAAGACTTACAGGCCCGTGGGTTTGAATCACATGAGATCCGAGGTGCACATTCTACAAGTGACAAAAGAGGAGAGGACAAAATATGTGACCTCAGTTCATTTATTTCTTAATGCTGCATTTTTAATGATAAGACCGTTATTCCTAATGATGCAAAGAACTTACCCCGGGCATCCTGAACTACCCAAGACCCCACTGCCCCATATTCACTCATATAAATATGATGACACAGATATAGTCAACTATTGCACTTTGCAGATTTCACGTACAAAAATGTAAGAAAAGCGGTTTGTGGCGTCCTATCTGACATTGAAAAGTTCAGCTCATAGCAGAATTTAAAAATCATCCTGTAAAAGAAAAAGATTAAAAAAATGATACACAGTTTTTAATGTAGCAGAAATTCATGTTTATCCATTTTCCCTCCCGACAACCAAAAATATGTATTTAGTAACCTTTTTAATGATACAGTTTGGGAACCAATGGGATACACTAAATGTCTATTACACGTATAATAGCCTACTCACAACAATTCAGGTACAACGGACACTCTGAAACTACTACTTTCACATTTCATACAACACATCTGTTTTATGCTTGTTTGTATTTGTGTCTGTGCTGCAGGGCTGATTGTCACCAACAAAATGTAATTGTATGCTTACAATGATGATAAAGTATCTTATCCTAAAGTACATTTTGCTGATAGCACTTATGTAGCCTTCTTTTACAAACAATTTTTATACGCACCATTTTTACGTCATTTTAACCTTTACTTTTTGTAAGGTATCACCTACATTTGTCACTGCTGGTTGCATTAAAAATACTTCAGTTTATAATTTAACAAAACAAACAATTCATTCTTCATTCTGTGAAGAGGCCTATTTGGATAAACAAGAATAAACTACACTTTAAAAGTGGAAATAATGTTCAAGAAATTGACAGGTTTAGTAATAAATGTAACACAGCAGTTTTTATTTAAAATAAATCTCTTTATTGGATACTAACACACATTACATAAATGAGAACAGAATGCCAGGGGGAGGATAAACCACAGATATAAGGTGATTTAAAAAGAAAATAATAACAAAAGATAAATTAATTAAAAAAAAACATGAGTACTGTACTGAAATGAGAGCAGGATTTACAGGGGAAAAAACAGTGGATAATTTAAACAAAAAAAATAAATAAAATACAGCCACTAACAGTTCTGATAGCCTTCTTCATGCCTTTAATTAAAATGAGACCGTCTAATGAAACGCCATGCTTCCCCCTAGCGGCCGATATCCGGAGCAACATGTGACGTTTCCTCACTTCCGTCTCCAGCGGGTCATGTGATCAAAACAAGGCAACATGGCGTCGAACATGAGCAGACCCAGCCGATACGAGCGCCACTTTCAATCCCTCTCCATCCGTATTTAAAAGTAAAGAGCAGCTGTAGTTTGCAGTGATGTTTAGTGTCGGGAGACATCGTCCTGTGCTTTGTAGCTGTGAGTTTTAGCGGCTGTTCAGAGAGCTGTGAGTGAGGCAGACAGTCATGGAGGATGAGGAGAACAACAGAGGAGTAGGTTTGTTTACTGTGCTTCACTCCCTTCAGCCCTGCAGCATCCAAAGCAATCTCACTCTGAGAAGTTTTATCTGCACTTGTAAAGATATTATAATGATTCTTTATCGTCTAATCTATATTTCCCCCCTCTTCTTTCCCCTCTTGCAGACGTTTTTACGAGTTCGAGCTAACAGACAAACCAGACTGAATGGTATGTACACACAACATCTCATCTCCAGAGTGATGCTTAATAATGATGATTTATTGACTTTATGTCGATATTAAGAGTTTATTACTGGGCTCAGGCTTGTTTCTGTTCATGGTGGTCAAAAAAAAATACTCATTGATATGAAAAGTGATTAAAAAAATAATTACAATGAAGCTAAGTGTTTCTACTTGTACAGTTCTTTAAGTGAATTAACTGACCTTATGAATAAACAATTCCCACAAATCTCTGAGAAATAATCTATCATCTTTTAATTCATGATGATGACATTATTCTAGTTGTATGATATTGACGTTATGGTCATTTATTACCTGATGTTTTCATTTTAAAGGAGCTTATTGTACAGATTTGTTCTCTGTCAGGTGTGTCAATTATTGAGTAAAGTTTGTCACCTGTGCATCTTCTTTAAACACTTGTTGTGTTTATTAATGTTTATTAGTCCACTGAAAGTATTTATAAAGTTGCTTGTGATCATTGCAAATATGTTGCATACATGTTGTTTTCATCTTGTATGTTGCATAAAGTACCTTTATAAAAAAGAATATGTATTTCTTTATTAAAGGTTTATTTGATGGTGACAGATGAAGTATACATAGATCAGATGAAAACATCAATCCAATGCAAGTATCATAGTGTTAGTAGTGTTTATTATGGATGCTAGTTTGCAACACTCATCCCTAATAGGGCTTTTGTTTTAATGAAAGATGAAAAAATAAAGCGTGAACTGAGTACAGCAAGATGCAACAAGCCTCGCGTTTAGCGTCGACGATGACAGCTGTGTGTGTGTGTGTGCAGTGTTAGCACAGTGTAGCGCCTGTTAGCCTCAGACTGTTCACAATGTGGTCGTCTCGTCATGCTTGAATCAAAATACAAGTATTTAAATGTTTTAAATCACTTAACGCGCACTCTTTTCAAACTCGGTATGTCATGATAAAATCTCACTGTTATTTTCAGAATCCTCAGACATTTAAAAAAAAAAAAACGTTTCGTCTTGTTCATAGACAAGAAAAGTTGTAAATCGAGAGTTTCCTAATCAGGGTAGACATGATCACATATTTCCTCCACTGAGTTTTCCTTCATCCAGATCCTTAATATGTCATTTAATTGACGTTTTAAATACTTGTTCAGAAATGTTGTAGTTGTTGTAAAAGTGCTACTGCTTTTGTGTATTTCATTTGTACAGAAATGGGTTATTTATCTTGTTTTGAACGTTATTGCACAACATGACACACAAACTGGAGCTGAGCTCTGAGCCCAGGCTTCTGAGTGTCTGGCTTAGCTTTCATCATGAGGAATTACTTTACTCTCGCTACTTTGTGTGCGACACATTCGTGAGGGATAATTCATAAGTCTGAATCCTGTTCATGCTCAACCTCACACTAGCATGATACTACAGGGACTGGGACTTTGAGAAGTCACAAATATGTGCTGTTAAATGAGGCCCCGTTACACATTGACATCGCACGTGATCAGTGTCCACAGAAGCAATGTTCCCTAATTTTCCATGTAACAACAGACCTCCTTAGTAGTCTTGTTGCTTTATCATTCAAGCAGAATCTGAAAGGAGTTCCTGCAGATCTTTCTAACATGCTCTCAGTGTCCAACAGAGATCATGAGCACTCCAGAGTCAAGTTTTTATGTTTTTCACACAAGTATAAGTGACAGTGTTGCTGCTTGAAGTTCTAATACCTTCATGAATTCAAGATGATCTCCTTTTTCCCATCGCCTCTGTCAATGAGAATGAAAGAATATCAGAAGTTAGCAGTCCTGAAGTGATGCACTGATAACTTGGCCTTCTTCACTAAGAGCCCATGACAAGAGCCAATGAAGACTTGGTTTAAACTTGGCCCTCCATTACTTTCTCTCTGCCCTCATGTGGAACCAGGAATCATTCTCATGTGGGGCATTAAAGCGGAGCTGGGAGGGGGGTGGCCGAGATCCCTGCCGGACCTAATTAGCAGCCCTTTCCCTTCTCTATTTAACAACGCTCCCCTCGATTAGCGTCAGGGGAGAATGGACTAAGAGGAGGAGGAGGAGGAGGAGGCACTCCCAGCCTCGCTCCCTCCATCTTCCTCTCCTGCACTTATTGCCTCGTCTCCTTTTCCTCTGCCTCGCCATGCTCCCTCTTGGCCTCCTCTGCTTTCCCAGCCAGCTAAAAATTAATGTCCCCTCGCGCCATTTGCAGTTAAGAAAAAACGACAGCGACTCGGGGCGCGGTGACGGCTGTTCTGCTCTGTTAAATTTCTAATTAAATGTGTGTGTGGATGGGGGGGATGGGGGGGGGGGGGGGAGGAGGGAGGCTGTGACAGGAGGACAGGGGAGGAATGGGAGGAGAAACGGAGGGAGAGGAATGGCGTGGTTGTGGAGTGAATCGAAGGAGTGGGATTGTCACGTCAGGCTCTTGTCACTTTCAACATGTTCGTGAGGGACATAAATATCCCTCGGCTCTGCTTTAAATTCCACTTTCTTGAATCCAGTGATATTTTTGTCCAAACTCAAATGACCCCGGCATTAACAGTCTGCTTTTTTCTCTTTTCTACCCCCCTCTTTTTTTTTTTTGCAGCCCGTATAGGGAAAATGAAGAGGAGGAAGCCTGAGGAGGGGGGCCAGGTATGTCCGCTGTGCAGCGCCCCATTGGCTGGGAGCGAGGAGGAGATGAGTAGACATGTGGAACAATGCCTGATCCAGGTAGTACAATACTGGCCATAAGCCCCGCCTACCTCCAATCGGACAGCCTGTCAACACTTCTCTTCTTGTAGATGCTGTCCAATCACGTCTGTAGATTAGTGCAGATTTCAACCAATAGCAGATCTACTTTTTTTTTTTCTAGATATTTAACACTGCATTCATATCACATGGAGACAACTGTTTGAGAGATTTGACCATTTATAAACACATTAATGAAATGACTTAAGGCAAATATCTGCAGTTTATCCCACGTGACATGATTGCATCTTGGTTAGCATGCAGCTCCTCTAGAAGTCTCCAGAACAGACATGCGTCCACTCTTTTCCTGTGTGAAGAGGTCACCAGTCCTTCTCTCTTGTAGCTACTAAACCATTGTTCCCCCGAGTAGAAACAAAGACAACAAATCATCACCACTCCTCCTGTACCTGCTCTCATCCACACTAGCCTTACTATACACACTAATACCTCTTTCCTGATAGCACGCTTTCGGTGTTGCAGTGCTGTACCATGCCATGTCAGCTGAGAGCTTTTCATTGCAGTTTCACATCAAAGCGATACGATCAAAGCGTCTGACGCCGAAAACACCCGGTGCACATTTCTGAATGGATTTTATTTTGAAATCACTGCAGCAGTAAAGTTAGACACTTCTGGATTTATTAATATACAGTTTTTAGCACTAATTTCCAGTTAAGAATTACGTTTTTGTAACCCCTCTGTCTTTTGTTATTGCAACACTAAGAACTGCGAAACAAAGCTGTGAGGCTATTATCTGTGTTATAGGAACAAAAAGGTAAAGCACTGAGTTTAAGTCTCATGGTAAACACAAACTTCAAATGTGTTTTAGCTAGCATTACTTTTTTGTGTCCTTTATACATTCATCCACTGCTCTCTGAACTTAGCACAGTCAGTCATGGTATGGTACAGGTAAAGCGGGCTATCTCCCACCACAGTCATCTTTAAATCAGTACTTGGTTTCGAGTTTTTCCCCCATGATCAACATCTAATCCTGTACGTGTTTGTGTGTGTGTGTGTGTCAGCGTGAGGGTGCGCTATGCGACGACGACTCTGCAGACATGGATGGAGAGAATGGGCGGGGCTTTGAGGAGTACGAGTGGGCGGGGCAGAAGAGGATCCGAGCCACAGCCTTGCTGGAAGGAGGCTTCAGAGGTACATCCATGCACTCAACGCTCCCTTCACACCGCACTGAGCTGGTTTTTATTTAGAGTGTGCTGCGTGATGATTCAGGTGTCCAGCTGTTTGCTTGTTAACAGCTCCATGGTGGAGTCTACTCACAGCAGAGTTTAGCACTCTTTGTTCTCTCCTTACCTTTCCTCTGTCTGTCATTCTCTGTATTTGTCCCTCTTCTCATCCATCCTTCCCTCTGCTCCTGTCCACCGTGTGCTGTATTGTTAAACGTCACCAGGGAGCTGTAATGGTGCCAGTGGTCCTGGTGGCAGTGTAGCCTCAGCCCAGGGGGGGTCCGCCCGGCCCAGTCTGGCTCGGCCCTCTTAGCAAGGGGAAGGAAAACACATTTAGCTGGGCAATTGACCCGCCGGTCTCTACTTTGTGTGTGCGTAGTCTGTGCTCTGAAATGCAATTATAGAGGTGGATGGGAGAGCTGCTCACTGGGGAGCTCGGCTGCTCTGTGACACAGCACACCTGCAGGGCTCCCACTTACCTCTCTGTCTTTGTCTCTTTTGTGATCTTTATTCTTAGTATTCATCCAGCTTGCATCTTTACGATTAGCTAATTAGTCTCCCAGTTTTTATTTTGGGAACAGCTAAATTAGATTTTCCCAAGTGAGGGAGCGCTGATAAACATAACAACCCTAATTTCACATTATGCCCTTTTTCCTCACAGCCGCGAGTTACTGAGTGTAAAATTAATTAGACGTCATTAATATTCAATAACTAGCTGATTACATTTTGGTTAGATTTCTCCTTCCTTCAGTTCATTTGATATCTGATCTGACTCTCAGAGGACATAAAATGACATTTTGGAGTCAACAACATTTGCACAACTTTTATTTTAACAAGAAAGATGTGAAGTACATAAGGGGCATCGGTTTTATGATGCCAGCTTGTAAAGAAAAGTCTAGTTATTTACTTTTTATTACATAATTATAATAGGCTAATGTTGTCATGACAACAAAAGGATCAGAGCCTGCCTGTCTTCCTGCATGCGCTATCAAACCTCTGCAGATGATCTAAAACAGAGCAGATCTGATCTTCAACCTGCCCAAAAACAAATACAAAACAACGCCAAAAACGACACTTCTTCACCTGAACTCTCTCATCCAGGTCTATACTCCCTCCCGCCCCCCATGCTCTCAAGAGGCACATGGTCCTACCTTCCCAACAGGGCCCCAAGTCTCTAGCTGGACTCTATCTCTTTTAACTTTTAAGATGTGATTCTACATAAACCTTCCATCTAAACTCAACAAGCACCTCAAAAGATGACAAGTATTTTGTTTCTGTTTACCTATGTGTTGTAAATGCGGGTGGTTTGATGATTCTAACTGCACTGTGTCTTCCCATCGTGGCCTCAGGTGTTAGTGTGTGAAACATAGGAAACAAAAAAAAGAGATGTGAAAATGTTAAATCGTGCTCAGGTGGAGGTAAAGAGCTGTCGTCATTCAAACTCTCTCTGCTCTGCCTCTGCTTTCATGTGTCCCTCTTCCTGCTCGCCCTCCATCTCTCCCTGTTCGATCCGCTGTTAAACACACACACGCTGAGCCTCACCTGCCTCCGTCCCCGAGCCGGAGAGAGACAAGACAAGGCAGATCAATGCCGAAATCTCGACTAAACCTACGCCAACGAGCAGCTCGAGGGGTTGGAGGGCGGCTTCCCCACCCGTCCATCCATCTCGCCGCCGTTGCCTCCATCTCTCTCTCTAAACGAGCAGACACAGGACCCTTCTGCAGCTCTCTAATAGGGCGCCTTGTGATGTGACACAGATAACCGAGGTGGCCTGGGGAGGGAGACTTGAAACACACACACTCGTCTAAAGGCTCAGAAGGTGGATTTTGTCTTGAAAGCTCCTCAGTGGTTCTATCAGCCGCGCGGAATCCTGCAGGCTCTCGAGAGCTGGTCAGACAGCCAGACGGATATAGAGATGATGCAGGGGGGAGGAGGGGGGGAGGAGGAGGAGGGGTCTCCTCAGCTGGCGGGATGAAGAGAGGGCCTGTCTCTTTGTGAAGTGCCACCATCCTCCCCTCCCTGTGAGAGCTAAAAAGAAGAAAGGCAGAGGGAACGGGGTCCTTTAAGGGAGTGGAAAGGGGGGTGGGGGGGGGGGTGGGAAAAAATCGAACAAGATCAGTTTATGATTCAACTCTGTGTGAGTGAAGACTTCCCTGTGTCTCGCACCGGCTTAGCCAGGTTGAAAGAGAGCGCAGCACAGACGGAGAGCTTTCTTTATCTGTCGACTGGACCGTCTGTCTGTCTCTGGAGATGTCTGTTTAATGTGTAGAGAGCAGCTAGACGTCACTTTGTAACTTTGCAGGATACTTTATATATTATATTAAAGGTCTGTCTATCATATAACGAGGTTTTCACCATGTAGTATGTGATAATGAAGAGGAAACTTGAGATGTTTATTTTTATTTTTAAATAGTGTCAGTATGACACCACAGTTTGTTTTTTCTCATACTGTAACAATAGATGAAATTACCAGTTAAACCAGGAAGTGGGACTGTTCCCTGTGCTGGATGTTAACAATAGACAGCACAGGGAATCTTTTCATAGTTTTGTTTTTGTAGTTAACGTGTAGTTAAAATGTCTTTTATTTTGTCATGAGTTTCTCGCACAGTGGGACTGCATTCAGTCGAGCTGTTACTGAGATTTATTTTGATTGCGATTATATTTTTTGTTTACATTTAGAAGATTATTGTTGTTTTTGTGACAGACTAAAAGTACACATTTTGGAAATGAAAGTTTAGAATATATTTAAAAGACAACTTTCCCTAGTTTAAAAGCCCTAGTCTTACTTTTTGTCTTTCTTTTCTCGAGTGAGAATGAGATGTTATTTCAGCATCTCAGATTCAGTTTACTTACATGTTAACTGTCAACTCTAGGTCATGTATTTATGTGTTGAAGTTTCGCTTTACATTTATGGGGAGTTGACTTCCAAACTTGGAACAAAACAGAAGTTCAGTTTAGCCGCAGACAGATAGAAGGCAGAGGGGGAGGCAGGCAGACAGATCCTGAGGTTTGATATCAGGTCGTCCTGAGAGACCGAGGAGGAGAAGAGGGGGATTACTTCAGGTTGAGATGGCCCAGAGGGATTGAGAGGAGGCGGAATCTGTGCTTTGTAAATGGACTTCAAAGATGGCCGTCTCATGTCTTTGTGTCTGTGTCCCATTCCCCATCTCGCTCCCCGTCTCCCTGACCTGTAAATGGCAGAAAGATAGTGCGATGACCTTTGACACCTTTCCTCTCTGCTTCTTAGAGGGCCCCGATAATTGCTATGGTAACGGGATGTCGCCCAAGGTGGGTCGATTGGTTGATCCGGGCTGTCGGTGGGCCTCATGAGTCCTTTGATCCGGCCTGCCTCTTCAGATCTGTAGCGGTGGTGTTGTCGTGGTGACATGTATGTAGATGGAGTGTCTCCTGAGTCGCTGTTATAAAGCGTGTAACTCACAGGATAAAATGTGTAGTTAGTATGTTAAGAGTCAACGATATGATAATGAGACACACCGCGGTGGCCCTGTAGACATCAGCATGTGTGTTTATTGATCACGCCTATCAGGCAAAGAGGAGGGGGAACGCTTCACTGAGCAGGACTGGAATAGAAAGAGGAGAGACAGAAAGAGGAGAGGCTGGGGAAGTGTGAAGGAATAAAGGTGAGAAAGAAGACGTGATGACATAGAAAGGTGAGCAAAGGAGGAGTGTTAAGGAAAAGAGAGGTAAAGAATACGAAAAGGGGAGGGGGCGTCGGTGCATAATGTGAGTGAAAGGCAGTTAGAGTGGGGCTGACCTTTCCCGGGCCAGATTAGATTGGCCTGCCAACTCTGCTTAGAGGGACAGATGGAAGCACTGGCAACACACACACACACACATCCAAAGAGCCAACAGGCCACGCATACTCTCACAGTTAACATACAGAAGACATGTAAAGTGTGAGCGGGCGCAAAAGAGGGAACATGAAATCCATTTGGAAAGTAGATAAATGTGCTTCATTCCATAAAACGGCTTCTTTTAGGAAATGAAGGGATCATTTGTAATATCTTAGAGTTGGCCTATTCTAATTATATGATATAACTTTATTGTAAATCTTTATTGATCGTCCAATTTGGGCATATTTATGTTATACTATGTGATCCACCACAAGGAAGAATGTTTCTTTTTAGGAAAAACTGAATATGTAAAAAATAAGAGGCCAACCGATTAATCGTCCGATATTAGCGTATCAAGTGACTATCGGTATCGGCTATTTTGTTTTGAAGGTATGCGCTGATATTACTTGATTTATTCACCAGTCATATGGCATTTAATTTGAGAATCATTGTATTACACGAGCAGTTCTCTGTCAGCAGCAGAGTGTGACATATGGATTACAACATCATCACTCTGCAGAGTGTCAAGCAGTGACGTACGTACATGCACAGTTCCGTTCAGGTTTAGGGACCACCTTGTCTTCATTATACTCTAAATCTTTCCCAAAAGTGTTTGATAAGGGATCAACTCAATAAATGTGTATATCTATATCATATATCTCTACAAATTAAAGATACAACGAATATATCGGCCGATATATCACTATCAGATTTTTTTAAATCCCTAATATCGATATCGGTCAGGCCCTAAAAAAATAATTTATATTTTCATTATTTTATATCAGATTTGTTCTGAATTTTACATTTTGACTAGAGATACACTGATGTGTTGATCATCGGCCAAAATCAGCCTTGTCGATGGACAAAGGCCAGTCAGCAAATCATTTTAAAACTGGCAAGCTTGTACACGTAACTGCTGATTGAGGGGACAGGTTATAGAAGTTACCTTTAAGACAAACTGTTGTCCTTTGTCATATGTGACAGAACATGTCAACGGTCTGGGAGTCTCACACCATCTCTGGGCTAGATCAGTGACATGTCGCTTTTAAGAAATGTTCCAGTGAGAAGAAGGACAGCGTATAACAATTTAAATACAAACTTAAACTCCAACTTGTTACATAGAAAACAAAAGGGGAACTGTGGCATGAAAGGCTGATGTCACCATGGCCTTTAAAGAAAAATCAAATGCTCACTTTCAACCGTTAGCTCCTGTGACGGTTTGAAGCAGGCAAAGCTGCTGAGGTGTCTCCATGTCAGTACTCTTGAGTGTTTAATGTAACACGCTTTGTTCGTCTTCTGCCAAGCTGTGATAAACCATAGCCTCAGTAGCCAACCAGAGCTAGCAGTCTGCTAGATTTATACAGCACGGCCATTGTTCCCATATGCTCCTTGCTGCCGCTGAGACCAAATAAAAGTTAAAAGGTCCATTTTATTTCATCACTAAAAACCATGGGCCTGTTGTAAAAGGACTTATGATGGGTGGTGCATTTTATCGCTCCACGCTCACAATTCATCTCCTCCCCTCTCGTTTTTTTTTTTTTTTTTTTTTTTTTTTTTTTTCTGAACAAGTTACGGAGAAATAAATGACAGAATTGGGTAGGAGGAGAAAAGGCAGCAGATGTCTGAACCCCAGAAAGCCCTCCGAGTTGAGGATGAGCAGACAATTTTTTTTTTTTTTTTTTTGACAAAGACACCACAGAGCTGTGAGACACTGCAGTGCACCGACACGACTGTTGGAGGAAGTCAAGTATCCAGACACACACACACACACACACACACACACACACACACACACACACACACACACACACACACACACACACACACACACACACACACTGGGAGAGGGTTAAATAAGATGGCTGTCAGCCCTGTCTAGCTTGTATCTGGTCCTCAACCCACTCTCACACACACACGGAGCACAAGTCCAGCTGAGAGCTTGTAGAAATTGGGATAGGTGTAAATAAGATGGCTGTCAGGCCTGTCACAGGTAGACACACACAGACACCTTCTGAGTCGAATCTTAAGTGAAACACAAGTGCGCGCGCACACACACACACACCTACCCTGCCTCAAGTGCTCCCATAGTTAGGTTGTAAGTAACATACACACTTCAACACTCCTGCGCACACACACACACACGTACACACCTCACCTACCTTGGCGCGGTAGATAGACATGGTGTAAGTGACAGGTAGACTGACTCTCACACTCGCGCTCACGCACACACCTTGAACGGGTTGGAGAGAAGGGCCCTAAGTGACAGAGGGACAGACGGTGTGAAACAAACACTGAAGAGACGCCTCTAAGTGACGGACACACACACACAGCCGGCTCGGCGGCTAAGTGGAGCTGAAGGGAGCAGTCAGGCAGCGGTGAGGGTTTGTCTGAGCGTTCATCACTGGGTTTATAGAAGTGCCACTCACTCACACACACACACACACACACACACACACACACACACACAATGACACACTATCTCCCTTGCTCTCTGTCTCCCAGAGATTGATGGGTGAGGCGTCAGTCTCCATCAGATCACCCATGTCTAAACGGTTTCTCTCTCTTCACTTTTCTCTCTGACCAAGACTTTTTCTCCTTTAACCTCTTTCTGCAACTCCTGATTGGTCAGGCTAATTTGAACCTTGTCATGTTGGTCTGTAAACACCAAACAGAGGCCCTTTGTCTCTGTTAATGCATTTCTACATGCTAGATTTTTTCTTTTTCTGCATCTCAAGATACTGACTCTGAGTTTGGGGAGTTGAGATGGATTAAAAAGTAGAGTGACATGAACACTGATTATGTGCTGTCACAGTTTTGCTTAAATCTGTGACTTGCAGCTGTGAGGTTTTTTATAACATTTGATCACTTGTGTTGTCAAACCTCACGCCATTATTCATTATTTTTCATTAGGCCAGGGGTAACTTTGTGATTGAGCGTGAAACGTTGGTTCCAAATTTCGCAACGTCTTGACCAACATCAGAGTGAGCGATAAGTGATTTTTTAAATTTTACACTTAAAGGTCACATATTATCCTCCCTTTCAACCACTTTAATGAAGTCTCAGAACTCAACACAACATTTCTTGTTCTAAATCCACTCTGATCCTGTATTTGATCATGTCTATAAACTCCTCTATTTCAGCCCTGCTCAGAACAGGCTGTTTCTGTGTCTGTAGCTTTAACTATGTAAATGAGCTGTGTCTGACCACGCCCCCTCTCTGGAAGGGGTTGGGTGGCTCAGGCATGTCCGATTGTTTACGGTGAGAAGGCAGACTCAGAGGGCAGAATAAACACCTAGCTGTGGGAGTGTCACCCACCTGGGGGAGGGCTTACTGCCCTTTGTGATGTCATGAAGGGAAAATCTTCAAACAGCCTGTTTGAGCACACATTTTCTGAAAAGTGGAGCAGGCAGAAGATGGAGAGGATGGACTTTTCTCATAATTGGGGGGCTTGTAGACAGACTAGGGACACATGTTAGTGTTAGAGAAACATGCTTAAGTGTATTTTGCATAATATGTGCCCTTTAAAACTCAAGCTTCTGTTTCTTTCTTGTGCCCTCTTATAATGAAAAAGTTTTTGAAAAATTGTCTCTGTCTCTTTCTCAGGAACAGGCTTTGCCACGTGTAGCATCAAAGAAAGCGCAGCGGACAGCGACGCTGACCTCGACGTGGACGGGGATGACACCTTGGAGTACGGAAAGGCCCAGTACACCGAGGCAGACATCATCCCCTGCTCTGGAGCCGGAGAGGACCAAGGAGAGGCCCGGGAGAGGGAGGCGCTACGGGGAGCTGTGCTCAAGTATGAAAACTATTAACACACAGTCCAACTTACTGTACTTGTTAGGTAGGAGGAGTGGGATAGACCTGTAAGGTTCCATTCAAACCCCTGTTTGTGTCTCTGTGTTACAGCGGGGGGATGCCTTCTAACAGAATAACGCCTGAATTCTCCAAATGGGCCAGTGACGGTGAGTAAGGCCGATTAAAAGTTCCTTCCTAATTGACAGGAATGTTTTTCTTGTTTTGTTTGGTTTTGCATACGGTACTGAAATACAATGATCTTACTTTCATACTTAGGCTGTTTCACGTGTTTAAAAAAAAAGCCTCCTTTTTGTGTGTTCACAGAAATGCCTTCAACGAGCAACGGAGAAAGCAGCAAGACAGACCCCAGCACCCCTTCATCCTCCTCCTCCTCCTCTTCCTCTTGCGTCCCACGCACCTGTAAAAACAGTGAGATCGAAAAGTAGGTTCCACATTTTTTGTTTTTGTCTATATGGACGCACACAAAGCATGGTTTAGTTTTTAAAGGTGAGACGGAAAAATGACTTTCTCCCACCACAGCAACACACACACACACACACACACACACACACACACACACACACTCTCACTCTATGACTTTGTGATGAGATTTCTTACTTGTGGGAGAGTCGACTTATGGAGGGTCATAAATGATGCATTTTGTGTGGATTCTGGTTTTTCCTGTGTGTGTGTGTGTGTGTGTGTGTGTGTGTGTGTGTGTGTGTGTGTGTGTGTGTGTGTGTGTGTGTGTGTGTGTGTGTGTGTGTGTGTGTGTGTGTGTGTGTGTGTGTGTGTGTGTGTGTGTGTGTGTGTGTGTGTGTGTGTGTGTGTGTGTGTGTCAGAGTGGGTCTCTCCACGTATTGATTTTCCTCTGTAGTCTCAGAGCTCAGAGCTGCCTCAGAATCATTAATGGAGACATAGACACGAGCACAAACCAGAAGCACACTACATTCAAGGCCGGAAGTGAGGAAACACATGCAGATGTTTGGTCAAGCTAGTGTTCACACAAGCCTTCAATAACATCCTTCATACCATCAAACATCGTAAATGCTGAGCAGTTTGCAAACACAAAGCACTTAGGTTTCATTTTTTTATTATTACATGTTTTTTTTTTTAACTGTTTGACTTTGGCACAACTCCCAGTTGAACTCGGGAAAACAAATACCTGCATGGCTCACATTGTTCAAACTAATACTAACTAATGAAGGATCATGCTAACATGGAGAAATATAATACAACCTTTTTACGACTTTCTTTTTGTGTCGATCACTTGTGCTCGTCTCCCATTGAACCACGAAATCAATCACTCTTAATTTGTATAGTTCCAATTCATAACAAATGTTATCTCAACACACTTTACAAAAGAGCAGGTAAAAGACCTCACTGTGTTTTATTATCTACAAAGACCCAACGTGAATCCATTATGATGATGCACTAAAGTGGAGAGGAAAAACATCGTTTAAGAGGCAGAAAGCTCGATTGGTTCTCTCAGTTGTCCTCAGTGGATTGTAGAGATGATAGAGTTTATCTAAGAAATTCATTTAATCCTTTCTTTTAATGTAGAATTTAAGTTCACTCATCATTAGTTGCCCTGTATGAGTGACAAGCTAACAGGTGACTTTACACTTTGATGCTTGAGGTCATAATCTAAGGAAGACAGATAGATTTGACAAAAGTGAAAAACAGCCTTTATAAATGTTTTTTACATGAAATCCTAACTTTTACCCCACATCATTTTTAAGGACTTCTGTTCTGATTATGTGTTCATTACAGCTTGACTGTTAACTCTATTCTGTGTTGACAAAGATGTCAAAGTTAGCCCAAATAGACCGTCACTGGAGCACAACAGAGCATGCAGAGTGAACAAAACAAAATGTCTATTTCTTAAAAAAATGTGTAAACTGAAAATGACTTAAGCTGGATTGGACATTTCAGAAAAGTATCCTAACTCAGCTGTGTTTCAAACAGACAGACACACACACACACACACACACACACACACACACATACTAATCAGGAACAACCACACTGCCCTATTCATTAGATCACCCTGTGTGTGTGAAAGGCCAGTGCTCTGTAATTCCCTCATTTCCATCTCCTCATCCGTATTCTGCCACAAGTAAACAATCACACAGACATACACACACCTCTCTCTCACACACACACACACACACACACACACACACACACACACACACACACACACACACACACACACACACACCCTGTCCCCTGCATGGGTAATAGAGGTCAGCTCATTGCGAGAGGGAAACGTCGGTGGGCGAGCGAGGAAAGAGAAAGAGGGATTTGGTTGATTGGTTGCTTCTGCATGTCTGGCATATTCTCCTGTCCTTTTGCCCCATGCCATTACACAAACACACACACTTGCACATGCACACACTGTGCTGGGGTCAGTCGGCCTGTTGCCTCAATCCCAGCTCCTATTTCTTTAAGTGATTTCCTTTGTCCAGCTGAGGTGCCTTTAAGGATCCCCCCCTTAAAACCACCACGCTGGTGTTGTTTTCCTAACCTCCCCTCAGTCATTTCATCCACTAAAATATTAGAGTATGACTCATTGGAGGGTTTAAAGCATCTCTTTTTATGCAACTCTCAGTGAGCTATGAACTAATGAGACATTATGTGTTTTAAGAAAGTAAAACATGCAAAATAATAACTTAAGAAATGAGCATGTGTGTGAATAAATAGTGAATAATTAGTATTGGACTCCCCTCTGAAGGCTTCACTTGATAGATGCTTCATTTAAATGAATCAATCGGCTCTCTGTGTGTGTCTGAGTGTGCGTCCCATATTAAATATCAGCACAGAGGGGATAACTGGTGAATAAGCAGAGCAGCTTGAAGTGTATTGATCAGACAGGACACACTGCAAGGCATGAGGTGTGTATGTGTGTGTGTGTGTGTTTGCTGAGCGAGAGGATGCATTCGATAAGTTTCCAGTGCCGTGATCGTCCTTGTTTTACTTTGCGCACCTCTTGGTGTGTGATTGTGTGTGTGTTGTCTGAGAGACACAGATGAAGGCAGGTCAGTGGAGCTGAGCAGAGACAGAACTGATTCACTTGTGAAAGTTTCACAGATTTATATCACAGAGTGGAAGATAACAGGATATAACCAAAGTCTAAAGATGTAGCCCTTTAAAGCCCTTACCATGCCTTTAGTTGCAGGAATAAATTCATAGTTAAGACTAAGATGTGCTGCAGTGTAAGGACCTCATGGTAAACAACAACTGTTGCTGTTGTTTCCCAAATTCTTTTTTAAGAACAACCTGAGTAAAATGTTCTGACTGCCATGGCAGGTAGTGTAGGTGTGCCTGTCACAACATTAGACTTGAGCTGAAGCCTCAGCGTCCCCCTGCAGCACAACATGCCTTAATCTAAGTATCCATTTAAAGGGAGCCAACGAGATGCTGAATGATTGCAATGGAAGAAGCAGTTAGCTGGCTGCAACAATTCCCCGCCTCACTCATCTCCTCTCGCTATAAATGCACGCATTTGTGGAGCTCCTGTGCTCCTCTGTCCCCAAATGAAAATGAGATTTGTCTCCTTTCGTTACATTGATACATTGTACATGTGTGTGTGAGTGTGTCAGTGTGTGTGTGTGTGTGTGTGTGTGTGTGTGTGTGTGTGTGTGTGTGTGTGTGTGTGTCTACAATGCACAGGGCAGGGTTAGTGAAATCTCTCTCTGTGTCTCTGATCCCAGATGGGTAATGATCTGGTCGCCTCCAGGGGCGTCCTCGTTCCCTTGCTCATTCCCCTGCAAGATAAATGAGCTCCCCTCCTCACACACACACACACACACACACACACACTCTCAAACGCAGACACCCGCATATAGACACGTACAATGCCTGAGACGCTCTCTCCCCTCCAAGATAAATGGCCCCTCCAATGCCGCCAATGCGATTGCTGCCAAATTTGGTGCTCCAGCTGGAACAATGCGAAGAGATTTCCATGTGGTTTCTGCGAATAATTGAATCTGTCCTCAATTTGGAAGTGATGAAGCTAGATTTCTACCCCATCCCCCCCATCCCCAACACACACACACACACACACACACACACAGACACACACACACGCTACCCTGTCCATCTAGCTGCCTCTTCTCTGGTTCTTCTCATCCATATTTCTCTCTCTTTCCCATTTCTCTTCTCTTCCCACTTTCTGTCTCAATTTTTTTTCCAGGCACTTCTAAACGGCATCCTCCCTTTCGCCATCTGAGACACACACACACACACACACACACACACACACACACACACACACACACACACACACACACGTATCGGGCTGGGGCAGGGGAAATCAATAGTGACTTAAATGTTTTATCATGGTGTGTCAGTGTAGTTAAGGCCTCGGTTAACAGGGTGCAGCAGGGAATGGTGCTCTAAAGGGACTCACTGCTGCTTTTTCACAGCGCATGCATGTTAGAGAATGACTTCCTTACCTGCAGGATGACATGTTTGCTAGAATATTGAACTCAGATGGTTGTTTAAATTAACTGTTTTGTAATTTTCTGATTTTGTTTCTTCTCGTGTTGAGACTGATACAAGTGAGGCCAAAATGTAGGAGGACAGTAGATTAAGACACGGGGCTGATTGAGATGGATGGTGGAGGTCTACGGCTACACACAGACACACACACACACTAATGAAATGAGAAATAGCCTCACACACGTTGGGGACAGAGCGCTAAATAGAGGGGAGGCTCGGCCATCTATCTGTCTCTGTCAGGCTCTCCTGCACTCTCTAGTCGCCATAGGGATGACTGGAGGAAGAAACTTCACTTTCTTTCACTCACACACACACACACACACACACACACACACACACACACACACACACACACACACACACACACACACACACACTCAGCAGTCTGAAAGCCCTGTGGGGCAGTAACTGAGTTGGAGTAGTAGCAGCGTGTGTGAACGGAAGTTGTATTTCAGCGTTAGTTCCTCAGGTTTTATGATGCCAGACCTTCAGATCAAGGCCACAGCTTCGGTTAAAACCCGCCGAGCCGCAGACTCGTCCCAGCGTGCTCACAAACTCTGTGAAATGTAAAATCACGCAAAAGCACACTTTCAGAGTACACAGGAGTAAATATCAAGGAGTCCTTTTCTTATTGCATCAGCATAAATCACAGACTGTATATAGGAAATGGGTATAGCCTCTTGGTTTTACTTTTAAAACCAATGTGGTCGTCTAAAATAACAGAAACTTAAATTCATTGAATAAAGAATTCACTGGGAATGTCATTCTTTTGAAGCAGAAACTCTGATATTCTGAGTGTCATGGGAAAGTACTTAAATATGCTTTACCTGTTGTATAACCACTTTAGGGCCCTGTGTTCACCTAGCGTTTATTTCTGGGCGCCAGCGTCTTTTTTCAGTTGTTTTCAATGAGGTGAGAGCGTTTTTTCAAGCGCTCAGCCTTTTTTGTGCGGCCGCTCCAAGAGCTCAAGTTGAAAATATTTAAACTTTACAGAGAGGTTTCTGCTGACGTCACCAGCGCTCTTTTCCAAATGTTTGGTATTCCCTGTATTTTTGTCTCCCAACGGATCGTGTCTTGCTCCGTTTCTGATCGGGTTAATACGATCTCAAATTAAAAACATACGGTAAAAAGCAACGTAGCGGGATCGGTCATACAGCGGCCATTGTCAACAGACTGTTGTCATAGAGACAGATTTACATCACCCTTATTCTCAGTGCACAAGCGCTTCATAGAAACACTCCCAAGCGCTTTTCTGCCCAGAAAAAACGCTTGGTCGCCAACTTTACATACGATATGCTGCACATTTTTTTCAGGTGACAGGTCAAGATTTGAGAGCAGATTCAAAAGGATTCTGAACTAGTGTTTGATCTGGTACAGAACCAATATCTGCATTTATACATCTCTAAAAAACATAGTGAGATACTGCTACACTAAGTAGAATTAAACTTGGATACGCTTGTATATTTCCTCACCCTTATTTTAGGTTCTAACCCAAATGGAACTGTTCTCTAAGTCATCATGACATGTTTGCTAAACCTGGGTCCCAGAGTGACATCAATTTTTGTGTTTTGGCTCAAAGACTGAAAGTTTGAAAACCCCTGAGCCCGCTTAAATCAGAGACACACACAAAGAGCATAAAAATATCCTCAACTCAAGGATTCTTACTTGTGGTTCCTGCTTGTTGAGAGGCTGTTTATCTCCTTTTGTGGCAGATTCAGCCCCAGAGAGTTGTCTTTCCTTTCCTTGGCCCTGTGAAGTCATCCTGTTCTCCTTTTTACCACCATTAAATCTTTGCATCACCCCTCCACCTCTCTACACTCTGTTTCAATGCCCACAGCCACAGAAAGATAGATTACATGTCTCTTTATCGCAGTGGGGAATTAAACAACTTCTTCAATGTGGGTTTCTATAAATTATCTGAGTTGAATGAATAATCATTGTTCAGAAAAAAGGGTAATTAGTGCACATATTGTTACTGGAACAAAACTCTTTTAAAGAGCTCCAGTCTCTTGGCAGAGTTTTGTAGTGACTGGGCGACAGAAGTCTTCATTGGAGCCTGTAAAAGACAAAGACTCGCCTCTTTGAGGAACAAACCTCGTCCGGTCCCGTCCAGCTCAGAGTCTTCTGCTACTTTATAAGCTAGCAGACCAATCAAGGCTAAATGGCTTTTTACAAGCTCAGAACTAATAAGAGGAGAGGGTAAAGCCATTTATAGGGCATGGAGTGGCGAGTCAGGCTGGGAGTCCCAACCCGGTCTTTATGACACGGGCTTGTGAAGGGGTTACAAAAAGGAACGAGAGCAGGTCCACTTTTTCCCAAGGACCTTATGGAAGAAGCAAAACCTTGCACTAAATTTGAATTGCTTAGTTTATAGCCAAGGTCCTTCAACAAGTCCCTCCAAACAAAATAACTTAAATGTCCAACCCATCACTCATGCTGCTCTGTGGCACATTCTGAGATCTGGTTTTTGGAGAAACCATTAGCCGGAACCACAGAAAGAAGGATATATTTGACATTAGCTACACTTTGAGCAGTATAACACAAACATTGGTATTTTGAAACCTACAGCCCATTCACATTCAGTACAGTTGTGTCCGTCACCAATGACTGCTTAATTTTTGTCTTTACCGCCAACATCCTGTTAAACATTCTTATTGTTTCCATGACGATTGTACAGGGCAAGAATTGGCAATTGGAAAAGTTAACCTAAGCAGTGAATTTACATGCACAAAACATGTGGATGTAATATCTTTGCTCACGTGGTGTGCATGAACATTGACTTGACTTTGACTAAATGAAAGAGTCAATTACTACGTGACCTCTGACCTCTGCAGCGTGACTCCAAAATGATTTTAAAGCCGTTGTTTTCAGGATAATTTCTGCATGAAGTGGCTTACAAATGGTACCCCGAAACAACAAAAGCTTAAGTTTTCCTAAAGATTAGATAGAGATCTGTGATGAAGTCCATGTTGATGTTGCTTGACCCAAGCTAAGAGGTTTCAGGTTTTACTCTTTAGCAGAGACAAATGAAACGTTGAACCTTCCCAAAAAGGGGTTTGGGACGTTGCCGTTATCACCATTGGTAGATTTGACTTCCGTCATGTGAGGTGTCAGAAGGTTTTTGTTGCTGCCTTGAAAGTTTCATCCAAATCTAAATGAAATGGAATGCAAACAAAAAAATTTCTGTACTTTTTCTGTTTGAAGACATCTTGTTCGGCCGTGCAAACCTGGAATGTTGAACTTTGATTTAGTCTCCCATTAAGGTCTGAATGTTTGATTTATATTAATGAGCTCGGAAGGAATCAAAAAGGGAGGATGTAAAAGTACAGAACACTGCTCCTAATAGGAAATGGAGAAAGTCTGTCATTATTTTCTTTTACCCTGCAGCCTCGGCTGTTTGAGGATGCAGCAAATGAAGCCATATCCTGGGACACACACACACACACACACACACACACACACACACACACACACACAGCCACTTATCGCTCTCTTCTTGCTCTCACCCTTCTCCCTCTCTCCGCTTGTCCTTCCCCATCCAGATCAATACCATAGATCAGCTAGCTATCAGGCTGCAAAATGACCACATCACCATAAACACCACACACACACACACACACACACACACACACACACACACACACTGCTACAGCGAGTGGATGGCTCTAATAAACACCAGCTGGCTCGCGCGGCCTCGTCTCGCAGCGCCAAATCATCAGCAGCGTTGTGGTCTGTGCGTCCGCTGTATTGATTTAGTTATGGCTGCTTCATATGCTGGCCGACAGTGTTAAATGCACATTTTCTGTTATCATGCCGCACATTAATCAGACTCCGCTTAGAGGCAGGAAGAAACATGGGACGGGGAGAGAAGGAAGGACGGATGAAGAACAGGACGCGAGGTGAAGAAGAGATGAATACAGAGGCAGGGAGATAAATTGTAAAGGATGGATGGACATGGAGATTGAAGGAAAAACACAAGAGAGGGGACGCAGAGGATACAAGTGAACATAGAGGACAGGGTACTTTATTAAAAAGTCGAAAACGGGAACAATGAAGGATGAAAAGGATGGGAAGGTGGGAATGAGAAATGGGGTCTAAAGTTGTAGATCTGTTTGAAGATGGGGCCTTTGAGGTTATAACCCTGTTCATAAAGAAGACAAAGCTGTGACTGTTTGGAGCTGCAAAGACACACAGTTGTGTAAAAAAAAGTTTTAATGAAGACACGGGCAGCATTTCCGTTTTCAGTGTTTGCAGGTGCTGAATTTAAAACAGCATGTCATACATTCTAAAGAAACCTTCTCCCCCCCCTTTCTCTCTCTCCTTGTTCCTCTCCTGCAGGGTAACAGAGGAGGAGTCCACGGCCACCACCATGGAGGCTCTGAAGGCTCGGATCAGAGAGCTGGAGAGGCAGATCCTGAGAGGGGACCGATACAAGTGTCTCATCTGCATGGTGAGTCCAACGTTTACCCTGAAGCTTCTCTGCTTCTCTGCACATCAGTCCTGATCGTCAAGTCCACAGTCTTACTGTGGCAATGCAGTGTCTGGTTCCTTCAAGTTGGACAGGCATTATGAGGCCACATAAATCCTACCTTCATTTGCTCCAACGTCCTCTACAGTTCTGTTTTTTGTTTGTATTGATGGAGTCATGAGTAAATGCACAACAACAACAGTATCAACAAGATGTTCTTATCAGCATCCTGGAAGTCACTTTTTGTTAAAGAGGAATGATAATCCTAGGTTTATTTATTACACATACAACAGAAAAGATTATAGACAATGTTTCCATCATTGCCCACATCGAGTTGAGTGCAGTACTCGAAGGTCAGACTCTGGTTATAAGAAGTTACAGCTGAAATTTAAATTTGGCAACTAGGGACGTTTTTCTGCCCTTTGGAAACTTAAGAATATTCTCTTAAATTCTACTTACTGTGAAGCTTCAGTGTATATCTCACTTGAGGAGGAAGAACCAGATCAGGCTCAATCATCTGTAATCATCCTACTGCGGTCCTCTTCGCCCACTCCACCAACATATTTGTTATTGATGTAAAAAACAAAAAAAAAACAATGCGTTGCTGAATAATTGACTAAAGGACTAGTTCTCACTTTGGAAAATGGTCATATTAAAAATGAAAAGTGAATCTTGTGGTGTGCATGTGGGACCTGTGTGTACTTCATTCACCTCAGATTGTAACTATCTTCTTGGCCTTGGAAGCATACGAGTGCTGCTGGTGTTGTGATAGTTTGTGCTCCTGCATGGCTTTGCAAGTCATTGAATGTGTGCTTGAGTACCCCCCCCCCCCCCCCTCCTGCTAACACCATCATGTGATTTTGACCAAGACCCTTTGTATGACAAATTACTGTAATGGTGATTTTATTTAGAAATCTAGAATATCTTAACGACAGGGCTGCTGATGTGACAGGTGATCAAATGCTGCAGCAGCCAGTGTTGTATGAAGTGTGAAGACGGTTCTGAGCATGTGCAGGTGATTGATTTGACCCCCTGATCAATAATATGAACCATGTGGCATTCAGGAACGACAAGGTCATTCACAATGTTCAACACATACTTGAATACACACACACATGCAACCCCCCAATCACCGTTTGTGTTCCCCACTTTGTGTCAAGTGCCCATCCTGCCATTCATCCTTAAAGCTTGTGAACAGTGCAGTGTCGACATCCTGCGTTCATGTGTGTGTGTGTGTGTGGGGGGGGGGTAATTACCGACGCCTGCACTTCCTAAAGGTCACTGGGTCTTTTAGGTGACACGGAGGGCAAGGCACAGCGATCGATCACTCACTGCCCCTCGGACACACGGCTCCTCTCCGCTCATCTGTCACTGTCCCTCATCTCACACACACACACTTGCAGAGAAGCAGATATGTGTACAATGTTCTCACACACAGCGCACCTCACCTCTAATCTGTCTCTGTCTGTCTTCAAGTCGTCACTGCGCTCTGTCACTGATCTAGAAGTCGTCAGGTTTCTTTAAGTAAATTGGCACTCAGGAAGCATTTGAGAGAAGCTGGCGATCTCTGCTGCAGCCTCCGAGTTCATGCAGAAACATTTGTAGCAGCCTCAGACTGTTCTGCATGGATCATAGCCTTTGCAGGTGTTATAGTGTTGTTCTTAAAGACCATCACACACCTGCAGATCTCCTGCAGGAACCAAGTTGGATCAAGTTTGTTCTTCATCCTTTACATTGTTAAAGGGAGCTCTGTGTCTTATCAGTGGATTTCTACCACCATCTACTGGTCATTGTCGGAACTCGGGGGTGGGGGGGGGTAACTTCTTGATAACTTCTATGGCCTCCCACCAGTTTTGCAACAATATAATGTAACAAATATTATTATACTGGATAAAATGATTAATTGATTAGTTATTTGACAAACATCAACCTGCATCTGTTTGAACGATTTATATGTCACTATGAAGAGAATCATTTTCACTGTCTCTCGTCTCATGGTCTGGTTTGCTTGTGTAAGTCATATAGAGGAGTCAGTATTCAATTTAGTCTGTTTGATAATTAGCTAATAACTCTTCACAGGAACTTTAACGATACCTTCAGCAGTAAAAAAATAAATAATAATCTACATTCAATAGACGTCTGTAACTAAGCTCAGCCAAGTCATCAGTGTCCATGTCATTGTGGAATCGAAGTCGGTGTGGACGGAGACGGAGAGCATGTTTCACAGCAGTTTGATCGCTGGCTGGCAGAGCTTTACGCTTTCTCATCTGTATATCTGTGGCAGTGTGTGTGTGTGCGCTTGTTGACACGCGCGTTTGTTGAGTGAGCTCGATCAGTTCAAGCCCGCCTCTATGATTAGCTGCCACCTTTCGCCCCCTCCCTCTCCTCACCCCCCTCCCCAACCCCTCCCTTCCGCAGAGGAAGCCTGCTATCCAGTCAGGTGCGGAGATCAAGAGCCTAGGGGTGTGGCCAGGGCCCCGGCCACTGGCCAACGAGGTCGGAGAGAGGCAGCCTAAGTCCCTCCCCCTCGGCCTGTACTGCCTGTACAGGGGCCTTGTGATTGGTGGCTACGGCAGCGGCATAAAGAGGCTCCTCCCACAGCCCCTACGGAGGGTAAGGCACTCCCTCCCTCCTCCGCTCCCCGTCCTCACTTTATCCTCCTCGTCATCCTCCCTCATCCCTCCATTCTTTTTCAAGAGGAAAAGAAAAAAAAAAGGGTTCATTCATGGCCGTCTCCCTCGTCTCCCCCCCTCTCCACCTGCCCCCCCCCACCCTCGTCTCTGCTCGTTGCCTGCCCGTTATACTGTGTCTGTGTGTGCAGGTTGCCGGTTCAGTTGCCCCCCCCCTCATGCTGCCTTGCTCAGGTTTTCTGTGGCTGTTGGCTGTGTCGTTCATGGTCAGTGGTTTGATGGTGTCGGTCAGGAAATGTGCGGTGTTGTTGTTGTTGTTGTTGTTGATTCACGTGTGTGTGTGTGTCCTTTGAATATATTTTCATTTGTTTTGTTTTTTTGTCTCTCTCTTTGTTGTTAGGACTCATACACGATGCCGCTCACCTCCATCCAGTGCTGGCACGTCCACTGTGAAGAATGCTGGCTCAGGACTCTGGTACGTACACACTTCTCCTCAGACACACACACACACACACACACACACACACACACACACACCTCCTTCCGTCCTGCCGTCCTGCAGGCCTGCCTCTCGTGGCATGCACTTATTGCAGCCTCATTTCATAGTCAGTGAATTTCTCTCTTTAGCCGTGTCCCGTAGGGAGAATCTAAAATGGGAATATTCCTCAAATGACCTGTTCTCCTACTACACACACACTTACACACACACTTACCCACAGACGCACACAGTCAAGGCCATGCAAACACCTCCAGTTCTCTGCAGGGAAAGTTTAGATTGAATGGTCCCCAAAAGGCTCGTTAAAAGAATTGGAATAAAGTGGTCAACTCCAGCCTTGGATGAGTTCTACACAGCGCCGCAGGCCTGCACACACACTCACACACACTCACACTCACACACAAGTGGTGGTTTTGTTGGTTATTAGTTAGTCTAATATATTCAGCAGTGTGTAATTAGCTGGTGATAATGTGGTAAATGGAGCGCAGTGTTTCTGCTGCGGGGAGGATAAACGGTCTCATGGTTGGCTCTCTTTGATGTCTTAACTTTCTGTCTTTCCTTTACCTCTCACTGTTCCTTCTCCTTTATTTACTTTAGTCCTTTCTAGGGTTGTTCACGCTCACCTCAGTGGTTTTCTCTTATGAAACACCATCAGTTTTGACATCACCATTTGCTTACAAAAATTTTACCACACCTAGCTCCCTTTCATATTACACTTGCTAATATAAATATGCAACATCTAAGCATAGCAACAATGGATGTCCCCTTTGCAACATGCTTTACTCTACAAGTAAACGTTAGCAGAGCTAGCACCACCAGTCTTTGTTCCCTCTTGCATGTCAACATCCACATGCCTTAGTCGAGTTGTTCTATACCAGTTGAACCTGTTCCAGCTGCTCCCAAGAGATGCAATCTGTCCACTGTGCTGGTTTACATCCTCGTAGTAGAGCTACAGCCCCGGCTAGTGGCAGGTGGCTGCGCTACATCTTAGACACAACATTTAACCAGCACTGTGGGCCTACATTAAAAAAAAATATGAATAATTCGTTTGAGCATTCTGTTTCTGGTGCCAACTAGTGAGGGTTGAATCATTTAGTTCACACATATTGACAGGACCAGACGTAAACACACAAGAGGTGCAGAAAGACACAAAGGACTGTGAACAGTTAAAGTTCCTAGTTCATGAAATCTTTACAAGAACATTTTTGCATTAACCAGCTTGTGCATAGTTTTGTACGGTTTCTCTGTTCTCTCTGTAGTTTCTTGAAATGGATAGTGTTGGGACTAAAAGGAAGCTCAAAGGCTACAACATGTGTTAGTCTTTTAGAATGAAAATCTAAAAAGCGCCAAAGTATTATAAGTAAAATGTTTATTTGCTTTAAAAATGAGCTAATAATCAACATGATGACGTGTTTTTTTTAGTTCTAGAAATACTTTTCTATAGATTGAGGGTACTTTTCGATAACACCCAACAGAAACATGACTCAGTATTAAGATGTTAAGAGCCCTTGTAACCGAGTCCTTTATTGACCCTGTTTTTATTTACATCCTGAGCAGAGATTAGGAGAACCAGTTTTGGATGAAATAAATAGAGCATATTGATCAAACATGTACCTGATGGCTGATTTATATGTTTTGCAAAGGAAATGAAGATTTAGACAGCACATGTAAAGATCGCTGCCCTCATTCATGTTTAATTGGACATTAAGATGTGGCTAATGAGTTTAGTGTAAGATCGATGCTGATTCATGAAGATCCTCATGTGGCTACAAACTAAACGGTCTCTGCATGTTTAAGTCATGACTTTTAGGGTTTTAAGGGAGACTGTAAGGAAACAGTCTTAAGCGAGGTCCACTGTTTCCACCATCCATGTGCCTGATGACTGGATGTGTGTGTGTGTGTGTGTTTCGGTGTGTGTGAGCCGTGCATGCTGCCGTAGCCGCTCTAATGTATGGGGCATTAAAGTCGTAGCCTGGAGACAGCTGTAAAACAGGCAGGGCCAGGCTGATCAAAGTAAATGCCTGTGAATCTAGTTAACGTCAGCCCGGCCCTTCGCCGCTTTAATGAGCGAGGCAGCTGGAGCGCAGCGTGACAGGCACACACCCACACACACTTAGCGGCCACACCAAGCAGGAGTACACATCTCCAACAGGCTGCAAACAAACAAGAGGCAGGCTCCGTCGCACAGTGCCTGAATGAAAATCACTTTCAGAGACACAGACATCATGGAGCGTTATGATCATTTGACAGGTGTTGTAATATCAGGGAGTCGTTTTAAGTTTTAGTTAGAGATGAATTTCAACCACACATCCTCCCTTTTTTCACCTTCTTCACTTTTTTTCTTGCTCTCTCCCTCCACCTTTTCTTCTCTCTATCCTCTTGAGACATAAAGAGACTGCTTTGAGTAGCGTGGAGCCACAAATCCTCTTAGCAGGAGTGTGTGACATCTGTCAGAGTCTTGTACCAGCTCAGTCCTCTTCAGTGTGTGCGTGCTCACCTCAGCCTATGAACCCACTGCCAAGAGTTTCTGCAGTGGCTTACAGGAACAGAAGCCTATAAATCTTTGGGGGGTCAGAGGAACCTGTTCATTTAAAGCTGGCAGACTGGATTTGGACGGTCCTGCAGGTACTTCAGGTATGGCATCTGTGCATTCTGTCGTGCCTGTGTGAGATGTCACACTAACGATGTTTCTGTGGAGTAGATGCACGTTGTTATACACACCATCTGCACACATGACAGTAGACCGATAGAAGTCTACATACCACAGAGATACTTTTCAGATCGGCGGTAGCAGGTCAGTTTTGTTGACGACACATGTCCAACGGGTCATTTTTCACAGAGGTGAAACATGTAGAATCACTTTTTTCTATGCCTTTATGTAGAGACAGGACAGTGGATGGAATCAGAAACTAGAGAGAGAGAGAGAGAGAAGGGAATGACATGTAGGAAAGGAGCTACAGGTCAGATTTGAACCTGGGTCGTGTGCCTTAACTACTCAGTTACCAGCGCCAATTGAGCCGTCCTTTTTTATCACTCCTGAAGTCTGCGTTGAGGTGATGTTGAATACAGAAGGCTCAAACACACTGACGGCCCGGTGCGTGTGGATTCAACCACCATGGCCAATCTACGCATCTGTCAGACCATGTAGGAAAAAAAACCTGTTTAAACTTAACCTCACAGTTTTAAAAAGCATTTGATATTTCTCAGTTGAAACAATTGACATGTTGTCTCTGCTTTCCATAAATACAGGGTTTTAATGTTTAACAACAACATTTTACAAAATGTCACATCTTCTTCGGAAATGGAGTTGTAGGAGCAAAAACAAGTCAGTTATTTTTCTGACGTAGTTTCAGCATCCTGTACAAAAAAAAAGAAGCGATCTCGGCAGTTTCCTTTTCTAGTTAACTCCAGATGTTCCATCTTCCTCACACAATCTGTTTAAACTCATTCATACATCTGTTACCGATACAGAAACAGCACAGACAGTGAATTCTGTCGGCTGGAATGTGCCAGCACTTGCAACTAAAGGAGGAACAAGCTGAGCGATGTAAGCAGTCGGAGAGGTGGAGGACAGCAGCAAAGAGACCACCCAGCCCGAGTGTTGTTTCACTGTCAGACCTGTGCTGCATATTATCACCTGCTGCTTTACTGGAGATGGCACACTATCAAAGCAGTGCACAGAGAGAGGGGGCTGAAGGACTGTGAGATGGTGCTCCGCTGCAAACAGGCTGCTTTGCATTCAGAGAGAGAGAGAGAGGAAGTAGTAGTTGTTACAGGACCTGTTTTGGCTCACCTGTCAAGCACTTGCACACTCTCAGGAGACACACAGTGTAATACACATGCAGCAGCCATACTGCACAGGAGTACGAGTGGTCAGCACCATGAAGTCTGTGTCGTTTTAAATGTTTCTTTGGTCAGGAGGAAGAGTGTTTAATCAAGATGGATGAATCAAATCTTAGTGCAATATTAAAATGTTCAAAATGTAATTGATATGATTTCATGTCATGTAAAACAGTGTTAACATTTCTGAAGTTCTTTAATAGTAACAAAATGAAAAATGACATCCTCTTTTCTCTTGCCCTTTTTTTTTTATCATTTTGAGAATTGTTTATTTCTAAATTCAATGTCAAATATCTTAGGATGTTTTTGTGTCCTTCAAACCAGCTCACAGCTTGTAACTTGCTCGGCTGACATTGCTGCGAGCTGATTGGTTGTTGAAAGTTACCCGATGACATAGAAACAGTCACTTAAACTTCAAACTGAGTTGTAGGAAATGCCACCATTGCTCAGCTCAAACAGTTCGCTGCTCCTTTTACCTGCAGCTCTGCATGAACGGAGCCTGGGCCTGTTGAAGGTGGTAATGCTGTTTGTGTTGTGATGGCCATGTGGTCAAGTAGGTCAGATAAAGACGTTCCCTGCTTTTGTCTTGTGGGCGTGGGGAGAATTAACATGTAGGGGGATGGCTTTGGGACACAGGAGCTCCCAGTCCAGCCTTCTTATGGGGCGGATTAGACAAAAACCTAGATGAAGGGAGGTTCCCACTTGACCACCCTGGTGATGTTCTGGCTCTTGCAGCCCGTTGGTCTACTCTACACGGTTGAGTTGTGGGAGCGAATAAGGGGCCATGATGTTGTAGGGAAGCTAGTATCGGTATAGTCACAACCTGGTTAGCCCACATAAACATAGCCCGGGTCTGTTGAAGGTGGCAACACTGTTTGGGTTGACTTCTTTGTAAGTAAATGATCGTGATCACTCTTTACATCAAAGTGAAAGCATTTATAAGTGTCCTTGATGGCGACCTACTTTAACTCATTTTCAGAACAACAATGCTAACCCTCGTCTCTCTCTCTCTCTCTCCATCACAGGGAAACAAGAAGCTGTGCCCGCAGTGCAACACCATCACCTCACCTGGAGACCTGAGGCGTGTCTACTTGTAAAGAGCACACCCCCACCCTGCCCCTCCCGACCTGCGCCGCCTCGTCCTGCCAGTCCATTCCCCCCTTCTCATTTTGGAGTTCACCGCCCTCCATGTCGATTGTCATGTTTTCTCCTCTGTCCCGGGCCAGGCTCAGCAGCTCCAAACCACCCCTCCAAGAGCGCACAGAGACGAGACAGCCGTCTTTAAGACTCATCAGACTCTTTCAGGAGGTTCAAACTGAGAGCTGACTGCCTGGCCACCAACACAAAAAAAAGAAGAAAGAAATGACAGAGACTTGAAACCTCACAGATGGACAGGCTTTTTTCCCCTGCCTCGCTGACATCACCTCCTGTACATGTAACATGGGATGTGCACTGAAGGACCTTTATTCAGTGGAGATCCCCGACACCCAGCTCTAAGCCCTGCAGAGATCTTCATGCAGCCGGGGCTGGAAGGAACTTCCTAATACAGAATATAAAGACTACTTTTCCCCACTCTAGCTCTTCTTCGACATTTAATTGGTGCTGAAGCTTCTTTCTTTTTTTTCTTATTCGTTCCTTTTTTCCGAAGTGAAAACGTATCTTCACGGCCCTGTTGAAAGGAGAATTAAAAAAAAAAAAAAAAAAAAAGGGTCTGCCCACTAAAACTGAGCTTTCAACCAAACTGAGAATAACCTCACAACCTTGAAAAGGAGTGTGACACTCCTCCTCTCCTCCTCCTCCCTTTGTTCCCTCTTTTTGTGGTGTAATAGTGAAGTAAACCAAAATTTTCCCTCCTTCAAGATGCAGTGCAAGCACATGTAATATAGTTCTATGTATGTTTACAATGTTGGGTGTAAATGACATAGAGTCCACACACACACACACACACACACACACACACGTACACACACTGCAGACACACACAGAAGTATATGATATCAAAGTACCTGTTTTTAGTTGGAAGGGTTTGGGAATGATGTTTTGGGGGAAAAAATGGCTGAAATAAAAAGAAGCCTTCTGTATTTTTAAAAAGAAGAAAAATGTTTGAAGGTCCGTTGAAGTTTTATTTCACTGTACAGGAATAAAAAAATCTAAATAATAATAAACTACTCAAGACTAGATGGTCAAGATTTAGGTGGTGTAATTTTTCTGCAGAGTACTGTGGGGGAAAAAAACAAGGAAAGACTTTTTTCTTACTTTGAAATGGTGAGTTTCTAATTCTGCAAACCAGCAGAATGATGCTCTTTTAGTTGCAACACTGTCCAACTGAGCCTTTTCTTTTGAACCTCCACCTCTGCTTCCACTCATCTGGAGTAACGTCAAGCTCAGATCATAGTCTAGAGGTGTTTTCTTTTACCCCGACATGTCTCAAAAAGAAAGCTTTTTTTTCCCATTGGTCCATCAAGTTGCTATGCTGCAAAAACATCCTCAAAATGGCAACCGTGAAGGGCAGCTTCTTTTTTAGCTAAAACAAAAATTGGAAGTCTCTTAAGAAAAACAAAGGATGGCCGAGGCTGAACTGGAAACCACCAGAACCTGCAGCATCCCCCCCCCTCCCCCAACCCACCCCCTACTTCCCCTTTACGACAGCAGCAGCAGCAGCAACACAGGTGGTGGTGTGCTTTGTGTTTGTAAAACTATGTATTCTGTGACGTCTGTATTGTTGTAAGAAATGCTGAAAAAAAAAGAAAAAATAAAACTTCTCAAATACCACAAGTGCTTCTTTCACACACCCGGAGGGGGCAATGACAAAGAAATGTTGTCCTGTTCACCCAAGACAAAGATGGTCTTGAGGCGAAGAACAGGGATTCAGTGAATGAGATTTTTCTTTTTTTATTAGACTTTGTTGCCAGACTTGATTGTCTCCTTCCACCGTGATAGTATATGAAACAACTTCAAATGAACACTAGCATTTGCTTGATTCATTTGCATTAGGATTCCTTTTAACTGATGTTGAGTCAAACCTGTCACAGAATTCACATTCTGGGGAAATCTTAAAGTCATACTGTTAAATAATCTACAATTTTACGAACAAAAGTCTGATAAATATAAAGGAAAAATACAATATTTCCCTTTGAAATGTAGTAGAGTACAAGTATAGGGTAGTGGAATAATGAAACAATGTATTGTAAGTCTTTAGTACATTGATTAATAAACCTACTAACTTTGTTTGGGTTATTTGATTGTGTAAATATTAGACTGGAGGTTGGAGACTTCAAATCAAGGCAACTCCTGGACCCTGGTCTGTTCCTGTAGCATGGGGGTCCTGTGACACCCCACAGTCAATGAGGACTCATATTTTTGACTTAAGGTCTTCTCATAGATCTGACAGAAAACAGACTATGTTGGTGCTGCTTTAACAAGCTTCAGTTCTTTCCTTGATTGTATAACTATCATTAAAACCTCAATGGAGCTCATCTGCTCACTCCTGCAGGCTGAGATGAAGGCTTGTAGAAAAGTGGCTCCCAACCTTTTCATTTGGAGCACCCCAGGGCCCACATGAAAAAAGGAATACATCGCTGTCAAAAATGTAATAGGAAATTGTAATTGTTTCTCATAAGAACATAATTTAGAGGTGTGGCTAAGAAGCCTGATATTTCTGAGTGAGGATATATTTTATACACAGTTTTATCTTAAGCGTTTAAAGGCGGGGTTGGTGATTTTCTCCAGATACCCTTTTTAAGATTTTGGTTGAAATTGTCTTTAGGTCCTGACAGACATTAATAATTAATGTGCTCTGAAAAAGGAACAAAGAAAAACAGTCATCTGTATCAGTTGTAAGCCTGTAAAAACTTTGACCAATGTCTGCCACGAGGTACCAATCTGATGAACCAATCATGCCTCCCTGTCTCCCTCTGAGGTCGGCTTCTGGAGCAACGGCGCTCTTGTGCATGTAAGTGAGGGGGCGTGGCTTTTGAAGCAGCACAGAGGAGAGTTGGTGGGTGCAGACGCAGCACTGAGGGAATGCTACTTTCAAAATCCTGCTAGTTTTCATAAATTACCAAACCTGCGTTTAAATAAATGATCCAGCGAGTGTGTTAACATTTTAGTAAGCATATGCAAATCTTATTTTGACAACCTCAAAGCAGACAGACCCTCATGAGTGCTGTCAGATGTTAAAAAAAGTTTTATTGCATGGGAGGAAGCCACAGCAGACAGAGGGAGTCTGACTGTTTTGCAGTCAGTTTAGGATGGCATGAAGCCTGCTGGTTCTGCTGATCCCAGACCACCATGTCTCATTTACATTCCTGCCCAAGAGGGTTCTGGGTGAATCCCTCACCGACACTACCTATACTATAGTGTCGCTGTTAGGATAACCCTTACCCTAACCCTTACCCTAACCCTTACCCTTACCCTTACCCTTACCCATGGAATCATTGAAGGATCATTGAAGGTTCCAATTAATTTAGGAAGACAGAAAAATGACTTTATTACACGTATCTGTTCAAAGTCACCAAATATATGATGATAAAGACATCGTACAGATAATCAAGTCATGTCTCAACAAAAGCTTCTCTTCCAGCTGTTGTTCTCTCTGTACGCTAAAGGTTTTTAATACAAATTTAAAGTCACAAAACCCAACTTGAGGCATCATGATGACATCATAAATAGTGGCCCACAGCTAATTTTTTTCCCAGGCTTTTCTGACAGGTGAATCTCGCTCTAAATATTTTGGTTAGAACCCCATAAAAACATAAAGAAATCACTCAGTTTTTTATCACATTCTGACAAAAGCTCTGGTAGCTAATAGGGAAGATAATTAATGTTGGTTTGTAGTGATCGGGGGCCGCTCCCTTTATGTGCCAAAGTCAAATGTAGAAAACAGCATCGCCATCTAGAGGACTGTAACACACAATCACTGACCTCCAACTCCACACGGCACATTTCCTCAGTCAGCCGAGTGCCAGATGGTGTCAGCAAGCCTGGAGGAAAGGTGTGTATGTGTGTGTGCCTGCTGACTCTTGTTAAACAATGTTATAGGACCCAACTCTCTGCCAAACATCAGAGCTCATTTAGCAGCCAGCAGCAACATTAATTGGCAAGAATTAAAACAGTGTGCTCTCTCCTACCACTTTTTGATGCTCAGATCTGTGTCCAAGCCTTAAACAAAAGCAGTATGTAGCCGACCAAGGTGAGGCCTTATTAGGCCCAGCCCTGCCCAGTATGTGCTGCTGTAAGTGCTGTCAGATGCTAATAAAGTTGTTCTGAATTAAGAGGAAACCACACCATGAGATAAACTCTGTAGAAGTTTCTGGAGTAGGCTAGTCACTCAAGACACTGACATGTTCTGTAAGTGAATATTAAACACTTTGCAATGTTGTTGTCTGTGTTTGCCATGTGCCCAAATGCATAAGAAACTTCTGATTATGTCCCCTGTTGATTCATGCTTTTTGTTTGCTCCATCAGCATGTTGTTATCTGGGGATGTTTGTCGATGATTTGGGTGTTGCTTGGTAGAAATGAGGGGGAGATTTGAATTGTTTGGTGGCTCAGTTAGAGTGCTAGTCAGCCTAACATGGTATTAGCTAGCATGTTGCCAAGGTAGTAATGTAGAAGTGTGCACGGTTTCTTTCTTAACTAAATTGATGAATGTGACAAGCATTGTTGTGTTTGGTAGGTCAAGCAGTTTGCAAGTTATAGACAGTTTTCTGGTAAAAGAAAAAGGCTGATGCTTGTTTCAGAGGGCTGTTGGTAAAATGTTTGTTTTTTCTGGGACTCTTGAGCACAACCTTTAAAGGCTTCTATGTGTCATTGTTACTGTTTACAGCATTGTCATTCTTTATATCCCAGTTTGAAACGTACGGAGCCCCTGAAGTCCCAGAAAGTAAAACAAATAAATAAATAAATCTTACTTCTCGGGACATGCTCAGTAGAAAAGGAAGTGCCCCTCAAAATAACATTAGCAGTAGGCCATATAACATGCAGGGTCAAGCCAGCTGTGTAATGTAAAGGTATGGTTTGGGACCTGATAGAGGGTACAGATTTATGATGACACAGCCTGATATCCTACCTATGTCCCTCCAAATAAAATGTTAAAACATTGAACAAATGGGCTTCCAAATAAATGGTTTTAGCACTGTGGTTTTAAAGTTATGACTCTTCAGTCGAATCTTCAGAAAACCAAAAGTAATGAAACAAATTTCACCAACTTAAATGAAGTCCTCCTCATCATGAATTCACACCTTTGGATTTAAAGCAGTGGTCAGCTTTCATTGACCCGTACATAGGCTAAATGTTTTATAAGTAAGTCTTATACCTGCATTTAAAAAAACTCTGCCTCTAGTGCCCCCAAGTGGTTAAAAACCACACATTTAAGGTTGTGCCAAAGGATTGTGATTCTTCTACAAAGAAAAACATATACCGTTTTAAAAGGTATAACTTGTAATTCAACTCACAGGTATTGCTTTCATTTTTTTTATTTTTTTATTCAGGTGTCACATATTTTGTTTAAACATTCAATGGTCAAGTTTATTCTTCAACTCTAGTTTGTACTATCAGTATTAAACATATAGAGCTGTGTGTGCGTGCGTGCGTGCGTGCGTGCGTGCGTGCGTGCGTGCGTGCGTGCGTGCGTGCGTGCGTGCGTGCGTGCGTCCTGTTGAGGTGGTGTGGTCGTATTGGCTTCTTACGAACACACACACACACAGTCTGATCAATATAATATGGCTCTCCCTGGCCGGTCCTCCTTCCTGCAGCACTCATAGACACCCGTATATTTATAATGCACATACACCGACTCATTAATACACACTCACAGTTTGCAACAAACGGCTTATTGATTTAAACACTGACTTACTTGGGGCAGAAAGAAGAAGATGGTGATATTGACCAGTTCAACTTGTGTGTGTGTGTGTGTGTGTGTGTGGCTTCACGTTGGGTGCCAGAGGTACTAGGAAATCTATTGAGGAGGCGCCTGCAGAAAGAGGAAGGAAATTGAACCAGTTAACAGAAGAACCCCCTGAAGGCTGGTTCAATGCCATTAAGGCCATTTAAGACATCAACCAGCTCCACCCAAAACCACCAGCAGAGCTGCCATGGTGTTTGTGTTCTTTACTAATTCTGTTTGATGAGTGGCTTGATTTTAAAAAAGCAGGTACATTGCAGAAAATGGAACTGTGGTTAAGGGAAACTTCTTCAACTTGACTTGGGTCTTATGTAGATTTACATTTAAATCATCTCAAGGAATGTTAGATATGTGAGAGAAGGCTTAAGATATCTGTTAATATTTAAAAAAAAACATTTTTATTATCAAACCACACGTCATCTACGGTTGTTCAAATACTAGAGTACTAAGTATTATGTTGAATATTTTTTAGATTTAATGATACTTCATATATATCAAAAGGACAGCTGCTGCCTCTGCTAGCCAATACTGTACATGCAAATCATATTACATGCAAGTGTTACATGTGACACACAATTATTTGTTAGGTGTTGCTCAATTAAGCAATATCACAATAAAGGACACACACACACACACACACACACACACACACACACACACACACACACACAGTGTTGAAATGTGGTAGCCAACTGGATATCATCACTGCTTCGATTATCTTCAGCATTCTGCCTGTGGCCTTGAGTCTACAATCACAACACAGCAGTGCCAATATACAACATCTAAATGTATTTATCAGTTTGTTTTTCAGGGACATTACGTTTAGACATTGTTACATCTAACCCTCACCCTAACCCTATCTAATGGAAGTTCAACTGCTGCAATGTATATAGGACCCTGGTTAGAAAAAAAACCCTGTATTTTTAGCTACATCAATGTAGTTTTACATTAACTTGAAACTGGTCTGTTTCCAAGCAACACAAACAGTTACCTGGACTCTTTGTACTTTGTGTCCATGGTAACCGAAGCCCAGCTACATTTATTTGAGTGTTTTAATCTTTTTTAAAAAAGCAATTAAAATCAAACCAACTGAGAGAGGAACCTATACTGCCAATTAGATGAATCAGGACAAACTAGAGGTGCTTTAATTTAACTTCCGGTATCAGAACACCTTTGTAAGGTGGAGTGATACACATTGTGAAAAGTCCCAGTGATGTTACTCTTTAGGCTTGTTGTTTTCATCACAAAATAGTATTTAAAATTTACATAGTTTGTAGCAAAACTCAGTAATTTCACCTCTGTAGGTACAATGAGAAAAACTACAAAGAAAATCAGTGCACAGAACTAAAAGATAAAATAAATATTGTTTCATTACTGTAGTACAAAGGGTTCCATCTCCTTGCCATGAACCTCTATAAATCATTTGAAGCCTCTTTTATACTCTGACACATGGCTGAAGTGTTCTTTCAGTTGAGCGCAGAAGCAACATGAGACGAGTTGGTGATCAGGGTGTTGCCTGATTTAGAATAAAATTAGGTTGATATTTGAGTGACACCAATGGATTTTTGCCTCGAATTTATCAGTTTGGAGTCATGTTTCTGATACATGAGCTTCTAGTTAAAAGAATTGTGTTAATAGTTCCGTAAATTAAACCTTTTCCCCTGCAGTGAGTCCAAATCACCACCGGGTGGCAGTGTTTGATAGCATAAACACTCCCAGCTTGTCCTGTAAAACTGTGGAGGTGCATAGGCATGTAACATGGTGAATATTTGTTTTGCATTAACATTATGTTTTACGTTATACCAAATGAACTGGATTACCAAAGTACAATTCGACGAGCAATCATCTGTTTGCTAGTTTTTGCTGTTCACCTGATGATATACTGTAGTTAGAAGATAAAAAATCTGACTCGAAAGAAGGAAAGGAAAGACAAAGGCAGAAGTCAAACTGAACAATGGAACAAAGAAAACCTAAATGAAACTGTCACATAGATGTACATTTAAGTTTAATGAAAGTTGAACTACAGTTTCAAATGTTTGTGAAAGACCGAGTGAGCAGAGAGAAACGATGAGAGGCGATCATCTCTTCTGTTTCATCTGCTTCTTCAGTCCCCTCACCACTTCTCCTTTCATCTCAGCAAGCCCCCCAGGGGAGAACACTGGCCCTCTGTGTGTGTGTGTGTGTATGTGTGGAAGAGGAGGGGGGTCTTGGGGTCTGGCCATGGGATCAGGATCCCAATATCTTGAAAGAGGGAGATGACAACACGAGATAATGGTGAAAAGGAGTGACAGGGTGTGTGTGGGATGTCAGTGTGTGTGTGTGTGTGTGTGTGTGTCTCTGCATGTCTGTGGGGGGGGGGGTTATGCCCTCCCCCAAAACCCCCAAAACCTCCAAAACCTGTGATATTCTACCTGCTCTCCATCACTTGCAGAATATACGATGTTCTCTTTGCAGACCTGAACTCAGGACTTAATAAGTTCCTGAGGCAGACCGTCAATGATGTGCAATAGGTGGCAGAAGTTTTCATTAAAAATGGCCTACAGATCACCGATGATTTTATTTAAATAAGTTAGCATAACGGGACCATTCAAAGGAAAATGCTTTTGGTCTTTGGATCTGCTGTGTGGTTGAGTTTCTCACAGGAAAAATATATTAAACACACTGATGTCGTTTTTACAAACAGCCAAAATGCAACTTAACATGACGGTTTTCAGCTGAACTCGTCAAACACAAGGACAGCATCAGTGTAAAATCTCAATCAAAACAAAGTAAAAATCAGACAAGACAACAAATATTAAACTATATAAAACTTTGCAATAAAATCAGTCAAGAGCTCAAACCAAAATGGGAATTACTACCAGGCTAGTGAAGTGCAAAGTGGCAATGTGCAAATGTGTAGTTAAAGTGCAAAAAACAACAACCAAAGGGCTAATTGCTATTTCATATTGGTTGCAACAGGGACAAATGAGACCTGGAGGCTTTTTAGTTGTCCTTACAGACGCTGTAAAATGACGACCTGAGGGGTAAAAGCTCAAACTCAGTGTGAAGGGAGTGAAGCACAAAGAATACTTTCTAACAGACTGATTGAAGTTAAACATTCCATAATGTATTTAACAATCTCTATATACTGTACACTGACGTTTTATTTGACTACAGTAGCATTGAATAAACACACTCTTTAGTTGGGAACAAGGAGTTTTGAAATGTGTTACAAAAGTAACACCAGAGCGCAAAACCTACAACAGAAAAACTCATCCACACGGACAACTCCTCAAACACATTAAAACACACGTGCAGCAGTTAAAACAGAACTCTGCAACCTGACTGTGCTCACACGCACAGGTGAAAGCAAAACTCACATCCTGCTTCTGATTGAAACGAAACGAGCCGGCCGTGACCTGTTTTCACCTGCTGATCCTGATCCAGCATCCGAATGTTAATCCTTTCTGTCTGTGTTTAAAATAAAACACACTGTTGACATATGAGGCGGGGCAACAGAAGAGAACATGTCAAATCATTCGATTACTTTAGATGGACTTTATTGTCCGCCTCAGTGGGATTAAGAAGAGTAAAACTTGTATAAGATGCAATGAATCCTGACATGTTGGAGTCAAGACACAACCAAAGCTCTGTTTTGGACTGTGTGAGTTCCATTTTACAAGTTATCATATCATTTTTCAGGTTCATCTTTCATGAACGTTTCCATTCTAAGCAACGCTCAGTCAAAAAGTCTACATTATTATAAGCTATTTTGTCTTTGGTCCTCCTTGCACGGTAACATCCCAATGCCTGCGCCAAATGTGGTTACATATTGCTCTGGTTGGTTTGCCAGATTAACACGACAGACTACGACGACAATTTTCTCGATCAAAATACTTCCAATCTGCTCACCGTGCTCGTTTACATAAAGGGTTCTAGAGCGGCGAAAGCAGGCCCATTAGCTAGGGTTGCTTCGATGCAGTTTGAGCACAAAATTTGACCGGCGTCGAGGGCCCAACATAAACAACAAAACTCATAAAATGACTTTGTTTAACCAGCAAGAAAAGGTTAAATGGTTAAATTGACTAAGCACACACTGATCTTAATATAGAGCAGAGAAAACCTGGAGATACACTTGGCAGCAGTGGCAAAGAAAACATATTTTTAACAGGCAGAAACCTCAGAGGTTACCTCCCACGACTGAATACACGTACTTTGTTTCAACTCAGTTCAAAGGCTTTATTGGCATAAACGTTGTAGGAACAAGTTTCTTTTTTTTTTTTTTTTCCAAGAGTAATGTCAAAATATTCAAATATTTGGAGATTATACAGTTACACCTTAAAATGAAAACTGACAAACATAATGCATTCAGAAAGTCACCTCGTTATTCATCCAAGTTTTAGTCAAGGATCTGTGATAATTTGCAATGTAAACGTTGGTGGTTTTAAAGTTGACTGAAAGCTTAAAACTTTAGGTAACAGCAGGCCTGTGTGCAGGAACAAGTAATCTTTCCAAAGCCTGACTGTAAGGTAATGATAGGGCTTGTTTGCACGGTGCTCTCCATAATCCCCGCAGAGCTCAAATAAAGATCAACAAAGGCGATAGACAGCACACACACACACACACACACACACACACACACACACACACACTCTTCCCTCAACGATGGAAGGTGTCCTAGTTCTAGCTCTATTTAAATATTTGTCACAAGTGTTGTCTGAGAAGTAGTAAACTTTATTATGAGAGTAAAATGAATACAATCAAGAGTGAAATGAGTCTATGCACACACAAAAAGAGATCTGTATGTGGAAAGATCCAATGATAGTTTATGGATCAGCTGCATATTTATAATGTCAAAGGAATGAATGAAGGAAGGTGTCCCTCACATAAAAGAAGAAAATGTCTGTACATGATGTCCTCAGGCAACTGCATGTAGTGAGATATAAGAACACAATATCATTTTTCAGCTTCATGGATCCACTACAACCTCCTTTATGACAAATTGCAGCCAGTATTTCTGCAATTCAAAAAAACATTATTTTTCTGGCCTCTTTGTCTTTATTGGATAGGACAGCTGAAGGAGACGGCTCATGTTGGGATGAGAGAGTGGGAGATGATACGCAGCAAATGGCCGAGGCTGGATTCACACTGAGGACTATAAGCCTCTGTACATTGGGGCGTGGGGCATAACACCTTGGCTACATGGCGTCCCCAAATTCTGCACATTTTAAACCACTCAAATGCATTTAGGCTACTCATAAGGGGCGCAGTTCGGACCTGAAACAGATCATCTCAAATGGTCACAGTTCGTCAACATCACAAAGCTCCACAGTCATCTTTGAAAGCTGAGTGTTTCTTTTCTTAATGCAGTTCAAATGTTCATGGCTTCCTGCTTTCATGTCCCAGCACTTCCGTCCCCACAACACACTGAAGTTTTTGTCCTCTTGTATCCTCGGTGTAAGAAAACCCATATTTCATGTATTCAGTGCTGTATTTGCTCAACCAGCAGCATGAAGACACGTTCCACTTGTTCTTCTGTAGGTGTTTAATGGCAGGTGGAAACAGCGTTGAGGTGCATGACAGTCAGCTACTGTGTTGGAGTGTAAATAAACTACTTTAGTAGGGCTGGGAAATTAAGTATTGAAGATATATCAATATATTTTCAAACTAGATATAGAGGGTGAGACAGTATACCACTATTGTTTATGAAGTATTTAAAAAGCGGTTTACGTTGCTTTTGTAGAGCCGCCAATTTTTCTCCTCCCGCTGTAACGGAATACAGAGCTGTGTGTATTTTGTTGTGCAGGAAATGTATTTAGTTTTTATTTTATTTAAGGTGCTTTTTTATTTAACTGGTAAATGGACTTGAGCTTGTATAGTTTTTTTCTAGTCTTCTGACTCAAAGCACTTTTACACCTCAGGTCATACCGACACATTCACTCACTGATGGCAGAGGTTGCTGTGTAAAGAGTCCATCAGTATTAACTACTTCATTTATCACATTCACACACTGCTGAGTCAGCAGCCAAGAGCTATTTGGGGTTAAGTGTTTTGCTGAAGGACACTTCGACATGTGACTGTAGGAGCCGGGGATTGAACCCCCGATCTTCTGGTTGAAGGAAGACAACTGTCACATCCGGGGGCTTTTTTATTAACTTTTTTATTCCTCAAATGGGTGTTGTATTTTTATGACATTTTACATCTTCATGTTGACATTGTGCAGCTGGTTGTTCATAAAAGTGCCAGTGTGACATTTGGCATTTGGCCCATTTTAATTTGACGTTGAACTGACTTGTTTTATTTTTAACAGAAAATAAATATTAACATATAAATCACCCCCTCCACCCCTCCTTCTTTTACTGTCACCAGGCAGACAGTACACAGTCATATCGCCCAGCCCTACTACTGGAAGCGCACTGCAACATTAATTTGAGAAGCTTCAATAATATAATGTATTTGTAGTCATTTCCATGAAGGGGGTAAGGTAAAGACTCCTATTGGTTATTACAGTTCTTTAGTTCTTCAAATCAGATGATGCACCTGATTTTGAAAAAGAAAAGATATAAAAAATAACGAGAATAGATGAAATCTCAGGTGTATATTTTAAAGTTATGTATCCAGAGTTTGGATTGTTCGATTGTACAGAGCCTGTAATCCTTCAAGCGGGCGGCCAGAGTTCAAATTTAACCTGTGGCTCTTTTTCTGCATTTTCCAACTCTATCCACTGTCCTGTTTCTCCAATAAAGACACAAAAAGCCCCCAAAATCTATTTTTTATTGAGAATTAAGAGTTAAAGATTAGAGTTAAAGCTTGGGATGTTGTCTGAACCTGCAAATACAAATGTGGCACCACCTTTTGATGTCATATTTTGGTTTTGGTTTTTCTCCTGTGTGACTGTAATTAAAGACTCCACCAGACCTCTGAAACATCAGGATATCCGTTTTTGTTCAGTTGGTGTGTTAACACTCAGATCCTCTTTTGATGGACAGACGTTTACACAGTCTCCTGTGGAGCCCCTTCCCACCTCACTGTGGACCATCCTTTAGTAATCAGCTGATAACACTTCTTACTGACAGCCTCTAATCCCTGTCACAATCCCACGATTAACACGTCAGTTTGTTAAAGGGGAAGAGTCCAGTGTGGCTGTTGTTGTTGTTAAGATTTTACAAGCAAATGAGTTAACTTCATGTTCATACTCGAGCAAATAGTGAGACAATGCTTGGTTAGTGGAGGCTTTGCACAAACAAGGATTATGGTCCTGCTGTTTTACTAGCTGTACTCATGCATGCACACATGCCTGCTGACAGACAAGAGGCCATTGATTGTGTAAAGAAGATTATAGTAGCCATGAATGCCATTTTTTTAAAGAAACTTTAAATCCTCCTCACTTTCTGTAGCTTACTCCATACCACTTCACAAATGTCGGAAATCTCTCAGTACATTTTCCATTTCGAAGTTTATTAATTTTATTAATACCAGGTGTTGAAACTGTCTTGCAGCCAATCAGATCAAAACAACTTGTGACAGCATTTAGCTGCTAGGCTAGCTAGCTTTTTTTAAAGCCAGTTCATTTATTTCACTTCACTGAAACCCTGGTTTGTGGTTTGTTAAATCTGCTCCATGTAACATAACATCACATTTCTATTACTTACAGACAGTTTATCATTTGATTCTAAGATTGTGTCGATTTGAGGAACAAGTAAATTATTTCTGTTAATGCCTGGGTTTGTTTTTCAGAACTACTCACTGCTGGTCCTGAATGCAATCCCATCTCTACATGAGGAAGGAAGGCAAATAATGTTTGAAAGTAAGCATCATGTATCTTTTTCCTTGCAGCCTGAGCCTACACTCTTTGATATCAAAGAGAAAATAAATGATTAAATGTTACGTAATTTATTAACAGCACAAATTAGACCCTCAAAAACACGAGTACCCTCTACAACAATGATGATAAAACTGACTGATCATCTCTGTTGTGTTAGGGTTGGTCACAGTCTGCAAGCTTGTGTGTGTGATTGTGTGAGTGTGTGTTTTCTTCAACAATCGTACATTATATTGTTGGATGGTTTGATCCACATCACGTCACATTCGGTGCGTGAGGTGAGCAAACTTTCATGCAAACTTTTTTGTTGTTTCAGAAAACTTTGTGTGTTTTTTCTCGTCTGTAGCGTTGATCGTCTCAGAGGATGAAGTGTTTATATTCTCACACGTCGTAGTAAATAAAGTACGACGACGACACCGAGTGAATGAAATCACAAATCTGGTTTATTGCCAAACAGCAGAACGAGGAATCTGGTGCACGCAGTAACCACGGGAATATAACATCGACAGAAACTCTGAGTGAGAGAAACGAGACTGACAGAATATTCCTGAAAGTAAAAAAGTTAAAATGTCAGAAATAGAAGCTGTAGGAGGCGATGTGTGTTTCATCATTGTGTACACGTTTGTTTGTTTATTCACTCGAGATGCACTGATCCACTCTCAGTCCTGAGCCGATACAGAAACATTTGGGCCGATACAGATCTGAGGTTTTAGAGGAGTTGGATCATGAAAGAGGTCGGTACTGAAGGAGGTTTTCTAAAGTCTGCAGTCATTAGATTTCACTGTGACAGAAAGCCTTCAGGAAGATCTATATCTATATATCTATATATCTATATCTATATATCTATATATCTATAGCTCTACATATATATATCTATATCTATAATATAACAAAGAGAGAAATGACACATCAGCACTCGCTGTCCTTCACATTAAGAGTCTGAAACTGAGAGACTGAAAGTCAATAGGTTAGTGTACTGTGATTGGTCCATAGGTTAGTGTACTGTGATTGGTCCATAGGTTAGTGTACGGTGATTGGCCCATAGGTTAGTGTATGGTGATTGGTCCATAGGTTAGTGTACTGTGATTGGTCCATAGGTTAGTGTACTGTGATTGGTCCATAGGTCAGTGTACTGTGATTGGTCCATAGGTTAGTGTATGGTGATTGGTCCATAGGTCAGTGTATAGTGATTGGTCCATAGGTTAGTGTATAGTGATTGGTCCATAGGTCAGTGTATGGTGATTGGTCCATAGGTTAGTGTACTGTGATTGGTCCATAGGTTAGTGTACTGTGATTGGTCCATAGGTTAGTGTACTGTGATTGGTCCATAGGTTAGTGTACTGTGATCGGTCCATAGGTCAGTGTACGGTGATCGGTCCATAGGTTAGTGTACTGTGATTGGTCCATAGGTTAGTGTACTGTGATTGGTCCATAGGTTAGTGTACTGTGATTGGTCCATAGGTTAGTGTACTGTGATTGGTCCATAGGTTAGTGTACTGTGATTGGTCCATAGGTTAGTGTACTGTGATTGGTCCATAGGTTAGTGTACTGTGATCGGTCCATAGGTTAGTGTACTGTGATTGGTCCATAGGTTAGTGTACTGTGATCGGTCCATAGGTTAGTGTACTGTGATTGGTCCATAGGTTAGTGTACGGTGATTGGTCCATAGGTTAGTGTATAGTGATTGGTCCATAGGTTAGTGTACTGTGATTGGTCCATAGGTTAGTGTACGGTGATTGGTCCATAGGTTAGTGTACTGTGATTGGTCCATAGGTTTGTGTACTGTGATTGGTCCATAGGTTAGTGTATGGTGATTGGCCCATAGGTTAGTGTACTGTGATTGGTCCATAGGTACGGTGATTGGTCCATAGGTCAGTGTACGGTGATTGGTCCATAGGTTAGTGTATGGTGATTGGCCCATAGGTTAGTGTATGGTGATTGGTCCATAGGTCAGTGTACTGTGATTGGTCCATAGGTCAGTGTACTGTGATTGGTCCATAGGTCAGTGTACGGTGATTGGTCCATAGGTCAGTGACTGCACCTTCACGTCACCGTGACCTTGTTCAAACAATCGTAGACGCTCAATGATAAGAGGGAAGTTATTTATACATTATATAACACACTACAGTTTAGTGTGTGTGTGTGTGTGTGTGTGTGTGTGTGTGTGTGTGTGTGTGTGTGTGTGTGTGTGTGTGTGTGTGTGTGTGTGTGTGTGTGTGTGTGTGTGTGTGTGTGTGTGTGTGTGTGTGTGTGTGTGTGTGTGTGTGTGTGTGTGTGTGTGTGTGTGTGTGTGTGTGTGTGTGTCTGTGTGTGTGGAGGGGCTGTTCCCAGAGTTGGGGGGGTTGAGATGAGGGATGAATGAGAAGGTCAGAGGAGAGCCGTCTGTCTCTGTGTGTTGTGTAGCTGAATAGATGAGAGCCGGTGTGGCCTCAGGCTCTACCTGACAGGCTGGCTCGCTGCCGACCTGCTCATCATTCTTTAGCTGACTGTACTCACCTGTTCAAATACATCCCTGAACACAGGGGGAGGGGGGAGGAGGGGGGGTATCAGCCTGGTGCTGAAGGTTACAGATCACCTTGTATTGTTCAGATCAAACTCTTTCCACACTCTGAATCTATCCTCTTAAACCCTGAATATCTCAGCGTTTCCATGCCCCCCCCCCCCCCCCCAAATACTATTTAACACTTTTCACTCCTGTTGTTATTCGTCTCGAACATGTTAAACAGAAAACTAGTAAATCCAGGATACACTGACGCAAACAAAGTTAGATCTACATGGTAACATTTCGTTGTACATGTAAAATGACAAATAAAGATATTCTGATTCAGATTATTGCAGTGTTTGCAACTGTGCAGTCTCTTGCCCTTTTTTTAATCTGAATTGTGTTTGAATGAGTATTTCTAATGATTTAAGTAAAATCCTCATAGTGATTAATGTACGGAAGCTGAGCCTAATCTCAAAGTTTGGCCAGAGGAAAAGAGTTTCCATGTAAGGAATAGATTTAAAAACAAATGCATATACAGATTAAGTTGTAGATACCACTGTGTACGATCATTTATTTGCCTTTATTGGATAGACAGGACAGTGGACAGAGTCGGAAATCAGGGAGAGAGAGAGTGGGGAATGACATGAGGGAAAGGAGCCACAGGTTGGATTTGAACCTGGGCCGTCTGCTTGGAGGACTAACAGCCTCTATACATGGGGCAAGTGCACTAAGCACCCTGTTTGAAATCAACACAGATGCTTTATAAACACACATGATTTGCACCAGGCTGTAAACATAAAGATTTCTGCTGAAAAAAACAGGCGTTTTGAATGGGTGTGTATGTGACCTCTGAGTCTCTTGGAGCCAGCCTCAAGTTGACTTTTACCTTAAAAGGAAACACTGTTACAAAAATGTCATTTTCTATCAAAAGAAGAGAACCTAATCCTCTTTCCCCCATCTGTTTTGTAGCTATTTTCTTGGCAAATATTCAAAATGTGTCAATGATCAAGGGAGGCAGATTTAGCTGTTGCTATTTAACAAGCTTTAGATCACACAAGTTAAGACATTCATCACAACACATGTTCGTTTTTTAAGCCATTGATATTGATATCAAGAATAGATATCAACAGGTGCCTGTTTAATGGCTACTTTGGATTTAGAATACAGTTTCATGTTTGTTACCCTACAATCATGGCGTGAACACACCAAAATATATTCTCCCATCCTCTTTTACTTCTCGCTCTCACGCCCCCTCTCCTGTCCACCTTCCCTCAGTTGTCTCCCTTACCAAGTTTTCTGCCTTTGCGTAGAGACAGAAGGATTTTGATGTTGTCCCAGACAATGGACAATTTGGGTGATTTCCTGTGCGCCAGTGTCAGATGATTTTGTCCTGAGGCCGTAATGTTCCTGAGCCTTTTGTCTGGCTGGCCTCAGCCATGGAAGTCTGACTTCCCTCTTTCTCTCCTTCCCTTTTCATGTGGCCTGTGTGAATGAGCCGAGTCCACGGCTATTGTGGTGTGATTTAGTGATTTATCCATTGGATCCAATGACAGAGGGTTTGACGTGCAGTGTTAACTGTGTATTTGATACTAGCAGCCAGCTCTTTCACAGGGATAGTCTCTCCACATAGGAAAGACTTGCGCATTGTGGGAAACAATAGCTTTTGTTGCGTTGGATAATGGAGGTTTTAGAAAAGGTATTCATGTTCCTGTGGTGATTAGATGGTTTTAATGTTTGTGTTAAAAATGATTATAATCCCCTCTTTGATTCCAGTGACGTCCTCGCTGTCAGTTTCTTTTTTCTCTTCAAAGTTCAGGTTAAATGAGCTTGTGCATTCCAGTCAGTCAAATTCAAGCATGTTGTTCATACTAAATATTTTCCCCTTTGTGGCAGTGTTCGAGAAGGATGCTTGTGTGTGACTCACATGTCAAAGGATTTAAGTCGAACTGACTCGCGCAGTCAACAACAGGAAGTGTTTGAACAAGTTTATGAAACGCCAGGTGGTAAACTGGATTGACATGGATGGTTGAAAAGATTTTAATCAGGAAATGTCAGCCTCAGTGTAGGGATTCCTTCTGCCCCAGCATGTTCCTGACCTGAGGGTATCACAGATGCATCAGTATTTTACGAATGTAGGAACTTTAGGCTTGGAATTTCTACTCATGCTTGTACTTTCTTATCAAAAGGTTTGAAGTGGATTGGTTTTGTGCAAAACAACCAGGAAACATAGTTATTCCTCCTTATAAATATTCACAGAAGCAGTAAGTGTTTTACCATGGTAATGGTGTCAAAGGGGCTTCAGTAGATTAAGGCACCGATTAAAAATGTAAAAGTTTAAATCCCCCTTCATATTTGAATATTGCCTACTACTTCATCAAATATACTTCTGCTTTGTTCGGCAATAAATTTCGCCTGCTACACTGCAGGCAAATGCACTTAAATACTGCTGCTTTGAATGATTATGATGTTTTGGATCTATAAATAACATTTGATTTATATGAATTTAAATAAACAAGAGGCATCAGTGTATATATACAGTACAACCATGCTTCTGTTTACCAACTCACCGCCTGTGTCCCCTTTTTGTCCTGTCTCCAAAATGTTCACATATGTCAGAGTTTACTTTCTGGTGTGCACATATTCCTAATCACTTTGTTTTTATAGATTGCAAACTTTGCGCAGGAGGTGGCATAAGCCAGTTTCAGGCCCCATTCTGTGAGTACACAACTTTCAGAAAGAGATCCCAGCTATATTTCCCTCATATGAACTGTGAAAGTTGCCTGGACAATAAAGTTCATTTTTTGCGGTGTTAAAATTGTAGCATAAAGTGAGATAATACTGTCCTTGGATCAGGTCAGGTTTAACAACTGTGAAGTTCATGTAGGCTAAGGAGAGTGACTTGTCTTTAATGTTGAAAGCGAGTTCTTGCATATGTTTTGCTGGATCCCTCTTGGCATCCAATACATGCTGCATTCTCTTTTTAATTTGTTAATGTGGGCTAGCATGTCCTTTACACAATCTCACATTTTGTCTTTTCTAGGCGAGGCCTTCAAGGAACCATGAGTATAACTGTTTATCTTTCCAATATGTCATAAACAATTACCATCAAAAGGTTTGACAGTTACAAGATTCAAGCGGACAGTTGTTTTAAAGATGTAACTTTTATGTGGGACAAGACGACAACACAGAGTCAACATGTACTTTTTAATTGCTGTTGCGTGACAGTGTTGCCTGCAAGGACACTGGCAAGGACGTGCTGAGATGGAAAGGGAGAGTAAATATCGAAGCCACATATTCAAGCTGGCAACAACCACTGATTAAATGATCTCTCTGTGAGAAGAGCACATGAGATGTTGCATTCTCATGGATTTTGATTTTCCTACTGAGAGCTGTTCAGTGCTGCTGTCGGTACTATTTTGGTTTTGGCAATAAGTTTTGAAATAACAAGGAATTTAAGGAAGAAGTCACAATGGAACAGGAAGTTACTTGAATAAGGAGCCTTTGGTTTATAGTTCTATTCTCCTAAATTAAATCCAGATTTTTCAGAGAAGGTCCTGCTAAGTGCAAGTGTGAGTAGTGGCATCATTTTGGGAAGGTTTTATTTCTTAAGGTTAAATTTTCTAACAGAGTCTTGAGCATTTTGTCAGTAATTAAGCACATAGCAGTGAAACAAAAGACTTTTTTAAGAAGACCAAAAGACAAAACAGTTAGCCCCCCAAGAGTGAAGCCAAGAGATATCGAGCTCCTCCTACTGACTGGCTGCTGTGTAAGTAATCCAACGCCGCCTCCATGTTCACAGATGGAACATGGGACACACTTTAAGATTCAAATACACCTCAAACTTAAGTTTAAAATAGTTATGTTATGCCATAAAAATGGGACGTTTTATTGATTATTGAACCTTGACTGATCTTTTCGGTGTCTTGTTAAGTTAAATGTGTAATTTGGTTAGCCGGAGAAGTGTCCCGTCATTTCTGTGGCTCTATAAGCCAGATGTCCCCTGCCCCTGTCTTGGTTCAATATGTTGTCACACGCTCAATATTTCAGCGCCCATCGTGCAGGCATTTTGGCTTCAACCCTAACCCTAACAAAAAGATTATGGAATGCTTTGTCCATATTTTTTTACAGTCTATAGTAGAAACATAGATTTAGATTTGTGTTAAATATTGTTATGCTCAGCAAACAGAATAGGATTTTAACTTTCTACAAGGAACTGGCTTCTGACTTGGACTGACTGTAATCTTTAGCAGCAGTTCAACCCTTATGCATGACCTGAGCATGTCCTCTGTGTGTCTGTCACCTCCTGTGACCTACAGCGAAGACAGACCTGTAGGCTTTGATCACACGCTTGTTCCTATGTGCCCCACACACACACACACACACACACACACACACACACACACACACACACAGTCTTAATGCCCAACCTTCCTCTGGATAAGCTCCATCAGGTTGTATTTGTAACAAAAGCCATGTGTGCGTGTGTGTGACATCTGATCCTCTGATAGAAGATAGACATGAGTGAAATGTTGTGATCAAACCTGCTGATACTGAAAACCAAGAGCGGGGTTGACATATGAGAGAGGAGAGGGAGAGAGAGACGGAAAGTGTGTGTACTTGTTTGAGAGAGAAAGAAAGTGTATTGGCTCTGCACTGCTATTTTAAGGTGCAATATACACTTACAGCTCTGTTAAGCCTTGCGTGCAATGTGTTATGCACGGTTGCGGATTGGTTACGGCCCTGCCATCGAAGGTTGTAACAGGAAAGTGTGTATTTAAAGTGATTCCCAGTCTTTGTGAGGAAATAGCATATGGCTAAATGCAACTGGCTTTTCTTTGAGTGTTTGAGGGTTAGACAGCTAAATAAGAAGTGTAAATATATGTCATGTCTAATGTGTGATAAGGTGGTATTAAAGAAGCCTTTACTTAAAGGAACGATACATTACTCTGACATGTAGCATTTTAAATTGATACTGCAGTCCAAATTCAAAACATTGGCGAGAGCTGTCTCCCCACACCCCTCCTCTCTAGAGTCCATGTGCATGCAGGTTGCCATGTTGCAGACACTGAAGCTTCAGTGTTTAGCCAACTCTTTATCAGTCTTGAAACCTTTTTGCGCTTGAACCTCTCTCCATTTTTTTTCAAAAGTTGGTCATGGAGCTTATTAGACAAATGTCAAGACTTTTTAGGTCGGGTACAATCAGTTATATCTGAACCAGTTGCCGCTTGCCCGCTTCCATTGGTGTGCCATTTGCCTGGCAAACTGAGGGGCGTCCAAAATGGCCGTGTGGAGGTGCATGTTTCCTTAATGTCCGATGATATCGTAAAGGTCATTTTATGATTTAGTTCAGTAAATATCTTAAATTTCACTCCTTTAACTAAAAAGCAGAAATAAAATGTTCATTTATATTGTGTTTTTGTTTGTGTTGTTTTTTTTTTTTTTTTAAAGCATAAGGCAAAGGGAAATAGCGCACTCTTAGATAGAAATGTCATCTTTAAGTGTTTGACAAAGTTTTTATTTTTTAAGTGTCTGTATCTAAGGTCATTTTAACTACCACCATTCAGCCCCCAGGTCACAACTGTAGAAAGTTACCAGAACTTATGAATTAATCTACAACATCAAAGATGGCTTTTATCTTTGTATAACCATTTATTAATTTTTACTATTTAGTTCTGCAATTTTACCTCAGCTGTGTAAGTTAGTATAGCACCATATTCCAGTCAGTCACTGAAAACGATCATTTGCATCCAGGACAGCGTGTACTGGTGTTGCATAACTGAATTGAATGAGAAGCACCTGAAGTGAAGCTTCGTATCACCTGTCTCATAAGAAAACCCGATATTCTTAAACTCTGAAATTCTCAAACAAGGTTCATAGCTTCTAGGTTTAGAAACCTGTGAGCGTATTTAAACTCTGCAAACATAAGCTCGAGATCCGAACATAACCTTTCGATTGTATTTTACATGACAACAGAGTCACTTTTTCATTTTAGATTTATTCTGCCGAGGTCAGACTACAGCAACAGGGTACAGATGGCTGACAAACCAGGAGGAGGGCTTGAATTATGAGGAATTTCCTGCAGGCTGAATGCCTTTTTAAAGCTCACAACATACACTTGGCTCATATCCAAATATAGATCTGCTGCTGTGAGGTGTCTTATTATGTATTACAGCTGCACAGACTTAAGAGACAACATTTAAAATAATATATCCAGAAAAATAACCAAGATGATTGAATTCATAACAAAAAAAAAGAAATATACTAACAATGCCTCAAAAAAACGTCTCATAGATCTTACTTTTTTCTTCTTCATTACAGACAAAACTGTAACCCTAAACCTGAGTGGCAAATAACATCTCTGAGACATTTAAAACTCAGAAGGAGAAGTTCATCTAAAGGTAAGCTTCCAAAAACTCTTTCTCAGTCAGTAAAAATGACCTTTTTTAGTCAATGCACTGACGTTTTTCTCTCTTTGTGTTATGCATTCCTCAATGCTTTACTTGTTGCTACTTTCATCATATTGTTTTGAAATATCGGTCCACTTATGAACCAGGTATCCCATGTGATGTGATCTGTGCAGCTGATTGGTTAACTGCTGCACAGTTTTTTAAATTTTTTTATCATGCATTCAACAAACACAAAACAACCCCCCCCCCCCACACACACACACACACACACACACACACACACACACACACACACACACACACACACATACAGCTTTTCTCTTGTTGAAGCACAAAGTCTTGCACAATTTCAGCTCTACAGTTGTAAAACAGATCCAGTCATTAAGGAGTCAGGTTTTTACTACCCATTCATACTCATTTATGAGGCTGATCTTATCAAAACGGCACGAATGACCACATCAGGATGTGTGCACTCATGTTTTTACGGCACTATGTTTTTTATGAGGCATATTCCATTGTGTTGCTCTGACTTTATGGTATCGAGTTCGTGGCTAAACAGGTTTTTTTTTTTTACCATCACAAAGGTTTTATTCTCATAACATTGTTTTTATTGATTTTCCCATTCATCAAATGATGATGACATATGAGCTCAATGACATCAACTCAATGACATGATACTAGAATCTTAATCTTAGATATGATTCCAGGAAAAATCTAACTGTCTCGATACCAATGCTGATACCATGGAAACAAAGTATTAGTTGATGGCACCCAATATTGGGTAAATTCTCTTTTTCTTCTATGAAAAATTGTTACCAAATTCCTGGACGCACTCTAAATTTCACAAAAAGTGGCGTTTAAAAAAATAATAATTTTATAACTTTTTAAGAATGTATTTGTATGTAAGAATGTAATGGTTTTGATACAACTGATTGATCAGTAAAATAGCAGATTGTATCTTGAATAAGATATGGGACCAAAAAAGGATCGTAACATTTTGACAAACCTTACCAAACCAGCCTACAGGAACTGACTCAAATCCAAATCTGATTTTGTTGACTCATATTTGACAACCAGCTTTTGTATAAGAGAAGACATCAGCTACCCTATATTCTTGTGTATCTAAAGATTGATTTCAGCTATTGACTCCTTCCCTTTCCACATTTTATAATCGTCTACCATACAAACAAATCTCTGATAACTACAATCAGTTATGATTCGCCTTTGAACGCTCTGGAATGTTTCTGAATGTAAGGTGAGGTGACCCAAACAATCACATCTCTTATCTTTGGTCAGTGAGCAGAGATAGTAATCTAAACTGACTGTCAAAGAGGACAACAGCCATGCCTGCATGCAGATGCAAAGTTATGTAATGTTTGGAAACTTGCCTATTTAGTATATCTTGCAACATGAGAGTTCTCATATTTCCACCTCATGCACAGCGTCACCTGAAACAGGCTGATATGCATCTGCAGCTGGGGGTTTGATTTATGATGTCTTTAAGAAGCTTCTACATCTACTCTGCTTGGTGGCTGGTTCTGCTGTAATGCTGCATGTTTGATGAATATCTGATGATTCATTCATTAGCACTTTAGATATTATTGACAACCCCAGTTGCAAGTCCAGGAATGAGGCTAAGCAATTCTGAGACAACCCACCGGAGGGCAGCACATTTCAATGTTAGCTGAGCGATTGTGATATTTATCATAGTGCACAGCAGAAATGTTTGAAGGCAGGTCCCCGGTCAAAGAGAAAAATAAGATAATCACACAAGTGCCATAATGCTTCTAACCCAAGAATAAAAGTTGAATTTGAATAAGATCCCACGTCACCTTTTAGTTTTTTTCTGACTAAATCTCTCCTCAGAACTTGAAGAACTGAAAGGAAACAGACGGGCACATTAAGTCTTTGAATATCTGTTTGAATATGATCAGGAACTGAAATGTGCTGAACTGTTGGCTTGATTGATAATTCCCACCCTGTAATCCCTGAAACCTAAGCCTTTAATTTTCTCCTCTCCTTTTACATCCTTGTTTATGTCTTTGTTTCTTTTTTTGTCTTCATATAATTTCCCTTACCACGCCACCTTTATGTGTATGAGCACACACACATTGTGACCAGGATGTACTGGAATGCAGTTGAGTGTGTGTGTGTGCGCGCACATTTTTGTTCTGTACGAGGACTCGTGCGTGTGTGTGTGTGTGTGTGTGTGTGTGTGTGTGTGTGTGTGTGTGTGTGTGTGTGTGTGTGTGTGTGTGTGTGTGTGTGTGTGTGTGTGTGTGTGTGTGTGTGTGTGTGTGTGTGTGTGTGTGTGTGTGTGTGTGTGTGTGTGTGTGTGTGTGTGTGTGTGTTGTGTGTGTGTGTGTGCGCACATTTTTGTTCTGTACGAGGACTCGTGTGTGTGTGTGTGTGTGTGTGTGTGTGTGTGTGTGTGTGTGTGTGTGTGTGTGTGTGTGTGTGTGTGTGTGTGTGTGTGTGTGTGTGTGTGTGTGTGTGTGTGTGTGTGCGCACATTTTTGTTCTGTACGAGGACTCGTGTGTGTGTGTGTGTGTGTGTGTGTGTGTGTGTGTGTGTGTGTGTGTGTGTGTGTGTGTGTGTGTGTGTGTGTGTGTGTGTGTGTGTGTGTGTGTGTGTGTGTGTGTGTGTGTGTGTGTGTGTGTGTGTGTGTGTGTGTGTGTGTGTGTGTGTGTGTGTGTGTGTGTGCGTGTGAGCTGCAAGAGGGATAAGTTGAGGTTAACTCATCACGTCTCCTTGTCCTTATCAGTCAATTATGTTTATGAGTTGTCTGTATGAACTTAATGACAGTGTGGAATGAGGCCTTTTTACACACACACACACACACACACACACACACACACACACGATACAACAACCATAAAGGGAAGTTTACAAGCTTTCTGTGATGTTTTATAGACTGTGCATTAGCTGTATATGTTTTATAGTTGTAATTGTAGTTGAATAGATCTAACTTCAAATATCTGAATCAACCACAAACATGAAAAATTATAGCTAAGAAAATAGCAAAGGGGGGGGTGACACTATTTCAGAGGACATGAATCACTGGGACACTTGAAAGCTTGGACTAAAACAACGCATGGCATGGAGATGTGTATCACAGCGTGTAAGACAAACAAATATGCTGCTGTTAACTTGTTTATGCTGTTTGATGTGGAGATGAGAGCTATGTCAGACATGCATGTATTGTGTATTTTTCCCACTCAAGTTTAAGATTAAAAAAAAAAAATTGTTTCATGAACAAACAAGAGGAGGTGGGATTGAGATGGAGGGAATGAGGTCAAATGAGAGGGTTTCCAACTGAACAACTTCCACTTGTGGGGCTTCCTTAGATGTGTGATAGTGCTGCTGTGGTGCCACGGCTGCAATAGCATCTAAATAAAAAATCTCCTTGAGCAAATGAGCGGCCCATCGAGGGCCTTTGAAGTTCCTCGGCAGCGAGACCCCACGCTTCCTCTTTGCATTACAGAGTCGGTTTGTGGTCTGATTCTCGGGGGAATTAACAATACGTGCCTTGATCCATGTTTGCCTATTTGTGTTTGTGCGTCTGTGTTTCTGTTGATCATAATCCTGCGAGCCAGACACCAAACAGACGCCACACTGCAGCAATATGAAGACTTATTGCATATACCTTAATGTCGGAAAATCGGACATACAGACATACTGTAAATAACCATAGAAGACTAATTTGTAAACACAATGAACATACACAACAAAAACTTCATATTAAGATACACCAATACTGACTTTATCAATATCATTCTTGTGTGTAACGTAACTTAAAACCAGGAGTGCAGGATAAGAAAGTAAAGTGAGCTCGACTCTTATAGGATTTCTTTAGTGGCTCTGGATGTTTTTCGATGGAAAAATACTTCAACTTTTGGAACAATGTTGTGCTCGACTATGTCTATTCTAAATCACCGACCAATCACAAAAGGAAGGATTTTTGGAAACTGAGAGGTTTAGCTGAAATACAGACACTCGTAATAAGCACAGGGCAAAAAGCAGAGAATAATGAGAAACTCTGCAAAAATTGTATTTTATTTTTTATTTTTAGCTCAAACAATGAGAAACGGAGGAGCGAATGAAACTTTTGGTTAAGTTTCAGTGTTTACAGACAACTTTAAAGGTCACATACTATTCTCCTTTTCAACCAGTTTAAAGAAGCTGAGAGCTCCCCAAAACATGTCTGTAAAGTTTCCTGTTATAATTCCACTCTGATCCTGTATTTGATCATGCCTATAAACCCCTCTATTTCAGCCCTGCGCAGAACAGACTGTTTCTGTGTCTGTAGCTTTAAATGCAAATGAGTTGTGTCTGACCACGCCCCCTCTCTAGGAAGGGTTGGGTGGCTCTGGCTTTCTTGCACCATGCCTTATCTCTGTGGTGAGTAGGCAGACTCAGAGGGCAGAACAAACACCTAGCTGTGGGAGTGTCACCCACCTGGGGGAGGGTTACTGCCCTTTGTGATGTCATGAAGGGAAAATCTCCAAACGAACTGTTTGAGCACACATTTTATGAAAAGTGGCGCAGGCAAAAGACATAGAGGATGGACTTCACATAATTGTGGGATTTGTAGACAGACTAGAGACACATATTGATGTCAGAAAAACATTGTGACCCTTAAAACCCTTTTTTTTCTTTTTTCAGCAGATGTCCTTTAAACGGATGCAAAAAGTGTTTGTTAGGGTCAACTTTCAGCTGTGGACTAATACATATTTTGTGCTGTGTTGCAGAATTACAGGGTATTTAAACAACACTGGAGCTCTAAGGCACTCACAAGATGGACGGAGACATCTCATATATCTTTTTAAAGGAAGTAATACAAAATCAGACTTCTGCAGTGTAAAAAACTTTCCAAATCAAATTCCTACAAAGACAGCCTCCCCCTCCACACAGCCTCACTTGGTTTAATAAGGAGTTAGTACATCCTTCTAGTAGTGATTTACTTTAATGTGCGTATCAAGTGTGCTGAGGGACAACAAGTACAGAATTCACCATCAGCCTCACTTGACTTTTCAAATGTCTCCACACACTGCACCATGCTGACAACATGCAAATATCTTCAGTTAGCTCTGTGTCGGCACAGAAACAGGACTCAGTGTCCTGTGTTTGCTCTGCTCTCCTCATTCTGCAGGTGCACCTGTTTAACCCTATCAGTGTGTAATTATTCTTGGATTGTAGCCCAAACTCATATATGTCTTATGATGGTATTTTTTTTAATCAGATAACATTCCATCTTCATCCAACACCTGTTAGAAATGACTGTCTGTGTGTTTGAATGTTGAACCATAACAGGGCGGGAGATAATGGGTATAAAAGGGTTTGGCATTCAGGTCACGTGTATACACATAACGCAGTATTAAGTTATAAGTAATAGAATGTGAGATAAGTACATTTCAAGCCTGTGATATTGATAATGTTTCATCTGGTAGTGAGTTTTGAATGGATCATGTTAAAAAATACATCTGTATCTACTTCTAGTCATAACTTGTCTCTATGATTTGAAAACCATTCAGCAGATTCTGTGTTAGTCACACGTTTGCAGCTGCTGCTGTTCGTTTGGTTGACTGGCTGTGATTCAGAGTCTGTCTGTCTGAGAGGTCAGTGTTGACCCTGCGTCAGGCAGGGTCAACACTCTCTACAACAGGCTCTATCAGGCCGCTACAAAGGACGAATATAGAACATCTCATTTATTATAAATACATAAGTGTTGATGAAAGGCTTCCTGAACTTTGAGAACAGACCAAAAAAACGGGGCTGCGAGAGTTTAATATGAGAAACGTGCAATTTTTGTAATACTTTGTCACAAAAAAAGATCCAATCCGGTAATACAGAACTCGCACAAAGTGTTTGCATTGTGTTTCTTTGTGTACCATTTGTTACAATACTTCTGCGAAAGCTCACAGTTTGTTATCTATCAGAAAACAAACAAATAATCAAAAATCTTATCTTTTCTCCATTTATGTGAGCTTGATTTTGATAAGGCAGGAGAATCCCCTTAAAATGAAACCTCTACAACAACATAGGAAAGTACAGGTTTGTCTCTGAGGGCTTTACAATATGAATATGTTAGAACCAGCTACCCTAGGACCCTTTATTTTATCAGCGGGGAAAATCTCCACATGTAAACACAGGAATGAAGTTATGGTTAAATAAATGCTGAAAAAGAATACCTATGAGGGGAATGGGGAAACTCAGATAAAGCAACAGAAGAGAGAAAAATAATTCTTGCAATGCTAAATTGTAATGCTAAGCTAAGGATCTGTACTAAGAGCAGTACTGTAATGCAACTTGTGAAGAGCTGGGATAAATCACTTCTCAAGAACCATAGGGTGGTATTGATCAATTATCAGCTACATGGAATTTAACAGACAAATTCTAAAGAGCTCGGTCTAAATTGACGAAACATTTACAAGCATGCGTTGCTCTTCATGTGTAAACATGCATATACTGCACATAAATCAACACCAAGCTTTGTTAGTGACTAATCTGGAGGATTTCCAATGAAGTTAAGCTCTGTCACACCCTCCCATCAGAAGTCTCCTGTTCCGGGGAGATGAGCTAAAAACTGACTCAGCTGAGGCTCCAGATTCGGTTACACATCTGATGAAATATCTGCAGACATGTACAATGGACATCTTTGGATATTTGAGTGTATTTAAGTAGTTCTTCAAAGTTTGTAATATACTGTAGAGTTAAAGATACATTATGTATAATTATTACACGTAAATAAATGCATTTAAGACGGACTCATCCAATGTTATATATTTTTTGTTGAGTACTTGCATTACCTAAAATATTCCCAACAGTTATCAAAGACATAGAAATCATTCATTTCATAGTTGTAACACTTCATGTCTTGTCGTGGGGGTCAGCATGACAACCACGACATGTTTATTGTTGCCATGGACACAACCAGATGTTACGTTAATGACCGCTACACAAGGAAGCACAAACTGCTACTGAAAGCTGCCGTACTGTTGCTGTGATAATAACATCAAGTAAAATATACTTGGATACATCGTCGGCACAATGATATACACGTGTGTTTCGCCTGTTCTTCTTGAATATGCTCAAATCGTAGTTTGTTTTCATCGCTTGAGTTACAGAGAGAGTCACTCCCATGAGCCTTGAGTGCCCCCTGAATGCGTTTAATGTTAATGTAACCTTTTAACTTTCTTTATCAGATTTTTTTTTTTTAATAAAACCTTTATCCCTTTTTTTTCCCCATTACTTAGTTTAATTTACTTTGAATCATCAAGGGGAAGCACACTCAGGCTCTACAGCTCGTTGTTCTTTGCTAACGTGAAGCTGAAATTCTGGTGCGCTTTAATTTTTACCAGCAGGTTAACCTGTTAACATTTAAATGAGCACAAGGAACAGCAAACACTGATCAAAATCTATCTATTTTTCATTTAAGAGCCCTTGAGGAAATTTCAGTTTGTTTTGATTTTGGCGCCCACTGTGGACAAAAGCGTAACACTAATTTTTGAGAGATGGGATGTACAAAAATATATCATCAAATATATAAAATAGAAGCATTAACTCCAGTCTGTTTAATAAACTGTTAAAACAACTCAAAGGATCTTTAAAAAAAAGTTGCTTATAATTTTTAATGATGACCTTTAGCTACTAAATATACATTTTAGATTTTTTTCTGAAAGTCATGCAAATCCATCTGACAGCTGTTGAGAGATTTTACAGAAAGTACAAGTAAATGTCCTTCTTTAGGTGGTCTACAATTGGTTATACACAAAATGTAACTTTTCAGATCTTTCATTTTTTAGTACTAAAAGTTTCCTCATGGATACAACACACTCAGTTCCCCCTATCGTTCTCTTTCTATCTGATTTTCCGCCTTTTTTAGGACCATTTCCAGAGCAATGGGAAGTTCAGAAGACGGAGCAGCTCAGTTTCCGTCTTCCAGCACTAATGGTGCTACTAGGTAATAGTCTCCGGAGGGCTAGCATTTCCTCCACTCAGGGAAGCACACACACTCGCATGGAGACACAGCAGTGCCAGTTTCCCACCGAGAGATCAAGTCTCCTTCCTACATTTGGCTTGTCTCCATCAGTTAGGCCCCGATTATTAAAACAGCCCAATGGGGCTTGTTAATGGTCTAGCCTGTACGATCTGGTCTAGCCTGTACGATTCTGGTCTCCGTTTTATTTTCTTGTTCAGCTACTGTTGAGTTAATTATCAAGTCATTAATTCATCTCTTCAGTTCAGTTCAACTAGTGCTGTCACCCACAGTGGGATTCAAAGAGGTCCCTGTGTAATTGGGGTTCAGAGGCCACACAGAAAGTGGGGATTTCAGGGGGTTTTCCCTCCACTTCCTACCTCCATGCTTGAGGTGAACAGCGGAGTCTGGACTGTGGGAAATAATCAGAGTAACACAGTGACAGTTACTGATGAGGGATCATATCTTGAACCTGATCAGAGGAAGACAGAAACAGTTCCTGTTCATGATGCAGGTTACAAAGGTTTCTATTTGTGCATATGGTTTCTGATGAAGAAAGTAAGAAACCATGCAGACAGAGTTCACAAAGGACACGCTGGTCTCACCCTGTTGATCGTAAATATCATGAGACAATGCAGACGCAGGAAGAGGGGTGTTAGATTGTAAATGTTTCTCTTTGAAGGGATTCAACATGTTCCTGGGTTATACACAGAAAGGTAACGTAGCAATTTTGGGGGAAGGTGTTGGGTGTGCAGTCAAACAAATCAGCAGCATGCACACAGAGATGTATTATTTTCAATCTTTCAGAGATGTCTGAGTTTCTGTCTTTATGAGCGTAGATGGGTGTTTGGATTGAATCATGGGAACTAGTACTTTTGACATTGGACCAATGAGAGGAAATGAAGCCCTTATAAAGTGTTATCATCTGAGGGTTCAGTGAAGTGAGCTATTGCCAAAAACAGAAACAACAACTGAAAAGAAGTTGGCAACGCTCGACAAATAAAATGTGAGAGAAAGCAGAAACTTTGAATTGGACGACTTCTGAGTTAGTTCTCAAAGAAGCTGTATAGAGGAATGCACTGTCAAGTGTATGATCAAGTAAGGTGAGCAGGAGTGCTGTAACTAAGCTCAACATTTCCTGACAAAGATCATAAAGCTTGTTCAGTTATAACTTGTTATCTAAGTTCCCCAGGTTATATCAGTCTCCTGCAAACAGGTTGATACATTTAAAGAGACATTAAGAAATGTCATTCTCATACAGCAAGTTCAATTTTGTTGTTACAAACACAAAGAAGTCAAAGCAGAGAGGCCTTGTCATTTCTGGGGCGCTGGTGGCCTAGAGGTAAGTGCGCCCCCCTTGTATGGACGCTGTAGCCCGTCTGACCTGCGGCTCCTTTCCTTTACCCTTTTACTTTACCTGCAGGTGGTAAATCTGAACACATTTTCTTGTTTTTTTTTCTTATCTTTAAATGATTAAACCCATACTCTCTCCTCTGATCTGATGAAATGTTCCTCTTTGTGTCAGTGGGACAGTGGATTTCCCCTCTGGCTGAATTCTTGAGTGTTAGCTTAAACAGAGTGATGCTGACTCGCTTCAACTAAACACTGTCATTAACGTCATTCTGGGATGTGATCAAGGAGCTTGGGTTTGAAAGGGACACACTTAAGGTATTTTTAAGTGTGTGTGTGTGTGTGTGTGTGTCCCTTCGTTTGTGCCAATGGGAGCACCAAAGGCAGATATTCCAGTTGGCACAGCAGGAGGAAGGGTGGTGGCCAGGTGGATACCGACAAATACAAAATAGCCCCCTTTATTTTATAGTTACATTTTGCTTTAGAAAGCAACCTTTCGAGGCTTATGAGGCTAACCTCTTGTAAAAATGTCAGGAACAAATTGACGATGATGATATAAGTGCTAAGAGTAGCAGGAATTTAAATTGTCTGGGACCGTTTGAGAGTAGAGGTATTTTAATTGAAATGGCAGAGTAATTATAGCTTAGAGTAAAGGCTGTTTGCTCACCTGGTACTTGCTTTGAGGCTGTTCTTTGGTGTCCATCCTGACTTTGAGTGATTGGGAACTTAAAGGACTTCCCCATGCGGAATTAAAACATCAAAAAATTATACTTAGGAATCTTGTCCAAAGAAGATTCAGGCTCCTTATGACGTCTCTTAACTGAAACACGCTTTTTCAGCTTCTTCTAAAGCTTTTGTAAACTTGAATTAAAAATAGGGCTGTCAGTGTTAGTTTGTTACTTGTGATTTGATGTAGGTCCATGATTAACACATTTATTTTCTTATAGCATTAATCTTGTGCTGCTTTGTCCCTTTCGGTGCAGTGACACCACTGTAGCGTCTTCCTGCAGCTGCGTCTTTTAATGCCTCATTTCACTTAAAAAAACAAAAACTCACAGACAGTAAAACAGACTTTGTGTCAAAGATAATTAAAATATTACTGATGATTGCCGTGTCCGACGATCGGGTCGTACAGTGTGAGCACATATATCGCAAGATCTGGTCGGGCGTTGTAAACGATTCAGTCTTACAGTGTGAGCTGACATGCCACCCCGACTTTTATACAATCGGGGGAAAATCGCACAGTGTGAGCGAGGCTTAAACCAAGTGTACAGGCGCAGCTAATCAGACTGATGCCAGCGGGCAACAGCATCACCAGGCGCTGCTTTGGAGCAGACCTGTGGATGAAACGCAATCCGAGAAGGTAACTACAGTGCTTTCTTTCGAGGTGGTAACTGACTGAAGGTTGTACAACATGTTGAAAGACTCAGGTCTAAGGGATGTGCTCCGGTTAGCATGCTGTGACCAGTTGTATGCCTTATTGAAGCAGAGAAAAAATTGCTTCCCACATTAATACACACACAGAAGCTGGACACAATTCACTCCATCCTCTCGTGCAATATTATCACATTACAATAGCAACCATATTACAATATCCTCTGATACTTAAGTATAATAATATACAGAACATACTTGTTCAACTTGATCTCCTGTGAATACTCAGACTATTCTAAAACAGCTGCAGCTCTGTTTTGGCTCGTCAACTATTTTTATTTCATTGTGCACTGTGTGCTCTTTTTATGGCTATCCCTGCTCTTTGCCGCTGTCACACTGTGTATTTCTCTGTCGTGGGATGAATAAAGGTTTATCTAATCTTATCTTAAAGACCTGTAACAGATGAAGCAGCTGAACTGGAACTCCTGAAAAGTGTAGCATCAACCAGGGATCAGTGGATGTCAGGGAGTCATTTGGTACATGTACTCCTGCATATTTCTTTTTGTGTAACTATATAAAAACCATGTGTTTCACAAAATAAGCACTTTGAAGCTGCCCTCCTGCCTCCAAGTCATGGGTTTCAGAACACACTGGTGTAGCAGTGCGGCACTTCTCTAAATGATAGATCTGAAGTCAATAAGTAATGAGTCAAGATCATAAAGTTCATTTATTTTCTTACATTAGATTCCAAAATCAAGACAGCCGTTATTTATGAAAAACTGCATGTTCCCTTTAGAAGGTTCATACTGTCCCTGGAACAAGTGGTCAAAGCTTTGTCTGAATCGTCTGTGACCATGTGACGACTGCGTGCAGAGAAAAATGCAGCTCAGCCTGAAAGGTGAGTTAATGATTGATGCATCAGTCACTTCATTGGAGGAAGTACACTGAATATTTTTGGAAAGCTGAACCATCATAGTTGTTTAATTAGAAAATGTGCTCAGGCTGTGACAAGCTAGTAGTATAATTAAGCAGCAGTAGAAGAAGAAGACAGAGGAGGTGGCGAGCTCAGACCTGGTTTGATTCTTATCATGGATGAGGCGTCACACAGAGGACGATACCCTCAGGGTTCTCTGGGTTTCCCGTTCCTGAAGTCTTCATGTGTTCTGTGTTTTTCTCTTCCTCTTTCTGATTTGCTAAGCGAGAAAGAGAAGAAAGTTTGCTCCTCTTTAATCCTGGAAAATGAAGCAAGTGTAGTAATGTGAATTATATGCTTTTTACACATTAAACACAGCAATTCTTTTTTTTGTGTGTATATTTTAGGACTCCATACATGGAGTCTAGCACTAACTGCTAGGCTGCCAGCGCCACTAGACACAGTAATTCTGCTCAGCCTCAGCTCTTCAGGACACAGCATTAGTTTAGCAGGAGCATTGCCTTTGTCTTTTAAACATCTTTCATTCATTTCTCATTACATTTAAGCTCTTAAGATGCAGCATTAGTGGTAAAGCATCGGATTTTCAGGGTGTAGCATTCACAGCACATTTTCTTCAGGAATTGCACTTTCTAGTTTTTTTTTATTTATTATCTTCGAACGAGGACATTTCTGTGCCCCAACTATTTGCATGCAGTTCCAAGGAACTATATCTTGGCACGGCCAGCCAAGTAAATATTGCACAAAACACTGCAGTAACTTTGGTATTCAGCATCATATTCACCCTAACCCTTGATACAGGGCTGTATCTTACCTTTTTGGCACTCCTCTCCAAAGATAACATACCAGTGACGGTGATAAAAGACAGGAAGGGTGAAGGCGTTAAGGTTGGGCATGGTGGGGAGAGAAAAAAGTTGATGACGCTGGTGCGCTTTAACGTTCAGCCAAGAGACACAGAAGTCAGGAAACTAAGAGAACCACACCAAAGTCCAACTTCAGCTCATCTGACCCACGAGAGCTACCTGCCTTTGTGAGCAGGGCAAAAACTGAATGCATCCAGAAACTTTGTCTGTTTCAATCTCACCTTATAAGGAGTCATTACAGTGTTTCAGAAAGTTAACTATTTAGCAGTTCATCTCTTCATAAATTGGCATGTTTTCTATTGAGCCATGTTAAGGGAAACTATGCACAGCCAAGTCCATTTTAAAACAACTGCTTTAAAACCATTATGAAATAAAAGATCCAAACATTAAACTTTGTCATTCCCACTCCAGGATGGCTTAGTTGGTTTGTTGGTCAGTTAATCAAAAATCTCCACAACTGTGAGATACAGTATGTGACATCGAGTTCTGTTCCATCGTTCATGGTCCTATAGGCTACGAAGAATTTGGTCATCCAATGACTTTCACTGTAGTGGCACTATGACGTTAACTTTTTTATTTGCTTATTTTGTGTGAATGATGGTTGCTATTGGCTGCATCGTCTTTATATTTGGTTCAAACATTAACGTGGCCATCAGGGACCGCCATCTTTAATAATCTGTAGCCCCTTTCATACTACCAGTTCAAGGCGGGATATGTACACCGCTTTAATGTCTTGCCATCAATGTAAATATCAAAGCAGCATTATGGGAGAAGAAGTCTTCCCACTGCTGATCTGCCATTGGAGGTAGTAATGTGGACATTACAAGGGAAGACCGTTCTGCATGCTTTTATATTGATTTGTCTTTATGTGAGCCTCCTGACAGTAGCTTTTAGAAACAAACTAAATTCTTTGCTTTTTTTGGACAAAACGCACAGTCCCATTTATATCGACTTACGGTGATTTGCAGCTGCATCAGGATGTCATTCAAACACTTCATTTCTGTTAACACATCCTCCTGTTGTCTTATTCTGTACGTTGACTTGAACCGTACGTTACCTTAGCTTTTCTTTCATTTTCTCTCCGAGTCTGTTTTCATATCCCACCTGTGCCCCTCACACAACCCAAGCTGCATGTTCGTGACAATACAGATAACTGCCACAGTGATTTTCATCGGCCTGTTCGCACTAACTCAACATAACCTGTTGGACACCTGAGCTGAGCTTTGTTCTGTCACGCTGTGGGATTAACATCCATCCACACGTAGACACACACTTACACACATGTGGACAGTTACAGGACGCAGACATGAACTTTACATTTGCATACAAATACACACAAAAAGACACGACTTTTGTGCATATATATACTCACAAAGTTCCACATACTGAAGGCAATAATCACACATGCACACACACTCACACGCACACACACACACAAACATACAAAAAAGCTGTCCACTCATATTACAAAGCTACACATATAAATGATACACAAACACACAAAAGACAAACCCTGAGATCACTCAGATTAAATTGTTTATATTTGGACACACAATCATGCATCTCACACATTTACACACAGAAGCTTTGCTACGTGCACACAGAGAAGACCCTGCCCTCTCCTATTGACACTACTTACTGTATATTGTTTCTGTTTTAACCTCACTGTTACTTTAGCACTTCTTTACACACCTTGATCCCCACATGAGAGATTAGTGGCAGCGTTTGCTGTTGACTTTGCGCTGTTTTTCTTAGTAATGACACGGGGGATTACACATCCTGAGTTGTAGCATCTCTGTTATCCGTAGGTGTGTGAATAACTCCGTTCATCTGTGGATGAATGTGGAAGGACAAGTTTGGATTTAAGTTGTAGTGTGGTGCCATGTCAGGCAGTGGAGGTATGAGGTGTGTGTGAGTGTGTATTTGTGTGTTTAAGGTCTGGCTATGATATCTTAAATGCCTTGCTTCCATCTCTCAGGGTCATTTCAATAATGCTTGAGAAATTTGGGGGAATATGCTTATCTGCTTTCTTGTAAATATAGATTCTGTCCAAACTCTTATATTGTGACCTTACATCACAATCTTTTCTTACTTTGTGCTGTGCACCAACATCACTTCAACACTTTGGACAATGTCACTGACTTGGATTTATTTTGAAAATTTGGTGACTGTTGTAGTGTGTACGAATGGACACAAGTCAACAAAGCCGACGTGCACGCAGCCATGTTTATCTTTGTATACTTACAGTATGTGTTACATTTAGGTAATAGTTCCACTGGATTGAAGGTACAAAATTCTGGTTTATCTGTTTGCCATGTCCTTCGTTCGCTCCATTTATTTTCTGCAACTCGGCAACCAATCTAAGAGCGGACGGTCCTCTTCCTGTTTGAACTGACATATACTTTCCTATTTTCCACCACAGAGCGCTCATCCCATGGTTGTTCATCCCATCTGCCGTCAGACTGTTTAATCGAACTCTTTAACAACATCACCACCTCCTGCTACACACTGTGTGTGTGTGTGTTTTTTTTAAGAACAATCCCTTAGTTACTGTGTAATTTTACATTATTGTATTTTTTTAAATTTTATTTAAATGATGTAAATATGTTTGATTTGATTTTAACTTCTATTTTTATTTTTAATAAGTATATTCCCGTCCCCTGTTTTCTGGAGCTGCTGTAATGCACAAATTTCCCCCATGGGGGATCAATAAAGTTTATCTTTATCTTCATACTGTTTCCAAAGCTGTTAAAATGTTTATGTGGACTGACAATATGTGTGTGGACATACTCAAAAAGTGAAAAAGAAAAGTTGATTATCTTTCTCATATGTGTGCTTAAAAAACAAACAAACAAAAAAACGTTAGCAGCTGGTTATTTTAGCTTAGCATGAAGATTTAACATCAGGGGCAACATGTAGCCAACTTGATCAAAGATAATATTTTGTAAGCTTTGGAGGTGTGTGTAGTTGTAACATTCAGAGTCAAGATGACTGTTTCCTGTCTTCGTGCTATGCTAAGCTAAGTTAACTGTCTTGAGATGAGAAAGCAAGAAGCCGTGCACCATTTCAAACCATTCAGAAAGTTGAAGTGAAAGATAACATTTCACAGCTTTTCTTCGTGCGTCGAAAGGAATATAAAGTAAATTTGTATTTTTCTAAATAGGCATCACATTAGCATATTTTGTGTAATAGATGTGTGGATTTATGCTCAACAAAACCATAAATCAACAGCATCAACAAACTCCTCAGAAGTGACCCTTTAATTTCCAAATGCCAATCCCACCAAAACACCTTTTTTGCATGCCGCGTTACAGAGCACAATGCTTTATTCACCGCAATAAACAAGTCCTGTCAGACAGACCGACTGTGTGTGAGTGTGTGTGTTCTCTCTCCTGCAGTGTTATTTGCTGTTATCCCAGGACTCTGGGGGTGTTTGATATCATCCCCTGTGGTGCCCTCTTTAGACCCTCTTTAGCTCCTAGTGGGGCGGCCCAAAGGCTAGGGCAAGCCTGTGATTGTAGCCCCCTGCCGAGCTGGGAATGAGGGGCCTGCCTCCCTCCAATTACACCCAGCCCAGCCCCATGAAACGCGGGGCTTTACGGCTCTTATCCAATATGAACCCCAGGCAATAGAGGGCAGGGAGAATAGGGCAGCAGCAGGTAGTAATGGAGCTTAAATGGCAACAGGCATTCCACAGTATGACTCCTCTCCCGTTGCAGGAGACAGGTAGAGCGTCAGGTGAGGGACGGCTGGTACAGGCTGATTCACACAGAGGTGCACGTGAATGCATCACACCACAACATGCCTGTGCAAGCCCCAGACACACATACATGCAATCACTGTTTTTATTACAACAATATGCCTTTTTTCATCCCCTGAGCTCGACATATTGATCGATAAGTCAGTTTTTTTTTTTTTTTATGAATGATGGGAACCAGCAGAGAGATGTTTGGTTGTCTTTATTCAATAAATTAAATTTACAATTCATAGAATTAAAGCATTACAATAAAAATGTTGGAACAGAGCTGAAGTATTTTTTGTTTCATATTATATCATACTGTACAAGATAAGTGAAATTTAAGTGTCTTTGAAAAGTCATGAGATTCTTTGTTGGCCATAATGTCTTACAGTGTAGAATTTTTCATTTTTAAAGCGATAAAAAAGTTTTAAAAAAAGCATTCGAGTCCTGACTATCCGACTGCCTCATCACTAAAATGACTGGATACTTTCAGTTGTTACAGAGAAAAAAACGTTTCATACTTATTTCTTGCATATTCAGCTAGAATCTGTAAATACACACATTAAATTGTGCTTTTTTCAAAGTTTTATACAACACATAATGTAATAATCCTGTAATCTTGGAATTATAAGGTTAATAATGTCATTTTTTTCCCATATTAATAATAATACCTAAAGGTGTGAAAAAATAATCTATGGGTCAAAGTATAGACACATTTTGCAAATGAAAACCTCCGAAGTGTAACTAAATGAAGAGCTGTTTGAAACGGCTAAAGGTGTTCCTCTCTGAAAACAACCTGAATTCTCAACTTAAGTTTGGATCAATTTTGCACCAAACATAAAAAGTTATTTTGAACCCCATGAAGGCGATACAGCTTGTAGTGGCATCAACATGTGCAGATGTGCCTGAAGGGATGAACTATGCAATGAAGCCAATAATAAATAACCAATACATTTATTTGATTGATTGCAGTGTCTCAAAGTGAAATTCTGTCATTTTGATCTCCATCTTTCAACACTGTGCTCATAAACCCAAAAAGGAATGCAAATAGCTTGGTATGGCTCCAGCGGCCCAGGGGGAAGGCTTGGTCAGGTGCTGTCCCCGTAACATCTGGTGTGAAACACACTTTGGCAGGTTGTTCCCAAATAATTTTACAGTTGATTTAAACAAATCAAACGTCAATACATTGAGCTGCAGGCAATCCATAAATAAAGATTGTGTTTTTATGGTAGGAGGGACCCCAGGACAAGGGCAGGACAGGTATTGTAGCCCCTGCTGAGAAGCCCACTGGGCAGCCCCAGGAGGCACAGCAGTGGCGGCACAAACCAGTGAAACACTGACAGTCAGATATATACAGCAAATTATGGAGATTTTACACTCATAACATATACAACTTGATTAATTTAAGGAAGCTGTTTTGGCTTAGATTAGGGACGTTTTGCATGATTCACAATTTAATAGAAGTATTTATTTAAGGTTGAATTTCTGTTTATTCTGCACAAATTTCAGACAAAGGGTATGTTTAAAAGTTTTAAAAAAGAAACACTGTAGCTTTGTAATTGTATGTTACACTTATGAATTTCACTTCAGAAATACATTCCTGAAATTGTAATCAACTATGTTTTTTTTTTTTTTTTTAAAGTCATAGTAAACTAAGTTGATGTTTTTCTCTTTAAAATTTGCACATTGAACCTTTAACTTAACAAATGAGTCCCCCCCCCCCCCGTAGTCATTAAAAGTGCTAAATCTATCCATATTAATGGTAGGATTTTATTTTTAGTTTCCAAAAGTCACTGAGTCCATGCTTGTGTAGGTATGTAAGGAAAAGTGGTGGGAAAAGACCAAGGGGAAAGGTGTTGCCCAGGTATATTTGCCCCTGCTGCTCGCCCACTGTGTAGCCCCATGGGGTAGACTGATTGTATCCCAGCCCAGCTCCATCCGTGTCTCAGGTGTGGCTGTAAATAAACACAATTGTTCACATTTTACTGGATATTTCAAAAGGACATTCCTGTGCTTAGTGCCTGATGGTAACTTGAGCTGCGTGTCTTCGAATGAATAATGATTGTGATTTTATGGTAGGAGGGGCCCCAGGAAAGGGGCAGGACAGGTATTGTAGCCCCTGCTGAGAAGCCCACTGGGCAGCCCCAGGAGGCACAGTGGCGGCAATACACCTTGTTAAAACTGTCAGTTATAAATCAGTGCTGTGCTTCTTTCTTGAGCATTAATGAAACAATGGGACTGGAAATACCAACATCTTCTACATATAATGATAAAAGGTTGAAGAGTTGCACATCTTTTTATTTGGCTTTTAAAGCACCGATGGGCCGTCCTTTGATTGTAACAAGCAGTGAAGGAAATACCAACAACATACCATAAAAAAATGACTATGATAGTCTTGTCTTTTTTTAAACAGAGCATGATGACTCCATTGTACCCATAGCAAAGAATCGATGGGGCACCTGGCAGGTTCAGCATTTAGGAAACATTCAGTTTTCCTACATCCAATTTTCTTCTTTAAAAAAAAAAAGTGAATTCAATGACGCCATACCAATCCAGAAAGGATCGGTATTGAACCGGTCCACCTATAGTGTGAGTCAACAGAAACGTGACTCACGGGCACTGTCCACACCCAGAGAGAGAGAGTTGTATGCTGCAACTTGTAGTGCCAATGTGCGTGACAACTCAGCCTCCCAGTTTAAACCAGTTCAAACCGTTCTTTTCTTTGGACAAGTTCGGCCACGCATTAATCAGATTTTGAAGTCTTAGAAAGGATAATTACAGGTGGCTTCAATGTATTAATAGTAATTTAATGAATCTGTTTCTTTAGATCCACTTTTCCAGTTATACAGTTCAGTTAATGAATACTTTTTAAATGTTTGTAGCATGCCTGCGATGATGAAATCGCTGACGTTCCCTCTTATGATTATGTTGTTTCAAAAGCCAAATGATTAGAGACTTTTTACATCTAACAAAAAATGTTCTTACATCAATCAGTCCCTGTGCCAGAACAAAGCTCCAACATGTTCTGCACATGAAGCAAATTTCACCATCTGAGCCATTTGCCACTGACAGATGTAATGGGACTAACAATGGGGGCATGTAAGGAAAACTCTGTGTATTGTGTTTTTTTTATTTTGGCAACAGAGAGTCACTGTTGTTTTTGGCCTGTGATCCTTCTTTTTTTTATTAAACGCCATCTGATCTCTGGCATCTGATCCGAAGTTATGGAAGCACTTCCTCTCTGCCAGGAATTCAGTGAAGCAATTAAGTAAACCTCTCTCTGATGTCTTATCACAGACACAGTCTTTAGTGTGTGTGTGTGTGTGTGTGTGTGTGTGTGTGTGTGTGTGTGTGTGTGTGTGTGTGTGTGTGTGTGTGTGTGTGTGTGTGTGTGTGTGTGTGTGTGTGTGTGTGTGTGTGTGTGTGTGTGTGTGTGTGTGTGTGTGTGTGTGTGTGTGTGTGTGTGTGTGTGTGTGTGTGTGTGTGTGTGTGTGTGTATTGTGACAGTAATGGAAAAAAACAGAGGTTTAATTTTGGTGTGGCAGAAACACTAACAATTACTTTTGCCAGTCGAGTGAAACCAGCAGGTCGTTGTTTAATGAAGCTAATTGTGCTAATAAACTAAAATGTTTTTGATAAAATCAGTTTGTTGTTGCAAGTAATATAATGAGTAAACCAAACCTTATCTCTGAATGTGTTGGGGTAAATGCAAAACTTATCTAAGGACACTTTCCCACCCCAACTTTTACAAATCATTTGATAAAAAAATACTAAAATAAGCTAACAGTTTTATTTTCATAGGACTTAATAACCCCGGCTGGATAAAGTAAATAATAACATTGCAACTCCTTTTTCACTCCTCTAATCTTGATCGTCTCAGACATCAGTACAAACTCAAAGCCTCCTCTGTTATTACTGCGAGCTGACCTCATTTAAATACGAATAACCCTTGTAATCAAAGTGTATAATTCCCATGGGATTCCCATTGTAAACGAGCCATTTGTGGTCATTGATGTTACAATCACAGTGAAACAACCTGGGCTGTAAACATGAAGATTCTCCTGTCATTTGGAGGTCTGAAGCTGTAAAGTAAGACGACACTATAGAATATCCTCTTTAATCAGACAGGATCAGGAGGCCTCAGAAAATGTTCTCAGGCTGTATCCATAAAAGTTATTTTTTCACGTCTTTATCTCTGTGAATACTGAAGATTTTTTTGAGGGGTTATGATTTTCTAAAGGTTTGAGATACTCCTTTCATGATTTCTGCCTCGATCCAAAATTAGGGTGTGTCCTGTACGCTTTCAGTGCTGTCAGCATAAAAAAAGACACAAAAACAACAGCAACAGCTGTCACAAAAATCAGTGTCACTGTTACTGTGGTTCATGTGGATGGTTATCCACCCTTGACTTTGGTTCTGATAGAGTTTTCTGCCTGATAAATGGCCATTTTTATTTTAAAGTGCAAACTCATAGTGGTTTAATATCTGTGTTTATAAATATTGAAGAGAACCGCCTGGACCTGTTTTAACGTCAGGTGATCTTTTTTTTTTTTTTTTTAAACAAATTGATAACTTGATTGAAAAATTCATGGATCTCACTGGAAAATCTATCATCCTGGTGTTAAACAAATGTACTTCCACTAAATCCTTGTGCAGAGTCGTGTAGTGCTTTCACACTTTTAGAAAACTCCTGAAAAAGTCCAGATATTTTCATGAGGAGCTGTATGTGAGTTCATCTCCACCCTTTTCTAATATTGTGATTCTGTTGAACTACACGTACCATTGATTTAAAGGCATATATTCTCATTAGACCCCCCCCGTCCCCGCCTTCTGTCGGACAGGGATAGTCTCCCGCTGCGAGGTGCATATGTGAACAGCCAGGTCAGGAGAATATCTGGAGCTATTTTCAGGAGTACAGATGTGAAAAACAGCCAAAGGGAAAAGAAGGCAGTGTTTGAGTATTGAGTCTAGCGGCCACGGGATTCTGCTGTGCAATTAAGTCAATTCAGTCTCATTTGAAAACATTTCGCAAAACATTTTCTTTTGAATTTGAAATAAAGCAATGTGTTTAAAGTGAGAAAAATGTACGATACTATACAATATTTAGATCCATGGAAATGCATTTTGGACTGTAGTGCTGTAATGTGCACATTTGAGTCATGGCTTCCTCAGGAGCAAAAAAGCACCTGACCATCATGAATATTATATCTTCTTTTTGGTAGATCAAAAAAAGAAACAGATTCTATTTGTGATAAACAGTAGTGTTGTGTCTGAAGGCAAACAAACACAAAAATGTTTCCTTAAAATCATCTCAACATCATTATTATGTCGTAACATTTTTAAAGAATAGAGTGACATCTTAAAACAAACTTCCATTTTCCTCCATTGAAGGTAGAATTCTCCACACCTGGATGACTCAGAAACCTCAGCAGGTGAAAGGATACATGTCGACATGTACCAGAAACAAGTCATACGTGTCAACCTCCTTGGCATAAATGGAACAAATAATGCGTTCTTGGATATAATGTTATAAAGGGTGCATGTACCGTAGTACAACTCTACATTTACTATCAAAGGGACACATTTAAATGAGCGTGTAATCGGACCTCTGGGCATAGAAACAATAAAGCTCTGAATTAGCATCCCACTGTTTTCGGTGGAGTCGACTTCCCTCTACTTACCAGGGTTAGACAAGGTGTGGTGCTGGCTCCCTTGCTGAGTTCAGGTGTGTCCAGGATGGGTGGACAGCATCCAAACTCCTACAAAGAAGACCACTTTTAGACCAATGAGTAATTGCCCCACCCTCACCGTGTCTCTGTCTCGCAGGGCTCTTGTACTGATACACCAGAGTCGATGTGCCTTACTAAGTGAGGAGTCACATCTTATAGGAATACTAAAAAGCCGCAGGATCCCAGAAAAAAAGGAGTTGAAGTCTCTAGCTGTCAAGGGCAATAGGTAAACCTTCCCTTGAAAGGTACAAAAAAACAAGTAAACTGAATAATGGCATTATATAGTGTTGAAAAAGAAACATTGAAAGAGACTGGTGCTTGTGTGAGGTTCACTCATTGATTGTCTGAAAGCCAAAATGTAAACCCTGCAAGGTCTCTTGATGCAAATGTCACACAGATCTGAAGTGGGGTAACATTTGGGAAGTAAGTCTCTGTTACATAAGGTTTATGATCAGCTGATACCAGATCAGGTGTTGGTGTAAAATTACAGCAATTATTCATTTTTGGTTTCTTGAAGTATGTTGCACCATAAATTGTCAGCATGCATCAAGTGACAACCTCATGTGTTGAAAATTGAGGGAAATGGAGAAGTGTAAAAGGCTGCAGTTCCTCGAGTGTCCACTTGAGGCTGGCTGCAAAAACCTTGAAAGTCACAAACACAACAATTTTTAAAAAGCCTTTTTTTTATCAGCAGAAATAAATACGTTTACCAGCCTGGTTCAAAATATGATTATGGTCTGAATAGTGAATTTTTTGATGACTGTACAGGTTTTTATTTTTTATTGCTCATCCCTTTTGATTTTATGAAGGATGAGAGTTATTCATCAGGGGCGTGGCTGATCTGACTGACAGCAGGCTTGTTGTACCTGTTTGTCAGCTCCAGCTCTTTACTAGGTTAACCCAAAAATAGTTTGAGATTGAATTTCCAACATTGCAGCAGACACTGATGGGCTTTAAAAGTCTGCTTGGGAAACCAACCACATCCAGCTGCTGAAGGTGAATAAAGAGCAGGGAAGTATTTACAAGTTAAACCTTTGTCTTGAACAACATCAAAAGAGTTGAGGGGCCAGGTCTCTCATGCCAGTGTTCAGTCTATTTCTTGAAACACTGACACATCCTCCTCCTGTATATCCACTTTTGTTACTCCCTGTTTTCTTTTAGAAAGAGAGAGCATGTGCAGTACAAACCATCACTTAGTCTTCATGAGAGGTGTGCAGTCCTTAGCTCCAGGAGTGGTTTGTCCAGTTATAAGTTAAACATCGATGCGTGGGAATCCTCAAAGGAAGCACAAAGTATAGACATCCTACGCAGAAGGATGCGACTTTGCTGTGACTCATCTGTTCTTTGATGAGTTTAATCTGCACAGCACACACTCAAACTGCAGCCTCTCAAATAACTGCAGTAAGCAAATAATAGCAGGAAAACCAGCGGGGGCTAACCAGCTCTAAAAACGGGAGCCGGCTCCTAACATTCCCATGACAGAGCCAGCTCATGGAGGCGACTTGTCTGGCATGAACACATCACTAAGAGGCTACAGTCCTCGTCAAACTGGTCGCTGGTTCCACTCCCGATCAGCGACCATTTGTTGCATGTCATCCCCACTCGCTCTGTACCCAAGCTGGCTAAAACGTTGTTTTTTATGTTACGTATTCTAGAATCAGCTGGTCGTCTGTGTCTCTATATGTCAGCCCTATGATTGACTGGCGAACAGTCCAGGGTGTGACCCTCCCTTTTGACCAATCGGCAGATGGCATCGTCCCCAGCCCCCCGTGACCCCGAACGGGGAAAAGAAGGTATAGTATAGATAATGGATGGATGGATTCTAGAATCATAACAATGGCACAATATGTACAACAGTTAAACAATTTGTTCCCAAATTTGTTAAATGACCTTCTTCAACTTGTTTCCATGACATCATTATTTTCTTATTCTATACACACAGGTAAAAAAATAATCAACCTTATGAGACTTTATGGGCTGTTTATAATCATTAATTAAGTTAAAATACAAAGAATACTGATTCTAATGACAAAAAGTTAATGGAGGGACAAATAACTCTGACTCACACACACACACACACACACACACACACACACACACACAAGCAAACAAAGCCTATAGTACACGATTAACAACCATGTTTTATGAGTTAGTTTATTGTAATTGCTTATATGCAAATAATTTGTCTTTGAATTCACAACACGCTGTATTTCTGCCACAGCGGTAACACCCACATAAAACAGTGTGACTAAATCAATTCTACATTTTTCTTCAGCATCACAGAAACAAAGTCATTGTTGTGTTCTACCTGTACGTCATTTACGCACGTCTCCAACCCTGAGAAGTTGGTCATGGAAATATTTTATTTATTTCTGGCTTCACTGAGTGTGTGCGGACTGGCTTTTGATTCCAATTGCGCTGCGGGTGTGAAAACTATGGAAGCCCATAAAAATAGAAACTTGGCTTTGTTGAGAATTTTTTTTTGCCCATATTAAGTCAAAATTATAAAATAAAAGTCAAAATTATGAGATAATAAGTCACAAGATAAAATCCATCATAAGATATGACTTTTTATCTCATGTTTATGACTTCATATGGGCAAAAAATAAAACTCAACAAAGCCAAGTTTTAATTTAATTTTTTAATTTTTAATTTTTTAACTGATGGAAATGGGCTTCCATAGAAAACCATGTTGGTGTTGTTGTTTATGTCATCAGAGAGCACAGTGAGGTGACAGCGTGCTTTGACCCAAAACTTTATTTCAAACTTTGCCAACTTCCTCTTCCCAGAGTTCCAGGTCTGATGTGTCGGAACATCATATCAGTCAGCCAAGATTGATTTTCCATGGAAGAGAGTGTATACTGGAAGACACGCACGCACTCACGCACGCACGCTCGCACACACGCACGCACGCACGCACGCACGCACACACACACACACACACACACACACACACACACACACACACACACACACACACACACACACAAACTATATTTAACAGAGACCGGCAATGTTAAAAAAAAAAAAACATTATATGCAATGTTTTTCTTAAGGTAAATGCCAAAGGAAATCTGATGTTACATTTAGGTAAATTCTGATTGGTGCTTGGAAGTAGTGACATCACCAGATTGTAACTAGGCCTGGCTTTAAACAGAGGAAAGGTAATAAAAGTGTATCAAACATTTTTGATTTAAGCTGATGCTACTTTATTCCTCCACTGTCACACTCGGCTACTTAACACACTAAAATGTATCACATTAAAGGTTACGCTTTTGTGACTCTTGTTAAATACAGGTCATGTGCATTTCATGTCATTGTATCACATCGTACAGCTTGTTCATTGGTCACTCAGCAATGTGTCTTGTGGTATTTTTCTCAGCTGACAGAATGAAGTTTCACCTTTAGTAATTTATCTACAGTCAAAATCTCTACGGGAATAAAACAGAAACTAGCTGAACCATATGACATCTCGATACGGTTATAATATCTGAAACAAGATATTTAAACTTGATATTGCTTCGTTTATTGTCTTCGACACTAGACATTAGAATCATTTGTGTTTGATCACTGAAGGACTTTGTGTTGCCTGTCGACTATGAATGTCTCTTTTCTGCTGACGATTTGTCAATGTGGCTTCTCATATTACTGCTATTCCCCCGGCATGTAGCTTCTGCAGTCTGGCAGTGTATGCATATTGTTTTCTGTTCGTCCATCACCTTCTCCTTCCTCCGATATGCTTCCTCACATTAGATTTAAAAGTCGCTGGAGCAATCAACAAAAAAAGGAGTGGTTTTATTCTGAAAATAAACTGTTTCAGTAAGTGACTTCCTGGTAAATTGATGAGCTGTGCTACAGCATGTCGCCGAAATGGAAGCTGTGTGTATCTGCTGCAGACAGCTCAGAGCTGGGACGCAGCGCAGCAGAGCCAGGGGAAGCACACACGTTTGGATAAAGTGAAACCTGTCAGCACCGCTGTCACTTCAGTGAAGGCAGGCCGAACACGCATCTGGTGAAATTGAGCCATTATTTGGAGAAACGTATCAATGAGTAATCGTTTTTATAATTACAGAATGTCAGTAATGAATAAGTCAATAGGCAGACTCTGCAGTTGTACTCATGTAAACACAGCAGTAAGCTCATAAACACTGATAACAATTCAAACAAAGACTACCCACACTCACATTTGTGCCTCTTTATGAAGTAGGTGCAATGACTGTATTGTTCTATCCTCTTTGTCGCACAGATAGTCATCACTGTGTGCTTTATTAGCTTTCGCTCATCATCAAGTGTGTCCATGTATCATTTTATTCGCGGCAGCATGAAGCCCTCGTTCCAAAGGTGGCTAGGTGCAAAACTCTCAGGAAAATGAGCGTGTTGAAATCTGAATGGATTTTTGATTAGGCTCGTTTTCATCCAAGCTGCAGCTGAACACGAGACTGCAGACTGTAAAGCTTTGGTTTTGTTTAGAAAATTACCCTGCGAAGGACAAGAGGGACAATTAGAGAGGCGGCTTTTCTGTCGCATGACAACAAGGGTAGAGTGTATTCTGGCACTTGGTCACTGTTAAACATTTGATTTTGTTCAGGTAAATTTATACTTTGAGTAATACATCGTGGTTGCATATCATCCTTTTTAGCCAAGCTCGGGATGGGACGGTCAAACACAAGACTCGTCAGATCACAATCTGTTGTACAAGGGCAGCTACAAGCACCTGCAAGGCTTTCATCTTTTCTCAGTTGCAAATGCTGAAAAGGGTTCATCTGGGAACACCATTGCCATCTTTCTAGCTAACCTCTCAGTTGCAGATCAGAACAAATGATCTGACAACGATGCAAATGCAAACCATGTGCAGCCCATCCTCCATGGTAAACGTCCTGTTTGCCCTATTCTTTGCCTCCGACACCCTCCACAAACATCTTTAACATTTCTACAGAAGCACAATGGTTTCTGCCTCATGATTAAAAAAAAACATTCTGCCTGTATGGGTTGAAATATGCAAATGTAGATGTACCTGCACTGTTTATCCCTCTTCTTAACTATTACATATTTATGGTTTTAGTAATTCACTTGTATGGAATTTAATTATTATTTCACTGACATGTTTTACCGACAAATTAATGTAATTTGTTATTTTTTGCTACTGCATCAGAGCTCTGTGAAGTCCAAGACAAATTTCCCATTGGGACAATAAAGTTAATCTTAATCTTAACTCGTCAGATTTATTCATCATTTTCTTTTTTCAAACCTCCCAGTATTTCTGAAAACATTTCAGGCTTGGCGTTCGTTTGAATCCATTATGAAGTCCACAATGATGTCATTTATTCATCAACATAACACACTGCTCTGGCTTTCTCTTTACTTACACTTTCAATTCTCAATGAATGTGTTCCTCAATGTTTTACAGTAAATTGTCAAAGATCAAATGATCAAATGGGAAGTACCTACCGTATCTCTTTCAATCAAACAAGTCTGGCCTCGTCTTGGATTAAATGAGTCCCATAATCAACTCTGATTTACTCAGAGACAGGCTTGTTTCTTAATTTCATTATAAGGAATTCAGTTCACTTTTGGTTTTTGTTTGTAAAGTTTTGTTATTTAAAATGCTTAAGACCCAAGTATCTTTTGTTTGTTTAAGAGGTGAAGCTTTCACTTTCTTTTTGACCTTGAACTTTTTTCAACCTTAATTACTAAAATGCTTCTCTAATGAGTCCCAGTGTTAGGACCAGAGTCTCTCTGACAGCCTCTAGGAATCACCCCCCATGCTGGCTTTCCTTCCTGGTTCAATTCACTTTAATACAGAGCTTCCAGCTGCGATGTATATATTATCCATTTATACCTCCATAACACTTTGCACTGTTAGCCTGTACCCAAAAGAAAGCCACATTTAGGGAGCCATAGCTTGTATCACATCTTCCTTTCAAAATGTTGTCTTGGGTTTGTGTATGGGAGGAAACTCATCAACATGTTTCATTGTGGTTTTCGAAATCTTAAGCAGATACTTGTCACTGGAAAACTATTTACCCTTTCAGTCGGCTGACTCTGATTCTGCAGTTAGTCAGCGAGTTGTCAGGAATGTTGGACTTCACGATGTTGGGATAATTTAAGTTTAAGTGGTTCCTGTTTTTTATCCCTCATCCGGCTTCAGGGTTGATGTTACTCAGATCTCCACTTCCTTGTGCATCTTAACTACAAATGTTCAGCCACTTTTTTTATGCTGACATTGTAAAAGATTTACATAATCCTGTTTTAAAAGGGTGCAATAGCAGAAGACATGAGAGTACTAGAGTCCTCGAGGCGTCGGCCACAGGTTCAACTCCTGACTTTAGGCTCTTCAATGCATACTCCCTTCACTCTCTCCTCCCCACATGTCAACTGTTCTATCATAAAGGTTCAAAGAAGAGGCCCAAAATATAATCTTTAAACATGCAGACACATCCAAAAAAAAAATTTGTTTGTCCTTTGAAAGGGAAGGGTTTCAAAAGAAAACATAAATACATTACATAATGTTTTAAAAATACATTACATAATGTTTTAAAAAGAAAAAAAAGGTATGCACATTCGAGTCCACACATCAGAGAACAACACAGAGAGTATGACTTACTCATGTTGTGTACCCGTGCTTGTGCTCCTGAATATACTCTACCGTCCTGAAGCACACCTCTTCCATCTGTGCCAGGGTCAAGGAAGTGTAACCTGCACGGATCAAAGCACTCAAACTAGTCAAACAAACTGGACTTTTGGGGTTTAGCGTGCATTCGCGCGGTACAGATTGCCTTTAGTTAATCAAAAACTATGAATGCGGTGCAACCAACTGACAGAAACTGTGAAACAATCCTTTTACTTATGTCAGGAATATCTTATCCCAGATTCTAAACTTTCAACTTTGTTTGGCCATAATGCATCTTTTGGTTGTTTCCTTTAATTCTGTTAGCTACAATATGTTCAATCTCCTGTGTCGAGTCATGTCCTGAGTTTTAGCTGGATTTGAATGTTCAGAAAACCTTTGTGTAAAGACAAACAACACTCACTGAGTTCTGCTGCTTCATGCATGAAGGGGGCTTACTGTATATGTGTGTGTGTGTGTGTGTGTGTGTGTGTGCCTGCTTTTTAGGCTCTTGAAGGAAGTTACCTTCAAGAGTCACTTTAGAGCTTTCAGATTCCTTCACTTCCAACTGGTTTGACATAAGAAAGCCTTCTCTTTGATCCCGGGGCTCAAATCTGAGAATAGAAAGCAGCAGGTGATGACACTGAAAGAGAGAACAAGAGAGAAAGGAGGAAGAAAACAAAGAGATATGAAGACAGAAAGAAAGAAGGACAGATAGTGGTGAAAGGGACAACTGAAAATGGGGGATGGTGGGGGAGTTCAGGAAGTGAGGGGTTATTACTTTGAAGGGTTTGAGTTACGTAGCTAGAGAATACAAAGTGTCAAGTAAAAAGAGGATGTCGGGGTCACTCCATCCAGAGAGCTGTGTTTCACTGTCACACGGTGACAGCTGAGAGGGGCGGGAGGTAAGAGGGGGAGGGAACAAAGAGAATGGATAACATGTCACTGAGGGGCTGTACTCCTTAAAAAAAACAAAAAAAACATGTAAGGTCAAAGAAACAATTCCTCCATAAGTAGACGGCGAGTTATGTTATGTGGCATTTTAAATTCATATTCAAATTGTATTTTTTTTATGAAAGAGAGGCTACATGTTTTTGTTTGTGCTGAAAATGTAAAACACATAATTTTCTGTGCACCTCAAGATATTTTCCAACAACAACAAGGACATGACAAGAAACCACCTTTATTGTCACCACACACAGATGTGCAGGCTGTTGAACCAAACAGTCATAAATGTACATTCTGGTTTCCAAGCAAGCATCACAATCTATATATATTGTTTGAATTAAAGGGGGAAGTTGCTAGCAGTAAGTATGCACCCCCCCCCCCCTCTTTAAGTAGAAGATGAATTTATATAGTTGACAATTGGCAATACATTACTACCAATAAAGACCTGGGCAGATTAGAAATAGCATAACTCTCTCTCTAAGTCTTTTACAGATTGCGAGCTCAAGGCGGGATATTAACACCTTGTGACACTTTTCAGCACAGAGGCTGAATGTTGGGATGAAGTTTTTCAGCCTGAGTCAGCATTGGACTTAATAACAGAGGTGTAAGTGGCAGTTTTGCAGGATGTGTGTATGTCCATCTACGCTGCTCACGTTCATTAAACGTGCTCATTAAGCACACTGGCAATACCAGCTGTTATCCTGGTGATCTGAGCACATTCACATAGATTTCTCTGCAGCTGAACAGAAGCTGCTTTCACACACTTTCAAAACTTCTGAAGTTTTCAGGGTTAGCTGTATGTGTCAACGCAAGCAGCCCAAATGTACTCTTTCTCCTTCCAGCCCAGCAGGATTTCTGCATGAAGTCAGATTGAGCTGATGTGAGAATGAAGCAGGATATAATCCGGAGAATCCACTGTTCTTTAAATTTTTGAGGAGCGCAGGTGTGAAAATGGCTAAAGAGGGGAAAAGTTAAGCGAGAAAAAAAATAAACTGACTTTAGTTTCCGGCTTGAATTCATTTTGCATTAGACTTAGGAACCTGATGATCAAAGGCGCACACTGCAGGTAATAGTTGACACCTTGAATGGGGATGAGGAGTATAAAAGACAGCTGGAATCAGTGAGGTGTCCTCTGTCTAATAGCTCCTGTCCTCAGGGCACACGAGGTGTCGAGGGGGCAAAAGTCAAGGCTATCTGTCAGGTTCTGGTGAAACTCCGAAACCTGTCTCAGTCAATCTTTCTCTGATACTGCTCTGACTCCTGCTTAGCATTTGACCACCTTTAAAGTGTTGTTCCCACCTTGAAAGGTTAGAGCTGCTCCGCTTCTTATTGGAGACAGTGTTACAACAGTTCATGTTGAACTATTCAAAGTATTTCTGAGACCTCAGAAGTTACAGTCGTAGTACGACATGTGAAACATTTACAAAGTGTAATTCAATCAGTGTCAAACGTTTTATGAGGAAGTCATTCCTGACCTGGTACGACTTTGGATTCACGACTGTCGCTTCAGGTCAAGAATGCTCAGTGTTACTCTGAGTAAGATGTGTCAATGCTCACTGTCACTGTGTTAGACCTAAACCTGATGACTGACACTGAGCCTGTTGGAGGTAAACCTGTGTACTGCTGAAAGAGAAAAAGAGAGAGAGGGGTTTATGGTCACAAATCTTGGGTACATCAGGTTGCGTTCTCTCTCTCTCTCGCTCCCTCCAACTCGCGCACGCACGCACACACACACACACACACACACACACACACACACACACACACACACACACACACACACACACACACACACACACACACACACACACACACACACACACACACACAAACAAGCATTTTTGTCACAGTCCTGAAGAGCAACTTTCTCTGGTTATCCAGTCGTAAAAATTGGCCCCATCAACATACACGCTCAGAGAGAGAGACACACACACACACACACACACACACACACACACACACAGGTTTGCTCTCTCTCTCTCTCTCTCTCTCTCTCTCTCGCTCCCTCCATCCCACACACATGCACACACACACAATCACACAATTTTCTTGGAGTTAATCCAAAAACATCTACTCTCATGTTACAAATCATTACAAACACACAAAACAAGAGCAGTGAAGGTACCAGGCTTCTGTTACAGTGTTAGTGTGTTTGTGTGTGTGTGTGTGTGTGTGTGTGTGTGTTTCATGATAACTTGTTTGTTGGGACGGGGTGTCTGGTTTCCTCAGTGGACGAGCTCCCGTAGGAGAGAGCATTGAGTCCCATCTGTCTGTGTCTGCCTGAGGTGTTAAAGCAGAGAAAGGTTCCAGCCAGCCACAGTTAGCTGTTGTGCCTCTGGGGAGGATTATTGAGGTTGCACCGGCCTCGGGCACTTTTCACGTCTGTGGTGTCAGATGGCGCTAATGTTTACATTTCTTTTATTATGTTAACTGGTTTCTCGCAGTCTTATTGGGGTGTCTACTGTACACGAAACAGACAACTTATGTGTGAGCCAAAAAGGTGTAAAGAAAACGAGTGAATGCATGTGACATTTAAATCATTATAACTGTAGAGGTTTTGTTAATTATTATATAAGAAACAATTGTATTTTTCCTCATTAATTTAAGACAGCCTATAAATCCAACTCAGACTTCTTTTGTCTGGATAATGTTTTATAGAGACATCATAGAGACATCATTCTCAAGGAAAAAATATTTGTTTTTGTTATTTCAGACAAGTGGCTCCTTTTTGTTAAACAAGCTGTTCCAAGTAAATGCTGAAAGACAATACCACGACATCCATCTAACAACGAACTTCCACCAGATAAGTGTGCATTGTGTGTCCGCTCCTGTCAAACTGTCACAAACTGTCATTTTTCTGAATCATCAAAACAGAGTGTTTTATTTTGAAAATTAACCGGATTTTTTAATGATGTATCGGTGTCTGACTTCTCGTCCCGCTTGTTCTTTTCTGTGCTAAATTGATGCGGCGGGCTCCAGCATCCGGCAAAAATAGAAACCTACGTATCTGCTCAGACGCAGCGCAGCGGACCCAGTGGAAAAATACACATTGAATAAAATGAAAACCTATCACCTCCGCTGCCGGACCGGAGCGGAGGCGGACACGCATCTGGTGGAGGTTGGCCGTTACTCATACTTCACTGTAAAGCCTATTTGTCAGATTTCCTTGGACGTTCGTGACAGCGCCTATCCCTGCATGCACTGAGTCAGAGTCAAAGAAACACGCAGGACATGTCACCAGTAAGAACGCCAACAGACGCAGTCACACTTCTGTCTGCAGGTTGTTTAGCGCCCTACCTGCAGATCTGTAGGAATGGACGTTCCCTCGTGTGGTGACATTACTAACTACTGAGTCATACTGCTGTGCAAAGTACAATGCAACGCACACTCCAATTTACAGTCAGCTGTTTATACTTTTGTTCTTTTACAAAGGTGTTAAAAGCAAGAAGAAGAACTTGAACTCTGAGGAGGTATTTTAAGTACAATATCGGGTTTGATGGAAATCTGGAAGTAAACAAAAGCCAACATAAAAACCATGGCCTGAAACATTTACTAGTGATGTCCAACCTTTAATTACATAATCTAGGTTATATAATACTAAAACAATCCTCATGAAACTGGCTTTTCATAGACTCTTTAATCCAGAGGGAGTAGTTCATAGTGCTTTACACTAAAGGAGAATTCAAAACAAAGAAATTATAACTGGAAGTGAGAAAACCCTGAGCTCCTTTTTTTTTTTAATTTTTTTTTTAGACAGTGCTTTTAAATGTTACCCCCGCTAAGTATGTCAACATGACACATACAGTAATATGCAACTTATTTAAATGCAGGGTTGGTAATTTTGGAAAAACTAGCATGATTTTGAAAGTAGCATTCCCTCAGTGCTCCGTCTGCACCCCCTCTCCTCTGTGCTGCTTCAAAAGCCACGCCCCTCGCTTACATGCACAAGAGCGCCGTTTCTCCAGAAGCCGACCTCAGCTCATCGCTTGCAATGTGTAGAAACTACGTCGTCTCACTCAGCGCTAAGTAAACACTAAACTTTATCATAATACATGTAAAAAAAATTGACTATTTAACTACTCACAACGGCCAACGACAAACTCACAGTAGAAACTCCGTCATCGGTGACATGCTTTGAGTGTGGGCTAGTGTACGGGGGGTAGAGAACGAACAGGGAGAAGTGATTGGTTCATCAGATTGGTACCGCATGGCAGACATTGGTTTTTACAGGCTTACAACTGATACAGATGATGGATTTTCTTAGTTTCTTTTTCAGAGCATTTCTGTCAGGACCTAAAGTTTTTCAACTGAAATCCTAAAAAAGTGTTTCTGGAGGAAATTACCAACCCTGCCTTTAAATAACACATTTGCTGAATGAGTTTTTTTCTCTCATGAGCCTGTGATATTCTAGCTTTTTAAGGAGAACAACGGAAGCAGGCTCCTGTTTGAGAGCTGGTTTCCTCCATTTGTTATTATTTAACACACTCTAGAATAAATGGATGACCTTTCCTCCAGACTGTTCGGCAACAGGCACACCCCAGTTCTCAGTGGTACAAAATTAATGTTAAATACCAAACATGTAAAAAAGTGTTATTCTAGGACTGATACGGTTAAGTGCTATTACAATAAATGATGTAAGTGTAATGGAGGCACACATATTAAACACAGGTCAAATCATTGTTAAATTTGGCTGATTTAATGAGAGTCCAAATGGTGCCAAATGAAAATTCATTTGAGAGCTGAAAAAGAGCCGGCTCCTACTACTGAGCTGAGGCAGATGATCGGGATCACTAAGAAGAGCTGGGTTCCCATAACTATTATGACCTTTGACAATGTTGAACATGTATCGTACGCACAACTGTTCATCAAGCGGATGAGAGTGCATCTGTGCACCGACTGTTCCTGCTGCATGTGTTAGAGTGTGAGTGTGAGTTAGATAAAAGGACGAACAAGGAGTGTGCATTTAGTCACACACTACAACAGGCTGTGGAGTAACATTACTCATGTGCAGCTACTGATTGTTATTCCAAGTAACCACCAGCTGATACCTGCATGATGATCACATACATGATAAGAGTGAGAGCAGTAAAACACACTGTCCTGCTTCATACAAAGTAACCATTCATGTCTGAAACTTTAAAGAGCCCATATTCTGACCTTTTTGGGGTTCGTATATTTAATCTATGTACCTACTTTTGTACGTTCACAATAGATAAAGTCCGAAAAAAGTGTCTGTTTTCATGTACTGCTCCTCCTTGCTCCCTCTCCGCTCTGAGTCCATAATATGGGCTCTTTAAGTTTTTATTCACTTCTAACAGTTTTTGAAACAATGCAGCTCATCTTATATCAAACACAGTACAGAGCATTTAAGGTAGAGCATGTATGTCATCTCCTATCATGAGATAACAGGAATATTAGAATAATGCCACAGACTTAAGAGAGGTACAGCCACCAACATCAGTCTGTTCTAGGACCACAGATCCCATATCTTAGAGGAGCGATCACTGAATTTCATAATCATCTGGAAACATTTCTCTGATCGATGCATTCAATCAAAAAACAGAAAGAAATGTGCCATCCTGTTCTTCTACTACACCAGCAGCAGATTCAGTCCAGATCAGTGACAGTGATTTATTACAGCCATCACTCTGTGTTTAAAACACCTGTGACTTACAAGAGAAGTCATGTTCCACTCATTTCTTTTCTTTTTTTTTTTCTTCTTTTATATTAACCCCCGGTGTTTATTTTCTACGCCTGGAATGACATCATGGGCAGGTGAGACTGGAGAGAGAGAGTGAGATGCTGAAGCTGCTGTGTTTGTTTCAAACGCATCATTTTAACTTTCCTTTGACTTATTTTGACAGAGTATATTAGCGGTGACAAAGAGAGGGAGGGATGAGCATATTTACAAAATGAGAAAGAAAAAAAACAGCATACCAGGATGACTCACGTTTAATGGGGAGGCTTTTTTTCTCTTTTGTCTTTGGTCCTTTTCTCTCTGCAGCTCAGCTGGCACCACCCTACAGAGTTTGAGAGAGCAGCGGTTTGTGTTTTAATAAGCAATGAGTAAGTGTGTGTGTGTGTGTGTGTGTGTGTGTGTGTGTGTGTGTGTGTGTGTGTGTGTGTGTGTGTGTGTGTGTGTGTGTGTGTGTGTGTGTGTGTGTGTGTGTGTGTGTGTGTGTGTGTGTGTGTGTGTGTGTGTGTGTGTGTGTGTGTGTGTGTGTGTGTGTGTGTGTGTGTGTGTGTGTGTGTGTGTGTGTGTGTGTGTGTGTGTGTGTGTGCCAGCCTGCCTTGGCACTGCATTCTTAACTCCACTTGTTTACTCAGTGATTGTGAGCACTGTCATCTCGCCTGCTCCATCAGCTCTAATGGTGTAATTGACTGTTGGTTTTACTCTTCATGTGGTTGCAGCGTGCGATGCTATCTGCAAACCACAGGCGCCATTTCTGGACCCGACCAATAGAATGAAGGGAAACAAATTAGAAAGAAAAAAAAAAACAACTGCCGATCTTCTCTCTGGCAAACTGTGTGGTCCGTTAATGAAGAACTGTGACGTACTGTGCTGGTGTAAGGGGGTCGGTATGTATCAGTGTGCGTGTGTGACTGTGAGACACACATACAGAACAATGCTTACTGTGGACTGATGGACTGTCCATTTCCAAGAGTCTCATTACGTTTCCACAGAAATTAATGTGATATCTCAGTTTGGTAGATAAAATACATTTATCAGATTAATCAATAATACGATGAATAAACTGTGAGCTTACCGGATACATGAAGAAGCATGCTTTACCTCGAGTATCAGCCAGAACTTAGTTACACTGCAGTTTGATCGGCTAGAGCAACTTCTTTTCCAATCCAATCTTTTTTAAACTTTCATGTTTTCCGAATATGTACAATTATCAACTAATTGAATCTGTTGACGGCTCAGAAAACCTGTACATGAGGTGTTTGGAGCAGCAAACAAAGCCCTTCATAGTAAACAAGTAAATAAAGAGACAAGTTATGGCTCCTTCTTTTATTACCTGATCCAGAGAGGGAAGTGAGGACCTGAATCAATCATTCAGGAGTTAATTATTAGTTAACTGGTTGGTAATTTCTGGCTAATGCAGAGTGATTGACGGTCATTTTGCTCGACAAAGCAACATCTCTCATTGGTTATTTTAAACATTGATGGGTGGAGCCTAATAAAAAACTGACACTTTTAACCAAAGTCACATCAAACTCTAGTTATGTGGTGTGCACCCTCTTTGAATGTGTGTCTAAATCTTAAATGCTGAGTTGATGCACTTTGCAGCACCTCTAAAGAATCCTCCCATAAATTAAACTTACAGTGTTCAGAGTAGAGACAACACTTTGTGCTTAAATTCCCACCAGAGTAATGCTTGACCTCTTTGACATACTGCAGTAAGTAAGTTAGATTTAGTTTGACCACAGTGCATCGTTTTGACTCTATCATGATAAACATACAAACTGATTTAAGACTGAACTGTATGACACTGTGATGCTGTGGTGATTATTTCATGTCTGAATTAATAATACAGTGATAGATAATGTATGAATGCATTACTATGACATTAACACACTAACATGAGGTATACTGTGGGTACTACACACTTTAATTAAGTGTTTTGTTTGTGAATTTAAAAGGCACTGTGTTTTTTAAATCAAACACAGCTCTAGTTCACTTAACCAGGGGCGTGTCCATACTTTTCAGACTGGGGTGGCCCAACTGGGGCACTGACATCTAGAAGGGTGGCATGATTTTTTTGTTTACAAAAGATGGAAATAACTCTGCAGATGACATTTGCTTCCCTTGAGCTACGTGGAAGCGATAGTGACCACTTGGTGCAAGAAGTGCCCAGTATCCACCAGTTACTCAAACGTCAATGCTTTTTGTCACAAGTAACTGTGTGATTGCACTTGTGCACCAACTAAGACAAGTGTACATTCAGAAAAACTGGAGCAACTCACTGAGCTCACCGGCGCATGCTCCTTCTGTAATAAAAGTTGTTGCACTAGACGCTGTGGTTGACAACCTACAAGTTCTTCACCAGATGCTCAAGTGCCAAAACACATATTAACAAACAATTTCATGATGCATTAAAGGGTTCGTGCCATCTTCTGAACAAAGAGCGGGTTATATAAAATTGTTTGATCCAGAACATCTGATGCAATTATGCTTATGAACACAGAGAAGTGCCAGATCTATGACCACAAACACGGCGCAGTTTGTGTGTGAGATATGATCAGACTTGTCCCTGTTATATAAGCACTCTCTATGGCCAACAAAGTGACAAAGTAAATTATCAAATTAACTCAAGTATGAAATGTTATTTAATGAAGCCTCATATCCTAGCAACACCAATCATCAGGAAAACCCTGATCAAACAAAACGCATCACGGTCCTGCCTGACTGTGAGAATCAGAAGGGAAGCTGTGCACATGATCCAATACAGACATGAAACATCCCTAACAAAGACGAGCATCCCTCTTAGAAATAAAACAACTCAAATGATGACATTCATTCATATTTAAAGGCATGAGAATCTGACGTGATGCATACACTTTATCTTTTTATATATTTTTGATCTTTTTCTCTGCATTACATGCGTGAAGTCAGCTTCTCAGGATGTGATCTCAGCAGGCACAGCACAGGCTTAGGTCAACCATGATTAGGCAGCACTTATAATCAAACAGACAGCACAACATGCAAGTACAAGAGAAGAAAATATACATGCGTGCTAAATGTTCCACTGGTCCTGTGTTGCAACACGTGATGTTATATGTTACATTTTAAACTCTCAAGCCGTTGAGAGAATGTCTAGATCATTTCAGGAGGACTGCTCTGGAGATTCTCCTGACCTGCCTGTTCACATAACTCACACCGGGAGAGCAACAGAGTCCGCTATATGATACTACAATGAAAATATTTGCCTTTATATCAGTGCTACTTGTAGTTCAATGGAATCAAAATATCAACAAAAGAGCGTAGAAGACCTATTGGCAAAGAGGAAACATAATGAAGCAGTTTAATGACGTGCACAGAGATCGTAGCGGTCACATGCATACACTCTAAGCACCGTGCAGCAGACACAGTACATAAACATCTCTCCCCCCTCGTATTGGCTCGAGGTGAAATTTGCAGAAAATATCCTGCTGCGTTCTCGCATCAGCCCACTCGGAGAAAAATACTAGGGGGCTGGCAGGAGAAACTCCAGGTGAAGTCTGAGAGAAAAATGTGGCTTTTTGCGTTCACACATAAAGCTCCTCCGGCAAATATCAGGAATTTTCTACAAGTATGACAGCACTATAACCGAAGCCATTTAAAAAAAAGGGCTCTGCCATGTAAGATCTTGTGCTTCCTGTTTTATCAATCAATCAATCGTTATTTGTCTAGCGCCAATTCAAAACAAATGTTAGCTCAAGACACTTTACAAAAGAGCAGGTAAAAGACATGACTCTGTGTTTTATTATCTACAAAGACCCACCATGAATCCATATATATATATACATACTGTAAATATACATACAGTATGTGCTTACATATTAGTCTAAAAAGCACTTTGACAAGCCAACCAACTCAAACTCATGCAAACTCCTTCCTGCACCTTCCGGAAAGAGAGAAGAAATATCGCCCGAGGTTAGGTTGGAGAAAAGGGAAAATGAAATAATATAAACATCTGTCAGAGCAACATAAAACTCATTGCATCTAAATGGCAAACTCCGACGCAGCGACACAAACGATCATGCATTGAGGAGACTCCTCCTGCCTTGTGTCCTTGTCTAATCTGTGGTTGACAGTCTGTACAGAGGAGCGCGCTCGCTGAGATAGTGGTCTCTCTCTAACGGAAATGCAAGAGGTCAGATTGTGATAAGAGCTGTGCAGAAGTGTCCTGCCCTCCGCACAGACTCCATGAATGAGGCGATAACACAGATCTACACAACAGAGTTCTCAGGAAACATGACCAAGCAGGATGCGCGATGAGAAGAAGCCTTTACGCAGCGTGAATCCGTGTTTCCAAGTATTGTGTGTGTGCAATTATAAAGTGTTGTTTTTTGTGTTAATGTGATACTGTATTGATAAGGCGTATTAAAAGAGATAGTGTTCAGGGGTTATCTGAAGCTTTGCAGCAGGAAGAGCTGTAATCAGTGAGACATTAGAAAAACGGGATATGGGTAATGGATGACCACAGAAAACAAACCACAACCACAACTACAAAAAAAAAAAAGAAAACAAAGAGAGAAGGAAAGGAAAGCTCAATAAGTGGTCAAACTACTCGGTCTCCTTAAAAATATGTTGGATTAACCTGACGCCTTAAATAAGTTTTAAATTCTATGTAAGGCCAGTCAGGCTTTGTTTTCTGTTGGCCCCAAGCAGACAGTGAACAGTTTGCTTTTTAAGTGACAGATGAAAATGGGCGGGATTGGAGGTTGCAGACTGAAACCAGCAAATGACCCAGAAACTACAAACACGTTTAAATAATTAATCCGTTTGACACCTTTAAATCTCCCTGACACTAAATGTGCACGCAAATTCCAAGCATTGTAGAAGCAAGTGTGTGTTTGTGTGTGTGTGTGTGTGTGTGTGTGTGTGTGTGTGCAGCCGTCTGATAACGCTGCAGATAGTCCCTCTTTTGGTTGTAGTTTGCTTTTCGTTGCTCTGCTTGTTGGAACAGACTATTAAAGGCTGGAGACAGACTTGGTCAAACAGCGGTTATCTGAAGTGGAGCCCATTAGCCCCTCTTAATGTGACAGGAGAGCAGAGTGAGCGTTCGGCAGAGTCAGCGAGCACATATGATGACAAATTAGGGGTGAGAAAACTTGTCAACCCCGGGTTGAAAAGCGGAGAGATGAATGCGTGTCAGCTAAGCCTCGCGCAAAAAAAAAAAAAAAACCTTCCAAAGACCACCTCAGGTGCTGGTTTACAGACAGGTTTACACAGCGGAGAGAGGAATTAGCCTGTCAGTGTTTTACTGCGAAGGATATGACATCATTAACTCCAAATAATGACAAATTAAGACCAGAATACTAACTTTCCTGAGAAAGACAAACACAGCGATAGATGGACTCAGAGACGAGTCCACAAAGTCAATCTCTCTTTCATCGTCAGTGGAGCAGCTACAAGGTTTGCTCTTGATGGCAGTGCAGATACAAGTCTTTGTGTGTACGGCTTTAAGGCAGAGCAGGGTATGCTTTGTAGTCTACTCAATAATGTATGAATGTTTTAGACTTCTGTTATAATTGTAGATCGAGCCTGTAAAGACTAATTCTTCTATGTCTGACTGTGTATGACTGAGCTGATGTTTTCACAGTAAAACATCATTGATGATTTATTTGAAACATGAATAGACATGCTTTAATTAATGTTTTATTTTTATTCATTTTATCTTTTTTCCACTCTTTTTCCGTCATCCCCACTTTTGTCTTCCCCTTTTCCAGGATTTAAATAATTGTTCAAAATATTTTTTCTTCATTATTGACCTAATACTTTTTCAGTCCTTGTAATGATCGTTTCACCTGGGCATGATATAAAATCATCCACTCAGCAACATAATCTAGAATCACCCTTTGAGGCAACATTGAACCTATTAGTCAGTTTAATATCCAAAATAGTTGCACTAGTATTCCGCCGTCTTGAATGTTGCCTTATGTTGTCTTGTTACAATTGCGAATAGAAATGGATTAAATGAGTGTTCATTCAATGAAACAACACACAATGGTACATAATTTGTGGGGTGGGGAGTGATTACAATTTATTCAGTATTATTGCCAAAAATATGATCAAAAATCTTGAAATGTTTTCAGTGTGCCTTCAGGTTAACCAGGGAATGTGTCTTAGTGCAAAACAATTACCTTAGAAGTAGATTAAAATAATAAAGTTAAAGGCTATGAAACAGTAATACTCTAGGGCCACATTTTAATGAGAACAATCCTCTGGAAACTGAGTCGTTTTTTCATTTTGAAAACTCAAAACAGCATACGCACATATTCTTCCTTCCACAGAGCGGTGAGGTGTTGACATAGAGAAATGGTTAACACATGAACATTTGTGAGGACGGACGACGAGGTCTCCCATCTAACTCTTATGTTCCACTTGGTGTACAAGTGATATAGCAACAGATTTAGAGTCAAGTTTTGGGCCCATTTGTCAACCGAATAATAACACACACACAAAAAAAAAAAACACAAAACACAGGAATGCATTTGTTTCAAACATACTGAGGCCTTCAACCAGGCCCTGAGGGACTAAACATGAGATGACCTAAATTATTCTTTAAAGTTGAGGACAATGTTGAAAACAATGTACATTTTTACTCATGAAACTACAAAGGTGAAAGGAGGTGATGTTGGCTGAGTAGATAAAATAAAACCTAACTGTTTTGCCATGAAGTCCAATACATTCTGTTACATGTAATGACAGTTACAACAGTTTAAAGTGTCATGTGTGTAAGTGGGACTGTGAAGATGTGCTACTGTGTTTGATGACACATTGAACCTTTAAGTGCCCTTTAAATGCATGTTCAGGCATTTACAGTATGGTATGTACGTATCCCAGGTTTAAGTGAGTGTGTGTGTGTGTGTGTGAGATAACTGGATCATTACTTTTGAGACGCTCACACCAGCTCTCGCTCTCTTTGAAGGAGGCCCTGCGGTGGTTTAGGTCCTAAATCTCATAATAGCTTCAATAACAGCCCCATATGTTGGCAACAGCTAATTGAAAAGGCTTGCAGGTTTAATGTTCTGTACATCACAATTCAGTGTGACGGGACAACAAAGACAATACCAAATAGATGATTAAAGATCTTACATAAGCAAAGAGAAAAAAAAAGGAGTGTAGAAACAGGATCATAAACTGTTTGACAGTTTGGCACGATGTACAATGTCAAGTGTTTTCGTAAGGACAGGCTTCACAAAACATCTCAGTGCTGCAGTTTAAGGGGGATTAACTTGTTAATAACCTGTTTACAGAATGACATGATAGCCCGTCAAGCACAATTATCTCTAAATTGTACTTTTAAGTTCCAATTTAATTGAATAAAGATTTTTTAACCTTGGGTGTATTTGCAGATGAGAACAGAAAGTGTTTCATGCTTGTCAAGAGAGTTTGAAACCTTTCCACATCTTAATCTATGCAGAGCGTCATAAACACCCGTGAAACCCGATGATGTCGCAGCTGCTAGGGTAGCATTGTTAGCTAACGTAACCTTACCACCCATCATGCGCTGCGAGGAAGAATTCTTCCACTGTTAAGTAACGGTCACAGACTTTTCTTCATGGGTTTGCATTAAAGAGCCCATATTCTGCCCTTTTTGGGGTTTGTATATTTAATCTATGTATCTACTTTTGTACGTTCACAAGAGTCCGTCAGCTGCACTCTGTTGAGCCCACACTGTTAGACCCCACGTGGGCCAAGTCTGCTCTGATTGGTCTGCCGATCCACTCTGTCGTTATTGGTCAGTTGCTCAGCACGCTTCTGGGAAATTTCAACATGAGCTGCTGGGCTTGCCACAACGAGCCAATGGGCTTAGATCAGTAATCTCACACTGACAATGACGCCGCACTGACAGATTTTTATCGAGGGGGGCTAGAACCGAGCGTTACATGCAGCTAATGCTACAGCTAACAGGAGGAGGTAGGAGGAGGTAGGAGAAGCTACGTTTCCGCTGACTTTGTATTTTTGCACATAGATGTGCCTAAACATGCACAGGACACTTGGAAAACACACTAAAGGGCATATAAAACCAGAAAAAGAATAATATGGGACCTTTAAAACGTATTTGTTGAAATATGATGTGCTTTGTTGTATTGGCTCCATAGTCATACTTGCACATGGGCAAAATGTGTTTTTGTTTACATGAGCCGTTTTCACATATTCACTCCTGAAAGTTTCTAGAAGGTTTCAGGCTGGCTGCCCATGAAATCTTCCTGGGTTTGCTGTTCACATCGGCACCTCACAGTAGGAGACTGTCCTTGTGGGACAAGAGGGGAGGGTAGGGTCTTACGAGGCAAGACATGACGTAAAGACATGGAAGTGGAGGATGAAGCAACACAGTCTGCTATATGAAGAAAAGAGGAGAATTGTTACCTTTGACTAAAATAGATGTTTTCAGACCAAAACAGTTCTGGGGAATTTTTGTAGAGGAAGTTCCCTGAGAACGACACAACATGGGGACTTGTTTCTGTCTGCTCTCGCACCGCCATTGTACCTACTCTGAAGTAGGAGCTAAAAAAGTTCCACTAAACGGGTTCGTAATCAATAAATACGGTGGAGGGTTCCAACAGTTCCTCAAACTATGAAAAATAATAATAATAATAGTACATTTTATTTCAAGACACCTTTCAAAACACTCAAGGTCACCTTACAAAGCAGAGATAAAAACAACAAAATAACATTACATCGATAAAAATATAATTTAAAAGACAAATTAACAGGATGTAGTGGATTTATGAGACCGGATGGAGAATGATCAAACTGAATATGCCAGTTTAAAAAGATATGTTTTGAGAAGAGATTTCAAAATGGGAAGAGAGTCAGTATTACAGATGTGTGGTAGGAGGGAGTTCCAGAGGTGGGGGGCAGAGCTGCTGAAGGCTCTGGACCCCATGGTGGACAGGTGTGAGGGTGGTGCACTGAGTTGAATGGAAGAAGAGTGAGGGTGGGTGTGTTGATGTGCAGGAGTTCAGAGAGGTACAGAGGAGCGAGGTTATGGACGGACTTAAAGGTGAGGAGCAGAAGTTGATGCAATATTTAACTGTCATGTTTTGAAATTGTGGAATTGGTGCCAAAGAAGTTCCTGCAGTCCAAAAATGGCTAATGCTTCCTGTAGTTTGACACATTTACACTAGTGACAAAAGAGTAGAGAACATACTGGCAAAGATAAAATATAATGAAGCAGTATTTTTTTTACATGCACAATATTGTACTGGTCACTTTATACAGTCTATGTTCGTGTGCCAGATACTGGATATACTTTTAACCACTCCCTCCTCACTCGCTCATGGTGAATTTTTATTTCCTGCTAACACTTTAGCAAGTTTTCCGGAATTTTGTGCAAGTGTGAAAGCACTAATGGTTATCCATTCTTCTATGGGTCTTGTGGGTTAATGGCAGGAAGCTTTGTCAAAGTAAAACTGTACTGATTTAACTTGCCGTCTTGGCCAGTATGAACTCGTAGTGACTGGAGTTGTTTAAAGCATTTTGGCTCCAGGAGAGAGCTGTGCAAAATCTAACAAACTGCCTTAAGTGATGTTGCCTCACTTGAAAATGTGTAGATGTGTAGATAAAGAAGTGAGCGCACCAAACCTCTGTAACCTGCTTCTCATCTTTGCATGAGGCTAGCAACACAGTACTTTAGCGGCCAATAAGTGGAATAATACAGATTGTTATTCTGCCTTTAACAAAGAAATTATGGAGTAAAAGCCGGAGTTATCTTCTAAATTTATTGTGCAGAGAGTGATTCTCCCCACTCATTATTACGAGTTATGAATATCAGTGACCTGTGCACTTCAGTCTGTATGTGATGGAAGCTGCTAAGAACATCAGTCAAGGATCAGCCAGGCTGCTATATTCTTACATTTGACGTTATTAGCTGTTTTTTTATGTGTTTTTGTCTGTCCTTTTAATGCCTTTCTGCAAAACCAATCGCCCGTCATCGACAAATAATGTTGAAGTTGTCATTATACCCGTATACTACAAGAGGATGCCACCATAAAGGTGCAAGTGAGGGAACAAAACGCTATGAAATCAGTTACATGAAAGATTGTTAATTTATGGGCAACAGCTCCAATGTGGAATAATTGAATGTAGTTAAAGTTCAATCCACATGTCCAGTGTTGGCGCATACTTGCATATTTTCACCAATACAGTTGTTGCTGCTAAAGGACAGAAAATATCTGCATAAGGACAAACATATATTTCTTAAAGAGACATACTTTTGGTCACATTTAAAGCAACTCACAATGTTTTTTTTGGGGGGGTTTTTTTATCTACAAAAGAATATATTTTTTTAACACCCGTTTAGTCTTTGACAGATTTATGCAGCACAACTGTCTGATGATGCCAAATAACTTTCAATTGTTTTTACTGGCATGCATCGAGCAAATAATTATCATCAGTCCTTAAGAAATCACAAGACAAACGTGTGTCAGCATGAGAAAGATGGAAAAGAACCATACCAGAGCAGGAATTTAGTTTGATTTGTTTTTAATATGCAGTAATACGATGAGAAGTTTCCATCCAGGTGTATATGTGTAAATGTGTTTGTGCACTGATGTCCCCGGTGCCGTGTGAGATTAAATTAAGCAGAATTTATGTCAGTTTCGATGTTGGATGTTAAGGTATTCACACGCTGTCAATGCCATTTCTAGACACATGCAGCATGGAGAAGGAATCTGGATTCTCTGCCAGCGTTTAATCACGGAGTGTGATCTGCTGCCAGCTGACTCCTATGGCACCACCAAACCTGCATAAAACAGGCGAGTCTGAACCTGTTCAGTCACCTGGAGGCAGAGAGGAACGTCATTTAGCCAAAACCAGAATCCCTTGAGGACTGTTGGACTTTTTAAGACAGTGGAAATTTCATATTAAATTCGAAGAGCAAAATACAGGCAAAGGGGGATTGTCTCAGAAATCTGCCTGATTTCAGAAGTACCTTTTCTCTCTCATCTCCCAAACACACTCCTCCCCCATCCTCCCCTAATGAAGAGCCTCCTAGCCTGGTCTCATTCACTCATCCCGCTCCACTCCTCCTTTGTCTCTGCTGGGGGGGATGGGGGGGCATAATTGGCCGAGCCTGCTCAGGTGAAAGCAGACCTCTTGTCTGGGGACACAAAACCGTCTCTCTGTGTGTGTCTGCAGTGCTGCAAGGTCAAAAGGACATACCATTTTTTGGGACACGCGCACACACACACACACACACACACACACACACACACACACACACACACACACACACACACACACACACACACACACACCTACGTGCACACATACACATCACATACACACAGAGTCCTCTTCACTCATCCGCCAGCCCCCAACAATCACTGCAGCTACCTGGGAAAGGTAATTATTTGCTCTCCTGTCTGTCTGCCTGCTTTCAGGGTACTAATCTGTCAGGTCTGAGAAGAAACAGAGACAGAAAAAAGTCTGTACCTATAGGCTCTGTCTTGCTTTTCTTTAAAGTCTGGAGTTGTGAAAAACCTTCTACTTGATCAAAAGTCTGTTTTAGTGTGTTGAAAACTGTTCAACTCCACATTAACAACTTCCACTGAACAACACTGCAGCATTTTTACATTTTTGACTTCAGACCACAAAGGTACACATCTCAGGGTTATTTGGATGAGGCTCTAGGGGTGGCTTGATAGGTTCATGCAAAAGAAAAGAAAAGTCCAGTGCTCTGCTGAAGTAGTTAGTTTATTAAAGGACCAATAAGATATCTACTAAATTCAATCATTAAATTGACCTTACTATACCATCATGCCATCATGAAGGAAACTTGCTGTTATGAAGTGATGGCTTTTCTGTCAGCAATGCAGCATCCAGTACGTCCTCCTCCTTAGTTTAGATTTCAGTCCGTAATGGTCTGTATTTGTTTTGACCAGAGAAAGTTAAGGTACCCCCGCACGATCATTATAGACACATCTCAGTTAGCCAGGCAGTAAACCAACAGGTGTTGCAGTGATGGAAGCGGGCAAGCTAACTGGTTGAGATACAGCCTCTGTATTTTTCGAAGCACCTTGACCAGAAATGGGTATAAATAGGATAAATATTGGATACATTTGAAAAATGAAGAGAGGTTAGAACGCGGAAAGGTTTCGACTGCTCAATAGCTGGCTAAACACTGAAGCTTCAGTGTCCGAGCAATGGCAACCCGCGTGCTAATCAACCCTAGGGAGGAGGGGGCGTGGGGGAGACAGACCATTTTAAACGCTACCTGTCAGAGCTACATATTGCTCCTTTAATCTGGGGTAAAAGTCACACAATTATTTTAGCAAATAATCTGCATCACCTTTGATTATTTACTGTCACTGCTACAACAACAACAACAAGAATCATTTTAATAGATGTGCAATCCCCCGTTCACATGTAGCATTTGGTTCTTTAAGCAGGACTGAAATAACTATTTATTATTACTATTTAGTATTGAACTGTAATATTTCAGTTTAAAAGTCATGATCCCCAGAGGATGGAGGTGTATAACTTTGGTTATCCTCCGACTCTACTTTGTCTTTTCTTATTTGGAGAAAAATCTGAAATGATGGATTGGCAGACCATTATGTACAGACATTTATGGTTTCCAGAGGATGATAGAGTTTTGTGAACTCCTACCAACTGTCACCAGCGCCATCATCAATTTGACTTTTTTTTTTTTTGCACTTTTAAGTAAAATATATGAACAATATATGGGTGGAAATTTGATTGATTCCAACTATTTAGTTAATTGTTTTACATAATGTTACATCTGAAATTTCACCCCATCCTTTTCAAGCCATATCAATGTGTACGTACATGAGTCATATGATGTTAATGATTTCCTTTACACTGTCTTTTTGAGCTCTAACTAACTCATCCTTCAATAATCTTATCTTATCTTAGCTGTAATTCAGTCCAAACCTGACATGAACCACGCCTACCAGCCTCTATCCTGCTTCATGTGTATCACTATTGTTTGTCTCTATAACTGAATCTTTAACGAGTTACTTCAAGGGAATTCTACTATCACTACTGAACCATCTTAGTGATTGTAACCTTTGCACTGACCGTAAAAAACAATATTTACTGTTAAGGCAAAGGCAGAACAGGTGAAAAGTGATATGCAAATGTTACAACCATTTCATTCACACGTTATGAAGAGCAAACGGTTTAATAAGATAAGATTAGATAACACTTTAGTATCTGTTTGCACAGAAATTTGTCTTGCAATACAAGCTCAGAGATCCTCTCATCACAATCACATCACACTCAAAAGACAAACATAGAAGCAGCATAAGCTGCATTCAAAATCACATTTGACATAAATAATGTTCAATAATGTTAGGAGATTGTCCATTAAAAAATGTGAGTGTGCTCACAGTCCATGTGCAGCCCAGGTCAGGTACATTAGTGATTGGGAATGTGTGGGTTGCAGTTTGGCCTGCTGCTCTACTGTTTGTTCAGCAGAAATATGGAGTGAGGAATGAAAGAGTGTTTGTACTTTTACAGTTTGGCACCCTAAATCGCCAGTTTGGCACCCTAAATCGCCTCCCAGAGGGCAGGATCTGATACTCCTCATGTAGGACATGCAAACGGTCGGAGGCTATCTTCCAAGCCAGTCTGAGGGTGTGCTTAGTGCAGCTCACGAGGAAACAATGTTCAACACAGTGACCCACCATCTTTGAGCAGATGCCCAGGAGTCTTAGTATCCTAGACTTTAGCTGGATTGAGAGGCTGCAGAACCAGACTGGCGCCTCCATATTGCAGGACACTTTGGATGGTGGAGCAGAAGGATCTTCTCACTGGTTCCGAATGATCTGAGTCGCCTCAGAAAATAAGTCCTCTGTTGGACTTTGTTACAGAGGTAATCCACATGGTGTGTCCAGGAAAGAGCACTGTCTACATACACTCCCAGATATTTAAAAGAGGAGCACTGTTTAATATGCCTATCATGAATGATGACTGGAGGAGGTGCATACTGTGTGTTGCCAAAGACAACCGCCTCTGTTTTGATGGTATTTAATATCAGGGCATTCTGGTCACACCACATGACAACTCTGTCCACACTGTCTTGATAGAGTTCTGGCTCCTCCTCCTCTGTCATCAGTGCTATTAGTGCAGTATCATCTGAGAATTGGACGAGATGGTGATTTGGCACACTGGTAACACAGTCATTGGTGTAGATGGTGAACAACAATGGAGAGCTGACACATCCTTGTGGAGCGCCGCTACTCGTTGTGACCAGGGGGGAAGTACGTCTCATTTACTCTCAAACCGCTGCTGTCTGTTGATGACCAAGGAGTGGTACCAATGAATGGAATAAGGATTCATCGGCAACTGATGCATTTTGGAGAGCAACATGTGTGGTTGGACTGTATTGAATGCGGATGAAAAATCAATAATACTGTAGCATAAGGTTTACTTTTTTGAGTGTCCAGATGCTTTGAGACAAGGTGCATGAGGGTGGCTACAGCGTCTTCAGTGCTGCACTCACGCTTGCAGGCAAACTGGTAGGGGTCCAAACGGTCCTGTACAGACTGAGAGACCATGTCAGTGATGATTTTTTTCCAGTCACTTCATTAGAACCGAGGTTAAAGCTACAGGCCGGAAGTCATTGAATTCCTTCAGGCATGCTTTCTTTGGGAGTGGTATAATGTGTGAGGTTTTCCAGGCTGTGGGGACAGTGTGTGTCCAATGAGGTCTGGAACATGGACTGCCACCCTGGGGCCAGTTCCTTACTGTAGTTTTTCAACACAGAGGCGCTGATGTTGTCAGGGCCGGCGGACTTATGTGCGTTAAGGCCTCAAAAGGCATTGGCCACCTGACCCACTGAAATTTCTACCATGTCATCAGTTTGCACATGTACTGACCTCAATGCATCACTGCAGCTCTTTCCATTTTTAAGGTCCTCAAACCTTGTAAAGAAAGTGTTCAGCTCTACAGCAGAGGCAAGCTCATCATTTGTTAAAAATTATTTATGTTGTTTTCTCGGCATACCTGCCATATTTTTCCACATTTTCTTTGGATTAGCATCATTAAAAGCCTCTTCCAGGTGTCTCTTGTGTGTGCCTTTTGACTTCTTGATTGAGGCAGCAGCATGCCATGCTTTGCCGCTGGGTGGGAAAAAAACAACAAATAGCAGAATGTTGCCAAATTCCCGAGGGAGGTGAAAAAAGGTCTTAATCCAATGCTCAGCAGTTACATATTACATGCTTGATTGAATATTGACGGCACCACCGCTCACTTATGTAAACACAGATGCCTCCCCCCTTTGTTTTCCCCAAGCCTTCGTTCCTGTCAGCACGTATAAGTGAGAATCTGTCATTAAGAGAGTTTGGAGCAGCAGCATGCAACCAAGTTTCAGTGAAGCACAGAAGCGGGGCCTTGCGCAAATTCAAATTAATACCTTACATACTGTATGTCCTTATCTCATCAATTTTGTTCTGAATGGAACGTAGGTTGACCATGATTATAGCAGGTAAAGCTGGTCTTCCTCCTGGGGGCTGCTGGTAGGCTGGGTACGCCGTGAATGGGAACAGGCAGCCATGCTTGCTTTCTGCGCCAGCATGCCGATCGTAGAGCATAAAAAACTAATCATTGTTCGCTTTTGTTGACTATTTACGGTCAGGCTCTTTGGTAAAATTGAAAGGGTTGATTGAATGTAACTGAAATCATCTTAGTCATAGTCCACCTTCAGCACCTGGAAAGATAAAGATATAAGAATATCAACAAACAGGGTCGTTGACCTCATATGGGGCGGCAGTAGCTCAGTCTGTAGGGACTTGGGTCGCCGGTTCAAAGTCCTGGTGCGGACCAAGTATGGAAGTTGGTCTGGTAGCTGGAGAGGTAGCTGAGAGATCACCTCCTGAGCACTGCCGAGGTGTCCTTGAGCAAGGCACCAAACCCCCTCCCCACCACCAGCTCAGGAGCGCCCACCGTGGGTTGCCCTGTCACTCTGACATCTCTCCCTTAGTGCATGTCCATAGGATCCTGTGTGCATGTTGTGTGCATGTGTGTATATACTTCAGCCTATGTGTGTGTTGCATGACTACAGAGTGTAAGTAAATCGTAAATCTTAAATATCTGCGATCAAGTGTTGATCAGGTGTCAACCAAAGAATCCGTTTGTCACCCTCAGCATAAAAAACTCAAGTGGTGAAATCCACCTAGGCAAGTAATATCTTAATATGTACCTTATATGTCGGTCTGACTAAGCAGTTGCGCCCTAGTTTTGGCGGTGTGTCCACCTCCATCGCTACCCGTCGGCCTCCCAGCTGCCTTTTTTGGCGGATTCAACGTTGAATCGGCATCAGTTGGCGTGGTTAGTAAGAGAAAGCACTCGCTGTTCAGCTAAGCGAACCAGTGCACGAGAAGAAAAAAATGGAAGTGGAAAATTCAACTTAGACAATACTCTTGATTCGAAGTACCAATATTACGAGTGGTGAGACAGACTACCGCCCGCCTGCTGGCATGGAGAGTTATTTCCTGACACGCGTGCGCAGGACATCTGTGGTGGTTGGCCGTCGGCTGCAGTCTTTGCGGTGTGTTCAAGTGCAACTTTTTGGCCAAGACAACAGGCGTAGTGAGGTGACGCCACAGTCGGCCCTCGTCGCCACCAGTTCTTTGCAGTCTGCCTGGTGTGTCAGGGCCATAATGTTAGTGATGTACTACACCCGATTCTTTTGTCACATCTCGCTGTACAACAGATGTTTAGACAATTATGTCTATTAAATACTGAGAAGAACACAGACGTTCTGCATCTCTGGATTAAACTTAGATTTACTAATCATATGAAGCGAACAAAGGGCTACAGTCACTGGTCTCTGTGAGGATGTTCAGCAGTGCTTTGAGCTGAATGCTAACATCAGCATGCTTCTGTGCTTACTTTATTTATCACAAATGATGATTAGTATCTTCACAATCTCTTTCACACAGACCAAGAGCCAGTAAGCAGTATATTAGCTCCTAATGTGTCGCATAGACTTTCTCTTGTGTTGTCAAAACTCAATAAGAGCTGCACATATCAGTGGCAAAACTGGCTCCCCATAGATTTATGGCCTGCATGGGTGGCCCCGCTCCCAAGCACACAACTAGACCCCATGTTGACACACAATACACAGTGCGCGATACACAATACATCACCCCTTGGCCTCTCACTCACCCACGTTGTGCACCAGCTTTCTTTAGCTTTCCATGGCCCGTGAAGGAAGGGAAAGAAGTGAGAAAACATTACGTCATTTTGCATCAATCAAGACTATTTGAATTTCTCTTGATTGTTACGCCGATGACTTTGTTTGACAAACACAGGTTGGATTGTTGTCATTAATAATCACCGTTATTGAAATGGATTAAAGGCTTTTTTTCCCCGATACATCTGGTCAACAAGTGCTGAGGCATTAGGTTACACTAAAGCTGCGTTCACACTGCAAGCTCTAATGCCCAAGTGCAACTGTTTGCTCTGATCTCATTTTCTTTTTGTTTGGCTGTTCACGTTACTTTTTAAATTTGGCCTGTATCAGACTCCTGTTTGAACTGATCATGGTCCTGATCTGAGCAGCATGCGCACAAGAACAACAACAAAGACGTCAGCACGACGAGAAGAGAGATGATTTCATGTTAGACAGAACTGATGATCTACAACTTCCTGCAGAACAACAAAGTGCGTCCTTTACAGTTATCAAGGTAACTTCAGGGTTAACTCTGTTTTTCCAGCACTATGAAGGAGGTTCACTTCTTAGCGGGTAGATCACCATGGTAACTCCGCTGTAGGTCATGTTCATGATATTGTTCATAATAAGAAATAAACCTGTATGAAACTCTGTTAACTGACCAATCAGAGCTCTTGATCAAAGTGGAATGACGAAGAAGCTGTGTTTCCTGTTATCTTTTATCTAAAATATATGATCTTGAAATATATGATTTAATCTTTACAGTTATCATCCTATACCAGAGACTGAACCACTGAGGCCTTCTTCTTTTTGTGTGTGTAGAAGATATCATTATATATTAATGGAGCTCTGAGTTTGTAAAATATGATGAGCTGTTGACAGCAGACTTGTCAATGAATGTGAAAGCCTGGGTCTAATGCACACGGTCGGTCATATAAGCCAAGTTATCCGATTTGAATCACATAGGAGCAAAGAAATCTGATACAGGTCACTTTTGCCTGCAGTGTAAACGCAGCCTAAGTTTCATGTGTTTCTTGAAACTTGTGCACAAAATGGAGCAAGATCCATACAGGAAAAAATGTTATGTGATACACACATTTGGAGAAATGAACACCATTATGTGCTAAATAAAAAACCAAAAAATGTCAGGCATCGTGTGTTTTCCTTATGGCCCCTACAAAAGACCAACAATGGGTGAGATTTTGTCCCTTTGTCACGCATCTATCTAGAGTGTCATGGCTGGATAGAAAAGTGAAAAAGCTGAGCCCCTGAAAGATGAGCTAAGTGGACCGGCTGGGATGGATGAACAGCTATAGCTTATGGCATAAGAGGAGAAGCTTTGCTCCTGCAGTATAGCAACCCTATACCACCTTTTAGCACCACGGTTTCTCCCCATTACCTCTTTAATGACACACCTATTGTCAGGCATTTTCTTTAAAAAGCAACCCACTTGTAATGATACAAGCAGGCTATTTATGGAACAAAGTTGGCAACTAAAAGTGATATCAGGTCCCGAAGTTTACGACTGGCCCTTTTGTGTTTCTTGACCTTAAGAGGATAGAATAGAGCAGGATAGATTTGAAGTTGTTTTTTAACCTCAGTCACAACAGTTGACACAAATCTCAAATCTCAGCCAATGTGGACCTGAAATTCTTAAAAAAATCGGCATCTACTACTTGCTGACTTTTTTCTGCTGAAGAAGATGCTCTGATACATTTGAAAATACCACGATCGAGTTTGCTACTCAAAGATGTATCCAGGATTTTATGCATTACATTTTTTTTAAAGAAAGTCGTTCCACTGAAAGCTGTTCATTTCAACCTATAGAATTAAAGGCACAGTATGTAGATTTTGCCACCAGGGGGCTCTCAACCAATCCAATAACAAAATAATAAAATATTCGCCCCTGCCCCTGGATGAAAACAAACTATTGACCGTAGTGAAGACGAACGGTACAGCAGCTTTCAGTAGCGGTTCAAGTTTCCTTATGCAGCGGTCTTTGAAGTAACACCCGGTGTTTCCACTGCAACGATACACATGTCTTGTCTGTCGTGGCAGCTCTGTCGTGGCAGCTCTGTCGTGGTAGCTCTGTCGTGGCAGCTCTGTCATGGCGGTTGACACGACAACACACGTCCTGTTATCACTATGAAATTAGGGATTTCTCCTGGCTTGACTGTATGTTGCCTGTGTTATTTATTGTTTTTAGTTTTTTCTATTTTATATTACCTGTGGTATTCTTATTGTAATTGTTTTACCATACTTTTAGAACTTATTTTATCCTTAGTAGACTTTTAGGTATATTTATGTGTCTATATGTTACATGTTTTTCTTTCTGTCACACTGCTTGGGGCTGGGAGAATAGCATTTCGTCTTTTTTATGTATGCAGATACATGAGAAAAATGACAAATAAATGGAATCTTGAATCTTGGAATTGTAGATAACTGCTGGTAATATTTGAGGTAAAGTAAGTACTCAACCAAAAAATATATATAACATGGGTTTTGTCATATTTTTGCGTAAACATTTTAATACAATTCTTCATATTGTATGTTTACAGAAAGCTTCTCTTTAATTGTTAATGAAAGTTACATCATACATCAAAGGGAAAATTCAAAACACACAGGATTGAAAGGGAAAGTGTTTCAGATTTTAGGTCAACGTTCCAGAAATACCTGGTTTAGACTTTCACAGGCCTTCTTTCATATATCTTTAACCTCCTGGTGTTAATACTTTTGGCTTTAGGTGAGCTAATCTGTCTAAGCATCTTTTTTTTTCCTCCTCTCATTTTCTCTTTTTTTGGCTCAAGGATGATCTGCTGTTAATGACGTAAATGAGAACACCGTCATGGAAAACTGGAACAGACATAAAAGAAGTCCCAACAGGTGGAACAGGTAAATGGCCTTTGAGGTAATTAGTGACCGAATCAGGCAGACTCTCAGTCTATGCCACAGGCTAATAAGGAGAAATAAAGAGGTGAAACCGAGACAGATTGAAGCAGGACCGGTTCTGCTAGATCAGGTGGCAGCTGCTGCCTTTACGTTCATATTTTAACATATTAAAACTCAGATACCCTGATCTTCTGTCAAGTACTGCACATAAATTCACAAGCAATTCACTTTATGTGCACGGACAACTAAACATACTTTAGTTAAACAAATATTTTGTGCAGAGCATGAAGAGGAACATAACTACTTCATGAATTGGTTTTCATTTTAAGCAAAGATCACGTCACATTTAAACATTTTTGAAAATGACTTTAATTCTGCAAATAATGAGCTGGGTTTAGTTTAAACCTCATTAACTTCTTTTCTGTCTTGTTAATGAAACTGGCACGACATTGTTTTAAACTTCAGAGCAAAACTGTAGGTCTGATTTTTGTCTTAGTTGAATCTGTTTGCTGGGATCATTAAAATGTGATCAACACATTTTAGAAATGTAACTGAGAGAACATTATATTAGTTTTTTTTTTACTGAAATAGTTCTTTATTTGCACAATGAGCTGCATGTGTGAACACCAACGGTGTCATTTTTCAATCCAGCTTTACTCATTTTTTTCCTGCCAGCCCCCTTGTAAGATCTCCATGTCAGATCGGGGTGAGAACGCAGAAGATGATACTCAGGAAGTATTCAGGGAAAATTCAACGTGAGGGACTTTGAGCGACATGTGGGAACAACCAACTCTGAATGATTTCAGAGGACAGTCTACCTGGAATTTTCTAGAAATGATCAGGAGTGCAGATGTGAAAACAGCTTAAGAGTAGAGGGCACAATGTAAAGTAATTACAATTTTAATGCGAGATGAGATATTTAAACATTTTTATGTTGGCATAGTGAAACAGTTTTACTCCTGCAGGTGGCACTTAGGAGGATAAAGAGGCACAGACACACGGAGTGCAGATGTGAACACGACTGCGGAGACATTTTTACAGAGTTTGTTCCTGTTATTCTTTTTATCTACGTTTTTATTTTTCAACTTTTTAGGATATTAAATACAACACCAAAATACAAATGATACAGACAGTATAAAAGAATAGAACGTAAAGGGCTGAGCACCCCCAGCAAGAAAAACAACATAAAACAGTAAAACAAACTAAACTTAACTAAAAGTTGCAAAAAAGCCTATAGCTACTCTGATGCAGTCTGCCATTATCAATGAAGAGGCTGAGTCAGCATTCTACATTCTTGCGCACCACCATGTTTTATTGTAATTATTATTTTTTGTTCATATCTTTAGTTATATCTCGATCGTACATAATTATATTTCTACTTTTAAATTGTGTGTTAGAGCAAGTTTAATGACCAGATTTTCCCCTGGGATGTGGGAGTGTTTCTGATTCTGATTCACCTTCAGAAAGTTAGTACCATCGGGCGTTTTGTTCTTAAATCCATCTGAGCACGAGGCATGTGACTGACCCAGGAGCTGTCTACACGCACACTGCGACACACTGAGCTATGGGTTCATTTGATTTTGAATGTTAAGGTTATTTAAGTGCGGTGTGGAGGAGGGGGAAGAGGCTGATAAGAGGCTGAAATGATTCCAGTAATAGTGACACACAGTGACTGATTATTGGTGAATCATACCAAGACGAATGAGGAGCAATAAAGTTGATAGAACATACAAACAGTCATGATTCTCTCTCTCTCTCTCTCTCTTGGCCTTGTATCTCAGTGGGCCATCGTTAACATTGCAGCTCTTAATTACCTCTGATCCTGATCACACACAAGAGATACCTAAATGTGCCATCATGCTGTTAAGTATGTGGCAGGATCTGATCCCATTAGCCTAACAGCTAACTGCTAATGGCCTCATTAGTCCCTTACCTGCTGGAAGATAGCTAAACCATTTAGCACTGCTGGTAGCTAAACACTCAGGCGAGGAATTGATTGTTTGCTTAATACAGTGACTAAATTAACATTATGTAAAATAAGTCACACGATTTCATTTCAGCTCAAAAACCAAGCACGGACTCTTTGCTCTTTTACCTTCTGTGTGCATCGTGACACAAACGAGATATGTCTCTGCGCCTCAACACATGGAACTCCTGAGTATAAATGTGTATATACTTACATATATAAGAGCACTATTTTGTGTGTTTTCAGCAAACTGTAACTGCTACTGCCATGCAACAGGACCAACATCCCAGGCCAGTCCCCCCCCCCCACCCACCCACCCTTACAGTCAGACTGTTTGACCACAGCAGGCGTCAAACTCAGTCGTCAGGAAGAGCAGAATTACAGATAACAGGGCTTCAGTCTGATGTTATTGCTATTCTTTTTTTCCCATGATTCTTCTCATCGGTTTGCGTTTGTTCTTGCTTCCTCTCCTCCCCACCTCCTTATGATATCTTTCCAGAAGCTAGCTAGCATGTCTCCATGCTGTACTTCTCCCCCCCCCACCGCCCCCCTAATCACTTTGTTGCTGTTTCATGCCATGCAAGGCGGCATATTTATCCAAGATAACAGCCGGGTTTCCCCCCACTTTGAGTGTGATAGAGGATAATTGCTGTTGGTTGTGTGTGTGTGTGTGTGTGTGTGTGTGTGTGTGTGTGTGTGTGTGTGTATGTGTGTGTGTGTGTGTGTGTGTGTGTGTGTGTGTGTGTCCGTATTCTGAGAAGTATGCTACTCCTAAGTAAAACTATTTGATGCCATAGATATAAGTATGTATTTTGGTACGATATGTGTGCATTAGACGATACCTTAGTACACAGTGTGCACAGTTCCTGATTCTCTGCTGTGCGAGTCCTGTTTCATTCTCTGATTCTGATCGGATGTATCTGTTCCACCTTTCATGTGTTGACTTGTGTTGTTTTCAACCCAGTTATTCACAGCTTTACAATATATACTAAAAGTGTTTTTTTCAAACACCTGTACGCATGATTTGGTACAGTTTAAACGTGTACAAGATTTTCTGTCAGAAAGTAAACATTTCAGTAGTTTATAGTAGTTTTTCCCCCCAACAGTTAATCCATTCACTTTTATTATCTATTCTATGTATGAATTATACTTGTTCCCGCTTTTAAACATACTGTATTCTTCCACTTATCTTTATAAGCTATTTTTAAACCCCAACATGTTTATTTCTAACTAACTGTTTAAGTATATGGTCATTACTTTTTATCATATCTTTCACACTTCTCAAATTATCAGAACTTCTTTTCATATTTAAAGCATTAATCTCCTGTGATTACAGTTTGTGTTGATTTTGGCTCCCCCTGTGGACAAAGTGGTTCATCTTTTCTCTTTGCTGTTCTTGTCTTTTACATGAGTAAACTGTTTCTGAAAATAACTGACTGTAAAATGTTTCGGATCTTTGTTGTGAAAAAGTGTTTTCTTCATCTGAAGAACGGTTTTGTGCTCTATAAATAACAAGACAGAAATAACCAACCTTCTTCTTGGTGGTCTTGGTTTGTTGTCATAGGTAATACAGATGCATCAGTATTAATTTCAGTTTAAAACTCCTCACAGGAGCTTTAATATAGAAAACTGTTAACGCTCCTGTGAGGAGTTTAAATATGGTTATGAAACAGGTTGAAGTTAATACTGATACCCCCAAATGACAGATAAAAGCTCATGAGACAGCGTCAGGTTGAATAATTCTGTATGGTTATTTATAATGCCTGTGAACCCAGTCAGGGGTAGGTGTTAGATGACTGTATACAGCACGAGATAAAATAAGATTCCACAGCTAATAAACATTCATTTGATTTTTTTCCCAATCAAACCACATTTGCTGTTAGTTAAGACCGATATTCCCTCATGACAGCAGCATTGATTCCCAACAAAAATTGGTGAGAATTACTGCAATAAGCGTTGAATCAAAGAAAAGGCTGCAGAGGTACTGAGGTAGAAAAACACAAAATCTACAGCTAAGATCTGTACCAATGCAAATAATCAGGCCTTCTTTTAAAAGGAACTGAAACTTATGAGCAGAACGAAACATAAACTGAATCAGATATATTTTTGCAAAATGTTTATAGAAAGCATTTGAAAAAAATGAAAAAAGGGGCATTCAGAGCACAAATGTAAATCGAAGAAGGTTTATTTTTCTAATTTCTAATAAAAAATATCTCTTTACACTTATTTTAAGCCACATTCACCTGACAAGAACATTTTGCTTACTGCTTGCTTACTGTATTGGTAGATATTTTTAGTTATTTGAATCAATTCTTTGCTAATTAAATCTTGAAATAAGAAGTTAATCCTGATTTATGAATGTGGCTCATAATTAGTTTAATGACAGATTTTTATTATTATAAATAATAATAAAGATTTGAGTTCCTGAAACTTTGCAGCACAATTGGGTGACAACAAACTACTTTTTATCTCTACTTTGGGAAACATTTGTGTGTGTGTGTGTGTGTGTGTGTGTGTGTGTGTGTGTGTGTGTGTGTGTGTGTGTGTGTGTGTGTGTGTGTGTGTGTGTGTGTGTGTGTGTGTGTGTGTGTGTGTGTGTGTGTGTGTGTGTGTGTGTGTGCGTGCGTGCGTGCGTGCGTGCGTGCGTGCGTGCGTGTGTGTGTGCGTGTGCGCGTGTGTGTGCGTGTGTCTGCTTAACTGTAATCTGAAGTAATTGTGTTTAGAAAACACTTGAGCTGAAAGGCTTCCTCCTTTGAGAAAAGAGAGACACAAAAGGAGAAACCTGAGCCAGGGGCCAATTCTTAATCTCTGTCTGTCTCTCTGTTCTTTGCTGTTTTTTTCTACATGTCCTTGGTTTGATAATGCCTTAGATTGAAGAAGATAGAGGAGAGACTTCTCACTGATCAGAGCAATAATTAGTGGCCTTGGAGTTTATTTTAAACATGATCTATCATTTTGTTGTTGTTTTTGGGTTAGGGTTTAGAAAACATACATATCATGTTGTTGAAACCACTTTTGCTCAATGGATATAAATACAAGTCTTGCAGTTTTCCAGCAGCAGAGTCCGTCAGCACATGAGCAGGACACCCTGCATGTCTGCATCCTCAGCTGAGTGAAAGTAGAGGAAGCGTGTGTCAAGTTTTTCCTCAGGAAACTGAGTCCATTTCCACTTGGCTCGGGGACAGGAGGGGAAGTGGTTTTGCGTAAGCGTGGTGGGTTAAAAATAACGGCGTATAAAGGCAGAGAGCTGCAGGACGCTGACAATCAGAGCACCTGCAGGAGCCAATAGAGAAGGGAAGAAGGACAAGTCTGTGTGAATGAAATTGAATTCGGTGAATGTGTGATGTTTAAACAAAACTGTCCAATTTGATGATTTGTTAAGCATTTTTTAAGAACTTACTTTTTTTGTGTGTGGACATTGTGTGCCTTTATTGGAGAGACAGGCCAGTGGATATGAGTCACTAATTGGGGCGAGAGAGAGAGTGGGGAATGACATGCGGGAAAGAAGCCACAGGTCAGATTCGAACACGGGCCGCCCGCCCCGAGGACAAATGCCTCTGTACATGGGGCTTTCAAACTAACCACTCGGCCACCACAACTCTTAAGAACTTATTTTTAATAAAACTTCTTCATAATTAAATGATCTCTGTATTATTTTCATCTGTTGTTACATCAACATTCTCTCTGCTCTGTTTGATAAAACATTCATGAATCAACATAAATGAACAGAAATAACATGAAGGTACAAACATTACTTAAAAAAACATTTGGCTGCACATGAGCACATTGATAATGTTACTTTACAAAGTTTAATGGACGGTTTGACTGCCTGATAGTGTGCAACCTACCAACTTCTAAATAATGTCGACTTATGGTTATTCATTTTCTATAATTGCAATTATTTTTCGTTCAGTTATAAATAAACCCACATTTTTATGATTGACCTAGTTGTGGCGTAACATTTTTGGTGCATGTTTGATCTGGAGCCCTGTGAGTGTGGAGAAACAGACAAATGGTTGAATAATAATAATAATAATAATAATAATTTAAAAATATGTCTTATATATTCATATGTATCCGTTCAATGACGGTCATGTAGACACTCCATTACCATTATAATGCTTGGAAAAACGTAAACATGAAGTTAAACCAATTAATTGACAACACAGTAAAAAAAAAAAAAACGTATTTTATATCCAGTCTGTTTGTTCTCTCTCACACACCTGTACATTAACATAGCAATGACCGCGGGGCTGCTGGGGAAAGATCATTAAGAAACATGTAGTTCTTTGTTGACACCCGGATTAACAGGTTGTTTCGATGATCCGCCGCTTCGCACGTTTGTGTTTGCTTCCAACACGCAGGGATCAAGTCGGGACAAATAAACGATGTGTGAATGAGTGTGCGCGTGTTTTGAGAGGCTGAGACGAAACTGTTGGAAACACGTCCACTGTTAAAAATAGATTGAAGATGTATTCACTTTGTCGTGTTCAGGTGCTGCAAGTAAAAGCAGCAATGGTCCAATTTCTAATGTAACATTTCAACGTGATCATGAAACTTGCACTAAGGTTTTACGCACTGGGCTTTATATGCTCTCGTGCTGTCATGCCATGTTTTCTGCCAGGTTCAGTGTCGACCCCTGCACTTGTTTGATTTCACCTGAGAGGAAAATGCACTGAACTGTTGCAGCCAGAGAGAACCTGATATCTAAAATACCTCAATAAACGGAAGGGAGTGTAGATTTTACGCACTGCTCCCCGGAAAAGGCGAAAAGCAGAAAGTAAGGTGTCTTTTTTGGGTTCGGCAGTCGTTTCATCATATTATTCATTCAGTCATTCGTTTACAAAAATCAAGTCTTGATTTGTTTAATCATACTTAATGCACTTTTGTTACTCACCTGCTTGACGCACCTGAATGCCATTTTGTTTGTTTGCACCACTGGTTGCTTTGGGGGAGGTGTGTGTGTTGGTGTGTGTTGGGGGGGGGGGCAGTACAAGCCACACCTCCAGGTATTAGTAAGGGAGCTATAAGAGGCTCCGGCAGCTCTGTCTTGATACATAAACACTGAATCCTGGAACGCTCCTCAGCTGTCAGTTACCAAACAAGCGCTACATGGACAGAGAGCCACGTCTCTGTTCGGATTTTTAGGCTTACATTTTTTGTTCTTTTAACATCCAACCTTTCAGCATGGCGGTGGCTGAAGTTGTGATGCCGACAATCACCTCGTTTGCAAGAGTTCCGGCGATGGATGGAAAAAAGTTCCACGACGTAAGTAGATATAATGTCAAGTTATAAATATGTTATTTATCTCTGACTTGGGTGTACATGTCTTTTTTATAAAACTACTTGGCTGTCTTCTAACTTCAATGTTTTCTTTTGTGCAGCTGTTTGAGGCGGATGAGTGCGTACCGAGCACCGCAACCAACCCGCTCATCGAAGTGGAGTTTAGTATCGTCCAGTCTCCTACTGTGCCCCTAAAGGACGAGGACGAGCTGGCGAAATTCATCGACCTCGAGTTTATTTTGTCCAACACCATCGGCTCGGATGTTGGGAGCGACAACGGGGACATTTCTCCGCAGCAGCAGCAGCAGCAGCAGCAGCAGTGCGCGTATTCTCTACCGGAGTCACCGGAGAGCTGCAGCGGTGCGTCTGTGCCAGATTGCAGCGACCACCTTCCTCCCTCTTCCCATCCGAGCTACCACGGCACCGTGAGCTTCACGGGCCCTATGCGCAGTCTCATGGCAGAGCTTCTTACACCAGAAATGAACTACCCGGGGGGGAGCTCGCCGGAGAGCGCAGACAAGGCGAGAGACGCGCGGGAGTACACCGAGCTGCATGCCATGAATACGGTTTCACCTCCCGCTCTCCATCAAGTGTCCTCTCCTCCAGCAATGGAGTATAAAGTAAAAACTGAGCCTGTGAGTCAGTCTTGTATGATGGCTGCTGTAGGTGATGAGAACTTTATGGGACAGATGTTTGAGAGGCACCACATGCGCACTGTGCAGCCTTTTACGCACCACCAGGTTACACTTCAAGGTGCGTTACAAGGATATGCTTCGCACCAAATGCAGCACCCTGCTGCACCTCAGGGTCGCACAGACTGCCATATGTCTAACATCAACTCCAACGTCAACAGCCCTCATCCTAATCAGCATCATCTCCAAAACCAGTACATGAACGCGCCTTACCAGCTTCAGTACGCGCACCAGAGCGTGTCACAATATCAGGGACATTACACCATACGAAGAGAGCCTGTGCGCATGCACCAGCAGCACCACCCGGCTTCAATGCAGGGCATGATGCTCACTCCTCCTCCGTCGCCTTCATTGCTGGAGTTTTACTCGCAGGAGGAGGTGGGGAGCGTCAAACAGAAGAGAGGCCGCAGGTCGTGGGCCAGAAAACGCACTGCAACGCACAGCTGCGACTTCCCTGGGTGTGGGAAAACCTACACCAAGAGTTCGCACCTCAAAGCCCACATGAGGACACACACAGGTGAGCACAGCAGACCAAGCCCATCCATTTAAGTTTTCACTTTATGTTGTATATTTATCCCCATTCAAACCTAAGCTAAATATAAGTTTTCTTGTTTCTCCTATAGGTGAGAAGCCGTACCACTGTAACTGGGAGGGCTGTGGCTGGAAGTTCGCCCGGTCAGATGAGTTAACTCGGCACTACAGGAAGCACACCGGACACCGACCCTTTCAGTGCCACCTGTGTGAGCGCGCGTTTTCCCGTTCAGATCACCTGGCTCTCCACATGAAGAGGCACATGTAATCAAACTTTATAAAAATCCATCATGGAGAGATGCCCGGAGCATCACAGACAAAGCATCAGGGGCCAAAATCAATAGAGCAAGACGTTTCTGTGTAACAGCTTGTTTTATGTCCTGTGCCTTGTTAGAGGGACAAAGTATTTCAGAAGTGCCTCTACGCCAAAGAGAACGAGCTCTGGTGGGTTTGTACATATCTGTGAATATGTTTATAACTTATATTAGTCTGTATTTAAGGCATTCCCTGACTCTGTCTTTGGAATAAGTTATTGATTGTAAGTGAGTGCCTTAAGAGACTGTTTCCAGAAGAGGAGACTCGCTGTGGGCAGGACCCATTCTAGTGTAAATATGTATTTTTGTAATGTTTACATCTCCTATCTTTGATACTAATCGAATCAGGTCAGGGTTTTTTGAGTGACAATTTTCAACCATTTTTATTCTTGTAAAGATATTCTAGATTTGCTAAGTATTGTCAGCTAGGCCTACATGTCTTGTGTATTGTGAAGGTTTTGCTTGAGCAGGATCAACAAATTCAGGTACTACAACTCAGTTTCAGTCCCACTTTCCTCGTGTTTGTTCAACCTCACCTAATTCAGTTTGGACGTTTTTTCTACGCCTCAAATAAGGATGGATGAACTGTGTGTGTGTGTGCGTTTTTAAGAAGGAAGAAACCCAATGCAACCAATGGATGACCTGTTGTACTTGAAATCGAATTGCTGAAGAGATGTATCATTTTTCCCCCCCCCAAAAATGCAACTGTTTGATGCGCTTAAGGGCTCAGAAAATAAAAGTACTTCTATAAAAGCAAAATATATCTGTCGTTGTTTCTAACTCAAAGAACTCATTCAAGTCTAGCTCACTTTGAATTATGTAGGTTTTTGTTCATCTCCACAACCAGAATCAAGACTGAGTAAACAACAAGATGTAAAAAATGAAGAAAATTCTGCACTTCAGATCTCATTGAAAGAAACAAGACTACAATTTAAATGTTCCTGAATATAATCAGTATAAACAGTGAAGGCAAGGGAAATTCAATTTAAAGCACCAGTCACACAAAGTATTCACACAAATGACTTAAAATAGAATAAAACAAAATACAACATTTGAACCTTAAAGAGCAGATATGACATGAAGCAACATGAAGACATGAAAATATCCTAAAGAGAGAAACATGTCATTAGACAAAGATGATAAGAAGTGATGGAACTGATGGAAAGATAGCAGTAATATAATGTTTTTAGAAAGTTATATGTGCATGATTAGTCAAACAACGGGACAGGGAATCCGTAAACTCACAGAATAAAGTTCATGAAAACATAGTCCATGTGAAGGATAGAATGTAAAGATGAGCATCATGAAGCTTCAGATGAATAGAACATGAAGCAGAGGAGGAGTGGGGCTGAAGGGGCGGTGTCAGTGCAGGTTCAGGGCAAGACCGGCTGAGGAGGGCTCCAGCCAGAGGTGAGTGTGTGTCATACAGCTTGTGATTCTGCTGGGGAGTAAGGGTAACAACCAATCACCTACTTTATCAGGCAAAGAAAAGTGAGAAAAACGGACGATTGTGTTTGTTGTGCTTTAAATCTGTATATGTAAAATCTGCAGGTGTAGTTAGGCTACATGATCAAAAAGAGAAGCATCATTTAAGATGTTGATATTAGTGTTAGTAATATGTACGGTCAGGTGCCTCCAAAGCTTGCATAACAACTTATTAAAGACTGCCCTCTAATGTCCATTTGTGTAATAACACCTGCTTGATTTAAGAGGACGTGTTCACTGGGTTGGATGGATATGATGGCTGCTTGTAAGTGAAGCACTTTCCAGGTTATATTGGTGTGATGATTGATATGTTTTGTTGGGATCAGCAGTGGGCTGAAGCCTCAGAAGAGACAGAATGTTTCATGAATAAGTCAAAGACTAAATAACAGCGGCGAGATTTCCTGCTCACTCTCATCCCTAAAACGGCCAACATTGACTTGTAAATGTATTTAACCTATGAATGATTCAGAAAACATTAGCACCAAACTGTACAAACTAGTACACAAGTAATGGGATTACAACAATGAACTACATACAGAAACACATCGGGTAATAATGCCTTTGAATTCTATCCATAAGGATGCTACCATTATGAATACAATTCTACAACAACTTCGATTAGTGCAAACAAACAGCTTGAAGTGTGATAGGACACCCAGCTGCTGACAGGAAGTGCAGAGAGGCAGCACATTTTGATTTGTTCTTGAGATTCCTAATCGGCATCAAAACCATCCTAAATATCCTCATCATCATTATCAAAACCATGATCATCATCATTGTAGTCATCAATATCATTAAGTGAGTAGGTATTCATTCATAGTCTTTAGCTTTTTCAAAGGGACTTTGCAGACTGAATTCAGTTTGGTAGTTCGTTCCACCATCGGGGGGGCGACAAAGGGGAGGAGTATATAAGAGACCCCTTAGGACCCTGTTGTGAAGGTTTGGATAAGACGCTTTTCATTAGCAAAGTGAGCAGCAGAGTTTTAAATTTGATGTAAGCAGTAACTGGGTGAGGGAGATGAACAACGGAGTGACTTGTGCGCCATCATGTGGAAATACAATCCTACAAACATATTTTACCATAAAATGTTGGATAACTATCATACAGAATTAAATGTATATGTTTTTAACATTGTTAATAATCAAAAGTAATAGTTGACAAGCGGTGATGAAGGGCCCTTGCACCCCTGTGCATGTCGGGGTGTGTTGACACCGCGGGAACGCAGCGAGGGATGTGGCTAAGCAGTGGGCTGTGCAGATCTATTTGTGTAAAAGTCGTAGTAGTGGCAAGTTCAAACAGGCATGTAAGAGCCCGAAATGTAACAACGACCCGAAATGTAACAACGATCCAAAATTTTATTTAAAACATGTAATAAAACGCAAAATGTAATAACTGAATGTTTTAATAATATAGGGCTATTATTTGATCATATGTATTATGGCTATAGATAAAGCCGTAAAATCAGTTTAAGGATGGTTAAAGTAGCATGTGCCACTCATATGTTGCATATGAGTGGGATGTGCCCCATATGAGTGGCATATGCCGTGCTGGTCCACTTGAGTGCCACGGCATATGCCGCATATGAGTGGCACATGAGTGGCATATGCCTTGATATGAGTGGCATATGCCATGCTGGTCCACTAATGTGCCGCGGGATATGCCGCATATGAGTGGGATGTGCCCAAATGAGTGGCATATGCCGTTGTGGTCCATTTAAGTGCTGCAGCATATGCTGCATATGAGTAGCATATGCCGTAACATGAGTGGCATATGCTGTGCTGGTCCACTAAGGGGCCGCGGCATATGCCTTTCTGGTGATGAGTGGCAGTTACAGTTAGAAATGTTGTTTAGAGGGTAATTTGTTTTTTACTGTTAGGACATTTCAGAGTCTTTTGTACACAACACTTCTGTACTTGTGACCTTTTCTTACCTCTGCCTCATCTTGATGCTTTTAATGTATGGTATTGATACACACTGCCATCTTTTTTGTTTTCCCCTATTTGTTACACTTCCCAATGGTTATAACGTCCCTTTACTAACTTCTTCTAAAAAGTCAGAGTTTGGAGGTTCATGTTAAGATGATGCATGATTCCATGTGTCACAGATCCCATGGTTCCCTGTTGTGTCTTAGTTTCTCCACTAGATGTCCTCCTAGGTTTCGCTGTTAATTTAGCTTATTGTGTACACCTGTTCTCACTGAGCTGCCTATCTCCTGCTTCATCTATTCAATTCCGATTGTTGATATGATGATGATATGAGTTTGATGTTTCAATCCTGCCACAGTTTTCCTCAGTGTTGCTGTTGAAGTAACACAGAGCTTCAGAATTAGTCCAAGGGGAAGTCACAGATGAGGACAGAAAATGTATGGTATGGCTCTCTTTTACTTAGGTAATTTAGTTCTGAGACGACTATGAGCAAGCAGCTATACTTTGCCTGCGTTACATCTCTGATCACCAACAGTGGTAGTCGTCATTAAAACCAGCGGTGTAGTGGTGCCTGAAGAAATGGGTATACTTTTAATCCCCCCTACCCCGATTTTTTTTAAGTTGCCCGTCCAGCAGAGGATAAACGGCCTCTGTTATAAGAAGTGAAATGTAAGACTCCTTACTTAGTTAGTGTGTACTAGCCAATTAGAGACATAATAAGGAGGGTCATCCCTTCACCATATGTGTGAATCAGAGAACAATTAAAGAAGGGTATACCCCCTATGGAGACTGATAAATAAGTGGGGTATACTCTGTGTATCTGCCTATACCCTGCACTACACCATTAGTCAAAACCATGATTGCATTAAGGCAGACTGCACATGATGTGTTCTCATACATTTGCTTTATGAGGTCAGATCTTTTTTGAGCAATATACTTCCATCTAGAAATTGCATCAAAGTTGTTATTTTGTGTTCAGTATATGTGTCGGACCACACTCCATAGAAGTTCTTATTTCAGGATCGTGTGTGTGCGCAGAGGTGCTCGCTTAAAGTAATCATTCAAACACCCAACACAATTCCTTGATAATAAATTGGTGTCTATATTTTGTATTTTCAACTACTTATATTGGCTTAATGTCATATTTCTGTATTTCTTTTGGATCTTATTTAATTTATTTCCAACATATTTCCGTATCTGTGATTGTTAATGGATTTTTTGAGTAATTTTTAAATGTTCAATTTAATGATTATTTTCCTCCTTTGTCATGATGCTTTTAATGTTGTGTGTGACGCACTTTGAATGGCCTTGTTGCAGAAATGTACTATAGAAATCAACTTGCCTTGCCATGTTAGGAGAACACACACAGCAGTGCTCAGTGACTTGTGATGCAGTTGCTGTTTTCAGCCACACAGAGGCAGTATAACACCACACAGACTGCAAACAGAAGTCTTAAAAGAGCTTTGTGAGATTTAGGGTTACCCTGTGACAGATGAGTGCGATGTTGTCGTCCTGACATCCAGTGGCATCAAGATGAATCTGTAAAAGGTGAGCTGAAAAGCTTTTAATACATGTTCTACTATATCTACCTCTCGTCGTTGATACAAAGCAACCCAAGAATAAAAAGCAATCCCGACTGTAAGAGTAGATTTTTCTACGTGTGAACTGCAGATCATTTTCCACTTAATCAGCGCGTGTGCTCGAGCATCTTTTCAGTTATATTGCCCTTTTTTTTTTTTTTTTTACCCATAATAACATTAAGATAATGAGGAGAGTGCAACTAATACATTTACCATGGATGGAAACTTGTAATTACATAATTCAGGTTTGGGTCACTTTATAATTCTTGTTCATCGATATGTGACATAAATGATTAATGCAGTGAAATAATAATTCATTTATAAGGACAACACAGATTTATCAATGTTTCTTTAAACGTGTCAGTGAAAGCAAGCTTGTTGTCCGTTTGCCAGATGTTTGTGAAGTCCAATGAAAATGAAATGATCCCTTCAAACAAATTCATTAATTTAACTGTTGATATATTTTATAATGTGCATATATTAAAGGAGTTAGATTCACGCGTTCATCCATTCTGCATATCTCTGACAGCCTTTGGAAAAATACCAAATGAAAATTTCAAAGTGACTGAGCAGGAGCCGTACGTCCTTATCTTTCATTCTGTGCACACATCTGCAGATAATACTGATCTTTCTTAGCAACATGTCGAGAATACTAAAAAGCAAAAAACAGCTTTATAAATCTGTCTTGCTTTAAAAATAAAATGAAACAGTACCAGTGTGTCAGACAGTCTAAAAATGAAAAAGAGTCAGTCCTTTGTACCTCTTGACCTCAATACCTCAGCTGTTATAAATACTCTGCACTTTTTTGCACTGTTCATATTTCTTACTGTGGTTTATATTCTTATCAGTCCATTGTTTCTTCTTTAGATATCGTAAATCATTTCTGTTTATATCATATTTTTTTATCTTTCCCTAATAATATGAAAAGAGAAGCTGTACGCCTGAATTTCCCTCCAGGATTAATCGTGTATTTCAGATGCTGACTTTCATAATGAAAGAGGAACCCCAGCACAAGCCTTAAAGAAATGATGTGTGACTTTTTCTGATCCAGTAGATGTCACCCTTGAGCACCAGCATGAAACCGAAACAAACTGCTGTTTGGCGACGCCTCGGCTATTCAGAATCCTCCACTCTCCTCCAGCAGCACACCTCCAACCCCTCTCAACCCGCGGTCGCACGAAGGAGTTATCAATCAGAATGCGCCTTAATTAAGCATCATTAAGAACAAGCGCCGAACAAAATTGTCCTTTTCTCGAGCTGCAATTGCCTGTGGTCTGTATTGTTGTGTTAGCATGCGTCTCACTCATTGTAGACAGTCATGAGTCAGAGAGGATATATTTGACTTCTGATGTATTTATGTGTAAAATGTTGCACATAATGCCTTTAAATATTCCCTGAAAAGGCTGTAGCCATGTATGACTCTGCTGAAGAGATGGGCATCTTAACATGGGTTCTAATGGGGATCGACTCGCTTTTGGAGCCAGTTTCAAGTGGCCACGTGAGCAACTGCAGTTTTTGGCAATTTCCCACTGGTTTCGTTTTTTGAGACGCATGACGGCCTTTTTCAAACCACTCCCTACACCCCCGCCCTCCATCCCCTCCCACAAGTGCTGATTGAGAGTGGAGTGTTAATCCGACAGCGAGACTGCCCTGATGCTGACTTACTGAACAGGTGTAACATCTTTTTTTGCTTGACATTAAACATGACACTTCTGAATTAACACCCACAATTTAAAACAGCTCTAAATATATTTATTTATTTAAGTATTGTATAATACAGATGTAAAAATAATAAGGACCAAATTAACGTACACTTGTTTATTTTATTGTGAAGTGTCTTATGTTGCAGGGACTAACAAAAAGTAATCCTCTTGTAAACGATAATGTGTTAATAAAAAAAAGAAATACCCCCAAATATGTAGCTTATTCCTCATGTTGTGGCGTTATTGTAATAAGTCTGCCTAATGTTATTTATGTGGACAAACTCATTATATGAGTGCCATAAATTCATGGGGATATAAAGGTCCTTTCTGTGTGGGATTGAGGTGAGTTCGTCCCAAAGCTTGCTGCTGTATTTTTCACCTCCACCTTGACGAGGGTGTGACGTCAGACGCAGTTCACTCCCTGCCGGAGCTTCAGTGTAGGAGGGAGCGGTCTCAGAAAGTCCCTGAAAGTCTGAGAAACTGTTTTTTTTCCACAGTGTGCGTTGAAATAAAACTGAGCAATACCAACATTAGCACAATGTTTGACATGTAACCTCCCCTAATGCATGGTGGGATTTGGTCCAGCCCCCTTGTGGCCTTGACCGCGATTTGCAGTTCAGAGGAAACTTGATAGAAAAATTACTATCATGCTTCCTGATATTGCGAGACCTGGATGACAATGGGTCAAGTTGTTATACTGTGGATCAAAGTTGTCAGTTGACTGACATATCTGTCAAATATATTATGGTTGATGTACATGAGTTATATCTAGAATCAAAAGAAGACGGTGGGTATGTAGGAAACTCAATCTTATTACATGAACTATTTTGTAACATGGCCTCATTACTAGTTCACTTAAGTGGGACTGATAGATTAGCATTCTGGCTGAGTGTGTTTGTGTGTGTTGTCAAGGAGGCAAAGCTATGTGTGCCCCTTTATCCTTGTTTACCTAACCCAAGGGATCCTGGGTTTTGTCAACTGTCACTGGGTCACAAGTCAAAGTCCACTCTCAGAAACCAAGGCAATCACCCAAAACATGCACACCATTGCTGAACTAAATATCCAAAGAATATCTGTGGTTATCATATCAGAGTGGAAGAAATCTAAACTTATCTATATCTCAAACTAATGTAACTAAAAAGTGTATGTTAAGGGGTCTTTCTCTCAGACAAATCACTCCTAAAACAGTCAAGAAGGTCAGACAGTGGGCAGGGGAAACCTCTTTGTTAGTTTAGCAGATATACTAGAGGGGCCTCTCAGTTATATAAATCTCTTATAGATCACAAAAAGCATGACAGTTATTGGAGTTTGTGCGTTAGCCTTTTAAAGATGCTGCTCACCCCCCCAAAAAAGATAAAAGTACCCCCACCATCAGTGGGTTAATTCTCACAACACAAACATTGGTATTCTAACAAGAAGTATTTCTGACCATTATTTAACTAATGCATAATCACTGCATCAAAGGGATTGTAGTATAAGAACCAGAACTGGGTTGCACGAGTTATGCGTAAGTAAAAACATAGCTTATGTTTTATTTCTTAAGCTCCTTTTTTTGGGTGATTTTTTGCCTTTATTGGATAGGTCAGCTGAAGAGTGACATGTTGGGAGGAGAGAGCGGGGGAACACATGCAGCAAAGGGCCAAGGCTGGATTTGAAACCTGGGCGGCTGCGATGAGGGCTGCAGCCTCTGTACATTGTGCACACGTCCGCAAGGCTATCCGGCGCACCAAAAACGTAGCCTAGCTTGATTGTATTTTTCAAATTTGGACGGACTAATGCTAACGTTAAGGCATACAATACAACTCAAATCTTACAGCTAGCTTGTAGAGGCTGTAAAGTCCTCTGGAACAAACGGTTGTCGTGGTGTATTATTTTGAAAGGTCGGGTATTTTGGAAGGATTTGGAGGAGAGTGTTTGCCCGATGTTTGGCGCCAGCTGTGTGTTCGACACAATAGATGACATCTCTCAAAAATGTGTGATAACTCTGTTTATGACTTCTGCTTTGGTTTATCCTTACTTGTCACATGGCGTTAAAACATGATCTCTCTGAAAATATTTTGCTCTTCTAGTTAAGATGAACCTCTACGTTCCTGTGTAAACCAAATAATGACAAAACGCACATGACAAACGTATTAGTTTCAGTACAGGATTAAGTGTGGACTTGTGTCTCACAGTCTGATATTCATGCTCAATCATGGTTTAAATAATATCCAGCCATGCATGTCGTTCAAAGGCTTCATGTTATATTTGTCAGCTGGATAAACTCGCTCTTCACATGCTATCGTTTTCTCAAGCTGTAAAAACCTCTGTGGGAAATAACAAAGCTCTGCCTATCTAGTGAGGGCATGGGAATTATGAGCGGAGCAAAGGATGAAGAAAAATGGTGTTTTACTAAGTTTACTGGTCCAAGTGGGGAGGGGGTTTGAGGGGATGGATGGTGAGACCGCTGGTGAGAAACAGGCTGTTAGACATAAATGACTTCTGGCAAAGACTGCCTTTTACTGCTTACAGTCTTTAGAAGCCACTGGAGAGCAACATTTGTCCTCTGCAGATATGTTCGTATGTTCCTGGTTGACTACATCCCCTGTTCATCTGTTTCTAGTGAGTCCGACAGTAACTGTAAATAGTGAGTTACACCGAGGCTTCCCATTGGCTTACTTCAGTGGTATAAAGCTAGAAAGGAACCAATTTCCATTAACTTGCAATTAAAAGATCTAAAGCTTTGTGAAGTAACATCATGATGCAAGGTTGTACATTTTCAAGCTTTGTCAAGTGTGTCCTCAAGAGGAGAAGAAAACAACTTCTAAAATGTTTGAAGGCTTATTCTCATTATTGGTGGTGAAATCTACCTGGTGTCAAACTCTTCAAATTGTGGTGTGTTTTATGCACCAATTTCAGATGGAGAAATTAATTATTTACTGTTTTTTCCTTTATTGAATTATTATTATGGTAAGATTTAAACATCTTTTTTAAATCCCTGTGTGGTTTCATTTGATCCATGCTCAAAGGGATTCTGCCGTTTTCCAACACATCAACAACATTTAGGTAACTTCTGTTTCTTCACATTTTGTGACTGACAGAAACATCTGCATAGTTTAGGACCTAACTCACAAACATTTTAAAGCCACAACGTGTTTTCTTACTCGAAATAAACAGATGATACTTGTGTCCTAATGAAAAGGAAATGTGCTTGATTGGGAACAACCCCTCCAAATGTGCCCTCCCCTCTATATTTATGCCTTACTGATAGGTTACATAACTTACCACATTGTAATTACCATAACAACCCAAGAAGGGTTTACAACCCATCAACTGAGACAGGGTCTGTTTATGTGAGCTTCAGATATCGACAACACTGATACTATTCCTTACCACATGGCCTCTAATCACCTTACACACACAACCCAACTGTGAGACTCGATGTTCTGCAAGAGGCAGCACATCAGCAGTCTTATCAAGTGGACACCTCCCTTCACCAGTGTTTTGTCAAGTAAGGCCCATACAACTCTGTCCACGCACTAGCAGTCCAAGCAGAGCTTTTAGCAAAATAGGACTGTTCATAATATATTTTTACATTTGCCAACATGAAATGACCATGGAAATATACTTAAAAAAAAGTCATGGACATGGTTTTTATAACAATCTTTTCTTGCAAACGTGTAACTTTCTTGTCTGTGAACTAACCTTTGTTGAACTTTGAAAGGTTGAATCGTAACAGAAATACACAATCTGGCAAGCAACAGGCACAAACCAATGGTAATCTAACCCCTGAATTTAGCCAGGTCATAAGGTCATGATCTGATACACGCACACACAACCCCACCCACCCTTTCCTTGTAATAGACTAATTGTCCAGCCAAAAAACTTTCAGGACATGGTTTTTATTTAGCACAAATTGTAATGATCTTAAAAGGTTTTTTAAGTGGACCCAAAAGCAAGACCGGAAAACAGGGTGGTGGGTAAAAGGGGAATTTATTGAAGTGAGGCTGGTGAGGCTTGAATGAGAGGCTGGGTGGTGAGGCGCTGGAGCTCGTTGGTTGGAGGCACTGGGGGAATAAAGAATACAAGGGGTAATAAGTCACAAGTAATCCAAAGCACAAAAAAGTCTTCATGATACTGAAAAGCCGATCTACCACAGTGTAGGCAGAAATAATCTGTCATCTTGGGAGAGGTGAACCAGGGTTTAAATGCTGCAGCCGGTGATTACAGATAACGATCAGGTGAGTGATTGCAGAGAGCTCCAGCAGCCCATAAGCCACGCACAGCCTCTGTGTACAGAACATTTCGGTATGGATACTAACTTCCAGGATTCATGCAGTATGGATCGGATGCATGCTCTTGTATTTTACCACCCACAATCCTGTGCGGAATTACAAGTAAATCGTCACGTCATGTCCGCCTCCAAATCAAAACAAACAAGCGTGTAATTAATTGAATCAATTTTTAATCTAGAGTTAAAGTCCCGACAGAAATCACTACTTTCAATTGACAACAGAAAATATAATAAATATCTGCATTATTATAAAAGCTTTCCCCCTCTATTTAAATAATGAATTCACTATTTAAATGCGTCTTTATTGGTTTCTTTTACTTCATATTCTGTATATTACTGTCTTTCATTTGTACTTTCCTGTACTGTATGTTTAGTAATTTAATTTGTTTTTTTCTTGGTTTACACTGTGATTTTGTTTTTATTTTACCTGACTGTATGCGCATTACCCTTTTCGAATAAAGCTAAACAAAAAAAAAAAAGAGTGGATGCGGCCAGTTCGGGTAACGTAAATGACGCCACTCCTTTACTGAATGAATCAGACGAAGTAGGAACAAGTATCTGCCTACTGTGCGTGCATACTAAATTGTAGGTACTAAACAGTATACAGCATGGATAGTAGGTACTGTCTACTGCCTACTGACAGATTGTGTAGGTACTTGGCAATTTGGATACAGCCAAGCACCAAACCAAAAGCAGACCAGGAAATAAAACAAAAATGTCTAATCACCACAAAAAGGTTGTAGTTGCCCAGTGTGATGATTGATTGAGATGCTACAAAGATCCTCAATTCACAAGCCATTGTCTCTGTCTGATTGTTCAAGAACATTTACTCTTCTTCACCTTCTGCTCTGTTTGCTCAAAGTTATGTTACACAATCTGTATGTTTCCTGGTACATACTACTTACAGAAGAAAAAAAAATCCAGTCTGGCTGTCTAGGAAACACGAGATGACTGATACAACACTTTTAGAGAGATGGTGACAAATGGAAGAAAAAAAAAAACCCCTTAAACCTCCGACAGTTTCAGGGAAGTATACCCACGCAAGATTCAAGCTCTTGGCCTCGTTTCGTTGCAGCAAATGAGAGTTTCCAGACAATCTTCAGATATTGTGAAAGACCTTCTTGAGGTTTTGGACAGTGGTGAAAGACTTTTCCAAATCCTTAACCCCTGTGAAATAATAATCAATAAAATTTGTTATTTGTTATCATGATGCAAAAAACAATCCTTTGAAGAAACAGCCTACAATCAGCATCCTACTTCCATGGCAACAGAAATAAAATGACGAAACTGTAGCTTGCATGAGCAATGTATTGCATGAAATATTTATATCCAAATGATATAGAAAAGTGACGTGATAACAATGTTCAATGTTGTGATTCAAAGTGCAAAAAATAATAAACATCAAGTAATGCATATTTGCTAGAATTCACAAATGGATGTTAATTTGCTGTTCTTCATGTTTTACACAACACTTGTTTTTGCAACATGTTGCTCCTGAATCCAAAACTCTGCTCAGACTGCCAGATCAGGGTCAATGCTATCTACGCCGCTTTGACATCTTGCCACCATCGGAGGCAGTAACAGAGGTGTGTGCGCGCTTTGTTTGTGTGCACGTCTTGACTGTGTGTGTGTATATGTGTAGCTCCTGTTGTGTGTTTACACGTAATGCTCCCCCAACACCACACTGCTATGTGAATTCACAAACTAGGACACCAAAAGTATGCCGTTGCAGAATCAATATGAAAGTACAAAGACATAATGAGCGCAGAGCTTAGTTATGGCACTGTTGCAGAATCACGGTCTGAAAAAAGGTTCCATAAAACTCCAGAAAGATTTAAGCATTGTTTTTCAAATTAAAAAAATGAATCTTATTTATTGCTAAAAATGTAGACATAACCAAGGCGCAGATGGGCTAGCGGTTAGGTGCCCCCACACGTACGGTGGCTATAGTCTTCCAAGCAGATGACCTTGGTTCAAAACTGGCCCTTTTCCTGCATGTCATTACCCTCTCTCTCTCTCTCTCTCTCTCTCTCTCTCTCTCCAGTGTCCTACACTATATCAAGTGTTAAGCAACTTACTGAGAAGTAGTAACTAGTTACAGTTACTAGTTCCGACTATCAAAAAGTAACTGAGCTACTAATGGTAAATGGACTTGCGCTTATATAGTGCTTTCTAGTCTTCTGACAACTCAAAGCACTTTTACACCGCATGTCACACCTATCCACTCACACACTGGCAGAGGTTGCTATGTAGTGAAACCATCAGAAGCAATTCGGGGTTAAGTGTGTTGCCCAAGGACACATCGGAAATGTAGATGCAGGAGCTGGGGATCGAACCCTCGACCTTCCGGTCGACTCTAACCACTGAGCTACAGTGGAGAATATATGAAGCATATCATCAACAACATACCCGTCTATCAGTCTATAGTCCGGTTTACAGATCGTGGAGCTGGCGGTGATTGAATATCACGCCTTGTCTGTATGAATGGAGTGTGTCCTCCGTTATCTGCAGAGCTGATGTGAGCTGCACCTGTGTCTCTGCTGTTTGCAGCACCGAGCTCTGTCTGACGGCTAGTTTAGGAGCAGTGTGTTGTTGTTTAACTCAGTGCTTAGTGATGACATTCGTTCTCCCAGGATGCTCCTGTGCTGATGTTAGGGTAACCTCGCTCGCCAATCGATGTTAGTAAACCCTTCATCTTGTGTTGTTGCTGGCTGTTTTTTCACATACAGTAACAAGTGCTTTTAAATATCAGTTGTTGTAACAGCGTTGAATCTGAAAAGTAACTAAATATAGCCTCCTAGTTACGACAAATGGTAATGCTACGGTAACACGTTACTTCACAAAACTGCCTTTCAAAATAAAGGCTATAAAAGCCATTGAATATAATTAATTTAGACATTCCCAATGTTTTTTTTCCGAATGCCCATATGACAATAAAGGTGAAATTGTGATTAATTAATTGCGCAATCTTACACGCAATACAGTATCTTACAGGATAGAAACATTTGACATGTGACAAAAAGCTGTAATTAAATGTCTTTATTCTATAACAATGTTGTCTTATGTTAAAATGAATGTAAATAGTCTCACGCTTAGAGATTCCCCCTGTTAAAAAACGGTAAACAACTAGCAGTAGGGTTGCCAGCAAGTTACTGTAAAATTAACGGTATATTGCTGTTGCTGAAATTTACAGTTTTCTACCGTTTTTGTAAATACAGCAAATAGCTGTGATTTTAAACCTTAACAGGAAAATACTGTTGAAAGGATTAACTGTTTGATACTGTTTATTTACAATTCTTCACAAGAGGTATATTTGCAGATTTTTATTGTGAATTGTAAATACTACACCTAGCTATAGATTAATTTCCTTCTATCAAAATGGACACAATATATTTATTTTCTAAACCTAGTGATTTGATAAATGATTCCTTGCATGTCAGGTTATAAAACACCATGTTTTAAAATAATAAATAAACAGTGCCTTTAAAATTGCAACTTAAAATGTTAAGACAAATAATAAAACTTCAAACTGTCTTCTCAAACCACATCTGTCTTTATTGAAACTGTGACAAAAACAAAGAAAATTCACTTTAGGAACATGAAGGTTAAATAGGCAAAAAATCTCAGAAATATTTACATTAAGACATTTAGCAAAGGCCATTTCCAATGTATATAAAGTGCATAAAAGAGTTTTGGTAGATACATTTTAAACAGAGAAGTGAAAAAAATTATACTTTCATAACTGAATAAACAACCTGTCCTCTGAGGGAAACTGGGTCCCTGGACCTGCACCTCCCTCTGATTTCTCCTTCCAGACTGAAACTGCCACAAGGATTCTGTAAAGGGAAAAAACAACATTAGAACAAAAGCAGCTCCAGCTGAACAGTGAACATTATCATATGGACAATCCTTTCTAAATATTCTCCATATACAAATAAGTAAAGTAAAAGTATGAAGTAGAACTAGTATGAATAAAAATAAGTTCTGGAATTACTTTAAGTACATGAATTCAGGATGTATGGCAGCAGCTTTATGTGTTAAAATAGTAAAAAAAAAAAAAAAAAAGCATGCTTCAGGTCCATTCTGACAGTCTCACTAAAGTTTCCTTTTATACATTTTCAAATACTGTATATTAAACTATTTATACTATAGCCATATCGCCTAGTAGGCCCAGCTAATCATCATTTCTAATTCAATATTTAATCAATAGTCAGTGTCAGTTGAAGCTGAAACAAAGATAAAGTGTCTGTTTTTGTTAGCTAACCTTACCATTCTAGTACCACCAGGCAAGTCAAGTTCATTATAGCCCACTTAGTTAACCACATCACAAGAAAATGTTTTGTGTTTTTGCCCATTTAGTAACTGTTAAGGTCTGTATTTCAAGCAAATGTTAGCTGGCAAAGAATTCACTCACTGCGAGTGTGTCTGCCTGCAGTGTTTCTGTGTAATTTCCAAATCTCGCTAACGTTAATCTTACAAATGACTTCAAACTTAGTAAGTGATGGTTTTTGCCTATTCTAACTAGCAAAGCAGTAAGGCACTCACCTCTTAATTGTCAGGATGGAGATGGATGACAATCTGACAAAGCCAACTCCACTGTCCTTTCAACCATGTGGTCTCAACTTCTTTTTCCCAAAATGCATTGCAAAAACTACGGTAAATTACTGTTTTGTTTCCTTCAAGCAATAATACAGTAAAATATTGTTATAAACCGTTATAATACAGTAATGTCCTGTATTCAAACATAAAAGGATCATACTGTTGAAATTTCATTGTAAATTTACAGCAATATCTTGAGTACCACTAGTTGCTTATGATATAATGATTTATTTATAAAGCCATGTTTATTTCAGTGTTTCTGCTGTAATAGGTAGGTCTATAACTTAAGAGTACTTTACCTCGTATATATTTATAATGTACCTGCCTGTCTTTTTTTTTTAAAATTTTTTACCCGTGTTGACTTTTTTTTTGATTGCTCTATTTTGTGCGCAACGCAACGCAACCATATCAACATTTTGAACGCCACCGTGAGTGTTGAAACCCCTCACCTCAGTCAGCCTCTGACCATCACCGCGCCTGCATGTGTCTCCTCCTCTACCTTATCCGCCCCCTCTCTCCCTCCCTCCCTCCCTCCTCCTCCTCCTCCTCCGCACTCCCAGCACAGCAGCCCCCCAACCTGCTCGCTCCTGAAACAAGGTAAAGCCTGCATCTGCATGCAAAAAAAAACAAAAAAAAAACACCTGAGTGCATTCTGTCCGGGGTCCATCCCTCTGCTGCATCTGTCATCAGTCACACATTTTTTTCCTGTTGTGTTACATGAGGAGCCTTCATTTATAACACACTGCAGTCCAGGCTACCACACCTGTCTGGAGCATCGCATCCACTATCACCTCTGCGTTCATTGGGGCTGTGAGATTCGTAGCATTGTCTATGCACACAATATCGGATACAATCACGTCTAATGGCGTTATATACGAATGCAAACACTCAAACCACCAGCAAAACAACACAATACTCCCTCTCTCTGTGGGGACCGTTGCAGCATGCTCTCATAACAAAAGACTGAGCCCCACACACACACACACACACGCATGCATGCATTCATTTATTCACTGAACATGTGCACCAAACCAGGAACAACAAAACGCTTTATGACGAGGATGGGCGGGCAAGCACACAGTCGTAGTATTCTTATCATTACCACGTTACGCGCATGTCCGCGGTGCTGAAGTTTGCTTTTTTTAAGACACCTTCTCTAAATCTTTAATTAAGAATTGAAAAACGCAAAATGACTCGGGAGGGATTCTTGATTGCTTTCGCATAAGTAGGCAGTAATTGAGCACGTGTGTATGTGTGTGTGTGTGTGTGTGTGTGTGTGTGTGTGTGTGTGCGCAGAATGGGAGCCCTCATGTCAGCGACCAGAACACCACCCCACCTTTTAAGGAGTTAGAAAGGAGGGGCTTACAGTAGTAGTAGTTTTCCGAGCCGAAAACGAGGAGGGACGAAAGAAAGGTGATGCAACTGTTATTTAGGATCTATTAGCTGAAATAAACACACACACACGCACACACACACACACACACACACACACACACACACACACGGAGAGGAATGCGCACCTGCACGGTAAGACAGCCCCTCTCTGAGGGAGTCAGAGCATGAGGTGTTTCTATCCTTCTTGTCTTCTCAATGAATGATACGCTTTGCTCAACGCAGACTGGCTGAATGGTGACTTATTTCTTGATCCTATGCTTCATGCTTAGGCTGTAAAATGTGCCAGAATAAGCGTCAACCATCTGCTGAAGAACAACTTCACCACGTGTCTGTGAAGTAGACACTTGATTGTAAGGTGCTACCTGTCAGAGTAATTCACACTTGAGACGCATACTGTTGAAGCTGTAATGCCGGTAGGATGAAACACGTGGCACGGGTTGGGGGTCTCCCCCTCCCTCGTTGATGTGGCTCCAGTCAAGGAGGAAAGAGAGAGGGGTGGGGGCCGTATTTCCGTGTTCTCTAAAATGCTGCCTTTCAAAGTAGTTTACTCCGTTTACTGATGGACGGTTCAGCACAGCACCTATTTTGTAGATATGTCTGAAGCAGCTGGTACGGGGATTTGTTGTCCAGTCAATCCAACCTCAGAAGTTAAAATGATAATATATGATGGATTTATGGTCTGTAATCATTTAAAAGCAAAATCAGAATGTTAAAACTCCTGTGAGGATTTTTTAAGTTAGTCATGAAACAGACTGATGCCGCTTTCTGACCTACAAAAGGAAAAAAAACCACCAGCCTAAAGAGGAACTATTTCTATACAGTTATTTGGAGTTTCTGTTGGTTCTTCCATGGGGTTGGTGTCAGATTAGGTGATAACTTCAAAGCTGCTGAAATTGCCTTTTTTCTTTCTTAGAAAAGATTCACAGTTGGTGCTTTCACACTAAAAATTCCTGCTAATTTTCCCTGAAAGCCCCGTAGTGATTTTGTTTTTGCTGCGTGAATTGCGGTGAGATGTTAAAACGCAGCAGATTATGTACAGAATAACTGTTCAAGTGAGTGGGAGGAGTAGGTGACGTTTTATCATACAACTGTAGGCATGCAACTGATGCTTCTGTTTGTATGTTCCCTGTTCCTTTGTTCATATTGTGAATGTGTCGAGCTACACGTAGCATTAATATAATGAAACATTTTTTAATAAAGCTTTTAGGGCCCGACTGATATGTGATTTTAGGGGCCGATACGATATATTAGGAAGGGCCAATACCGATATAAATTTTTCTTGGATCTATGTTTCAGACTGTAGATATAGAGATACACATTTTTGCGTTGATCCCTCAAATGCAGTTATCAAACACTTATAGAAAATATAATTAATGAAGACATGATTGCCACTCAGCTGGAAAGTAACTGTGTGTACATGCACTGACACTGCTAATATTGGCCGATATTATCGGCTGGCCAATTAATCGGTCAGGCTCTAATAGCTTTGTACAGAAGACTCTCAGTGGCTTCATTGGCCTCTTCCATGTTGCTCTTTTTAGGTCATGTCTTGGTGCCTGAGACAACCCACCCCCCCCTTGTCTGACAGGAATAGTCCCGTGCTGTGAGGGAAATTGTGTGAACAGCGAACTCAGGAAGATTTTAAGTGATAGTTTCCTTAATTGTCTAGAAATATTCAAGAGTGCATATGTTAAAAAAGCTATTGATCGAAATCATGAACCTGTTTTTCTTAAATTGAAATCACACTAAATTAAATATGTTTGGCCTATGGACTATTGAGACCAAACCTGGGAAATTTTATTTGGCATTTCAAGCTTCGTTTTTAACTTCATATGAATCAACGAGTGGATAGGAAAACAATAGCTGTCCTGTATCTTCTGTATGTATTCCTGTGACTTAACCATATTGGTAACCAAACTGAATATTTAAAGTAGGGTATGTCAACAGAAGTTGTGTGTGCACGAATGGCAGTAACCCCAACCCCCAACACATGCACACATGCACACTCCACCCCCCACCCACCATGTCCTTATCCACACAGGAGGACCTTTCTTTTATCCAGACTGAGAGGTTTCTGTTTGCTCACCTTATGCTGTGCTCTGAAGGTAACACACGACCTTGAGTGTGTCAAAAGGGACTCCAATCACAACCCCTTAATCATTATTTGTGCCCCCAACAACCATAAAAGCACAGAAACTGTGGTTTATAAAAAAGGTTGTAACATGCTTATAAGCAATTTTTTTTTAACCCAATGTTGGGTCAAATCAACCCAACCTATAACCCAGCAGCACTAACCCAGCATTTGGGTTATGAAAATAAGGCTGTAATAAATCTGAAAATCTACAAAAGACAAACTCAAAGGACTAAAATGTTATGTTTAATTTAGGGCTGGGTATTCCCCACAACCTCACGATAAGATAAGAATTGTGACACTTTAATTTTGGATAATGACCATACATAGAATTCACACCAACACCGTTTTTTATTGTTATGAATAACAGCAAAGGCCTCATTTTAAATGAGTGATATGTAACTCTGACACTGCAGTCCAAATTCATTAGAGAGAGCTGTCCTCCCTCTCCTCCTGAGAGCCAATGCACACAAGGATAGAAACCTTTCTGCGTTCAAAAGCATTTCTTAAAATGTATCCAAGTTTGACCACGTTTCTGCTCGTGGAGCTTATTAGAAACACGCAGAGGCTTTTAAGCTCGGCTAGAATCAGTTGTATCAGTTCATCACTGCAACACCTGTTGGTTTGCTGTTTGTCTGGCAAACGGAGGCGTGTCCAAAACAGCTGTTGGGAGTGTCCTTAAAACCCCCTACTTCTCTAATCAAAACAAAAACAGACCATTCATCACTTTCTCTACGTCTCTCAAACAATGCTCCTTTCTTAGTACCCTCAGATACTGTGTATTGTCAGAGTAATTGAGCTTGTATCACTTTGAATGACCTGTTATGGAAAAATATTAAACATTTTTTCAACAGGTGTTTTAAATAGCTTCAAAGTTTCAGTTATTGACAGCACTGGTATTTTGTGCGTTAAAGCTTACACTCAGCTGTGAAGAGATGAGGAGAGAGGAGAGGAGAGTCAGAAAGAACAGGATGTGTCTACATATGATGCAACCACTTGGGGGCCCCAGTGCACAGATAGGCTCATAGTAGAGGAACTTGGGCCCCTAAAAGTTGAGAGACCCCTACCCGAGGTAGAACAAAGCACGACCATATTTTTTCATAACTTGAACATGTCTAGTTTATGAAACGGATGGTTGTATAAAAATATTTGACTGCAAAATAACTTTTTTTGGATGTTTTATGCATCTTACCAAAAAAAAATAGGTCAAATTAGGGCTTCTCCAAAAGGGACAGCTCTAGCCTTATCACATGTATCTCTGGGAATCGGAATCAGAATTTCACCAAATTTGGACAGGATGTTCACAGATAGTTATTAGTTACAATTATGCAAAGTTTTTATCAATACCATTTTCAATTTTTGAATTTTTCACACTTAAACACACATGTAGTTTAGGCGGAAATTGAAAACTGAAACAAAAATTCAAAAGGTATGTATATCAAAGTCTGTCATTTTTTAATTAAGGACACCAAACATTAAAATATGTCATTTGTATCTTCTTTAGACTGTTATCTCAACATAAAAGCAAGTTATTTGACTTTTCACTTGACCCTATGCTGTCACCAGCCCCTAACAGGAAACTAGTGCAGCCAGGATTTCAGGGCGACCTGGTACAATGGGGCCCTATGGATGTGTATGTGGGAGGAAGTGGCCACAAACAATTGATTAAGACTTAACAACAAGACACAATATAATTGTATTCTGTAATATATATATATATATATATATATATATATATATATATATATATATATATATATATATAATTAAACATTTTATAGTTATTCCTAATACACTTTGTCTCATATTTTCTATCTTACATATGATTTATATGATGACACTCAGAGTTAACCTGCTGCTTTCAACAATATTGTCACCATGACATTGTTTCTATTTCATTCTAAAAAATGAAAGAATTGTCTTGACATCAGTTGTGAAATATTAATGAACTTAAAAACAGTATTGATATATTTAACCTTGAGTTCTTAGAAATTAAATATACTTCATATAGTCTATTTGTATATCGCCCAGACAGCCTGTTGTAGTTTTTTTTAATGTATTTCAGTCATATAAAGATGGTGTGTAGTCACCATATCTCCTGCTTTTAAGATGAACCCTAGTTACTCCAGAGGATACACTGGATGAAGGGATAGTTTTTATAATACCACAAGTATGATAAAGTGTAAAAAAAAAGCTACAATAGCTATTTTTTTTGAATGATTTATCAGGCAACCAATGGAGCTGGGATACAAAACAATTCTTATGATGGCTTAAATGTGTGTAAGGTAAATTAGGATAACAATCATGCAAACATGTTTATAAAAAACTTCTTTATACACTTATTTTACTTCATTACATATAATGACATTTGATTTTAATTACAAAGGATGATTTCCACTTTTAGAAAAAAAGGTTATGGTGTCTTGATTTGGTTATGTTGTCTTGATTTGGTTGTGTTGTCTTTGGTTGTGGTGCCTTGATTTGGTTGTGTTGTCTTTGATTGTGGTGTCTTGATTTTTTTGTGGTGCCTTGATTTGGTTGTGTTGTCTTGATTTGGTTGTGTTGTCTTTGGTTGTGTTGTCTTGATTTGGTTATGATGTCTTGATTTGGTTATGTTGTCTTGATTTGGTTATGTTGTCTTGATTTTGTTATGTTGTCTTGATTTGGTTGTGTTGTCTTGATTTGGTTGTGTTGTCTTTGGTTGTGGTGTCTTTGGTTGTCTTGATTTGGTTGTGTTGTCTTTGGTTATGTTGTCTTGATTTGGTTGTGTTGTCTTGATTTGGTTGTGTTGTCTTCGGTTATGGTGCCTTGCTTTGGTTGTGTTGTCTTTGGTTGTGTTGTCTTTGGTTGTGTTGTCTTGATTTGGTTATGTTGTCTTGATTTGTTTGTGTTGTCTTGATTTGGTTATGTTGTCTTGATTTGGTTGTGGTGTCTTGATTTGTTTATGTTGTCTTGATTTGGTTATGTTGTCTTGATTTGGTTATGTTGTCTTGATTTTGTTATGTTGTCTTGATTTGGTTCTGTTGTCTTGATTTGGTTCTGTTGTCTTTGGTTATGGTGTCTTGTTTTGGTTGTGGTGTCTTGATTTGGTTGTGTTGTCTTTGGTTGTGTTGTCTTTGGTTGTCTTGATTTGGTTGTGTTGTCTTTGGTTATGTTGTCTTGATTTGATTGTGTTGTCTTTGGTTATGGTGCCTTGATTTGGTTGTGTTGTCTTTGGTTATGTTGTCTTGATTTGATTGTGTTGTCTTTGGTTATGGTGCCTTGATTTGGTTGTGTTGTCTTTGGTTATGGTGCCTTGATTTGGTTGTGTTGTCTTTGGTTGTGTTGTCTTCGGTTGTGGTGTCTTGATTTGGTTGTGTTGTCTTTGGTTATGGTGTCTTGATTTGGTTGGGGTGCCTTGATTTGGTTGTGTTGTCTTTGGTTGTGTTGTCTTGATGTGTTTGTGTTGTCTTGATTTGGTTATGTTGTCTTGATTTGGTTGTGTTGTCTTTGGTTGTGGTGTCTTGATTTGGTTGTGGTGTCTTGATGTGTTTGTGTTGTCTTGATTTGGTTATGTTGTCTTGATTTGGTTATGTTGTCTTTGGTTATGGTGTCTTGATTTGGTTATCTTGTCTTGATTTGGTTGTGTTGTCTTGATTTGGTTGTGTTGTCTTGATTTGGTTATGTTGTCTTGATTTGGTTATGTTGTCTTGATTTGGTTGTGGTGTCTTGATTTGTTTATGTCGTCTTGATTTGGTTATGTTGTCTTGATTTTGTTATGTTGTCTTGATTTGGTTCTGTTGTCTTGATTTGGTTATGTTGTCTTGATTTGGTTATGGTGTCTTGTTTTGGTTGTGGTGTCTTGATTTGGTTCTGTTGATTTTGGTTATGGTGTCTTGTTTTGGTTGTGGTGTCTTGATTTGGTTCTGTTGTCTTGATTTGGTTGTGTTGTCTTTGGTTATGGTGTCTTGATTTGGTTGTGGTGCCTTGATTTGGTTCTGTTGTCTTTGGTTGTGTTGTCTTGATTTGGTTATGTTGTCTTGATTTTGTTATGTTGTCTTGATTTGGTTATGTTGTCTTGATTTGGTTATGTTGTCTTGATTTGGTTATGGTGTCTTGTTTTGGTTGTGGTGTCTTGATTTGGTTCTGTTGTCTTTGGTTATGGTGTCTTGTTTTGGTTGTGGTGTCTTGATTTGGTTCTGTTGTCTTGATTTGGTTCTGTTGTCTTTGGTTATGTTGTCTTTGGTTATGGTGTCTTGTTTTGGTTGTGGTGTCTTGATTTGGTTGTGTTGTCTTTGGTTGTGGTGTCTTGATTTGGTTGTGTTATCTTTGTTTGGTTGGTTGACTTTGTTGATGGTTATTTTCTACAGCAGTTGTTTTCTTAAAGCTCCTGGGAGGATTGTTTTGGTTGGTTATGGAGCTCACTTAAACTGATATCGTGAAATGGTTTACAAAAGCAAACAAGACCTTAAGATAGAATATATTTTCTTCTGTGAAGTTATTCTTATTCGTTACTGCGAAGGGATATATTTAAATAAAAACTTTGCATAATTGTAACTAATAACTATCTGTGAACATCCTGTCCAAATTTGGTGAAATTCTGATTCCGATTCCCAGAGATACATGTGATAAGGCTAGAGAAGCCCTAATTTGACCTATTTTAGTTTTTTGGTAAGATGCATAAAAAATCCCCAAAAAGTTATTTTGCAGTAAAATATTTTTATACAACAATCTGTTTCATAAACTAGACATGTTCAAGTGAAATATGGTCGTGCTTTGTTCTACCTCGGGTAGGGGTATCTCGAAAACTAAAGCCTTTTTTGGGGGTTTGTTCCTCTACTATCAGGAGTTTGGTATTTGTCGAGGAGTGCAGCAGTGCAGTATCAACATCTAAAAGATGTCCAAGACATGAAACATCAAGTGGGTTTTTGTGCTGGACCTAAAATGGAGTGTAGCTGGGTGATACACAGAGCGAAAAATGAAATCAAACTACCCATCCTGTCACACTTTTGGCTACAACCTGTCTTTACTGACCTTCACAGAAGATGCTTTAACATGCCACAACAGGAAAAGCACGGGTGTAAATAATAGAAATTAAATGAATTCAGTGACTGAGTTCCATTTAGCTGCTCCAAATAGTGAAGAAGTTTCAGTTTGTGTCAATTGTTGCGGTTGTTTTGGACGAAGGATTATGTCTTATTTTCTGATCCGGCCCTTGGCATGCTTGTGAAAAATCTCATGAAAAATTTAATTTCATCCTTCTGTCTTTTTTTTTTTTTTTTTTTTTTTTTTAGCTTTTTGTGCCTTTATTGGAGAGATAGGACAGTGGACAGAGTCAGAAATCAGGGAGAGAGAGAGTGGGGAATGACATGCGTGAAGCCACAGGTGGGATTGGCGTTGAGGACTATAGCCTCCATATGGGACGCGTGCACTAACTACTGCCCCACAGCGAGTATGTTACTATTGGCATGTTATGACCCTCTGTGTGCCAGTCAGTCACATTTTGGCTGCTTGTGAAAAAAGACAAGTAAGCAACAATGAGGGAATGCAATCCAGTCCTTTATTGTTGTGGCTAATGTGTTAGCTAAAATGTTCCTGACCAAGAAAACATGGAGGAGCAACTTTAGTGTCTCTTGCCACCTTTGAAATGTAAGTCCAATGTTGACTCTGTTTTTAGCTTTGGTTTCTTCCAACTCCTGAATGAAATAGCTCTTAAGTTTGTCAAGTGTATCTTGTTTTCTTTAGCTAACGCAGAAGTCGCTAACTTTGCTGCTACTGGGTGCTGCAGGTCGCTTGGGGTTTGTGAGAGCTGAAAATAAGTTGTTGCTGCTTTTTCTTTTTCAACAGAATATGTCAAATCAAACTAAATAAAGTGTGTCAAGTGGCTAACAAGTCGAATATAGCTCTGAAGTTTGATGGAAGCTAGTTATTTGTGATTCTGCCGTTTGAAATGATATGTCCATATCAATGGGATTTTTCATGGTGGACATTTAATTATCATTTGTCATTCACCGGATATTAACAGTTATATCTCCCTTTAAGCACGCCACATTTTAAACTGCCCCCTTTGAAAAATAATGACCATTTTAATAGACATTATTAAGTCATTATGTGGTGTCCAGTCATATAAATGTGGACTAAAAAGCTTTGTAGTTGAGTTTTATTTTATTTCCTTTTGAGCTTTTTGCAGACACCGCCTGATTTATCTTGCAAAGGGCTCAGTCATTTCCGCACCGTGCTCTATGCAAATGTCTTACTCATAATGTACTCTAGTTTGACTCAAGAAACTCAGGAAGTCGTCATACTTACTCTGACTCACAGGATGGTTTAGATTTTTGTTGGTGGACTGCCTCTGTTGACTGGGGTTTTATGATGTGTGTACTGGTTCTCATGTGGTACTGCTGCAGCAGAAAGCATTGTGACTGGTCCTCTTAAGCTTCATGGTTGTTCAAGGAATGATGTAAATTAGTTTTTATGTTACAAATGCTCAAAGATGTTATCCTGGATATGTTGGCCAACAGTTGCATAGTTTTACACCAAGCAGTAACAGAGCAACTATAACAATCATCATCATCATCATCATCATCTTTATTGCCAGACTCAAGAGTCCATTAGAAAACATATAAAAAAACGAGCAAAATAAAAAACACAGGGTAAAAACACATACATACGGACAAAACATAACCAATATTATAAAAGACAACTGTACCAGTGTCGCCATAAGGCTGACTGGTATCGCACAGAACTATGACTGGGATTAGTCAACAGCATGATGATGGAATGATGCAAATACATTTGTACAATTCAGTTTTTCACAAGAGCCTGAAAAGTGTTAACTCCTGCATTACAAAATAACTCACTTGCACTAGTCCATCAAGGTTTTTTAAACAGTATTCTCATGGAGTCATTATATGCAACTTTAAGCTTTTGTAAGCTTGCCTATTTAACATTGATACTGAGTCTTCCTGCTGTCAACCTAAACAGTCTGAACAGTAGCATTAGTCATTGCAACACCAGGTCACAAATACAAACTATGTTGGAAATCATTTATACAAACGATGTCCTGATGTAGCTGTAGGCTGGTAGGTCAAGCAGCTAGTTCCAAGATTTAATTTGCTAGTTCTCTAGTTTCACGTAAAACATGGACTTCTTGACATGACTTGATGGATTAGCCAACACTCACCCTTTATGACATGAAATACATTTAGGACAGCAGAAAAATCCCAAATCAGCATCAATGATCCTAGGTTTTTACAAACATGTCCAAACTGCACGCCTCTGACAATCTTTGTATTCATTTTGCAGCACTTTATTTCAACGGTTGATCAGGCTGAAATCAAATCAGTTTGATGTTGAAATATGTCTGGACAGGAGGACTGCAGGAAATATCTGTGACAGGAAATAAAACATGAGCTTGCAAATTACCATGTCCGAGAACTGCTTCTCTTTATGAGAAATTAAATAAATGTAATTGAACCTTATAGCACCAGGTGACATATTCAGTCCAAATGTGTGTAATGTCTGATATTTGTGTGACAAATGCCAACGCCTGCTGGTGTGGAGTGTTATTGCCTCTCACGCATGACAGAATGCACAAACTAATTGGCAGTTCGGTGTAAACAGTATGACTTTTTGGCCCAGCAGTGTCAGACAGAACACGATGCTGCAGCCTGTAATAAAAGATACTTTGTTGTCAGTCTGTCGTGTACCAGCCTTAAGATGACCACTGACGGGATCCAGGATTATTTATGTGACGCCCCTTACACTCTCAAATACTGGTGTGGAATTGTACTCTGACCAAAATCAGTAAACACAATGTTTAGGATACCCAGATCACAGATATCGTACCTGTTGCACATTCATACTGTGTAGAGATGAATCCCACTAATATAAAATTCTTCTCTCACTTCCTTACATTGACAGTGAGGTTGAACCCTGCTTGGATATTTGCTTTTTTCCGTGTGATTGTGCTACAGCAGCTTCAATTATCATCACATTGTTACTTTGAAAAGGCTATTTCTTCTCTTTTGGTCTTGAAGGACGTGTTCACACATCCAACTATCTAATGAAGTAGGCGTGTAGGATATCAAACTATCACATTGAAACGAGCATTGTCTACTGAAGATCATCGGAAATTCTTTGAGAACACTCTTGAAAATGCTTCAGAGGGACCGAAACATAGTGATTCTTTTCTAATAAATTGGTGATGCAGAGCAAGAGTAGTGTGCAGGATTTTTTATTTTCAGTGTGATCTGATTCTCTTTTGGTATAAACATAAACTGGACTGTTTGCCCTAGTAATTCTAACTTTGTTGTCTTAGCAGAGGGATTCAGTTTGTTTTTACTGGTAGACTGACACACTGCTTTATTTTTATATGTCTCTGCAATGGTCTCCTCCATTTCCAACATTGTGCCACAGCAGTAAATATAAGATTGCCACTGAAAAATAATTCTCCTGCAGTTGAGCTCTGAACATGCTGAACAAGGACTCAACCACCGTTGTCATATTTCTGTTTCTGTTCCCATGGTGAGGAAGGGGTTCTCTATCACGACAAAACAGAGCAGGGAAAGTCCCAATCATACTACTGCATATCGGCATCACTGATGATTGACGCAGCTACTTTGCAAGGCCAACAACATTGTAAATATGGCCCGCAACAAAACGTTCTATTGTGATTTTTGCACTGGCAGTCATTGTGTTGTATGTCCAACATGTTTGAGAGGGGTAAAGGGACTCCTCACTGCAATAGGGGGGCATGTAGAGTGCAAACCCAGAACAGCTTTTAACTGTGTGCTTCGTGACCTTTGGTTCTTTGAATCAACAGGTCATCCCCTAAGCAGAAAAGGAGGCCCTAACAAAGAAATGCTAAAGGTGCTTAATGTGTTACTATGTAGCGTCCTCCCGTTTATGTTTCGCAAACATCAGGCTAATACTTCTGTAGGTGTGATGGATAATCAGGGTCAGAAGGGCAGACTCTAAACTAAACCTATTCCTATTCTTAGTCTTTGTGATTAAGGTTTCTTAAAAGCCTTTTTTATTGTATAGCTTTGGAAAGATCTTTGTGTCAGCAGGGCATGGATGTTCTTTCACTACGATACAAGTGGTCCGTAACTGACTTTAAGATACTAATTCAACCATAGAGGGGGGATCGTTTCGTCCCCCCAAATTCAAATTGAAGGTCAAACGTCACAGGGACGTACATATCACGCCTTGAAACACAGCAGTCTGAAAAGGGCTATTGTAGAATCATGCAAATGTTACGCAGGTACTATGCGGTATATGTTCAACTGTTTAGCGTGTTAGCATGCTAACATTGTCTTATCAGCATTTAAACTCAACACAAAGTGAAACATGTATTCTGTAAATCAAAGTACTGGGTAAGCTGGAAATTGGGCCAAATGATGTTGCGTTATGAATCCCATTATTTTTTTTTTTATCAGTACCAAAGTGGTGGGCCGAGATGAAACTACAGGTCAACAATGTCCATGCATGAAGTAATAAGAGCTGGACTTTACGAGAAGATGGTGCCTATTCAGTCAAACATTATTTGCTCGACTAGCGCTCACACAAAAATGGTCCTGACTGTTAGGTTTACCTTTGGGATATTTTCCTGCTGGCTGTTCAACCTGATGTTTTTACAGTGTTAGTGCTGAACTACAGGTGACATTGATATAAAGGCAACAAAAATCTCATTTTAGCACCGTATAGCGGACTCTGTAACTTTATCCGACACTTCCATGTAGTTATTTTTAACTCATGTCTTTGCATTGCTCTGTAGTTTTACATTTAACATTCTATTGTCATCTATCATTAAGCCCTTTATTATTGTTTCATTTCATTTACATCTGTTTTCATTGATTAAGTAAGCTCTCCTTATTCATAGTTTCTTAATTGCTTTCATTAGAGTCTACTCACATGATTGTCTGAAACTTAATTACACATGAAAAGTAGTCTCGTAAAAATCGAATTAGCCTGTTGATTAGGTTACAGCTCAGACGCGCTCTGCCTTTATGTCATGTGATAAATAGCATACCACATGAGAGAATAGCCATGCAGAGACCGAGGTGTTTACACATTCAACTTTAAGAGTGAGGAACAAGGTTTGAGCTGAGGCTATATGCTTTATTTTTCTGGAAATATGAGTCAAGGTACAGATGAATCCGGGGAGAATTGGTAGTTGGCAAGCAGCCATTACGGCGGTGGCACCTCTGTAAGAAAATTAGCGCGTTTGAATGCAATCTGTCCTAAAAAAGTGAAACATTTTCTACTTTTACTATGACTTTCTGCCTAACAATTCCAAAGACAATAGGAAGAAGCTGTGGAGTCTTCAGATGCTCTATAAGTCATACAAAACTTTAACTTTGGAAAAAATGGCAAGTGCACAAATCACTGTATGAGAGCGGGCGTTCAAAAACAACTCAGTGGACGTGCAGAGGTTGACCGAGACAAAAATATATTAAAAGTATTTTCAACCCTTTCTGGGTGATCTGTATTTGGTTTGATGGTTAATGAAATCCTCTCCTATATGATCTTCCTCTATCAGTGAGCATACAGGCAGGAGCTGCATGTAATCATTGCAGAGCAGCTGCATTAGACTCTCTGAGAATATCTATCTATGTACTTAATCAAATATATTGGCAGATGGTTGAGTTTTTATTTCGCCATCATGTGATCAGGTCATTGTTTTTCTAAACGGTGTCTCCCTAAAATTTAAATAAAGTTAAGATAGCGTGATTAAGGTTCCTTCATCCGCAGCTGTCTGATATTTTTAGAATGCTGCTGTCACAAGCCCTATTCAGAGCGCCTTTTCAAGCCGCGATATTTACGTCCCTGTGGTGTGTCGCCTTCAATCTGAATGTTGTGGATGCGTAATGGGGGAACGAAGTGACTGTCGCGGAATCAATATTCGGAACCAAGTTGTGATGACTGCTGAGCTTTTTTACGGCACTTTTGCGGGGGGGGGGGGGGGGGAATAAACAGCAGTCTGAAGATGCCACTGCAGTAAAGACGGCCACCACAAGATGGCAGCGCACACAAATCGGTCGACGGATTTGTCTACAAGGTTTTGGATTAAAGTTGAGTCTGAACTCTGAAGTCATAGTAAATGCAAATTATTTAGAACCCACTTCCATCTTAATCTTCGGCTGCTTGATGCAGGCTCAGGACCGCTCTTTGTTTCCTGTCTGTATTCTCTCTGCATAATCAGAGTGCTGCTTCATTTCACTTGAATTATCAACAACCACAACCTGTTTCCTAACAGCCTCACCTTCTTTTTATTTCCCTTTTCCTGCATTTACCATCAGCAAGTTGTTTTTAAATAATTGAATTGCACATAGTGCTGCAGATAACGACCTTTCCAAGCTTGTTTAATAAACTATTCTTTGTAAAAGAATCTTCAGGAAACCGCCGTAAACCAGGCGTAAGAGTGCATATTAGAAATAATTTTTCAACGTCTATCTGCTGATCTTCAAATTTCACCTTTGTTTTCAAATGGTCTTTTCTGTATAGAAAATGTTTCTAAAAACATCTTTTAATCTGAGAGTGGCTGATAGCTGACTGGAGCTTCTTCTGACTGAATCAAAATGATGTGAAAGCATGATGGTCATTATTCACAGGCCTCCAACCAGCAGGTTAAATATGCACATGTTGAGTGAGAAAGCACTGTTACTTTTCAAGTTTTCTGTTGCGATAAAAAGTCTTTGCAATGGGTTTATTTTAGGGTTTCCAACACATAAAATATGCCGCCCTGGTGTATTTCGACCGCCCGCCAACGTATAGGCTGACCACTATTACCGTCTACAATCAATAAACTTGTGGACGATCTGCAGTCACTTTATACCTGTTGCATAGGTGCGTCTGTGTGCTCTGCAGGTGATCAGAGAGAGAGAGCGAGAGAGAGAGAGAGAGAGACATCCACTATTCAGTTGACAATTTTTTTTTGGTCGTACTCTTATCTAGCTTGGATCTATTGAGTTGTATTTATATCAAATTTGTTTTCCCCTCTACATTAATCAAGTTTAACAGATATTAACAGATATGTAGGCCTACATTGACAGATATTCTGGGGGGGGGGCCCTGCTAATATAATAGTTAGGGAAACACTGCTGTTATTTATTGGAGTTCAGCACACAATCTGCAGCAGGCAGCTGTACATTAACATTTTTAAAACGGAGCCAGGAGAAGCTTCAGTTTTGAAGCCTGCGGATTGCGCGCCTGCGCTCTCTCGCTCTCTCAGGCACGCAGCAATTTTATGAATAAATGAAAAATTAAATAAGAACAGGTCGGGAATATACTTGGGCCCAGGTATCGTCTTTGTGTGGGAAACACTGGAGACTAAATATTTCCAAACAGGTTGTTGGTATAAAGTTGTCATTTTTATTGTTCTGCACTTTTGTGTGTGCCAGTTCTAGCACTAGCCCTTAGTAGGCCTACAGTGTGGCTGCCAGCAGTCAATAATAAATAATATTCTTTTTATAAATTAATTTGCCTCTTGCATGAAATGTGTGTAGAAATAGGCCTACAGTATATTTTAACGGTTATGGTGGTACTTGGAGAGCCAAATATTTTCGGAGGTGGTACGCAGTTTGAGAACCACTGATTTAGACCACAGGGGACTGTTTGAAACGGGGGAAAAGAGCAGGCAAAGATACAGGTGCAGACACCTCGGCCTTTTCCTCAGGCAGAGTGAAGCAAACTGAGACCATTTTACACAAACTCAGTATTTCTTTCACCTCATGATTAGTTGTCCTCCACGTTTGGTCACTGATCCACCCTGGGCTTTTATAAAATCAGTGCTTGAGGCTGATCGTTTTTTTTATTTGTCCTGGCCGAGTTGTCCTGAGAACAAACAGACACGTCAGGTCTCACAATGAGTTTAATGTGACCTCCCGCTGCCACTCCTCCTGCTGCGGCCCAATAGGCTCGGCTCAGCCCTCGCCTTGTGTACATTGGTAGAGTCAACTGGTGGGACGGAGCCAGAGCACTATGACTTGATCCCAGACTTCAGCCTGCACACCAGTTACTTTCTCACGCCTGAGCTGCTTTCTCTCTTTTATCGTGGACGGTAAGGTCCGTTTTTATTTTTGAACCTAGTTCTGTTTCATTCCTTCTTTTCATCAGTGTGCAGCGTGCTGTGTATGATGGATTATCCCGGGGGTGTTCTTGAGTTCCTGTAGGCTGCGGTACATGTGAGAGGCAGTGTTCATGTGTAGTATGTTTCAGACACTGAATGGGGGCTATATTTGGCCACTTTCGCTCTGCTTTCGCTGGGATGCTTTTAGAACACAGTCTGGAGGATTTGTTCATGAAGCGAGGCATGCTGAAGACTCACACTACTGTTATGTTTTTACTAAAACAGGAACAGGGAATTATACCCGTCAGTCAACACATCAACTGTTTGACAACCAGTCAACCAGTCAACCATCTCCATGTTTTTTTTCTTCTCCCGAAAAATGTCCATGTTATTGTTTACAGTTTGTCCAAGAGGAGGATTTATTTTTGCTTCAGTTTAAAGACGGTGTAAATTTATTTTCTTTGGATTTTGGATCATAATGTTACCAGTTTACTTTGGAGCATTGGACATTTGCATTGAATTCTGTATTTTTTCTTCATAAGAAATGATGTCCCACTCCTCTTCAAACATGTACTTAAAAGCGCAGGTTGTCTTACAGGTTGCACGATTCTTTAGTCCGTTTGTTTGTTTTTGTCATTGAAAAAAAATCACATGTTTGAAATAAAGCCTTCAATCAACCAATGATATTAAGAGTAGATCCAGTAGGCCTACCAGTATAATGAATACATGATAGAATACAGTATGGTCTAGACCTGCTCTTTTTGTCAAGTGTCTTCAGATACCATTGGCTTTAAATTGGTGCTATTCAAATTAAGATTCATTGACTGATGGATTGAATGTCTCTGATACACATGGTGCTGTATTGGTATTTCATTTAAGCCGCTCTATATGTACTGATCCAATGCTTCAGATTTTAAGGCTGTTTCATCAAATCTCTACTAATTGTTTGTTAAAAAAAAAGAAAAATCTGGTTATTGATCTTGTGACCACCACCACAGCTGACAACAACGGTGTGGCCAGTCGAGTGTAACGGTGGAAACTTCCACTTGTGAAACTTGTGTCTTGTTTGTGCGGCTTCAGTTTCAAGAGGTAGAGGAAGAGTAACCAGAAAGGATGAGCAGTCGGCCCTCAGCGGGTGAGAACCAACAAGTTGAGGTATTAGGGGTGTTGTCAGGAGGAATAATAGACGGTGCTGGAACATCTGTGGGGGCATCAGCTTCATATGACCCCATGACTCTGTGGCAGGTAACTGCGGTCATTTTCAGCTTGAGATTTGGTTTTGAGAATACTTTAAGTTAACGCTCTGTAGACTCGTTTGACTCCCCCCCGTCCTGTCAACCTGAACAGTATAACTGTAAGCTCAGCTATGTCTGTTCTATCAGAAGTCTCTCTCTGCATTTATAACAAAAGTGCTTTGAGATGTCAAAGTGCAGCGACATTACACACGCCTGAATGCTCCACAACCTAAACACCAAAACATGTTTCTGAGCTGCTTCCCCTCCTGAGCCTCTGCTGCTGCTGTATCAGCACCGTCTCTCTCTCTCTGTTTGCTTTCTGCAGCATATCAGCGCCAAAGAAGTTATGTAAGCAGACAAGTTTTGAGTGTTTACTAAAGCTGAAACAACAATTTGATTAACAAGTTAGTTTTCAAGAGAAAATGGATCCCAATTTAACGGATAAACTTTTCTGAAGTCGAAACCATCGTATACAGTTTCTCAAGTACGAAGATTTGCTGCTATTCTCCGTTTTTAAATCACTCTACACTCCATAGGACTCCGGTTTATTGACCCTGTAAAGCCTAAACCATCAAATCGTTATCAGAAAATGGTTTGGTTTTAGATCATATTTGATACATGAGTGTTTATTTTTTTCAATTTGCTGGGGAAAAAATGGCCACTGGAAATTCAAATGTCTCACTCCTCCCTGTGAGACTCATTTCTTTTCATTTTGAATCTTCTTGACTGCTCTTGTTCCATCTTCGTGTTAATTCTCATTTGCTCTCTACAATTGTACTCAGAAACCAAAATAATTTTGTATTTTTATAATTTCTTACTTGGTCAGTTTGAGTGAATATTAATTGGGAACAGAAAATAATGAGCAAGTGAGCCCATGTAAACATCCAATGACTCCGATGTAAGTTACGACATATTGCATATAAAAAACACAATATGGGCCTCAAATATTCCAGTTTCCACTCCTGATATATCCCACGTTAATCCTTTCATGAGTTCACTATAATAAGCAAAAGAGAAGCATTGCTCAATGGAATGCCTGGTGCACACATTTCGACCTTTAACACCTGCTGTGTCAAATATGAAACCCATTTTAATACCAGAGTCAGAATCTTTGTTGGCCAGGTGTGCTCACACACACGAGGAATCTGACTTTGGTGATCTGAGCTCTCTATGTACAAAAAGTATGACATTAGATATCCACAATAAAGACAAAATAAACAAAGAGTCATATGAAGAAGACTGAATGAGACGTCAGTTCAGTGGTGAGCAGTTCAAACACGCTGAGATAATCATGACAGTAGAAGACGTAATAGAAAGTGATTGGTTAATTCACATGAGGTAAAGAGTTTTTAAATAAGAAAAAAATATCCGTGATATCAACAATTTAAATTATTTTTCTTTCTTTCTCTTTTTCAGAAATTGGTGAAAATATCCCAATCAAATCAGATTTGTTTCAGCATTGTTACTGTCCTGTACACGGGTCATATGAGGAATGATTTCCGCCCATGGTAAAGCGAAGTGCACAGGACATTCATCTACATTCATCTGGTTCTAATCATCAGGGTTTTTAGGAAGGATAAGGATGAAGTGGTATCAGAAAGTTATGTATAAAATATGATTCATTTAGCTTCATCATAGTTTGGCCTGGAAATAAAGAAGCCTGTTACTTTATTCAAAATCTAAATGAGATTGCTAGAATTGAATATCTACGTCTACCAACACACTGTTTATGTTTGAAACTCAAATGAATCATGGGTAAAATGTTACTGGGAGGGAACAGGAAGTTAAGAGTCTGAAATGATCCCGTTAGAGGTTGAAGTCTGAAGATTTCAAACATTCCATATACATGTCAGTCAAACCGGAGTGTTTTCTTTCTTTCTCTTTCTTCTGAGTCCAGGCTGTTTTTGAGTCTTCGGTCCCGGCCTGGCCCTCGTACAGCAGCAGTCACTGGGCGGTCGAATCCTTCCCCTAACAGTTAATCTCTTTGCACAAAAGGCCACTTTGTTATGGCAGCTGCTTTGCTACAAAATGCAAATCTGTTACTACATGTTTTCTAGATTCTTCCTCTGCATCGTCTCCTGTTAATTCCTTAGTTGCATTTCTATACATGACTTTACTGAACTTCCAGAGTGCTGACTATTGGTTATATGTATACAGTGTATAGATGCTTTTTATCTTAAAGAAGGTCACGTACAGAGACAGAGGAATTGTTTTGAACTTGGCAAAGGGGACAAGTAACTAAACCAAGTGTTGCCTTGCTCCCCCACCTTCCCCTCTCTCCCCCTCCTCTCCTCCCTCCACCCCCTTTTTTTTTCTGTCTGTCACATGTCCTTTTCACAGCATAGAAAAGTTTCTGGATTAGGGCAGAATTAACACAAAGCAGCGACGCCACTCCAGCTACACTCGCAAAAACAACGCAGGAGGAGCAGCACGAGGGGGGACCGGGACACTCGAGCGAACGCCACCTCAGAAAACTTCAGACTGTGACAGCCAGAGGCGGACGAGTCCATCCAGCGAGAGAGAGAGAGAGAGAGAGAGAGAGAGAGAGAGTGGGGCAGAGAGGCAGGGGATCTTTGCCGACAAGGTCCAGAAGGATGGAAGAGAAGCAGTTTGCCGGGATCCTGGTAAGTTTGACTTTAGTTCAGTGAACACACACACAGGCGCACTTAACAAACAGGGACACCACACATGGGTGGTCGCGGGTGAGATGCAACTGCTGGACCTCCACTCTCTGTGTCCCTATCTTCACCTTTTACTCTGCTTCTACGGTTGTTGTTGTTTTTTTTTTCTTTTTTAAATACTCTGAAACAGAAGTTGGTGCTTAAATTGTTGTTCTTCAGTTTCTCTGAACAACCTGGAGACATTTAATCTTTTCATCTGACCTCGAGTTTGACCCACCTTACCCAATGTCTTGTTTATCTTTGACCCATCACAGATACATGTGTTTGCACTGATAACCTGCAGATTGCCCTGTGGTTTAAGATCACTTTGATGGTGTTTGAGTGCAGCAGACCGAGCTGTCATCACCTGCTGCTCCACATGGCAACAGTAAACACTCTTAACCATAGAAACTTCTCTCCCACCCCTCGTCTCTGCTCTCACAGAGATCTGGTAATCTGAAACAATAAACGTGTTTTCAGATTTTTTAGGCTGCCGATAAGAGAGAAAGCCAAGAGGTAAAGGATACAGTGCCAGGCCTGTGCTGTTAGTGAAGCTTTAAATAGAGATTTGGCGTCATTGGCAGTCAGGTCACTTCTCTCTCTCTCTCTCTCTCTCTCTCTCTCCCTTCAGTCTGTCTTGAGTCGGCGATAAACACAAACTCAGAGCTCCAACTCTCCTGACATTCTCGCTCATTTGAAGCCTTGCTTTCCTCCCCAATGTTTTTTTTCTTTCTCCCTCTGCTGTGTCCTTTTCAGATGCATATCCACATTAAAATGAGAGTGCAGCGTCTGAAGTGAAGGAGGAGGGGGGGGGGGGCGTTATCAGCCTCTCCTGCTCTCCCCTGTCACTCTCACACAACATTTGAAGGTGGTTGAAGGTTGAGATTTAATTCTTTTTTTTGGAACTTTTTTGTGTGTTTATCTGCGTTTTCAGCTCAGTGACTCATTGCTGATCAATCTGCAAAGAAAGGCTCTGCTAGAAAGTTGCTTAAGAAGTTATGTAGGTTTTAATTAGTTTAGGTTATCCATGTGATTTAAATGTAATTATCCAGAGGGATTTGTATTTTTCTGAATGTAAGGGCGGCAGTGGGCGTCTCTTAAGGGGCAGGTTGGGGATTTGATCCCCAGCTCCTGCAGCGTGTAAATGTGTGTGATGGAACAGTCCTGATAGGCAGTTGGACTCTTTACAGAGCAGCCTCTGCCATCAGTGTATGAATGAGGTGTGAACAGACAAATGTGACATGTAGTGTAAAAGCGCTATACAAGTCAGTTTAACATATTCTCCAGTTTCTCTCCGGTAACCATGGCGTTATAACCTTTTTGTTGGCCCTCCCACACTCAGAGCTGCCAGTTAAACTGTGGAGGTTACATCTATAGAGACTGTAATGACTCATCAAGGCCACCAGGGGCATTTAAGCTAACAATGGCTGAATGCATGTGATGCAAGCGGCAACCTCCGGTGTTAAAAAGTAAAGACAGTTCGGAAGTGCAAAATCCTGAGGCAGGCTCAGGGAGGCCTGAAGTCACATACACACCCCATTTAAAAAAGTTTTTACAGCAGAAATTAACATGTTTACAGCCTGGTAAAAAAAACAAAATAGGTCTGATTAGTTATTGTCCTCATGGGTACGTACTGTACAGGGGGTGAATTTCTTTTTTTAAAGCATCTGTTTTGATTTAATTAACAATACGTGTTATTCATAGTTCGGCGCAGCTGACCTGATTGACAGGTGGGTGCGATGTAACGGTTCGTCAGGAGGCTTCAAACCTGCCTCAGCTCCAGCTTTCAGCCTGTCTTTAGGTTGACTGAAAGTTAGACTGAGACAGGATTTCCAGCATGGTGGCTGCTGCCTCCAGAGCCCCCTGTAGTAACAGATGGCTGACGTCACTCAGCCTCCCCTAATTAATCCTCCATTAATATTTACAGTCTATGGTCTACTGAAGTATTCAAGAGATATTGTGTGTTTTCATGAGTTATCTGTATGTGATGGCACCATTTCAGGGATGCCTTATGAGAAAAAAAATAAAGAACAAAGGGCAGATTATAGATCAATATCACATTAAGTGAAGCTAATTTGAGTCAAGTTTTATACTTCAGTTTAAAGCTGAAAATGAGCGATCAGTCGGTTAGAAAGAGACTCAAGTGTTGGAAAACAGTCATAACTTGGGCTGCCCCAACAAAGAGACAACTACAAACAGCAAATGAAAAGATCTATAGTTGACACATCTCAGAACTTTTCTTCATTTTAGCTGTATTGATGGACACAAGAGAAATCTCTCAGAGCAGGTCTCGAAGTTACCATTTAATTCCTATTTAGGTTTTTTGACAGGAATTTTCCTGGAAGTTCTCCGTATCTCCAAAACAAACGACCCTGTTGATTTAAACTCTTTAAACTCTGCAGTTTATCTTTCAAGTTCAGCGTTTCTTTGATGCTTTTCTGGACACAAGCCATAGGCAGGGGCTGCAAGGTTAGCAGCCGTTGGCTCATTTGTAGATGCTTACCTTTTTATAAGGTAAAGATTCCTTCACTATTTATCGTTCACAACTATTCACAGAGGTCTCCTCTTCTCCAAATCCCAAATCAGACATAATCATTCAAACTGGTAGTGCACCAAATAAAAGTGTTTCAAGTTAAAAATCATTGTCTTGACCTTCAGCTGTTGCTGTGGACTTAAACCTCCACCTTGTTTACAGTTAAAAAACTTCAATAACATGACTTAACATAGAAAAAAGACCCTTAAGGACAACTCTTAATCTTACACGTGTAAGATAAGATAAGATAAGATAAGACAAGATTATCCTTTATTTATCCCACAACGGGGAAATTGACAGCGTTGCAGCACCAAAGAGCAAAGATTGCAAACAAAAAGTGAACCACAGTCCCAGTTTAAATAAAAAAGAGAAATTAAAAATGTACAAAAAAATCGATGGATACCACAATATAGATTTAAAAAAATAGATCAGCTGAGAGCTGCAGTTGATGGCAAATGATAGCTTTGCCATCATCCTTCTGTCTCCCACCACCTCAACAGGGTCCAGGAGGCAGCCCAGGACAGAGCTGGCCTTCTTCACCAGTTTGTTCAGTCTGTTCCTGTCTGCAGCCGTAGTGCTGCTGCTCCAGCAGACCGCTGTACAGGATGACTGATGCCACCATAGAGTCATAAAAAGTCCTCAGGAGTCCACCAAAGGACCTGAGTCTCCTCAGCAGATGAAGTCTGCTCTGGCCTTTCTTATTTGGAGCTTGAGTGTTATCAGTCCAGTCCAGCTTATTGTTCAGATGAACACTCAGGTACTTATAAGAGTCCACTATCTCAACGTCCTTTCCCTGGATGTTCACCGGTGTGGTAGAGGTGGGTCTGTGCCTGCGGAAGTCCACCACCAGCTCTTTGGTTTTACCCGCGTTGATCTGGAGGCAGTTCCGCTGGCACCAGTCCACAAAGTCCAGGTTGAGTTCTCTGTACTCCCCCTCGTCCCCATCAGTGATGAGGCCGACAATGGCAGAGTCATCAGAGAACTTCTGCAGGTGACAGTTAGGTGTTTTTGTTCAGTTTCAGTTTGGTAACACTCGAGACTCAGAGCTGCAGAGGTGCAGTTTTGTTTGGTGCTAAACTGGAACTTGAAAAAGGATACAAATCAAAGTAAAAGGACTAAATGGGAAGTGCACTACTAATATCCACAGTTAGTAAATCAGCCCACCATCTTTGGACAAGAGCCTCGTCTTATCAAGACTCATTTTCAGATTTTGGCTCAAGCAGTCACAGCTGGCGACTCTGCTTGCTCATGAAATTGGAAAGTTTTGTTCCCAGGCCAACATGTCTCCATGTCCAAGGTCAACGCAGTAGATTTGGCAGGGAATTCAAAACTGAACAGACACCTGGGTGAAGACATGTGACCTTACCTTATTGAATTCTAAAAAAGAAAAAAAAAACAGGCAAACATTTAAACTATATTTATGTGTGTATGAGCACCTTCTGAAGAGGAATAAGTTCTTTCATAGGCGTAGCACTGTGTGTTACGTTGTCTGTAATAGGGCTGTTTTCATTCTTTGTTTATTAAAGAATAATGAAACGATAAAACACATTTTTGAGTCAGTTTGTTCTAAACCAATACAAATAATGCACACATAATTATCAAATATCAGAAGGTACTGTGATGAGTTATCTGGCCATTACTGTCATCTGTGTGTATTATTCATCGATATCAAAGCATATTGATTAATATCGAATCGAATCGTGACCCAAATTGAAATGGAATTGAATTGTGAGGTTGTGGACAATAACCCAGCTCCGTAATGTCCCTTTTTCTCTCTTATTAACGTCAAGTCAATTGCGGAGAAACTACTCTTTGACACGAACACGAGCAAGAGACTGAGACCTTCTGGTTTATCGACAGCACATGCTAATCTAGTTTGCTAAAGTTGTCGGCACATACATACTACGGTATGCAGGTGCATCACCCACCGCTGTCTGTACGCCTCTATTCAGCTCCTGATGTGAGAAACATCAGGACCTAGAACATCAAAAGAAGATAGCGTTCAGTTTACACACACTTCGTCTTTTTCAATGGTCTCTTATGTGTACAGATGTTTAACTGCCTGGAGACGTTAAGTTGCATCCCTATTGTGGACTGTTTCGTTTTTTTGAAATCGAATTTCTCCGAACAATTATCAGTTACTCATTCTCATAGAAAAACTAGGTCAGAGGTTATGTGTGTTGTAGACATACATGTGTTATCTATGAAGGTCAACATGGTGCAGAGCAGCGGGGAGATTAACCAACCATGACTGTGGTCAACTGCTCACTCACACACACTTAAACACTACTGCCGCTTAATGCGCTGTGATGAATGTCTTCAGTCGGGCTAAACAGTGGTGTCAGTCATCGCTTGGAGACGTCACTGAAGAATGAAAGAAAGTGTGGTTGTGTTTATGGGCTGAATCCAAGAGCTCGGTCTCCCATCGCCAACTGTCACTTCAAGTGTGTTGTGTTCCCCACATTTCCTCAGCCTCATACTTTCTCTCTGTCCTTTTTTTCATATTTATCACCAGAATTGTCGGACTTTCAAAATTCTTACGATATATATCAACACCATTTTTGTCCTTTTCAGTACAAAGTCAGTCAAATGGCCGATAGCGCGTACCATTCTGACCCCAGTGTGAGACTGAAAAAGTCACAGCTGTGTAATTTAAACCGGGTAATTTGTGATTTGATTGCTGTCATTTTTCAATTTGATTCAAACCTTTATTTATTCTCGACAGGTCATTGAGCTTTCCCTCTTTTCCAATGCAATGAGATTGCAATCATATTAAAAACAAGCAAATAAATAACAACGAATACTTATTAATCAAAAACAATTAAACAATTTAAAAAAAAACCTGAACTCTGCAAGAGATTGGGAAGAACTCCAGTCTTCAGAGTTTGCTGGAGGGCGTTCCATTAATATGAGGCATCAAAAGAAAATGCAGATTTACCAAGTTCAGTTTATCTGGAGAGGTTCAGAGAATGGTTGACTGAGAACTTTCTATTATTATGTATTTGGACAGTCAGTCTCATGTACAAAATATAATAAATGAACACATCTAGGACTACCTTCCAATTCTGTAGAAGAATAGAAGATTTTTGACATTTCTCTCTCACCTGTGTCTGCTGAAGAACTTTGGATAGACCATGGTTTCCACCTGAAACTGCAGGCCGCACCTTGAAGAAGGCGCAAGCCGATACGCGTTTGTGTACTTTAATGTTTCTAGCCCAATGGGTTAAAGACCTTTTATAATTTTCTAACAATCCTGAGTGCCTGGACCTGGATTATTAATACCCATGTTTTTTGGGTCTTGAGTTTTCCTCTGCTTTATGTAGTGTTTCACTGGTTTAGATTTCTGTGTAGTGTGTTTCAGAGAGGAGGACGAGGGGGCCTATTAATTTGGTTCCCATTAAAAACCTCAGGTAAGACTGCATGTAAAGGTTTTTAAATTAAAACAGAAGGAAAGAGCCCAAAATAAGGACTCATCAACTTTAGCCCATTTTAGATTGCAATTCGTCTACAGCCTTGTAACAAAGTTCCTCATCATTATGCCTTTGTATTTAATCATTGCATCCACTACATTGTGAGATTTCACATTGTGTTACGTTGGCGTGTAAACAACGGGAGCTCTACATTCACGCACACTCAGACATGCGCACACACAGCCCTGTTCCCTGGCTCCAACTGCCCCTGTTATGCATGCATCTACTGCTGCCTCTGATGGCGGATCGGAGGCTGATTCATTGTATTCCACCTCCATGTGTTACACACTGCAGATCCCGCCTTGAACTCTCAATTTATGAGTGGCTATTAGCAGAAACTTGGCTTGCAGGCCGTTGCACCTGCTGTATTGTAAAGTGTTTTAGAAACACTTTTTGAAGTGAAGTAAAAGTTTTTACATGTGACAGCCTTTATGTCTCCATGCTGGCTGTATAGCACGGCTCGGCGTGCAGGCTCGTGGTTTTATAACATCAGATCTGAACACAGTTGCTGACACCCGATCCCGTGTTTGAGATAGTATGGGAGGTGGATCTGATTGGAACAACTCTTTTCCTGTCCCTCATGTTAAATTCACTCATCTTTAACTCTTTTTATGCAGGGTGAAAATGTTTTCTCCACATACTGCTAGTATTCCCTGCCCTCTCTTTACACTCCGGGTAAATTTACCGGCCCAGATGGTTGGTGGATGGACCCGTCAGCGTAAATCTTGTGACAACACAAGGCGCTCGCTTCCTGCTACCGCTTGGCTCGGCTGGTCGCCTTCTGCCGGGACTCTTTCTGTCCAAACTTCATTCGACTGCTGCTGCTGCTGCCTCTGCTGCAAAAAGGCCCCCTCTCTTCAATCTTCCTGCGCTGTCTTGTACCGCCCTGGAAGCCTCCACTTCCACTGGACAGATGAGCAGATGGTGCCCTGGCATTGGCCTTTAAACTGTCCTGAGAGCTGTCTCTTTGTTTCCACTCCTTAGTTACCTCTTTCCTGCAACGTCTTTATGATGTCTGCTATGTGGATGGATGTATAGGGATGTGGGAGTAGAAGGGGGAGGAGGAGGAGAGGGAGGAGTTGGACGGACGTTTTTTTACTTATTTGTCTTCTGAGCGCTGCATTCAAAGGCCTGGCTGCGCAGACCACTACTGCCCCTCCATCACCATGATGTCTGAACAGAGAAGGAGGTCAGCTAACACCGGCTTCTGATCAAAGTTTCCTTTTGGCAAGACTTTTAATGTTCTCACTTTATTTAACATCCACAATTTATAGGATCTTCTTAGAGTGTGGGGGACGATCAAGACTTCTCATTTTAATGTCACACTTTGTATTCTGGCACTTTACGAACGGATACTCCAGATACAAACTTATTTCTCTAATTGTTTTTGATGGATAATACTTAAAAAACCTGTTGGGTTTTCTCCATATAGGGGCTCTAAACGCAGGATGTTGCAGTCTTTAGGACTGATATTCTATATAACTAAATAATAATTCAGTAAGTATCTCACCTTAGCCTATTTTTCAGACTAGATTCATGTTTAAACAGCTTCTACAAAAACAGAAGGTCATGCTTTAAACTATTTAGTCAAATTATTAATCAATATTTTTTTAGCTTTATTTTAACAGGAAAATATTCTCATTGAGATCTCTTTTTATTTCAAGAGTGTTTTGGCCATGACAGCAGCGTTAAGGTTTTAGACAGAGAACAAACAAATATGACATCAATCAGCCAATCAGAAGCGTTCAGCAGAGAAACATGTGCATTCAGTCATCTAATGATCCTTAATCCTGCTTTTTAAATCTTAAAAATCTTAACTCAACACTCTAGTTTAAAGTGACTAAGCAATTAAGATGATGGCGCAAACACACTAAAAGCACTTTCACCAAAGGCAGATCAAGTTCGATGTAAAAGAGGGTTTTACAGGCAGAATGCGGCTCCTGAAACTACGGTGATAACGTTTAAAAAAAACCGGGTTTTAATGGCAAACTGCATCGACTGGTGAAAACATGGAGAAACTTACAGCTCCGTACATTTCGTACATTCTTGCTCAAGCTCTCTGCATGTCGTCACCTTCAATTTCTTCCCGGCTTTCTTTTATGCATTCATGCTTTTCTGCTTCCGGGTCAGAGCTGACACAGGAACTGTGGAGCATGCTCAGAGCAACTCAACCAGTTTGCGTCTGATTGAGGTGTATGTAAACGCATTATCAAGGTGTGTCAGTCCCACTTTAAGAAATTAGACTCGGTATGACTCGGAGGAAAAAGTTTACGTGTATTTTTAAAGTCCAGTTTGAGTCCGACTAACCCAATAATTAGACTTTTTCATCATCATCATTTGAACATACTGTTTGATCTTCAGAGTGTACTCAGATAAAGCTTTACTATTCATCAAGTCACTTCATGTAATGATCTGAAAATGCTGACTGTAAATTGTTTAGCAATATAAAACAAATGCTCCGTATGTTTATCCAAACTTGACATAAGAATTGACCATCAGCGAGTATTTTATTGTCCATAAGGCAATGTTAGGACGCAAGTATTTAGATTACTGTAAATGACGATCCCTATTGATTACCCGATCTGTGTGGGGAGCTTTGTCTGTGTGTGTGTGTGTGTGTGTGTGTGTGTGTGTGTGTGTGTGTGTGTGTGTGTGTGTGTGTGTGTGTGTGTGTGTGTGTGTGTGTGTGTGTGTGTGTGTGTGTATGTATGTGTGTGTGTGTGTGTGTGTGTGTGTTTATATGTGAGAGAATGTGTGTGTCACTCATTGTGTGTATATGTGCATGTGCACGGCATTTCCCAGGGGCTGTGTGGCTAATGTGTGCTGTAGGCTGTGAAGTGGAAACTAAATGGAAATAAATAGTGGTACCCACAGCCACAACCTCCCTCAGGTCACACACATGCATACGCGCTCATACACACACACACACACACACACACACATCCACACACACACAGCCAATGACACACTTTACATTATATCCACACATACCACAGGCACATAAACATATTTAAGATTTCTGCACAGATATGTTAGCACACATAAACACATACACGATGCGTTCACACAAACTTCACAAAGAACAAAACTTCAAGACAGATACAGGAATGTATTCAGCCGACCCTTGTTCTGTTTTTATTCTGAATAATAAAGTCAGAAACACACAATCTGTTCGGTAACTCAAGGCTCTTAAACTGAAAAAAAAACTGTGCAGCTCAAACTGTGGCTCGAGGGCCAGTTTTGGTCCCAAAAGAGATATGTTAATCTGTTTTTAAAAAAAAGTTTGCTTTCTTTCATATCGTGGCTTGTTTTGAGTCATAATCAACATGCACATTTTTGAAAGTTGCCCACTGTTCTTTATAGCTTCTACCCTCTTCTGTATTTGGTTGACTGTGAGGCGGCCCACATGAGCGGTGTACACCTTTTCCAGGTGAAGCTACACCGTTTCTTTCCAGCTTTCATCACAGTTCTGTCTTATGTAAGAAACATATTGAGTTAACAGTCAGCCACTTTAGTTAACAGCAGTGCTCAGCAACCGAGTTGTCTGCCTGGGGGGCAAGAGGCCAACAAACAGATGTGAACCGAGAGAGAGAGAGAGAGAGAGGGCGAGTGAGAGAGCTGTGAGGGCAGGTGGGGGGGTGAGAGAGAGAGAGGCAGACATGATTTCTGATTTGTACCCCCCCCCCCGACTGACCCCCTGAATGAGGAGAAACAGTGGGTAGGTGGCTCGGGTGTGCCCAACGTCAACTAAACATCAGCCACTGTGGCGAATGTACAATTGAGGGATCAGTGCCACAAATGCCAAACACGTCCACTGCTGGGCACCATTTAAAAGGTAACTCACCAACAACCAACTAACCCCCTCCCCTAAAAAGAGTCCATTGTCTTATGGACCTTTAGATTTCATTCGGAAAAACCACTCAAGCTGAAAATGTCGTTTTTCAGATTTTCTTCCTCTCGCCTTCTTTTCCTGGTTTAATGGCTCCCCCTCCCTCCGACTCCACAAAAAACACAAGCAAGTCCGAAAGAAGGCGACTTCACACTCTTCCTCTCTCTGAAGTCAGTGAAATTATGGACAGGGCTGTGACATTGTGTCCACACAACAGGGTCTTAAATCTCCCCCCGTTTCCTTTAGTATTATGATCATTTTCAACGGTTTCCGATTGAACTCTTCTCAAAGCGCTTTTCAGAACCATATTTAGGTAATTTGTTGCGCTTGAACCCAACCTGCTCCCTGGCACTTTGTGTGTGGGGGGTGTTGAATGGCAGCTGTAAGCCTGAGACGAGGGGGGGTCTGCTTTTCTCAGGGCCAAACGGCCCTCTCCTGCCTGCTTGCAGGCCTCCCTGTTATTTATCACTTTGCCTGCGCTCTCGGTTTCTGCCTCTCGTTTGTCCCGTTCACACAGAAAATCGATATCAATGCTGCGTTCATCTGTTTGATTAAAGAAAAAAAACGTTTCGGATATCAAAAAGAAGATAGAAAAGTTCCATGTTGATAATCGTCAAACATGATGAGGCTGTTTGAGAACAAAGTGCAGCACTGCTGGGGAACAGCTGTTATTTGGAAAATAATGTCATCACGGAAGAAGAGCATCACACGGGCTGACCGAGTGACGGATCAAAAAAAAACGTTCTGATGTTGATGCTTATCCGCACAGCTTGATCTCCGGCCTTCTACGGCGCTGAGTGGAGGCTCTCTTCTGCCACTCCACTGGTAGTTTTCGCTCAGCAATATTTTCTTATGAATTCTTAAACAACAAAATTCTTCAGTGCAGCTGTTTACACAATCCAACAGCACCTAGACAATTACAAGAGAACGTCTTCCTCGACACTGTGCTGCTTAAGTAACAGAATAAGACAAATGAAAAGAAATGAAAAAGATAATTGTGCTCACAAGCTGTTACTCTTGAAATGATCTGCCGGATTCTAAAATAATTTGCCTCCATGTGAGATGAAAACTGGTAATCACAGTTATTGCTTTCTTCCATTATACTACAAGGTAAAAGTGAAACTACATCTTTGAAGACTGACTTTTCCCCCCACATGGGCAGTGGAGGTAGATGTAAACAGAAACACTGATTTAGTTAGTTTGATTAAACAGTTCCTCATGTATTTGTATGGCAGACACAATGCGAGCCTAATCGTCATGTGGAGTCATGAATCTTTCTGTCTAAATGAATAAAAACAACGCAAGTGTTCACAAGCTTCTCCAAGAACAACCACAGAGAGGTTTCGCTTTCCAATGATATTCCGCACTAGGAACCTAAAGTTTCCCCACAGACCTGATTTAAAAACGCTGGACGGTCATCCAGTTCTTTCTAAATTACTTCTTCTTCTTCTCTTTGCGTTTCGTTGCATCGACTTCTTCTTCTGCAGTTTCAAGCGTCACCTGGATACTGTGTGGGTACTGCCATGTGTGACTGCCTTTTATTTGTCACATGACTGCGTGCTATAACACCAACGGTTGCTAGTTAGAGACTAATACATACAGGTTATCACATCTCCACTTTGACTTTCCTAAGAAACCATCCTGTTTCTTCAAGGTGCCCCCCCCCCCGCTCAAATCAGAGTCAAACCCATCCATCTCTGTCTGACTCTGTTTAAGCTGAAACAACTTTAAGAACGACGTCATTGCAAGGTCCATTAAGTCGCTGCTCTGAATCATATCACATGATTTTCATCAGCAGATGGAGTTTGCATAATCATCATGGAGACATAGACGTTCTTTAAGGACTCCTCCATTATGTTGGCTTGAGGAGCTCTTGACTTTGGAAACTGCAGAAAGGTGGATTTCAAAGAGCCTGGACACCCAAGTTAAAGTGACGGCTCAGTCCTTTTTGTATTTCTGCATGGAGGTACAAATGTAGATGAGAAGCTCACTTTGTTTTCCTGAGAAGATATTTCCTCTTTTGATCTTTTGGTCTTTTGGATCTTATCTTTTGTTGTTAAAGCATGTTTGTCTTGGATAATAAACGACGAAGACATGTTTCATGTCTCTTTCGCTCTCTCCGTTCTGCTCTTGCTCATCATATTTCTAGCGCGACAGTGACTTCTGCCACGTGAGGCCAACTTAAGTCACATGTCCCTCACTTTCATCCTCAGCAACGGTCCCATATGTTTGTCAAAATGTGTATGTTGTGTGCTTTTTTTCCGGCCCGATTTGTTCCCATGCCTTCTCTCCAATGAGCCCCGCTCTCCCCGGGGGTCCGAGCCGAAGCCTCACGCTATTTATACAGACCGAACAGCTGGGGCCCTCCCAGCCAAAGCAGTGAGGGATGGGTAGAGAAATTATCATGGAAACTTCAGGTTAAACCAAGCGTTGGAAATGTCTCTCTGTTCTCTCTTTTTTTTTCTGCTCTCCTGTCTTGCTCTCCGTCATTTGTCTGTCTCCCTTGGGTGCCCAGAGTGGCCGTGTTGGGTCGTGTTCAGCTCAGGTCAGCTGGACAGCAGGACAAACATCCCTCATGTAATTAGTATTTTGTTTATCACATTTTTAAGCCCTTTTTTTTTAATCTGTTCTCTTTTCTTTTTATCCACTTTGCAACTGATGTTTTCCCTCAATTTCTCCTCTCTGAAACACTCTCTTTCCCCACGTCCAATTAAAGAGCGAGCTCTTTCGGACTGAACAAGAAAGGTTGATTTTCCCTTCAACTGCGCCTCAACACATTTTTGTCCTTTTGTTGCAGCGGACAAAGCCGACCTGCTGTTGCAAAACTGAGCTTTTTGTGCTTCTCCCCTTTTCTTCTGCTGCGAGGCTCCTGTGGTGCTCGTCCTGTATTGTGAACCTTAATCCTGTGAAGTTCTCTCCTCACTGTCCCTCCCCTCCGTTATGTCATCCCGTCTTCACTTCACTTCTCTTCTAATATCTCCTCTCAGCTGTTCTGCCCTCTGCTCTGAGTTTTTTCCCCTCACGTGAACCGCTCAGGAGGGGAAGAGAGAGAATCAGGACTGTCGATACTTCCTCCAGTGCGAGGCCCGTCTCGCAGTCAGACGTCCCATCACAGGCGTGCTGCGTTAACAGGAGGTGAACAGATATTAACCTAATTGCTGTAAGGGACAGATATATAGATCGAGGAGGATGTAATAAGCCCAGAGAGGCCTGTTTGTCTCCCTGTGAGATAAGCCTCTCGGTGCAAAAGCAGGTTGATCCATGGATGTTAAAGCACAGGACTTTATGCTGTGAGGCAGTGACTTTATATGAAGGATTTTAGATTTGACTTCATTTCATTTACTCAGTTAGTGAAAGCCAAAATCACCACAACAACAGACAGATTTCCAATCACTTCATTGTAATGTTTTTTCATAGACTGTATCTAGGAAGTGGACGTTGCCACAGCAAAGTCACCCATTGGTTTTTAATCCCTCTTTGGTAGCTCTCAATTGTGCTTTTGAGCTGTCTTCTTGATTTTTGTGACCATATATGGACGCCAGTGGTGAAACTCATTGTTAACATCTCTGTGTCTTTGCTGACGGGTCTTCTCATCGCGATCTATCGCGGTAAACCACGGCCTAAAGAATCCTCTGTTTTATTGGTCATGATTCTGTTTATCAGAGTGAATGTCATGCTGAGTTGATGAAGAGTTAAAAGCAGTGATTGAGATCATAACATGTATAAGACAATGTTTACAGAGGTGACAAAACATTACTTCTGTTATTTGGATTTGTGGATTTGTAGAGACACGATGATTGGCCATCAGTGGAGTCGCCCCCTGCTGGACAGTAGAAAGAATGCAGGTTTAAGGCAGTAATTCTTTGATTTAACATTTGAAACTAGAGGTTATGTCCATTCCTTTATAGTATGTGGTTGACAAAGACCTTGTTGAAAAAAAGCTTTCGTGTTATTTGGATTGTTTGTGGATTCAGGAGAGACAGCAGGAACTAGAACTGTGTAACATGATGAAACGGTAGCAAGGTTAGAGCATATATGCCATTGTTAATATTTGTTCATTTATCACACCTCATATCTGCATTGTAATATTGACCATTGTTATTGCACATTGCAATTCTTTGTCTTTATCTTGCATGCCCATTAAGAGCTGTAGCTTTGGTCTATACACCGCTGTTTGACACATAACAGAAATGGCTCTAGATTGCTGTCGGAGAACAAGTATGCATAAATATATATTCATAGACAACAGCAGAAAAGTGCCACTCTTACCTCAGGATGCACTTCTTTACTATGAGGGCCACTCATGGTGTTTTCCACTCTTTCAGTTCAGGCAATGATCTCCAGCCCGAAGGTTCTCGCTGTAATGTGTGTTTGCTTGACCTCAGAGAATTTGGAATTTGCTCCTTTGTTTTCCGCCTTTCTCCTGTATGTCAATGGTGGTTGTGTATGTGTGTGTGTGTGTGTGTGTGTGTGTGTGTGTGTGTGTGTGTGTGTGTGTGTGTGTGTGTGTGTGTGTGTGTGTGTGTGTGTGTGTGTGTGTGTGTGTGTGTGTGTGTGTGTGTGTGTGTGTGTGTGTGTGTGTGCTCGCTTCAAAGCAAGCTATAAGTTACGCAAGCCACATGTTTGTTTGACGAGTGTTACGCAGTCCAAACTGATTTGGACATTTGTCAAAAGCTTATCTTGTAAGTTGTTAATATTTGTCAGGCTAGGGTACATTATATTGTTTTTTTTTATATATTAGGATAAAAAAATCATTCTTATTTACTTAAACAGCAGAATTAATTATTTGTCAGATTGTGCTTGTTCCAGTTTGTACTCGTTGAGAACAAGGGACAACAAATCTCGCCGGCCTAAGACAGATGGACAGTCCCACTCATCCCTACAGGGTTCACTCTCAAACTGTGGTTAAATGACACAAATAAACACTGGGTGACAGAGAATCTAATTTGCAACAACAACTTTGTACAGTTTTGAACTCCTCACTCAACATTCATTGTGCTTGTTTGGCCTTTTGGACACAAAACTTTCTCAAGTCAAAAGAAAAGGCCTGTTAGAGATTTATCTTTCATGAGCTTGCAGTGATATTTTGAATTTATTTGTCCATACAGATAAGAGTCCTTTGAAAAGTGACAGAATCACATGAAGGAGGCGATGAAATGAAAAGAATTCAAAGTACAGGAGATTAGTTTCTCTCTTCTGATTCATGTCTTTATGTCTGAGCTGTGCATCTTCCTGTCACTGTTTTCTTACTTTCCTGAGCATTCCCACCCCACTCTCTTTGTACCTATCAAACTTTACAGACTGATCCATCAGCAGTCTGTTCTTTTCAGATTGTAAGATACTTCAGGCGAAAGGTGAACATGAAAGCACTTTAGGTCACGCCCTCCAAAAAAGCCTCACTTATTTCCCTGCAGAGCAAGACCAAGGTCTTAAGGGTTTCAGAGCAAATTTGAGGCCGATCTGTTCAACCACCAATGAATTTGACTGCTTAAGACTAACAACATGACAATTCCTGTTGTCACTAGGCGGTGCTATTTGTAGGCCATAATAGAATATTTGCAGAAGGATGTTTTCAGGTAGACACTTTTGCACAACATGCACGTGTGTCCAGCAGATTTATATATAACTTCCTGTTTCATGTTGGACAGTTGAGGCCAAGGCCATGCCCTTTGAGTTTTGTACTTTAATTGATAACTTTTTATGGGTTGGGTCTTGTCTAGCTGTTCACCAAGTTTGAGATGGATCGGATAGGAAGAGTTAATCTAAGTGGTACCCCTGGAAAATAGCCAATAGAATACAACTTTTACTAATGAATTCAAGATGGCAGCCCTGCTGTTAGATCTAAAGTATCTTATGTAGAGCTAATCAAGCCACATGTGCCCCAAGTTTCATACATGTCACTGGGATTAAAGTAACCTTTAGGGGGACCCCTTTTCTAAATTTCAAGGGGGCGCTATTGAGCCATTTTGCCACACTCATGTGGGGGACCCATTATCAAACCTTTATTTTTTAGCCTTGATGAGTATACAAAGTGTGGTGAGCTTTAGTGCATGTTAAAGCCGCCAAATATCCAATTTATTTGGAGTAGGGTTCTCGCTCTCGTATCGGCGCTCGGACCCTAAATATTTCTGCAGATTTCAAAGACAGTGCTTTATTATTTCTTCTTTGTTTTTTGTTTTTTTTTTTTAACATATTTTTGATAACAATTACTAACTCAATACAGTTGTATCAGCTTTTCATGCTGTGTCACACTCAGTTGTTTCCTGTGCTTTTATTTTGAAGGTAAGGCAACATGTTTTTTTTTTGTAATTGCACCATGTGTGTCATGTCAGCAGTGGCCCATCAGAAAACAGTTATTTTCAACTGTCTTCCACTGGCTGACTGTTGGTTTGTTCCTGAAGTAAACCCCTTTCATTACACCTCATTGAAATGTACTTCACTCCAACCAAACAAACACAAACCTCTGACATCCAGGCTCAGACGCCATGAGGACAGTTACACATTGATACTCTTCTGAAGGCAAAGGATTTACTCCTGCCAACATGATATGACTCAAAGATGTGTGAACTGTTTACAAGTAACATGAGGACATGGTCTCATTGTTACTTAAAGCTGTTACTACCCTTAGTGTCCTCACGTCAGGAGGCATCCATTTGTGGTCGATTATAGTTTATTTGGCTGCAGTTTTGCCATGTCATCCATCTCCCTCATCCACCTTTATGGCTGAACGCCTACCTGCTGCGTCCTAACAGCAGGATGTGTCTGAAATCATGCTGCAGGAGCAGTTTATTACCTGCTTGATTTAAAACTCCAATTTAAAAAGCTGAGTAAGTAAGTCCAAGAGCCAGGTTACATTAATCTTCAAATTACTGCACATTTGTTACGCTCATCAGCGAGGATTTTGGATTGTCAGAGCTAGAGCTTTAAAGGGAATTGAAATAAGGAAACCTCCCGAACCTTACTCTCTTTTTTACTTCTCTCTCCCTTTGAACATTGTCGAAAGTCACTATCTGTTGCTCTGTTTTTGGATGTGTTTTGGTATGTTTAGTGATGGACTTTAGGATCAATAGTTGTGTTAGGCCTCCGATTTGCCGTAATAGATGTTGGCATGTGAGCGAGCGTTGACAGGAAAGCCTTGAGGAATCCATCCTGACCTTATCAGTGTTTTGCTCCGTGCCCTTCTGATTGTTTGTCTTTCTGCTCTTGTCCGTTGACGTCGGCTTGTTAACATGCAAAGCTGCTAGCACCCAAACTTACTTTCTGGTCACACGTTGACATTTGAATTAGGGAGAGGGTCTTCGGCTGAAAATAAGTTGATCTCTAGACTTCATTTGGAAACCAGTTCTCAATAAATTCATGGTTTCAGTCGGCTTTTGAGGCAAGATTAGCAAAAATGATCAGAGTGGACACCAGCATTTTCTGAATCAGACATAACAGTTCATTTATTGAGAAAACATCTGTCACTACATCAGTTTATGATTTTAGCCTTTCTATTGCTGCTAGGATGAGTGCTCTTACACTACATGCTGGTCATCCAGGGGCAAAATGGTGACTCATAGCCGTCATTGACAGCACCCATTGGTTTGTCCACTGTCCTCCTGAACCCTTGAGTTCGACTACAAATTGGCCAGTGGTGATTCTAGATTCTGTGGGGGCCCTATAGGCACAAATTAATTGGGGGGGGGCCTCCAACCAGCGTTCATCACCATCATGTGTGCCAGTGTCTGGACGCCTACTCCTCTTGTTTCCTGTTTCTTTTTTCTTTCTCCTATAAACGGATAATATCTCTTCATTTTTCTTTGTAGACTTTCATCTAAAAATTGGGGTTTTCACAGCACTAATGCTGCAACGCTAAGCAGAGCCACAAGTGCTGGTTTCCTACTGTCAAATGCTAAATTTGCACATTTTGAGCCACTGCTGTGGTTTGAAGTTTGTGAGCCCTCAGAGGCCCCCTACTGGCCTGGGACCCCAAGCAGCTGCCTGCCTTGCCTGTTGACAAGCAGTACCTCTGTACATGGCTACCACCATGTTGGCTTTCTGGAGCTGGAAGTGAACATAAATGAAAGGGGGCTGGTCCCTCCAGTGAGGGGTGGTCAAACTTAAAAATAATCAGCCCTACACAGTCTACATTATGAACCAGTTTAACAGATTTTTCACAGACATGTTCAATTCTACTGTAAAGTGGGGCTTTGCACTATGGTGCTGAATGGGGACTGACTCCCTCTTGCATCCAGTCTCCAGTGGCCACACAAGGAACTGCAGTTTTTTGCACTTTCACCTAAGCATTATTTTTGGACTTAGATGTTGCAGCGAGTCTTCAATTTATGCATGGGAAAGTGACAGTGCTATCTTTAAGATACTCACTTTCCCTTTTCCAACCATTAAACCGTCTCATCCCCGGTGAAGCTCCAAGACCCGGTTTACCAACTCATTTTGCACACCTTAACAGATTGCAGGTTCGCTTAACTTCCTCCTCTTCAGGGCGTTACTGATGGAAGATCCCACAGAATTCCTCTGATGGCGTAGATTGGAACAATAGCCCTTTTCAGACTGCCCGTTCAAGGTGTCATATTTGCACCCCTGTGACATCTGGCCTTTACTGTGAATGTCACAGAGGTGAAGTGGTGGGATGAAGTGATCACCCCTCTGTACCGTCTTCAGAGCAAGCAACAGAGAAGACACAGTGGCAAGGCGGGATTGGCGGAGCCAGCGGGGATGAACATTGTTGTGTGGGCATGTCTGGGTGTGTATGTGGAGCTCCCGCTGTTTCTATACACGTCACAGATTAAGACACCAATATTACGCCATCGCTGAATCAATATGAATGCAAGAAGAGATGAGCTTAAATAAAGCGCTGTCGTGGAAATTAAATCTGAGAAGGGCTAATGTTGCTCTTTGAATTGTGTGTTATTGAAGGCATAATGTTCTCACCTTGAAGAATCTGTGGAACTGGCTATTGCTGTGCCATAAAAAGCTATGATAAAATTGATGTGGTCTTTATGAGCCATAAGTAGTCGTTCGTTTTAGCTGTAGACCCAAACTGAAGCAGCCTCATCCGTCAGACATGAGTACATGATTCATTAACGTCCTCCAGCACTTAATAAGCACTCTTATGTGTGCAATAAAGACTTGCTCATATGCAGTGGGCGGACGTGGATATGTTCTTTAGTAGTGATGTGTGAGAACAGTTCAGGCCCTTGGTGTCAGTTACATGGACAGGCATCCTGTGCCTTTTCTAATGCAGTGAAACTCCTCAGTGTGCACATTGTTATTCTCCCTTACAGGTCGTTTTTACAGCAAGCTCCGGACAAGTGAGGATTTTAACAAGCCGGTGTTTTTATCAGCAGAAGCATCTGTGCCTTTCTAATTAGTGTTAAATGACCTCACGTAATAGGGCAATTAGTTAACCAAATAAGTTGTTCCTCTTCTACAAACAGCCAGCTGCAGCCACAACAAGCATTTACTTTAGGATCTGTTTGTCCCCACCACATTCATACTGACTTTTCACTGATCCTCCATCCACTTGATTCCTGCTTGAATCAAGTTGGGTTGAGTGTAAAAGTGTGGGTGGGTGTGGTTGTTAAAGTTGTCATTAGATTTGACCCAATCTGAGGCCAACAGACCCTTCTCAACTCAACTCAACTCAACTCAACTTCAAGTTTATTTGTGCTGAAGGACGATTGGTTTTGTGGCAAGGCAGAACAAAACAGAAAAAAGACAAAAGACAACCTACTGATGCTGCGCTGGTAAGAAGTGGTTTGATCCTGGTTGGAACAAATAATCAACCAACACTTGTACTATTGTGTAGCATTTTAATAGCACATTAAGTAACTGAGGAGAAACTTTTATGATGTCACATCACAAAAGGTTCCTCTTTCATAAGATTATCAAAATAATATTCTTTCAAAGACTGAAGTGCATGAACACTAAAAAAAAACACATCCAGCAAGGCTGGCACTAATTCTCTAAATAACACATTATGTAAAAATGTATTATTGGCAAGTACACTCAGATGAAGCACATATTCTGTAGGGCTGGGAATCTTTGGGTCTCTCACCATTCGATTCAATTTCGATTTCTTGGGGTCATGATTCGATTGGGAATCTATTTTTGATTCATAACGATTCTGGATTCATGATTCAAAGTCTATTTTTTAATTAGTACATTCTTCAGGATCTTTTCCAGTCATCTGTGAGACTGACTCAATGTCTTGCTGCTCCATTTGGTATTCTAATGAATTAAAGAGCTAGCCTTAGCACTTAGCAGGGAGTGATTGATTAGCCCCCCAAAAAACACAGATTTTTGGAAGTTATGAATCAATTTAAAAACCTCAGAAGATAAGAATCTTGATTTTTACATGAATCAATTTTTTCCCCACCACTAATATTCAGGAACCTACTGACATATACACGTACCGCAAGCACACTGCAGGCTGTTATTATCAGAAGAAGAAAAAGTGTGAGGTCATCACCGACCAATAAAGTGACTGTAATAACATAAATGGGTCCACTTTGGCACAAAGAACAGCAATGGGTAAGTTGACTTTGTCGTTTAAACCAATAACTAGCCACCTTTAATATGTTGAGGAATCACATCCACATTCTTCTTGAGCTATTCAAAAAACTATCCAAAGATAAAGACCACAGAGCCTGTTTTCATCCTGCATGGTGTCACAACCAAAGAGACTACCTGTATCATAGCTCCATTATTACAGCCTGTACTACCATTAAACATTACACAACATACATTTGCGCATTGAATGATCAACTTGTAGGTAGATAAAATCAGTGCTTCAGTGCTCTTTGGGCACAAACTCAAACTGTTCTTTGCAGAGCCTCTCTTTACATTATTCCTAATTATATCTTTATGCCCAAACAAGGCGGGTAAACAAACTGAGATCAACATGATGTTTAAGAGTTATCAACAGCTGTAAAGGAGAAATACAACAGCTTTAGAGAATATGTAGTGGCTCTCAAACAATGGTTTGTCTGTGATAAATATGTCAACATGTGTGACTATTTGTCCCGAGCACTTGTTCTCTCTGCCCTCAGTGCTTCCTCTCAGCCCTCTGAATAGGGCGGGTATATGGTAATGATCCATTTATTGGATCCCCTGTGTGATTCTAATCCTCTGAATTGATAGACCAGTGAATAGCATCCTGTCTTAGTTGCTCGTCTCATGTTGAACATAACTGGAGGGCCTCCACTCAAGCGTCAGTGGTCATTGTCCGCGGCTATCAAACACCCATTAGGCCCGGCGCCAATTGCTTGTCAACTTTTGACATTAGTCGCACAACACCCCGTCAGAGAGTTGACGCTGAGTGACACGTTGAAAGACGGCGTCTCCTTCTTCTGCATGAGTGATGTTTCTGTTGATCTCTAAATCACACACCCCCCCATTGTGGATGCACTTTTACCGTCATGCATGCACTTCCTCGCTTTCTCCTCGCTCTTTTTGTTGGGGCGAGCCATTAGCCATATGGTGGCAAACAAGCACAACAATGTGTGCAACAAAACAGAGGCTCCGGAGGGAAGCGCCTGAATTTGAAAAGGGTGTAACTCTGTGAACATGTCGTGGACGGGGCGAAGGAGGTGGGCTTTGGCTGGGCCGGCTTCTCGCTGTGACACGGCAGAGGGCGATGGTGGTGTGTGCGTGGGGGGTTGGGGGGGCATATTGGCAATGTCAGGGTGTAGAGACAGACGAGGATTTGGAAGAGTCAAGTGCCGCTGAAAGAGAAGTTGTTGGTGGTCTGCAGAGTTGCAGCAGCTGCTCCTGAAAACAAACGGAAGAAATAACAGAGAGAGAGAGAGAGAAAGAAAGAAGGGGTAGGTGGGGGTTTGGTTGGGGTTTGGGGGTCCGGTGGAAGGCGTGCAGGCTCCTCACTTGTGGGCTCCTCACTTTTTTTGTCTCCTAGCTTTAATCTGTTGGGAGAAAGAGTGAGGGAGAGAGAGAGAGAGAGAGCTTGGCCATAGCCCATGGGTGCTCCAGACCTCCCCCCGCTTTACTCCGGCCAGCTTAACTAGAAGTTCAGCATCCCCCCCCCCCCCCCCCCCCCCCCCCCCCCCTTTCCCTCCACCTCCAACTCCCCCATCGGCCGTCCTCTCTCCCGCTTACTTGCTCTGTATTCAGCCTAGGTGCTGGAGTGACAACGAGCATTCATTGTGGAGGTAGAGGGAAAAGACTGTGGATCTCTCCTGTGTCTTTTTTTTTGGGGTGGTGGTGGGAGTTGGGAAGGGGGGGCGGGGGGGGGGGGGGGGGGGGGGCGGAGAAAAAGGAAGGAGGAAGGGAGGCCGCATATTCCTGAAATGGTGAAATACGGCAGAAAAAGGGGGGTAGAAGGAGAAAGTAGAAGAGTGAGAGGAGAAAGAGAGGGAGGGGTGAGTAAAAAGTAAGAGTGCAGAGGAGGGGAGGGAGGGAGGGATGGATGGAGGGGAGGCAGTGCTGGAATCACAGAAGGAAGGGAGGGGGGGAGAGTTAGAGGGGGAGAGAGAGTGGGCTACCATGCCGAATGAGCAAGAGAGGCGGAGAGGAAGCAGAGCTCCATCAGATGAAATGAGGTGAAAGTAATTCAGGCATTAATCAAGCCAGGGCAAAAGGGAGGGTATACTGTGTTTTCTCCCCCCTCTTTCGCTGCGGAACTGAAAGGCAAGGTGTGAATGAAGGAGCCTACAGTGGCCAGCAGAGAAGCACCACTGGGTCACAGCGTCAAACCATGTCCGATTCGAACACCATTGCCGCTTCCACCGCAGACCAGGTCAGTTCATGCTGTCATTTTGTTTTTTTTTTTCTCTGTTTTTGTTTTGTTTTTTTGGAGCGAGTGTGCCGATGTCTTTGGTCTTTATTAGCCGTGCTTCACGCCGGCTCAAGCAACCGGAAACATCTCGTTGGAAGAGTTAGAGGGGAGAGTTTCAGTGAGTGAGAAAAAGTGAATGCATCCTGAGTTCCGGTGAGATGTATATTATCTTTAGATCCTGATTCGGAAGTAGTTAGTGGAAGTTTCTAGGAGCAACTGTGTGTGTTTCTTGGACTATCAAGCAACGATTGTTTTGCCTGGAGCTGCCTGGACAACGGTACAGGCTCCTGAAAGAATTGAATTCATCAAGACGAGCTATTGTCTACGCCGCCTTATTTTTCGGTGATCATTCAGGGGGTCTGTGACGACTCAATACCCCCCGCACCACGTGAGAGGGGGACGCAGCTCTTTAAAAACCAGACCACGTGTGGCGGCCCTGAAAAGTTTTTATAAGTAATTGCAGTGGGAAGTCCGGGCAGCGCTGTGAGAGATGGGGTTGGTAAGGAAGTGGGCCGGTCCGCCGTGTGTGTGAAAGAGAGTGACAGAGTGGAAAAGCAGAAGCGTCAGAAAAGGCTGATATTTATGCCCCCCCACCACCACCACCACCACCACTCCTGCCCCTTTCCCCCCCACAAGTGGCTTTAATCGCACACTTTGGCACATACATCCATTGCTCGGCTCTCTTTTTTTTTTTACACTCTTGACTGACTTTGAAACACTTTGAAACAATTAAATCCTCTGATCTGTTCAAGAGAAGATGTACTGTTATTTCCAATATGGCAGGTGAAGACAAAAAGTGTGTGTGTGCCTTTGTTTGCACGTGTGTGTGTGTGTGTGTGTGTGTGTGTGTTGTGTGTGTGTGTGCATCCGACCTTGCTGCCGGCTTATGTTGTTAGCCAAGTCCTTGTCTCCTGTTTCCGATTTCTACTGTCAAGGCTGAGTCAGCTCGCTATATTCTGTCGGCGGAAAAACACAAACACACATTCACAGAAGCATAATGCACAAAAGTTAAAGTTACGAGCACGCAACGCAAACGCTAACACAACAGCTGCTCCAATTGCTCGCACACAAAATTTGAGGATGCATTGTGGGTGGAAGGCTGGAGCTATTTAGAGGTGTGTGTGTGTGTGTGTGTGTGTGTGCATGTGTCAGCACCAGGATCACAGGTGCGATGTGTGTGTGGGAAGTTGGTGTGGCAGCACCACATCATGCAGGTGTGTATGTGTGTGTCTGTGGAGAGAGAACAATTCCCCAAAGCATCCTTCACAACACAGCGCTCTGCAACAGTCCACATGCTAATCCTCAGATTGTGCTCTGTCTGTTTTTCGATTTTGTAAACAAATGCAGCGTATTTTTTCCCCGGAGTTTGACTGACAGGACTGTGCAGGGACATAATTACACTCTGCGGTTGCATGTGTACGGGTGCAAAATGGTCGCCTTAATTACTGACTACAATCAAAGAAATCTCTGATGAATTTAATTGTAATCCTCTCTTCAATTGCAGTGCAGCAGCAACACACTGAAGTCTTTCTTTTTGTAAAGATGTCTGTTTTCAGATTTATTTGGGGTTTTTTCTGCCTGTTTTGTAGAGATAGGACAGTGGATAGAGTCAGAAACAAGGGGACGGAGAGAGAGGGGAATGACATGCGTGAAAGGAGCCACAAGTCGGATTTGAACCCCGGCTTAGAGGACTGCAGCCTAACCACTCGGCCACCAACGCCCTGTAAAATGTCTTTGTAAAGACAGCTCACTATTTAGAATTCATGGGCGTTCTTCAGAGATATCGACTGCAGTTCGTAAACAGAGTTTATGGTGAACTTGACCGAAATAAGCTTGACACCTTTAACTTTGCAACTTCTCTTGTTTTTATCCAAAACGTGAAAACAGAGACAAAATGATTCTGCAGTGAAACATCATCCCGCTCGTATTTCACCCAAAGTGACTCCTTCACTCTCCTCAGAAGACTCTATAAGTGGAAAACAGTTTATCTCTGCAGGCCAGTCGGTATGTTTTGTACTTTTAAGATACCATCAACATTGAAATTCTTCTGTTAGAGTTTGTCAAGTAAGAAAAAAAGGGGTTTAGTTTGTTGACTCGTGCTGTGAACACGAGTCAACGCTCCTGTGATTGTAAGTTGATTTGAGAAGAAAACACTATGTTGTTCATTAATTGAGAGATTTTCTTTAAAGGTAATTGCGTTAGACATGCAATACTGCACTGCTTAGAGTGGTTACCTAAGTTGGGGGCCCGAAGTTATGACGGGGGGGGAAGCAAGGCTAAATGAAAACAGCGCACAACGTTTTGCACTGCAAACGAAGCATGCTAAATTGTGTTAGAGACCTTCCAGGTAAACATAAAGCTGACAATAAAGCTACATCAGATGTCACAACTACTAAAACACAAGACACTATGACGAGTCAGATCTCGCCCTTGCTTGTTTAACGGGGGGGAAGGGGGGGGAATGAAGAGAGCCACACTTCTTCCTTTTGTCACATCTGACATTTGCGAGATCGTTTTCTGCAGTTGCCCCGATCAACATAAAATGCAGGTCAAAGCTGGACCCTGAAAATGAAGTAAGAGTGGCGTTCTCACGGCTGCTCCCCGAACTTGAGAAGCTCTGTCGCACAAAACACGACAAGAAAAGTCATTCAGATGGTCGCAGGACTCAAAGTATAAATCGTAAGAGAAGATTTTCATCTTTTATTTTATTTTTAGTGAGTTGTAAATCATCTGTGTTGAGGTGTGACTGTGTTACGCTTCCTCTGTAAAAGCCGCTTGTTGGATCTTTTAGTTTATTGTCACAGTTGCTTCTTATTTTTTTTTGTAGAAAATGTACGAGGTACCTTCTGAAAATATAGGAGTTTGTTTGCAAAGGGCGTGACTGACCGTGTGTTAAGAGTATATCGATATATGTTGATGGTCAGGAGACATGGGCGGGTTTGAAAATATTTTAATCTGCCCAGGAGGACCCAGTGGAAAAAATATACCTTCAGACAATTATTTAACAGATATTCCAAAATCAATGGAATATTTTTGAGTAATTCTGCAGTGTCCTTGTTTAACTTTCTTACTTTTTAACCTGTAACATTTGAGCACATTTTATCCCGATACCGCTCTATGTGTCTAACTCCAAACACAAATCAGAAAAAGGTTGAGCTATGGTTTGCGTTTTCAAACTGTCTGTTCTTATATCTGCCACAAAGAGTCGTGATGTCTTCAGAATTAGCTCAGGTCCTTATTTTTAATGTATCCTTCTACTGGCAGGAGGAGTCTTTTCAATGTGAAATATGTACTCTTAAATGTTGATGTCCAGAATTCGAAGAGATCAAATCATAATTTATTTTCTTAAAAGTGAAAATCTGAACTATTTTTTTTAGTAAAGAAGAATGCCGTTTTTTAAAGACCTGAAAGGATCGCCAAAAACTAGAACTGGAAAATTTCAAAAACCCGCGTTGGGTTTGTTTTCTAGACTGAGGTGCCGACTGTGCAGATACCGCTGAGCGTCCACAAACTGTGTTCTCATGCTCTGTTACCCACACGTCACCTACAGAAAGTGAGGAAATGAACTGGCCGTTCTAAACCGGTTCAATCTCCACACCTTCACAGTCCAGCTCAGCACTTCTCTTGTTGAAGAGGAATTTCAAATGATTTGGAAGTAAATTATTTAATTTTATTGTTTTCTGATTAAAATTAAAAAAAAACACTTAATTTGGCTGCAGTTAAGCCATCCATAATATAAATTATATTCTGTGCAGGTTGCGAACATTACGATATGCCTGCTGAATGTTATACTACTAAATGTGACGCTTTTGTCAGGCTGCGATTAAAAATGTCAACCAAACATGCATTCAAGAGCAAAATAGATTTTTAGTGTATTTATACTAAGAATCTTATATCTTTACATTTAATAAAAAATTCCAAATTCCTTGACACAAATGGAGCGTATATCACTGCCCCCTCACCGTGATGTCTGACTTCACCACAGATACTTCTCTTTGAAAATAACCCAATGTCCCGTCTCAAAACTACTTTTCTTTTCTAAAAAAAAAAAAAGAAAAATCCAAGTCCCAATCACTGCCCTGCTCCTTCATTTCCTCTGTCATTACACGGGTCACCTCCTTCTCTCTCAGCGGTGGAGCGACCTCGCCGTGATGGGACAATAGTCTGAGGTCATGTGTGATTTAAAGCCATGCTTCACTAATAATTGGACTAATTAGGAGTTCAGATGGATCTGGTAATTTCTAAGTGAGTGCTGGTGATCGGCTTTGACACGGTTTCACTGAAAGAAGAGATCAGATCAGATATAATGTCATTATCCAATCATCAGCAGCAGCCATTACTTTGACTTCAGGAAAAAACATTTGTTTATTGTTGACATGTTAATGTCGTGTTTTTGTATTTATTTAACTGCACATCTGTAATCTCCATCAATATGAGAAGATTAGGCTGGATTGATCACTTGATTCTGTTATCCTTTTTGAATGTCAGTCTGAAATAGTCCTAACTGAAAGGCTGTAACAGACTGAACTAAATTATTGCTTTTCATATAAGCAGATTTTCTAGATCATAGAGTGCCGTGCCAAGAAGCTAATGAGGCCTCTTGTGGAGAAAAGTACAAATTCCTCCGCTGCGCCGGCATTCATCCAACACCTATCTTTTCTCTTTCTGTCTTCTTTAAGAACATATGAAGACATACTTAGCCTGTCTGCCCTGCAGGCTGTCACGGTTTCAGTATCGCTTTATCACGCTGTTGGATACGTTCTCCTAAAATAACCCTCATTAGTTTTTAAACATAATGAACAGAGCATGTGCAGAGTCTTAAATCCAGAAAGTGTGTTGCTGAACTCCATTACTAAAAGGAGTTGACCGTAAAAAAACATCCAAAGATGTCATGTTTAATATTATGGTAGATGCTAATATATATTTAGTACATGACATCTATCATAGGAAGCCAGCAGGGGCCCACACACACACACACACACACACACACACACACACACACACACACACAAACTCATCCATCTAGGTGCAGGTGTTGTATTTTATGGAGCAGAAGTGCGAAGTAGCTGTGTTTACTCACTGCACCAAGGCTTAGCAAGCAAGGGAACAGACACATGTGGAAAAGAGAGACAGGAATAGATAAGTGTGTGTGTGTGTGTGTGTGTGTGTGTGTGTGTGTGTGTGTGTGTGTGTGTGTGTGTGCCCCTTGTCCATCTCCCCATGGTGTCCAACCCTCAGTCTCTCTCTGACTTCACTAAGTTTAGCTTGCGGGCTCACAGCTGCCTCTAGATGCACATCGTAATACAACACATCACACAGCAAACTACGGCGCACGGTTGGGTGCACAGATCATTACAAGCTTGACTGATAACTAAGTCGACTGATAAGTTAGTTGGATGAATTGCTGACCAGTTCGCTTGAGCTAATGGGACGACTGACGGTCAGTCTGCGTTAATACAAGGCAATAGTCCCTCTCGCGCAGCCAGTTCAAGACGTTACGCCTTGTTGTCTGTAAAAAGTTTCCGTTGACAGCAGAGGCAGCAGAAGAGAATAGCGTCTTGGGCCTCTCTCTTGCAATAGGCTTTGTAAAAATCACACATTTGGACACTAGTGTTATGGTGTGGTTCAGTGTAAAAGTCTAAAGGAAGCGTAACAGCAGAGGGCTCATGTTTTTGGCGCCATAAAACTTAAAGAGCTACTTAAAGCACTTGCAATTATAACTGACCTCAGGGTTAGGGTAGTGAAGTGGGAGGATATGCTTTATGCAGAAGCACTTGAAGTTTTGTTGTTCCTCAATTTTTCAAATCAAACATTTTAGCACCCTGAATGATTCAATGATGGAAGAGATATATGTTGTAGCAAATAGTTTCTATTACTCCCTATATGTCACCAATGTGCCTCAGCCACAGTTGAAATAGAGAGGAAGCCTTTCAGAGGTGCAGTTCAGAGCTCTTGACTACTGAAAGTGTAAACACAACACCCAGCCGACTGTGCCCAAATAATCTAAACAAGAAGCAGAATCTGAAAAATAACACAACATTTAACAAATAAACTACTGAATGTTGGAAAACAATCAGTTCAACTATGAGACTTAGAGTTTAAATGAGAAAATAAATAGCACTCTAATACCTGTTTGTTCATTATAAGGATAATGCTCATAATATGATTAGCTTAGCTTAACACAAAGGCTGGGCACAGGGTAACACAGCTTGCCTAAATGTCCTAAGGCAAAATAAAAAGGATAGCCAACCAAAACTATTGTAACTAACTGAATGATTTGTTCCATGTTCCATAAACTTTATTAATCTGTGAATGTAAAAGGATCAGTGCATATACAGTTAACATATGAAATGACGTCCGTGCTCAAGTACCGTGGTAGAGTAAGTGTCAACGAATGAGAAAGAACAAGATGAACATGGAAGCTTAGAGATGTGTATAGTGGGAAATCGTATTCTTAATTTGTGGTATTTCCTCCTGGATGTTTGGTAGTCTGACAGGGTAGATGTAAGGGTTATAAAATGGATCCAAAAGATATCAATATTTGAAAAAGATTTTGAAAAAAAACCACTGAAATACGAAACTGTGGAGGCATGGCCTCTGAAGGTGCCTCTCACCATAAGGGTGCTAAAAATGAGGGTTTCGGACAGCTGCTGCAAGCCCGAAGGAAGAGAGAGGCAGACTGACCGAGAGTTAATGAGGTCAGACCTTGAGGCGTTTCAATGCTGAGCATTTTATCGTAGGTTTTATGGCAAAAAAAATTTCTTATCTCGCCGTATCTTTTGGGATGATATCTTGTCATTCTTGTCTGGCTTGACGGTAAAATAACGAGAGGGGGATGTCAGAGTTGACAGAGCCGTCAAAACATCTGCAATAAAACATGAACATACATATTGGTTAGTCATGCGTTACTTGAACCCCATGCCCCATTTCACAACACTGAGCAGAAGCAAATCCAACTGCTCATTCGCTATCACTCAACGGGCTTCAAGAGCCACCTGGATAACATGCGTCACAGCAGGAGGAGGCCGCCATTTGGCAAATTATAAATGGCTGACTCTGCATTTCATGATACTGGAAAAGTGGAAGAAATAGTGTTTGCAATATGCAAGAAAAGGTTGTGAGTAAAATGCACTTATGGCTGGGTGACACAGTGGTCAGTATCTAGAGTTACCCTCCTCAGGCAAAAACAGCCTTCTGAAGAATGTCAGGGTCAAGACAGGGGTGACTTGCCCAGAGCCTTTAGTGGCACAGGGCAGCTTTTTCCAATCTGAAGCTTTCGACCACCAGGACTGACATGGATAGAGTTTTTTTTTCAAACACGAGGACTTGTAACGAGCAGGCCTGTTTGCATATATTCAGACCAAAAGTTAGAATAATGTGATAACAAATAAAGAAGAAACAGACAAACAAACGTAAGAAAGAAACCAAAACTTTGGACAGATATCTAGCATTGCCTCAACTGATTCCACAGTCATGGTGGAGTCACCACTCAGTGTTTGTCATCATGCAAGGTGTTTGCACAATCTGATCATACATCTGATTTTCTTTGGAGCCTGGACCTTTGACTGTACCCCACTGGTGTGGTTACCCCCTTTATTCAAGTTCCTGGAACCCTTCATTATGAATCGGAACTAACTGTTCTTTTGAAAGGGCTGCAGACCTGCCTTCCTCTGGGAAATGGCAGTAAGCCATGTCAAATTCAGGCTAGTGAGGTGCTAAATGGACTTCTGTCGCTGTGAGGTTTTAGTATGGAAGGTCGTTTTATTGATAAGAAGTGTTTAGCTTTGAGTATTTCCCTGAAATGAGGTTATAACTGAAGTGCCTGAAGGTGTGAAGGCTCTTCAATGCTGCTGTATCGTGCCTGACAATAAGAGTCTTAAGTCTTATCAAGGACAATAAGCACTTATATCCAACTATTTAAAAAACTGCCTGGAGGAAACAATGCATGATGAAGAAAAGCAGACCTGTGTTTTGAATCTGCACTCACAAATGTTCCTTTCCTTAAAAACCACTTTCTTCTAAAAAATCCTAAAAACTGTTTATTATAAATCACATTTGCTTCTCCGAGGTTATAAATATTTATGAATCGGAGTGTTGCCTTTTCTTCACTTAACAGCCTCTTTGTTTGAAAGGGCAAATTCATTTCAAAGCCCCCCATGTTGCACACAAGTTCTTGCTGCAAAGTAGCTGCAGGCGCTCTCCACTTACCGGGCTGACTTACTGACCTACTCGTCGTTGTTAAAATGCACATTTTCATTAATTTGATTTGAAGTATCTCTGCTGTTTTGAGGCCTGTTTGTTAGTCTCAGATTGTGTGGGAGAACGCTCGTGCTCCAGGAGAAGCGTAACCACCGACTCTGCCCACGTTGCAGAGGCTGACTGACAGTGTTTCTTCTTCTTTTGGAGACATTTCAGTCTGGTTTATTGCTTAAGCTGTCACGCTTCAGTTGATGAACAGTCATTAGCAGGTAGAGTGAGTGAATCATGCATCACAGATACTCATTAGTAAGTGCATTCCTACACATTATGGGGCTTTTTACATTCATTTAAGACAGCGTATATTAGTCTATAAAGAATTAAATATGATCCATTATGATGTTCCACATTTATATACCAACATATAAACTGTTACGATGTTGGATGTCCATAATAAACCTCTGAATGTGTTTCCTGCTGCTCTGAACGAGAACTTTGCGAGACTTGGCCAGAACCTGACGTCACGTTCTGTCGACGTATTAGAGCAAAGCATGGAGCAGAGTTGTAGAACACGCCCACCCCGGCAGCTCTTTCAAAGACAAGCCCACCCGGGAAGCTCAATCAAATGTCCCTGTGACTGCAAACAGAGCCGGTCAATCAGAGGAAAGTGAAAGACAGCAGCTGGAATGAACTGTTTCAGGTAAAGGCTGAAATTAAGGAGTATAAGATAAAAAATAATGAGTTTTTTGCAACACCACTCAATATGTGTCCTAGATTGACATACATTAATTAATGGTGAAAGTGAGTATGATAGATCTCCTTTAAACAATAGCAGCGGCTCTAAACTAAGGTAAACTAAGGTAGCAAAGCGAAAAGAGATAGAAACTACTGGTTTTATTCCGGCACTCAAAAGCCCTATTCAAAGGGATTATTATTACCTGGGGACGCCTGATAATTTGGGAATAGCCCACTCACTAGTCAGTTCATTTACATGCACAGTAAGGTCAAGCAATGGTGATAGCTCGATGAGAGTCATTCAATTGGACTACGGTCCTTGTCCCAGTGCACAAGCACAGAAGACATGGACAACTTTACCGCTCTTTACATTTAGTAAATACACTATGCTTTGTGTTTTATGTAGCTGAGGAGCAGACTTCAGTTTTTGGATACCTCGTCCAAGCAGTGGTGACCATTGAACTGATATTGGTTTATTCATTTTATGTTCATTAAGGGATGTGGAGGAACAAGGGACCAGTTTTAAATTGCATGTTTTCAAGTATACAGACTTAGTCAAAGGTGGCTTGACAACACAAGTGAGTATAGATCTGGCAGTGATGAGAAAGACGGAAGCAGCTTTTATACGCCACAGTATCCCTTTACTTCAGGTATCTTTAAACTTTCATTGAGGCTTATCAAGATTTCTGATAAAACATTTAAACAATCCCAAAAAACAGAAAAAAAACTATTGTGTTATGTAAACAGACTGATTGGCTTTTTTTTTGCCCTGGAGGAGCTCTGAGTAAAATGTTATAACTTTGGCAGCTTCAGTATGTTTGCAGATTACTTAGCAGGTTATTTTTTGGCAAACATGTCTTAATACTGTTAGTTTCCTTGATGAGATTTTAACAGTTGCTCTGTACAAAGCATAGAAAATGATGTAAGTGGGAAAACAGAAGTACACATATTCTCTGAGCTATACGTTATCAGTTAGATGGTGGTTTTTGATTCCAAACATTAAAGGATATATAGTTACAAGTCAACCACAAAATGCAGCATGACTGCTGTGCAGAGCAGAACCTTAGTTGTTATTTAAAATCTTTATAAAAACGCTTTATTAGAACAACCCACCATTATTGAGTAGGTAGATTCTGAGGTGCTTCTCTGACCTGCACACGTTTACAGTGCAGTGTTAGTGACTTGTGTGAAAGAAGTGTAAGTTTAAGCAAAACTGAGTAAAACGAGGCGAGGAGAAAAGGCTGATGAGGCTTAATCTTCAGCTTTGTCATGGATTTGTAGGAAGCAAGAAGCAGCGGAGAAAAGAGCTGATGATGAGGCTCATGAGGAAGCATGCACGCTCACCGTGTTAGCAGGGAAAACCTCACGGGGGGGGGGGGGGTGTAAGGTTTGTCGAGGTTGCACGTGTGTGGTGTGTGTCTGTGTGTGTTTGCACAGTCTTGTTGAAGCAGCATATTTACGTGAAGAGAATTTAGGGCAAAATCCACAGAGATGATTCTTGTTAATGTTGCCTCCAGTGAAAAAGGCTAAAATAATGAGGAGGAGAGGTGGAGAAAGATGGATGATGGAGGCTGATGTGTGTTTGTTTTTCAAAGAGGGAGACATTGTATATAAAAATCAATAGAAACAAGAGGAAACAAACAAACCCATTGTTTGTAACTTACCATAAAGAATATTTTCCCCCTAAACTAACTTTTTTAACTTGTATAAATCTTCCTATGGTTTCCTTTAGTCAATGACATCTCATAATATGCCGTTAAAGGAAGTGTTGTAGGAAACCTATGATTTAATAACTCTTGCTCTCCAGTTAATCATTTTGTGTTATCAATGGAGGATAGCCTGACATTAACCTCATTCCTCTGGGCTTGTAATGCATATACCATTTTTACACACTATGGTGTGATTGGATGTGTACACTATGCATGTAGTTTTTTAATGGCAATCTTTGAAAAGGCTAAACAGAAACGGTCCACAGGTGCTGTATTAAGCGGAATTTGCGGTCTAGAAAAATTAGGTCAATGGGGAAATGTAAAATACTGCTGTTCATTGAGTGTCAGCTTGAGGCTGGCTCCAGGAAGTCACACACACGCCACAGCCAAAAAAAAACAGTTTTTACAGCAGAAATAAACATGTTTACAGCCAAAACACCATAGGTCTGAGTAGTTATTGTCATCATGGGCACACAATGTCTGTTTTGATTTTATGAACGAAACGTGTTATCCAGAGTTAGATGTTTTATTTTATATCTCTTGGTGTAAGTTTTCCTCCTCTCGGAAGTCTGCGTCTGAACTCCAAGCAGAAGTCGATGCCAACAATCAATTAGTAAAGTTAACCAATGTTTACTGTCTGTTTTTGTTGAAAATGTTGCCATAGCAACAGATCGTTACAAAGTTAGTCTCAAGTAAAGGTTGATAACGTCCCATACAGCCTTAAATGTAGTATTAGTGAGTATATCTTCCTATTTGCACTGATCTGAAAGCAGAACCTTTTAGCCTCTTTTAAAATCTCAGATCAAAAATGGCCTCAGGTAAATTGTCAAGTGTAAATAACAACCGTGCAATGCTAGCGGTGAGTAACATTAACCGAAGCTCGCAAAAATGTCCACACGTCAGAAACATTGTGAAGACTTTATCCCCCTGCTGTAAGAGGGGTTCTTGACGTGGGCCAATTCTCAAGTGAAGGAAGCAATAGTGTTAGAACATCTCTGTCCACAATGCAATGAATCGTTTTAGCTCTGCAAACATCAGAAAAACCATAAAAACAATTTCAATTCCTTTCCACAGCTGATGTCGTGGAAATATTGCAGCCTGAACTCAGTATTCACACATCATTGGCTCGCACTACTGGCCATATTGGATGCCAGCACTTTGTCTATGCTCTTATGCCCACTGAAACATATGCGTGTTATGTGTGCGTGCGTGTGTGTGTGTGTGTGTGTGTGTGTGTGTGTGTGTGTGTGTGTGTGTGTGTGTGTGTGTGTGTGTGTGTGTGTGTGTGTGTGTGTGTGTGTGTGTGTGTGTGTTTAGATGAGTGGGAGTGTGTTCGGGGGGGGGGGGGGAGAAGGATGCAGGTGAACAGCTTGCGAGGGCCAACAGTTCCGCAGGCCAGTCTCGCGCATCACTTGACAGCCATACCCCATGAAGGCCTACGCACAAATGAACTTGTTAAGCAAATGAGTGAACAAGCGAGGGAGGGTGGAGAGGGGGTGGAGGACCGGGGATGGTGCACACGGCTGCAGCAGCAGCTCCGGCTGTAGACCTGTCTGCGTGTCTGCACACATCCGTCCATCTCTGCTCCTCATCGTCTCCGTCTCCCAACTCGTTTCTTACTCCACTTCTCCGTCACTCTGTTTTTCTGTCAAAGAGTTCTCAGTAACCGTCTCTATTTCAGTCTGTCTCTTCCGATTCTCTCTCTCGTTCATTTGCGTTTATGTAATCCTATTGTTGTATTAGAGAAAGGCCTATTTCTGAATTACAGTGGGAGATTATCTCCATCGTGACAGGGTGCTGTCATCCTGCGCTCAAAGACAATCGGCAAGTAAGAGGGACTGTCACAACAGATTGGTCCTCTATGTGGGGTTGAAGTGGTTACCGAGCCATAATAATAGATTCATGGTGTTTTCATGGATCCTGTAGGCAACCGGCACACTGAGACAGGACTGAAGAGCCGGGGATAATAGTGGAATCTGTGATTATGCTTTTTGAAACAAAACTCTCAGATCATAACCGCTGCATGCACAAATGTACACACATAAGAAGGATAATCTAAACATGAATACCTAAACATATGTATTCAGCTGTATTCATACATGAGTGCAGGAAATGTCCAATCCCAGTGGATTAAAGACATCAAAAGCTCCCCCCTGCTCCCCTCTGCCCCCAACCACACCCAGCCTTGGTGGCCCTTCTTGGCCCTTCTTAACCCCACCCCCTTCCTTTTTTTTTTACAAAGACGTCCACACAACTAGCCCACCTCCTCCTCCTCCCCCCCCCACTCCTCCCCCCCCCCCCCCCAGGGAAGGCATTTGAGGATTCCAGCCTGGTAAGTTTTGTGCTATAAGTATCACGAAGGTGAGAAGTTGGTCAGTCACTAGGCTTTTGGGACTATTTGAGAGGCTGATGCTGTTCTTGCATCAAGTGTCTCACCATGGAGAATTGTGTCAAGGTAAGAAGCTGAATGCTGAATGGTTGTGGTGCAGGTACTTCAGTGATTGTAGTTTTTAAATGACCTATACTGGGTTGTTTAATGAACTCGTGGATATCAAGCTTTGGAAAAGGCTTGATGAAGAGATTAATTTAATGAACTTTGATCGTTTGGTTTTCTTGTAAAATCTCTAAGTATCACACAGCAAATTAGAAAATATTTCCTGAACATTTCAGTTTGACGGACTTGTTTTGAATGTGTGCTTCTGACTTTGGTACAAACTGTCCTCCAAACTTCTGTGTTTGCCTGAATGACCTACAGGTCTGATTTTCTAAAAGTTTGGTTCTACTTATGTATTGGCTAATCTTTTGACATCCCACTGAGCAGTAACCAATGTGACCAACCAATTTGTTGCTGCTTGACCCCTTGTTTTCATGTCTGAGCTGAGTATATTTTATTGATTGACAGATTGACATTTTGACACAGTGTTTCATGCTTATTTCTGTTATTGATCCAATGACAAAAGTTTGCAGTTCAGATCTGGTACAAACAAAAAGTGACCTCAAATTCCTCTTTGAGTGACTGTTTGTGATCAGGGTACACTTCTACTTGTGGGAAATGCTGCTAAACAGAGACAAATTGAATGGGATCGCAGCCAGACAGCTAGACAAGAGAACTCTGGAGGTTATTTGCATACTGGATTAAAACTACCAAGTGAAACTCGACAGAAGACCGAAATGTTGGAAAGCAAGTTGTAAAACACGATGATGAGCCACAGAGGATTTGGACTGTGTTTAAAGGTTCTGATACGTCCCGGATTTCTTGTATGCTTTGGTAATTTACATCTGTTTTTTAGCGCTTTGCAATTGTGAACATTAAGGATGGACGGTTTCTAAGCAAGGTGAATGGAGGGCCTCATCTGCCGGAAAGGGCTGAGGTGCCTTGGGTACAAGCCAAGGTTGATACGATACCAGATTTTTAAATCTTGTTACGATTCTATTAAAAGTCAAACGATTTTGATACCTGTTTTTTTTTTTTGGGGGGGGGGGGGGGGGGGGGGGGCTTTTCTTGCCTTTAATGCAGAGATAGGACAGTGGATAGAGTTGGAAACCAGGGAGAGAGAGCGGGGAATGACATGCGGAAAGGGGCCATGGGTGGAAGTGAACCTGGGCCTACCGCTCGAGACGAGAGTCTCAATACATGGGACGTGCGCCCTAACCATTGCACCACCAGTGCGCCCCTCAATACCTGTTTGATACTGTAGCTCAAAGTCCTAAACCCTATAAATTTGATAATTTATAGATTTTAATGACCAGAGAGTGCAAGCGAACTCCTGCACACTGTCTAAATTGAACAAATATGTGGTTCAATTAAAACAGGGCTCTCTCTCTTTCACTCACGGCAGATTTAGCTGATTTATGTTCCGAACACCTAAATCCAGAGGTTGAGCAAAGATCCTGGTGTCATAGAGAGGGATAATGGCAGACACTTCTGAAAAGTCTCCTCTCATATTAGAAGTAGTTTTGTGAAGAATGAAGTTCAAATGCTTCGGACCTTTCCTCTCTGCACGCCTGGCCAGTTGTAACTTGAAGAGGAATTACTCGAGGGATTGTCAAGTTTGTCTGCCTGTAAGAGTTTGTCTGAAATGTCCGACAAGCCTGACATTTTTGTCATTTCTAAAGTGAAAAAGATTCTGGGATAAAGAGGTTTCAGGTTCTGTTTGAGCATTAAACAAGCACTTGAAGTGAACTAAAGCTTTAACCGTTTCCAACCGTGTTCGGGGGGAATCGTCATGCTGCTTGTTTACTCAGGGAGTATCCAGGCAATGCATTCACCTTCACAACACATTTTTCAAAAAACGCATTTACAACTTTACAGTTCTGATACGATTATCCGAGGCCTCTATGCTACTTGCTTTTAAAGAATAAATACACAACGGACAGATGCAACATGAGCAGTACTGTTCACGTGCTTGGCTTTTAGTATTAAGTATTTTCTGTGCGGAAATTAAAAGTCACCTCCACCAGTGAACAGATCAGTGTGAATCATCAATTTTCTCTCTAAATAGGGACATGCAATGTGTTTGATAAGTCGACTAAACGAATACACAACACAACATTTTAATAGTCATCAGTTTAAATGTTATTTATGAATTCATCATATGACAATCAACATACTGCTAAATTTATAAGAATAAAGAATAGATCAAATTAACCCTCAAAACATGCCTGTTTGGTTTGTATTGACATGTAAAGGGTTAAAATGAAAGATGCCAATTAGTCAGCCTTGTAGAATTTTCCAACTCTTTCCAACTCAAATATTTTACCTTCATCTGTGTTATTAGTGTTCCCCCTATAAAGTTACAGAGTGCTTAGTCAATGTAATTCAATGAGTGAATCAAAGTTTAAGAGTCACTGTTTGCTACTGGTTAAACTACATATTCATATGTTGATTTGATTTGTTCAACAATGCTGGTTAAATGCAGTGTCTAAGCTGCAATTCAGCCCCCCACCACTAGCTGGTGCTCTAGCTCTGGCTAAGGGGCCTGCTCTCCCTGGCTCTAATGCATTGATATAAACCAGCACAGTGGATGAATGGCATTGTTAGGAGCTGTGAGGTTTGGCAGTATTGTTTGCGCTAGAAAATAAGAAAGAAAAGTTTTATGCAACATTTATTTTTCCTTTTTTTTGTTCATTTGTTGTAAATTAATGGAGGAAACAATAAGATAAAATACATCAATGCTCTGCTGAGGTGGTGGGAGGTCATGTTGGAGTGTTGGGCCACCGCGCCAAAAGAATGGTGGAGGAAACACTGAAATATGTTTGTTTGCAGGCTTACTTTCTTTGGTTTCTCCTCCAAATATTCCAACATCATCATCATATTTTGCTGTTGTCTATAACTGACATCCTGAGCCTTTAAAGTTCACGTGGGGAATCGCACATGGTGTTCACATAATTTCAAAGGATAAAGGAATTCAGAGTCCTTACGCACACACAAGAGTCCTTCGTAAAAATTAGAAAATCAAACTACCAGACGTTTGTTTTGGAGCCAGAGATTACTGACTTTGCTTAGCGTCTTTCTCAATGACTTATGTGACCTTAGAGTGACCCCTCGCGTCTGGGCGGTAAACTATCCCACCCTTCATCTCATAGGGCCCGACTTTCTCTCCTCCTCCTCTTCCTCCTCCTCTCTCCTCCTCCTGACACCCCATCCATTGGTATCAATTAATCAGCCGTGGAGGGGGACTTATTCAGTCCCTGCCCAAAGGGATCCTTTGGTATGTGGCCCCAATGGAAGCAGGTTGAGAAGCCATGGTTGACACTGTCTTTAGGCCTATTACTCTCACCTCACAGCCCACTCATAAAGAGAGCTTTGAGCAGTCTGTTTTTGGGGGGATCCGGTGGGCTTTTTGTTCCATAACAGCCGAGTGGATTCAGTCTCTGTAGACAGACGTGTTTACTAAACTCTGCATAGGTGGAGCGAGGGAGATTACGTGTGCCACTTTGAATAACTGAGACCAGATTATTGGCCGGGGAAAGTCTTTCCAAATGGCAACATGTTTTTCTGCTCATCTCACTTTGGGTGTTATTTTCAGCTAATTGGCTTACTGGAATAACATCTCAATGGTGGCTATTGTAGAAGAGTGTTTAAGAGAGACTGCACACTTTCTGATTGCATGTATATGTATGGTTGTTATTTGAATTTAAGGGGGTTGATTATTAAGCCTTGACTGAAAGAAAACATTTATGTAAAGAGGGAGGAAGAGAAGTGTTAATGCAAAGATGAGTGAAAACTAAGGCTGTTACAATACCTCAGGTCACAATTAATATAAATATAATTCAAAATGATGAGACCAAAACAAATTTGTTAAACAGCAGAAGGTGCTACCTTTTGGCTTTTAATCGGATAAGAGAGGCGTCCAGACATGGCAGTAGCAAGTGACGATTTTGACGTTGAGAATGTGTCTTGTTTCAAAGCGAGGGGGTTGAGGAAAGGTGAGCGGACAAGACAAAAACAGGGCAGAGACTGATGAACGCCACAAATGGCACAACCAACATGAACATGTTGGAAGCACTTCTGATTAAGAACGGGACAAAAACATTTACTCGGAGAAACAAGGCCAAATGTTGATTTTTCATATCAATGGAGATTGATAAGCAACACACTTAACCTCAAGGTGCTCCCACTGCTTTCTCAGCGGCGTGTGAATGTGTGTGAATGTATATGAATGGGATTAGTTACTTCTGATGGTCACTTTACACAACAACATACCATCAGTGTGTGAATGTGTTGGTGTGACCTGTGGTGTAAAAAAGCTTTGAGTAGTCAGAAGACTAGAAAAGAGCTATACACCACATACCATTTACCATTTTTGAGGCAGGTTTATTGTTATTTCTTTGTTTATTTTAAATACAAATTCATTTTTCTACGATAATATCGTAGAAAGAAAGAAAAAGTGCATTTTTCATTTCATTAATACAACCTGCATTAAAAATATTTACTTATATTCATAAAAACAATTAAGAAAAATCTAAACTGGAATTTTTATTATGAGAGAATTGAATGATAAAATCACATTTATTCATGAATTGACTTTATATAATATAACTTCTTAATTAAAGCTTCTTCATTAAAATAAGACCCATTATTGTGATATGTATGGTGTTACGTATTTGAGAAATGCAATGGACCTGATTGAAAGGATCGGACAAGTTTAAAAGCATCCATTCCTTTGTTTTCCCTCTGAACAGTTCAGTCTGAAGCCGATATGTGAGCGAAAACTGCTTCCTCTGCACACTCTGGTTTGTTTTATTGTCAAGAGACTCTCATGACTCCCGCTGAAGCAAATAAAGGCATCAAACTGCGGTCCCTTCCACCTTCAGCAGAGCTCTGCATGACACTCAAAATGCTGTGTGTTGGGATCAGGTTGCATTTTGGGACTGCCTGTGTGCATGCAAATGACTCCCTGATAACTTTAAAGGTCAACACTCTGGAGTGTGCAGGTATAGCATAACAAACAAATATCTAGATTTCAGCAGAGTCACTCGATACTGCCCCCCCACATTCATCATCTCCAGTCATATCACAATGAACACATTAGTATTGTCATCCCCTAAGAAGAAGATTTATGATCTTACGGTATAGATGAGATAGATATCATACCAGATGAGAACTGCAATCAATCTCAACTATATCCTGACTAAATCTGAAAAGACAGAATGAGACACCTTATATAAACATACAAGACCCTTACCCCCCCATAGTGTTTGGACGGGTGTCACCAGTCTGCCCTAACATGACATTTCCTGCATATCCTCCTCACCTCGCCTCTTTTTAGACAACAATCCCTTTTATCTTCCCACGTCATCCAGCACCATTGCCATTCAGAGTGATTGTTGCCAGAAGCAGGAGTATTTGTCAGATTGTTTTGGCAGCAGTTCTTCCATGTGACCATGGCTCACCTACGCCTGTTTTTAAACTCAATTAATGAAGTCACATGCTAGAACGTTACATAACACAGTTTGTTTGAGGGTACACATGGTTGTTTAACAAAAAAAAAAAAAGGTTTGGATCAGGTGTGATCTTTTGCTCATGCTATCCTTATCCACATCCACAATCCCATCTGGATTAATGATTTCTATCCCATGTTCTGTAATCATATCTACTACACTGATGGTTTATTGATAGAAATCGACCTCAGTGCAACCTTCTGCTTTTGATTGTGTGTTTGTGAATAGATCTATTTGTGAGGATTGCATACACTTGTGTCTATGTGTGTGTCTTAATAGTCCATATGCATATGTGCATACTCGTTCAGTAGACTCCTCTTACGTCATATACGTGTCCAATGACAGCAGTGTAATTAACTGTGGAAATCAGGCGTGAGAGGTGCATCCCCGCATGTCTACGATGTATTAATTTCACGCGTCCAAATAATTCCTCCAGCAACCATTTTTAACCCTTCAAGTTTTTATTTCTGATGCTTTCTAGTGATCACATTTCAACCTGTTGTTGCATAGACACATATTTATTGAGACGATTTTAGCTTAAAAAAAAAAAAGAAAGCACCTCACATAATTTGGGGAAGACTTGCTTTTGGAGACTGAGGGAGAGAGCAGTGAGAGAAATGTCATGGCTCTTTAGGAGGTGTCGCTTAATACGATTCTTTCAGACAGAAGACGGCACACACAGTCAGCAATTACAAGATATTAACGGATCACATTTATTATGAGACCTTTGCAGAGCTCTGCACTCACCCTGAACAGACTTTTAATGCATATTTCTGAAAGCTCAGGAGCATATCTAATGAAATGTGTGACAGGTGCAAATATTAAAGGAACTTCTATTATCTTTTACAGTTAATCTTCACTTGTCTGCTCTTTCGGTATAATGTCCAAACCTTCAGTGTGGGTCTGTTTTGGCCATAAGTGAAAGGAAAGCTTGTATTTCTTGGTGCTGTTCAGTGGACGGTGTCTCTTACAGACATGTCTGCAGCTGTCAGGAGCCGCCGTTTTTTCAAGGTTCTTGCTGCTGTCCGTCAATGTGGGTGTGTGTGTGTGTGTGTGTGTGTGTGTGTGTGTGTGTGTGTGTGTGTGCCTGAAGTGCTCTCTTTGGGCTGTAAGAGAAGAGCAGTATGAATAGGTAATTTCAGGAGGAGAAAAGGCATCCAGGAAGAAGTTGAATCACTGATGCTGCAAAGTCAAAACCATTGAATTTGTCCAAGTAATATTACATTTGTTAGTGCCAAAATATTTATTAAGATATTTAATTATGTGGGGGGAAAAGTTGTGATGTAATGGTTAATTAGTAGTAAAGCCTTCCCTTTCACCTTTGTTGACGATAACCTTTGTTTTTCTCCAGCAACACTCTGTTTCACCTTCATACGTTATCTCACAGTTATGACAGGTACAAGATTCAGTGAGCAGCTCCATAAGAGCAGTTACATCTGAGAGCACTAAACCTGTTTTAGAGTGACAATCTTACAGATCCAAACTTAAGTCAGTTCAGCTCTACGCATGCAAAACAAGATGAGTGTTTCTCTTTTCAGTCAGACTTAAACTGCGCTGGAAGTCTGCAAATTCAGATCAGCAGAGACACAGGTTAGTAACCTGTCAGCAGCTGCTTGACTGAATGTCACGTTTAAACCCGTGAGAAGATCATTTCTGGATATTTTGTCAAACTGCTGCTGCATGCAAGAATGGACAGTTTTAGAAATGCAGTGGGCTCAGATTAAAAAGACACTAGGAAATATTGGAAATATTTCAGTTTTTAAATGTGTGTCTGAATTAGCCTGAACCTGCATGATTGCATCATTTTGTCACTTTACACAAATAACTGACTGATGCAACCTGTAAATTGTACAAACACAATGTATCCCTCTTAAAGTGATTATTTCAAACGCTTTCAGATGATAAATGTTTATTAAAGTCAGTATTTTGAGTCTGTGGTCCACTGATGATAGTCTTGGCGTTAGCGTCAATCTCTGCTGATAAAAACTGATTGTTGAGTCGTCATTCCGACGATATGCGAAAGAGAAGACTGATGACTACTGGGGTTTTTAACTTCGAGGCGAATAATCAAATTCAACATTCAGTTGAATCAATCAGTTGTTCAATCTTTATTGTCCCCGAGGGACGATTTGGTTTGCAACAGAGGTCCATACAGTCAATACATCCATAAAAAAAGCACAATGACATAAATACAGTCATATAAAACATAACTACAATGGATATCACCATGATGGATGTGAGTGAGATAAGGAACAAGAGGCTGTGAAGCCTGGTATTAACATCCCTTTTGGCTGATGTAATCACAACTGGTCACAGTTTAGTACGGGCGTTCACATGAGCACATCAGAACACTTCAATGCCGTACATGAAGACTGAATGTATTATCATTCACACCCAGCGGGAGGCAGTGTTTTTCTCCCATTTGAGGAGGCAGTCTTTAATTCTGGACAGGACGCACTGCCAAATCAATCTGGATTCATGTGTGCATGGAGGATAAACCACTTCCATACCGTCCTCAGGATGCATTGGGCTGTGTTCACACCTTGCATTAAGGCTAACCACCTGCGTTTTTAGATCCAGGATGGATGTTAATGCAGTCAGGATACTTTTTGTGTGTAATTGCAAAATTTAAGATTCCTTGAACTATTTTCCTATAATGGCATCACATAGGTACTCTACAACTGAAATCTTTCAACATAGGCTGGGTTTATCCCACTGGACTTGCTTTTCCAAACCTAGCTGCTATGACAACCATTTCCACTGCATCCTTTCGTCATCTTAACTACACTCTGCTGCTGTCCACTTTAGCCAAACTTTGGCTCTGTTTACACTTAGCATTAACGTCCTTCCTGGGTGATCGGATCACAAGTAAACAGCTTTCATGCTGTGTGAATGCACCTGAAGCGTTGAGATCCGATCACCCAGACCACATAGAGGTGCTGCCTCCCATCAGATGACACATTTGGTCTTTTTATGTGTAAAGGATGTATGGGGGCTTATTTGATTATCCATCAGGCTGTTAATCAAGTGCTGTCCACTTGTGATCAGATCACTGACATCACATGTTGATGCCAGGTGTAAACATTGTATCATCCCCTCAAATGAGTCTGAGAGGGGGCTGAAGAAAGCTGCACACAGCAAGCTCTAACTGGACATAATATTATGACATAAAAAATACCAAACCAAAAAGTGTGACGATATTATTTGTCCACTTCCTATTTTCCTCTTCAGTTGAGACGGCCAGGCATTACTGAAGAGTCAACAGTATCATACATTTCATCCCATCATCATCTGTCCAGAGAGCTTTTTTTGTATGACAATGTTAAAGTTCCTTTTTCTGAAACTCAACTTGCAACTGATTAATTCCCTCTCAGCCTGCCAAGCCCTTTATTGGCTTGGGTGTTGTTCTAATTTGGAGAGCAGTAATTTGCAATATTAGCTCATTTCTTTCCGCTAACCCTGACATGTTTCACTAATCAAAGCATACCCCATAATTGCATCTTAACAGCCTTGGTCTGACTTTTCAAATTATCCCCAATTTGTGAGTGGCAATAACGTATGAAACCTGGCTTGACACTTATTCATGAGTTGCGTGGGAGCAGTACTTGTAGAACACTGGGAAACCTTCAAAGATGAGTGAGCCCTCTTGACTCACAGATTTGTGACTGAAAGTAAAACATCTTGCTCTAATCCGGAGTAAAATCCTGCTTGTTTTGAAATACGTTTATTTTCAATAAATCTGTGACTGCAGAGAGACCTTGTAGAGAGTTGCAAACTAAAGAGAAGGAGAGATGGGAGGAGGGGGTACATGTGTGGTCTTATATAAAGCCCAGATGGTCCCAGAGAAGCACATGACGGAGGGATGGAGAGAGCAGTGTCTGTCTGTCTGTCTGACTGCCTGACTGGGGGGCTTGTGGGAGCCAACACCACAGGCTACAGCACCTGGGCGGATAGAGGCAGACATGGAGGTCCTTCAAGGGAAAGAGGAATGTCATGAGAGATACAAAGTTTAATTTTTACCCTGAGGGTTGAACCAATATATGGAGTTTGAATCCGCTCAGGTTTCTACGGTATTTTCATTGGTCTATAGATCCGGCGGTAGTAATTTTCCTTCTGTAGAGGTAGATGTTGCTTTAGGCCCGGCCACTTCTGTTTGTGTACTTCCACTTGACCTTATTTCCTGTCAAACTTGAGGGAATGTGTGAACTTGTTGGTCACACACTGCCTTTAAGATGATGGATGAACAGTTATATCACAACATGAGTTTATGGAGTCAGGTGTCCTGTGATAGCTGCAATGCTTTCTGCAACATCAGAGCTGCTGTTTGTGCAGCTTTGATTTGAAGAGACTTTCTAGACTTATGTGATTGTCTTTAGAAATACATACATGTTTATATGCAGTACTTTATGACAGTAACACTGATGTCTTACTCGTTCAGATACTGAGTGTGATTCTTGAATCAAAGAGTAATTTTGTCTAAGTTAAACAGGACATCTAGTAGTTAAAATCCTTTTTCTCTCAACAGACCATGTGGATGTATTCAAACTGAATGTTTTTATCCACAGATTTCCAAAGCTTTCATATCATTATATGATAAAGACAAATCTAAACCAAAAAAATCATTTGCTATTTCTGTTTAAATGACTAAACCAGCATGCCCAGCATGAGCGGTTTTTAGCCAGGGACCTTTGTTTCTAACTCTTTGATTTTCTGTCATATTTTTGTTCAATTACCCCCCCCCCACACACACACACACACACACACACACACACACACACACACACAAACAATTAACCAAAGGTCACCGATCAATCAGTTTTTAAACGGCTGACAATTACGTTTCTGTCAATGAACTAATCCAATTGACATATTGTTGCAGCCATAATGAGAGCAGTAACATCTGGTGCAAACCCTATTGCTTCAACCTACCTAATACAACGTAAATAAGGCTCAAGAAAGCCCCACTGAAAGATGTTAACCCACAGGATATATATTTCTTCAACATATATTTCCCCAAAATACTCCAAACTGCAACAAACAAACCAAGGACACCGACCAACCCTGCCAAAATGAGCAGAAGATGATGGGGAGGTGCTGGACTAACATATTGGACCTTCATATCCAGTGCCTCCCCCAAAAATACCTAAAAACTAAGCCAACCAACAGAAATCAGGATTACAGTGATCTCCAGCCCAAAATAAATGAACAAAACCCAGCAAGCTGAACATGCATGGGGTAAAGAAAACACCTGTTTGAGGGAAAGAGGAAAAAGTTAGAGGGATGAACAATCAGCTCCTCACCGCATGCTGAACAGAGTGTGCATGTGCCACAGACTGTATATACAAATAGACAGCTTGCCTCAGTCTCCTCCACCTGGAACAGGGTGAAGCCAGAATAACCCTGTGATGGGTGCTGACATATTGCCAATTTGCAACCAGAGTCTGCGCAGTGGGGATTGGCTGGAAGAGCTGGGGTATTGAGGTTGTGCCAATTCCTCCAATGAAAATACACATTTAATTTGCCGATAAATCAGAACAGATTCTTGTGTCGGTTTAAAGCAGTCAGTCAACAGGGGAAGCTCTAAATCTTTTGGCTTCAATCTTAGGCTGCCGTTGCCAGATCAATCTGAATATCTAGTGTATGGTGTGTGCCCAACCTTGCTCACTCCTCCTGTAAAACCCCCTCCTCCTTCCTGAGCGCACATTGCACACAGGTGCACAGCAAGCAGAGGGAGAGAGAGAGAACCAGAGAGAGAGAGAGAGAGAGAACAGGGCTGCTCAAAACACTACAACAGGTCAGTGTCCACTGGAAACTAAGGGTGTATTCACACCTACCTTGTTGTTTAATTCTGAAATAATTGTTCAGTTAGCAGCACAGTGATGTTGTTTGCTAAAAATTAGTCATGGTTCAACATGGAGCGCCGAGGAGACACGCTGTCCATAGCAGCCTTCTTGCAGCACGTCTGCGTCGTTGCAGAATGATAAGCATCGCATCATAAAGCTGATGTTGTATCGAACGCTCTTGCTGCTCAAAATGTTCTGCAAACGTTTGTAACTGTATGAACCAAATCAATACCAGGACAAAAAGTGCAGCACGCAAGATCTCCATGATGGTTTACTTTCGCTTTGCGATTACCGCTTTACCCCGCCCCAGACCTTTTTGTCCAATGATTGAACGATCTTTGCACACGTGTGGTTTTGTTTAAAAATTCTGGGTAAAATAATGATTATTTTGATGACTTTGAAGCTCCTGTGAGGAACTTTTGCTTTGTCGTGATTTTGGCGCCCCCTGTGGACAAAGTAGTGAATGGAATGTCTTGAACATGAATACCACACAGTGCCTCTCTCGCTTTCTTTGTGCTGTAAAAGAACATCCTCTGCTCTTCTCTTCTCTTCTTCCCTTTGCTACTAAGTTTAAAAATCTTCATGGACACTGTGTACCTGTCTCCAACGTGTCAGGTTGAGGTTTGGAGAGTGAGCGCCAAAGATTCAGGGGTCATTGCTCTTCCCACTGTTTTCTCTCCCCTGTGTTTGTCAGGTTACCACGTGACCTGAGCCAAGCGGTCAGCCCGCGTGTTTACACACATTTGTGTGTGTGTACCTTCTGAAAGGCAAACACCTGGTTGCTGATAGTGAAGTCAGATGTACAAGATGTACAGCCAACACACACACGCACACACACACACACACACACACACACACACACACACACACACACACACACACACAGCTGCACTCTGTCTCTGTGTGGGTGACGCTCCTTTTCCTTCCAAAGTCAACTCCAGACAGAGACGCTGCAATGTGGGACCCGCTGTGATTGGCGGGCTCTCTGCTGGGGGTTTCTCCTCACACTCCGCTGTGACTGTGGCTTCACTCTGAGCATCTCCTCACCAACAACACGTGTGTTTTGCTGATCTTCTCATGTGTCCCACCTGCAGCCTCCGCTCCGACACTAACAAAAGGTCTAGGATGCTGGAGAAATGTTTTTTTGTTTTGCCCTCCTGACATGCGAGCACAGCCTGACTCAAAGACAAACTACAGAGCTTTGGGGGGGGAAATATAATCTGGCTGTTTGTTTTCTGAGCTTGTTGCTGTTTTGATCTCCAATATTTATTTCTCTCTTATTAGTCACGCTTGGCGCTGCCTCAGAGCTGAACTACAGCACCATGGGGGCAATGTGTGGATGTTGTTTTCAGTTGCTGTGGTTGTTTCTGTTGACATTTTTCTTCTGATGAACAAGATCGCGAATTCACTCTGTGACGAAAGAGCACGTTCATCTGGGAGGGATGCTGCTCAGTGTGTGTGTGTGTGTGTGTGTGTGTGTGTGTGTGTGTGTGTGTGTGTGTGTGTGTGTGTGTGTGTGTGTGTGTGTGTGTGTATGTTTGTGTCTGCACAAGCTGCTGTCCCCGGGACTTGATGTCCTGCTGTCATGTCATAAAATAAGAACAACGTGTGGAGTAACTTTGTTGCTCTTAAATAAAATCTGCTGCAAAAACTTGTTCAAAAATAAAGCTGCAAATAAACCTCAGTATGGACTGTTAAACAGCTTACAAAGCACTTCCATGCAGTTTGTTGTGAAGTCGTTCATAGACATTAAAAGTAATGACAGAGATTTGTTTTCATGTGAACATGTTTTTAAAGAAAAAGAAACAGTAATCGCTGCAAAGAAAACAGTGTTTTCATGACTAGTTTTCTTATATTTGTCCAACAGGAAGCTTCTCTGATTGAAAACCTGAGTCTACTCAATCACTGAGCCTCTGAAAATCAGGCTCTGCTACACACAGATAACACAGGCAGCAAGAACTAATGAATGAAGTTTTTTATTGCCGTGCCATTCAACTGTGCTTAGCAGGCAAAGGTTTATGAGACCATATGAGGTCAGAAAAAGTCTGAACCAGAGTGCTGTGTCGATACCTTTACAACAGTCCAAAAATAGTAAACCAGGTTTCACAGTTTGAAACTCAGAATTTCAGACCTTGATTTTTTTCCTCAACAGAGATCATCAATAATTGACAAAATAAGTCACCATATGAACTGAAAGAATCAAATAAAAATGGTTCTTATGTATTTAACAGTGTGCCTTCTTCAGCACGCTAACTGAGGCAAAGTTAGAAAACCCATGAAAACACATGAAAGCTGATTCATTGTTCTGGTGTTTGTAAGAAAATGACACCAAAATAACCCAAGTTTCCCACCTTTTAATCTGAATTGTATTTAATCATAAATGTGGCATTTTGCCTTGAAAAGATACAACAGCTGATGGACTTCTCTCTTTAACTGACCTTCCAAAATTCAACAATTTCTTTATTCAAACCATCAACCATAATCAGTATGTCCTCTACAGTAGTCTATGTACCAATGTCATTTCTCTAAAAGCCTTCTCTTGATTGAGCACCTAAGCTAACTTTATGAAACCATCTCTTTATCACCAAGATCCTCAATAAAGCCGCGGCTCCTCAGTTATTGGATTTATTTACTGACTTTTAAGATTGTTAGGCAGCGTTTAGAGTTAACCACTGCAGCACTGAGACAGCACTAGTGAAAGCTTTTTAAATGATCTCTGAATGCTTCAGACAGCGGACTGATCCCTGAACTTGTCCTGTTAGATCCTAGAGCTGGATTTGACAGAATTAATTCTGAAATCCTGTTACAGACTCTAGAACAATTGGGGTGCAGGTGGAGTAATGGTTACTGCGTGCGCCCCATGTACAGAGGCTATAGTCCTCCAAGTGGGCGGCCTGGGTTTGAATCCGACCTCATTTCCCTCTCTCTCGCTCCCTGATTTCCAGCTCTATTCACTGTCCTATCTCTCCAATAAATCTAAAAAAAAAAAAAAATCTAGAACAATGAATTGGCATCAGTGGATCTTAGTTTGGTTGAATCATTTTTATCAGGTGGATTTAAGTCTGTCCAAGTTTACAGTAAGTTGTCTATAATGGAGTTTCCAGGGCTCAGTACTCAGACCAATTGTTTTTACCCAATGCATGCTTCCTCTGGTACATGTGAGTAAACATTCCATAAAACGTCATTGTTGTGCAATTAACTTACCTCAAAGCATGCCTCAAAGACATCCAGACCAATATGACCAGCATCTGTCTGCTGCTTTAAAAAAAGACAGTTGAACTGATGTTATTGTGCTTGGCCCCAACACCTTAGAGATACATTATCTGATGATATAACAGCTCTAAATAGCATCAGCCTGACATCCGTTGTTAAGAATCTGGAAGTGGTTTTTGTTTAGGATATGTCCTTCAATTTCCACGTAAAGCTGACATCAAGGAAAACCTTTGTTCACACACGCCTCGTTGCAAAAAAGTGTGTTTGTTCTTTCTTTCTGCTGTACGTACCCTGCTATCTGTGTCCATTTATCTTTAAATTGCCGTAATTGAAGCAAATTCTAAAGAAAACCACAAAGATCAATACACTATTTCAACTTGTTTATCACTGTTAAAAGAGCAGCAAGTCTGGATGTCTTACTTTCCTGTATCCTAGAAATGCCCTTCAGGAAAAAGTGTCCAAATGATCAAATTAGCAGTTATTCATATTTCTGCTGGATCACGAGTGTGTTCATGTGCGCCCATAAACACACGGACAGACCCAGCTGAGGTTATGGAAGAGGTCAGGAGAGAGGGACCATCTGATGCCAGCAGATGGAGTGATGGAGGGAGGGAGGAGAGGAGAGGAGAAGCTCCAAATCAGAACGACAAGACCGAATGCTTATCGGCTGCTCTTAAGGCGCTGATTTCACTTTACATCCCGTCTGCTCCAGCGCTCCCACCTTATGCTACTCTTTATGGTAGAGGAGACTTATTTATATTCAATAACCGTGAGCCTGGTATATGAATAATTCTCTTCATTATTTACCATCCTGGCATCATACTGATGGACATGCTACTTCATATACACCTTACTGCTCAATCTGATTTGGCCAAAATGGACAAAAATGACCTTTCAGGATGCTCCTCTCTTCAGTACTGTGCTTAAAAAGAAGTCGGTATGTTATGAGTCGAGTGCTGCTGTTGGACCTGCTGCAGCACTATCTCAAAGACACATTTGCCTCCCCGTCACCTGAACTCACCTCCCCCTCTCTCTCCCTGTCTTTGTTGTAGAACGGAGCAGTTCCAGGCGAACCGGTGAAGAAGGATGAAAACTCCCGGAGAGGGAACTGGGGCAACCAGATTGAGTTTGTCCTCACCAGCGTGGGCTACGCTGTGGGCCTGGGCAACGTCTGGAGGTTTCCCTACCTCTGCTACAGAAATGGAGGAGGTAAATATTGAAATGTAGAGCGAGGTTGATTTTTATTGACCAAGTGTTTGACTCTTTTAAGTGCTACATTTCTAGATCTTGAATGCATTAGAGCCGAGGGCTTTTGACAACCTCAGAGCAGAAAGAGCCTCACCCCCAAGATCTCTAGGAAGCTATAGGACCCCAGTTTGGAACCAATGCATTAGAGTACAGTTTGAATGTGTTAAAAAAACATACAATGCACAGGGGGAGATGGGGGACTTATTGATGTACTGAAAACTAGGAAAATGTGTGTTGATAATGGAACCTTCTTTTTTTTTATTTGATGTTGTTGTGTTTTCAAACCTGCACAAAACGTGCTGATAGTTATTGGATGAGCTGTATGTGTGAATGCAAACAGCCATATTTTTTCACTCAAACTTAACCTGGAATTTTCCCTGCAATACCCCGTGTAAAATATCTGTGTGAAGTGGGGATGTGAGAACGCAGCAGGAGAATGCATTCCCAGTGAGCGAATCACAGGGGGTGGTGATTATATTAAGCTACCAGCCAACGACTATAGACTCTATAGTCAAGTGCATAGACTGTATTTAAACATGGTTGTAGTTTCAGTGGAGTCACCTAAAGCAGAGGATTGAAGCCCATCAGTGGCGGTCACCATATTAGAAATGCTGTCTCAAACTGACATTTGTTCAACCTTTAACAGGAAAAGAGCTGAAGCTGAAGCCTTAAGCCTTATCAGTCCTGCCCCTTATTGTGAATAACTCTCATCTTTCATAAAATCAAAACGGATTATATATCTAGGGAAGGATTTAGAGTTTCAGAAAGCAATGTTTTGACATGGCCACCAATTAAAGTATATGTAAAGTTTGTTCCACTGACACGTTTAATCCCAACACAACTCACAGCAACTTATACCATATATTAAAACCAGCTCAGAGAGCACATACACTGAGTGGCACTAACTACTGAGTGGCATCAGCTGTAAATAAACCCATTGATATGTCTGTTTATAATATTCAAGGTTCTGTAAAACAAACCTCTGAATTTCAACTATTTGCATACTAAATTATGTTGTCTCGGTGACATTTGCACTGCAAATATTTGTATGAGTCCTATACATGCAAAATACCTACGTTTCCATACAAGGACTCAATACATGTGGGCCATACATTACCTGAAACACAGGAGAGCTTCACCAGCAGCTCCCACACAATGATAAGGTTTTTGGTATTGTACAGTATCAGCTGGTCACACCGACCTACTTCACATGCCGATGCTCATATAAAAACACACACACACACACACACACACACACACACACACACACACACACACACACACACACACACACAGACATTCCCCATTGAGTTCTGTCTGGTTTCTGGTCCAGCCTGAACCTCTGGAGAGTTGCTGCTCCACTGAACGGACTCAGCTGCACATGCAGTGACCTCTCTGCTCTCTCATGGGGCGGTTACCAGAGCAGATGAGGTTTATGTTTGCTTTTCTTTTTTTTTCTGCAGCCCGCAATATCTTAAAAGTTTTTCTATATTACACTCCAATCACACGGCCAACAAAATGTGTTATGTATATTGTGGCATTTTCTTTAGTTTTGTAGCTTATTGTATTTATTTACACATTTCCACATTTTTCATGGCTAAAATTGTTTTAATGAAAACTTCAAGTGTTATTTTCCTGCTTAAATGTGATTTTACCCACATGTCCTTATAAAGAGATCAAATCTCTACACTGTGCATTTTCATTCTTAGTCAGTTGAGACATCAGATGAACCAAAAAATAAAAAGACATGTAGCAGTCTTGCTCATTTAATTCTACTGTAATAACTAAATTGTCAGACAACAGTACAGTATGGAGCTGCCACAGTGTATACCTGGAGGGCTTCTATTTGTTCTCATGTAACACAATGTGTTCTTATATAAAATGAATTCAGCACTAATGAATAAATAACAGAAATGTCACATCTTAGAATAGTGTGACTTCCTTCAGACACTTTATTAAAACCATTGAGTCTTCATGAGGTTCCTTTAATGGAACTTCTTCCTGGAACTCAAACACACCTGTCATGTCTCTCCTCTCAGGTGCCTTCATGTTACCGTATTTCATCATGCTGGTGTTCTGCGGCATTCCCCTCTTCTTCCTCGAGCTGTCTTTCGGTCAGTTCGCCAGCCAGGGATGTCTGGGTGTTTGGAAGATCAGTCCCATGTTCAAAGGTCAGTGTCTGTGTGTTTGTGTGCTTACATAGATCACACACAAACATTCATGTTTTATGGACATAATTACTTTACATTACAAGGCTTCTTATTCAGGTTTTTTTTATTTATTAGGATGAGTATATCTATGATCTTCTTTTGGTGATATTTTTATTACTATTGATATCGTGCTAGAGAAGTTTCTCAACACACCATCATCATGATCTCTGTTGTTGTTCTTATTTAAGTAGCTTTTAGGATGAAGAAAAGCTGTCATGGAGGATTTATACAACTACACAATACAAACTTGCACATTTTTGTCAGGTATCTGGATGGACACAGTGATGATCTAAACAAATAGTCCGTCTTTACATCTGTAACAAAGGATTTGGCCTTCATCCTTCCCAGATCTTTCATTTAAACTTCCTCTCCATGTTTTCTCCTCCTCTCCCCTCAGGTGTGGGCTACGGCATGATGGTGGTGTCCACCTACATCGGAATCTATTACAACGTGGTCATCTGCATCGCCTTCTACTACTTCTTCATGTCCATGACAAACCTGCTGCCGTGGACATACTGCAACAACCCCTGGAACACAGCGGACTGCAGCGGGGTGCTGGAGAACAGCCGGCACCTCAACGCCAGCCTGGCTAACGCTACAACGAGCCTGGTAGCAGGAGTTACTGAGGTGGTGAACCGCACCAAGAGAACCAGCCCCAGTGAGGAGTACTGGAAGTAAGTTCCTGATGGATGAGCTATTAACTCTCAAATAGGGCTTTCACACAAAACTCCTGAAACTCTCTTCACCAGTGTGTTCTTCTCCACTCTCTTGTTGATATTGTTGTCTTGTTAATGACACTTAGCATTAATATAAAGGCAAATATTGTCATTATTGAGAGCAAGTTAACAGAGCATTCCTGCACTGTGACGATTTAAACACACAAATTGAAACACATTTACAGATCCAGTTCTTTGGACATGTCTCCTCTCACCTATCCGTAGTTCAGTGAACCATTTTCAGGAAAGACTCCTTCATACCTCTGATTAGTGTGGGGGTCAATTCTAAAAGTGAAAAGCCACAGAGGTAGCAACAGAACAGTGAAGCACAGTGCCCACTTTCGGTTTAAGTGTGTGTTCTTGTGCCACACCTGCTCAAGCTCTTCTTTCTGCTGCAGCAGTTTGAGAGTCAGAGCATCAGCTTCTGCTAACACTAGCACAAAGGAATCAGGACGCTTGAGGACCTGATATAGGACCTTTAGTGAAGACTTTCTGTTTGGGGAGAACATTTCGTGGCCACAGTGGGCCACCTGCATGAAGTATCTGACAGCCAGAATGTAACGTTTTAGGTCCTAATGCCGATGGGGCCATGATTGGATGTAAAACCATGCACAAGCTGCACGGTGTAAGAAGGGTTGGTTGAAGAGCAGGGTGAGGTATTCAGTTGTCCTCTCTGTCACATTACACATCTGATTAATTTGATTAAAAGGAGAGACAACTTATCTCTCTCAAAGATATTTCATTGTCAGCTTGTGTCACTTTAAGTTGAAGAGCACAGATTGTGTAACAAACCAGTTTAATTTATAGTCTTTTTAAAGCAATTCAGTTGCACATGAATTCATCTTAGTCCCCATAGTGGATCTTAACATGTAGACATAAGTCACATATCCACTCAGCTGTTTGAATTAACAATTGCAGTGTGCTCGTTGATAAACCCCGCCAAATATGAGTCAGACAAACAGTAGCCTGCTGATCGACCCTGCTCATTGGATGTTTATTGACATAATCAAAAAAGGAACAGGTTTCACCAAAAGAGCTTGATTTGGGGATAAGAATTGTGTAAATCAGTATGATGAAAGATACAACAGAAAACTCAAAGTACTTGGTCTTTTTTTTGTTATCTTTTTGCATCTGAGCCTTACACTTTTGATTTCATGCACTGGGCATGAAAACACCAAAGAAAGGGGCAAAGTGCATTTCAAATTGTTTAGTTGTTCCACAAAGTAAGACAAAAACATTTGGTGATGCTGCTTTCAGCCACTACGCTCCAAGGCGCTGGAAGAGTCTGCTGGAGGATCTGAAAATACCTATTCAGTCTGGCTTTTATGTAGGGGTTTTATATATAATTATACAGTGTATATATATATTTTTTAATTTTTTATCTTTTTTTGTTTTAACTACACATTTGTTATTTCCTATTGGTGTGCATTAGTCTAGTCTCTACTTCTCTACTTCTAAATCAATTTTTATCTCTACCCTGTTTTGTCAATATTTTATGTTTCTTGTTTTTCAGTCACTGTAAAGCACTTTAAATTGCATTTGATTCGTATGAAAGGTGCTATATAAATAAAGCTTAATTGATTGAAAGTCAGGACACGGCCAACATCATTACACTGGCTTTAACAGAAGCTTTCACAGTTTCAGCTTCAGTTGATCTATTTCAACACAACAAGTTGAATGACTGTGTTTTGTCTTCAGATCTACGTTCAGACAGGTGTTTGTTAAGCCTCAGGTATCTTTGGCACATAAAATGCTCAGATTCTCTCTCGTGTAATAATCCTGATTACGCTCCTTTTATAAAACCACCAGATCTACGACAATTATCATCGGCATTGTTGGAGCCTGCATTCGTCCTCCTTTCTCTTTGTCCTGAAAATACTGTAATCATCCGCAGAGAAACACTGCAGAGGCAGATGAGACGATACGACCGTTTTACAATTATGTGAAGATTTTATTTGTAATCCTGATGACTGTTGGTATCGTTTTAATTCAGAAAAATAACTGCCTTAAATGGCTATTTTGAATAAAAACACTTGTCTCTTGTCTCTGCTTCCTGTTTCTGGAGATGCAGCCTCGTATTCTCTGCTTCTATCCTGATTTTATTTTGTTAATAACGGAGCCAGAGTAAAAAATACTGCACTGTCCTGTGTGACAGACTCATTCATGGTATAGAAGCACTACAAAGCTCCAAGTTTGCTCAGCAGAGTTGTAAAAGTGTCCAACTGGATTATCTCTGATTTTTTTAAAAGTGTTTGCATTATGATTGTCTTTCTGTTTATAAGAGGGAGGTAACATAAAGGGACCCGTCCTCACTTCAGCCTGTCTGTCTCTCTTTGTCAGACATTATGTGTTGAACATCTCTGATGGTATCGGGAACTTTGGAGAGGTGCGTCTTCCCATCCTGGGCTGCCTGGCCATTTCCTGGTTTGTTGTCTTCCTCTGTCTCATCCGGGGCGTTAAATCCTCTGGAAAGGTCAGCCTCCCACACACACACAAATACACACACACACACACACACACACACACACACACACACACACACACACACACTCAAATACACACATAGACAGCAGGACTTAACCAACTTCAAAATCAGATCCTATTCAAACAGCATCATATTCATCTTTTCATGCACAGATATGTATTTGTTTTACTTCAGATTTCCACAAACTGTCTGATCACCTGTGTGTGTGTGTGTGTGTGTGTGTGTGTGTGTGTCTGTTTGTGTGTGTCCAGGTTGTGTACTTCACAGCCACATTCCCGTATGTGGTGTTGACCATCCTCTTCATCCGTGGCATCACCCTGGACGGAGCCGTCAACGGCATCATGTACTACCTGACTCCCCAGTGGCAGAAGGTCCTCGATGCAAAGGTATTTCCCAAGAACAGGCAGATGGATAAACTGGAAATATGAATGTCCTTTTTGTGTCTTCCTCTGACTGCACGTGGGCTTGTTTTTGTAGGTGTGGGGAGACGCAGCGTCGCAGATCTTCTACTCTCTGGGCTGTGCCTGGGGCGGTCTCATCACTATGGCTTCCTATAACAAGTTCCACAACAACTGCTTCAGGTTAGTCCTCCACACTGAAGGCATTTTAAAGGCATCACCTTAACTCTACAGGGGGAAAAGATATCCAGGTAGAGGAAGAGGAGAAGTGGTTTCAGGTTGTGCAGGCTAAATAGCACCTCTCGGAGAGTCAGGGCCAGAGAGTGATAGACACAACGAGGAGCAACTTCAAGTCTTCAGGTCTGAAAGGAGAAGGGGGAGAAGGTGGGATAAGGTGGGACTGGAGAAGGCACAGTGTTAACGTTTTTTGGACTTGTGTTAAGAGGCTACTTGCAACGTGTTAAAAACAACAAGTGAAGGAAGCAAGAGGCTGAGGAGGAGGTTAGGACTGAGGAAGGGGGACAGGGGAGGAGATAAGGAGAGACAAAGATGTCACTCTCCTGAGCTTGTCCACACATACTGACAGAGGGAGGGGGTAGAGGGGGTGAGGAGGCGGAATGAAGATATAATTTGTTCCTCTGCCAGGAGCTCGAGGTTGTGCTATCTGCACACACAGCTGCATGGCGGCCTAATCAGCTTGTGTTCTGCAGCTCTGTCTCTGTGGAGCCCGCTCGCTGCTCTCCTGTGACATCTCCAATCGGTGCACATGCAGAAGTGCAGAGAGCGTTGGACCTAGCAGAGGTTTGATTGGTGTTTCTAGAGAAGCTGCGAGAGAGGCTGAAAAATCAAAGCCATCAAAGGCATCCTCTGTGATAACAGGAAACAGGAAATGTGAGGAAACAAAGCCCCATGCAACCACAAACTCCCTTGTTGAATCTGAGTAAAAGTCAGAGAAAAGAAAGATGAAAAAATATTATCTGTTCACATCTTCGGCAGCAAGCAGAACAAGGGCTGCTAGCTTCAATGGAAAGAACCTGAGCACATGGCTTTTCATCCTTTTATAGGGTAAACGGAAATGTTGATTCTCCCTCTGAGTCATGTTGACTTTTAAACAGTAGACTTTAGGTTAGATCTGGTAACATTGAAATCTGTCAAACTGAACAAGTTTCCCCGGATAATAAATCAGAAGGATAACATATTCTCTATACTCTAATCATAGACTAAGAGACTCAGACCTTTTTAATAATATATAATAAAAGCACGTAGCACAGGCTGTGCACTTTGTCAGCTCACAATCAGTAGATATATTTACAAAACTGTTCTGTTAGATTGTCATTTGTGGAGGAATACAGACTTAAACGGAGATAATTACAAAACGTGAAATCTTGGATGGTTTGGCCCTCAGTTAAAGGAAGATCGCTTGGTCATCATTTATTTTAGAAATTGCAAGAATAGAATTAAATGGTATTTGCTGTGTACTTGAATATTTCTTGATGAGTCAGTGTGTCAGTTTAGAAAAAGCTTCTGCCAAATTAGACAAATTTACAATGTGCGGGGAATCATTTATTGGTGACGTGCTGGTACTAGACCTTCATCAGGGTAATGGTTTGTAAAAACAGACAGGACATTTTAAATAGGAAGTGGCTACAAGCCTGCAACCAATCATCAGAATCTGCAAATGGGCTAAAGCAAATCATCATTCACCATCATGACTTCAGCTCTGAATCACAAATAAACATCAGCTTCCTGACTGAGAGCACACATACCAAAACAACAATGTTGTATGTTCGCGTTGCCAATAAATGTTTCTTTGTTAGACGGTGTGTAGGAGTTTGTCTTTACCTTTTTTTTTTACTCTCCTACGCACCTGACCTTTGAAAATAGATGTGTGACGAATATTTCTATTTAAAATGAGTCAAAGTAAGAAAAAGGTTGAAGTATTCAGGAGAGATGCTCTGTCAGAATTTGCAGATGTATAGCTTGTACTTCATTTATCAGAACTGTTAAATGTTTGTCTGAGGTTGATCACATCCTCGGGGCGTCAACACTTTTACTTTTTTTTGTTCTGGTTTCAAGTTGCAAACGTATCCCATTTTGTTTTTGAACTGTTCGCTTTTTGCCTTAATTTTTTCTCGTTTTCTTTCCTACAAACAGAGACAGCATCATCATCTCTATTACCAACTGTGCGACCAGCGTGTATGCAGGCTTCGTCATTTTCTCTATCCTGGGCTTCATGGCGCACAACCTGAACGTCCCCGTGTCGGAGGTGGCTGACCACGGCCCGGGCCTGGCCTTCGTTGCTTACCCAGAAGCCCTCACTCTGCTCCCTATCTCTCCGCTCTGGTCGCTGCTCTTCTTCTTTATGCTCATCCTGCTTGGACTGGGCACTCAGGTGAGGCTGGAAAAACTACACACTGATAGGCTGTGTTTGCACCACACTCATACATCAACGCTTAACTCTGAAATATGTGTTTGTTTGTTTTTTGAGTCATGTTTGAAGTAAATATGACAATGAGTGCAAATTGCATATTTTTGCATTTGAAGTGTTCATGCTAATTTCGGTCTTTATGAATCTTACCTTGGAACAGTTGGGCTGTTTTCAAGTCAACTCTGAAGGCTACATATTATTTATTACTGGATCAGGGAGACAGTTTTGACGATTCCTAGGTCTCATACAGCCAAACATTTCAAAAAGTGTACCCTTTACTTTTCAAATATATGGTCATCACTTTAAGGATCAAAAGTATCTAGAGTCTTATTGTGTTTTACATAAATGATGTTGATTGTGTGCAGTCTTGATTTGTTTCTACTTTAGAATAGTTGGTTGACTTATTTGTTCAGAAATATCTTATCATTTATTGGATGGATTTCTGTGGTATTATGTAAAGATACCCAGGATGAAGCTGAATTAACCTTGCCTTTTCATCTAGCACCCCCAACAAGTCAAAGTTAAAAGTAATCTGGTGAAATATCCCTAATTCAACTAGACTGATGGCCTCCAAATGTTGTACAGATGTTCAGATGTATCCATGACTCTTGAGCCACCACTTGTTGTGATTTTTCAGTGAAGTGCCCCAAACTCTAAAATATGAACCCCCAGCTTGAATTGTTATCTGTGTTAAATCTATGACATTCCCTTGTGTGTAAAAAATTGGTTTATGACGACAACAGATGTGCATATATGCTTGATCTCCCATCAGCTTCACTTTGTGTTTACTGCCTATTACACTCTTAAATTGTAAAGTGAAGACATTATCCCTCTTTCAAATGGGAAAATGCTTGCATTAACAGTTGACCACTGGACCCAAAGTACAGTTTACAGTGCTGCTAGCAATATTATAGCATTGCCATTGTTATAACTTGTAAGCTATTATAGACAAAAGGCTTTTATTAATGCCTGAAGTTGTCACTATTTTCCACTCCTTCCTAAATTGTTAAACTATTTCTGTTTATTTGTCAGAGCTCCTTTAGGATCGTGGTACCCCTGTACGTTTCTTAACAGAACAAATGTGACCCACACATTTGCAGTTTAATCTTTGATTTATTTGATCCTTAAACCTTTTTTCCCCGCTCTTGTAGTTCTGTCTACTGGAGACTCTGGTAACAGCCGTGGTCGACGAGATTGGAACAGACTGGATCATGCGGAACAAAACTGTTGTTACACTGTCAGTGGCTGTAATCGGATTCTTACTGGGAGTGCCGCTAACTACACAAGTAAGTCCCAAACACAAATTTTGAAAATATCTTGAAACACAGCTTGTTCTCTGAAATGGTGAGAGTTTTTTTTACTCATTCTCTGTTTTCTGTGTGCAGGCAGGAATCTATTGGTTGCTTCTGATGGACAACTATGCTGCTAGTTTCTCTTTGGTCATCATCTCCTGCATTATGTGCATCTGCATCATGTACATTTACGGTAAGCAGGGATATACACTGAATATGAGGGAGGGTTGACTGTTCCTTGATTCATAAATGTTATTTTCTGAGTGTTTGATACATTGGCCAATTTCTTTCCCCTGTCTGGGGCTGAATGAGGTAGGTTTTGATTCTGTGTCTAGGACAGTGATTGGTAATAATCCTTCCATGTTTTTTTCCATTATTAAAGGGGGTTCCGCAAGGTTCAATAATGGGTCCTGTTTTATTTACAATATACATGAACAATATTACATTTGTCATAACAAACTTTAACACCCACCTTTAAGCCGACAATACAGTTCTGTACTGCTTTGCAAACACTACATATTCAGTCATTCAAACTCTCCAACAATCTTATCATCAATGCTCTGTTTAATCTGAAACTGGTTCTCAATACAAACCAGACATGTTTTTCTCTAGAGCCAGAGACGTTGCAGATTATGGTTTACAGATCACCACTTTGACAGGAATCAAAATTGAAAGAGTCTGAATATAAATATATATTTATATGTCTGGTTGGATAAAGACCATCCATCCATTTTCTTCCACTTAGACTTCCCTCTCCCCAGCAACGCTTTCCAGCTCCTCCTGGGGGATTCCGAGGTGATCCCAGGCTAGACGGGATATATAATCCCTCCAGCGTGTTCCGGGTCTGCCCCGGGGTCTCCTCCCAGTTGGGATAAAGACCTGTGATTCAAATTCCAAATTGATACTCTGGCCACCAAATTACGACAAAAAATGTGTTTCCTCTACCGAAACAAAATTAACTTCCTGATTCTCATCAGAAAACTGGATTCTGGATTATGGCGACATTGTCTTGCTCCCTTAAATTTAATGTATCCCTCCCCCATCAGATTGATTTTAGGTGACAGTTACTTCACACTTCATTGCCGCCATAAATCACTTCTTTATTAAACCAGTCTCAAGACAACACTCAAAACGTTCTATTAACTGGCTGAAGCCCGAAGTCCCACAGGACACTTAATTCTTGGAAAAACTGCTTGTTAAATTCTCTGATGCATTCACATGAAACACTTTGCAGCATGAATTCAAACTCCACACATTGGTACCTATGGGTCAGTTAAAAACGACTGTACTTTTGAATGAAACTGTTTTACTGTTGCTGTTATTTTTATTTATTTTGTTGTGTATTCTGTTTAGTTGTACTCTCGACATCATTAAAAAAAAGTTAGGGCATGCCATCAATGATTCTTAGAGATTTAAATAAACGTTGAATGACATACTTTTTTTATACGGTGGCTTCTTTAAAAACATGCTGGGGGAAGATTTAGACCATATGGTTTGGGGATCACCAGTATATAAACAGTAGCTGTTAGTTTGTTTGGGTCAAGCATGGACAAAGTAATAGTTTAAGATGGAATCATAGAAGAGGATGAAAAATTCCACACATTGTCAGTACTTTAGTTTCAAAATGATGTCAAAATTATATTTTTATCAAGAAGTGTGAGCTTAATTGAAAACTCTCCATGATGCATCCAAACTAATCAATCACACAGAAAAGATCTTTATAAAAGAATCTGACATCTTCAATCACTGCAGCTTACAATACTGCCTGTAGATGTTTTTCAGTACGACTGGGATTTTTTTTTTTCTTGCTTTACTTGTCTTTTCTGCACACTCAGCAAATTTAAACAGCTTCAGGGCTGGATTAAGATAGTACCCCCCACCTCAGGCTACATATTAAGACACTGTTGAAATAGTGCAAACATGTTTGCAGACAGCACAGTCATGAGTAGATGAATGACAGATATATCATAAATATTTCTTTTTATACTGTCAGACACTGAACCCATATTTACATTTTGTAGGATGCCATTCAGGGTACATATGAAGGTTTCAGGATTAATCAACTATATTTTTTCGCTTGTTGTGATAATTCTTTGCATGTTTTTTTTTTCAATCAGAAGCAAATTCATCAGCATCTTGGCAGCAGACCCACAGTCTGATATCAGCAGTGAGATGACAAAGATAAAATGCATGCCAGAGTCATCCCTTTAAAAACACCACAATGGAATTGATTTTGGGGCTTCCTAAAAAAAAAACGGAAAATCCTGATGGCTGTAAAGATAAGATCGTCCTGTGAGGATAGTAGTGGGAATCTTCCTGTTCCAGTATCCAACAGGCAGCCTGACATCAGAAGACCAGTCAACTTTAGAAGACACTCTGTGCAGAATTATGAACCTGTACAGGTGAAAGCTTTAAGCTTATATACAGACGGTATTTAACGTTTATCATCAGAGGATTAGAGCCGGCTTTCACACCAGCCTGACCCTATGGTGGAAAATAAGGAAGGAAGATTTTATGTTATCAGGAAAATCACACATAACTTAAAGCTATCAAGGGCAAGTCTAACCAAAAGCAATTTATTCCATCATACTTTAAAAAAGTAACTTTCAACAGCTAACAAAGTCATTGTCTTCCCACTGTGAATGCTGATGACATCATTTAGTAAATAAAAAAATGGATATGTGGCAGATGGTGAGGCCCCGAGGTATCGGTTGATATCAGCCTTTCTGACAAACACTGACCCATAGGCAAATGATTTGACATACACCGATGTCAGTAGCTGATGTGTATCTGATGTGTTGCATCAATTTGTTGCTGGTAAGCTGGTTTACCTGATCCAGAGAAGAGGTTTATTATTGGTCAGAAAAGTCACCTGTTGGACGAGCTCTGATTTGTTTATGGTCAGAATCTGACAGCAGTGTGGGAGTCTTACACCATCTCGGAGACAGATCAGCAACACACACGTTTCTGTGACTACAGACAACAATCAATCAAACTTCATAGCTCATCACAAAGAATTATCAACGGTGGACTCACTTCTCAATCTTGAGAGTACTGTATTTAATAGAGACAGTAAAACAACCACATGCTGACTGTACTTTTATTATCTACTTTAAAGTGTTTGTACATATTTTATATTTTAAAAACTTTGTGTTTTTACTGCAGGCCACAAGCGCTACTTTAAAGATGTGGAGATGATGCTGGGTTTCCCTCCTCCTCTTTTCTTCAAAGTGTGCTGGAGATTCATCTCCCCCGTCATTATCTCTGTAAGTGAACACGCACACACACACACACACACACACACACACACACACACACACACACACTAATAAACAGGTCACATAAACATGTGTGAAGATTTGATTGTTACTGGAAACAAACCACACAGTGATTGCTGAGGTTTTGAACTTTCATTTGTCGCTGACACAGTGCTAGAGACCTGACCTACATTTTGAGCTGCAATCAGCACTAATCTGTTTTGTATAAAACTCTAAGAGAAAATATTTGTCTGGGAAAATGGACACATGCAGCTGCTATCAATGCTATTTCCCAAGCAGGCAGCAGCATTAGCCCACTAAGCTGCTGAGCCAACCAAGAAATGCATTGTTGTGGATTACTGATCAGATTTTTGACGCTTTTGTTCTCGCTTTCATTGCACTTCACAGATTTTTGCCCTGCTCTCCAAAGGCCTCTGTTAAAATGGTCACTAACTCACTGTCAGAGGCAGTCATGACTTCAAGATTACCTGCAATTCACAATAAAACATGCTAGCATGCTGTTGAGATTTCACCTGCATTTTGCTAATGCAGGTCTCAAGAAGCTTTTCTTGCCATTGTTAAAGTAAAAACAACCTTTTTTGACTTAGCTATGAACAGGTATTGATTTATCCCAAGTTATCATGGTGTATAGCTGTGTTTGATTATGAATGACAACACTCTTGTGATGGTACACTGTGAGGGAGCCCAATTAAAGAAACACATTCTGACAGATGTAAAACCCTCATGCATTCACTATACATCACTCATCACTCTCTCTTGTGTCTGTGCAGTTCATCCTGATCTTCACAGTGATCCAGTACAAGCCCATCACTTACAATGACTATGTGTACCCCGGCTGGTCCCTGGGTATCGGCTTCTGCATGGCTATGTCCTCAGTGCTCTGCATACCCATCTATGCCCTCTACAAGATCTCCAGGTCCCCAGGAGCCACTTTCAGAGAGGTACAGCACAACCCACAGTATTTTCTGTAGCAATTCTGCTTTGAACCACGTGGAACATAAGCCCACTTACACCCTCTACGTATCTGTAAAAGAAAAGACTGCCACATGTCAATAGCAACTGTTGGTAATATTCTTATTTATCAGTATATACTTATTTACAATCAATTTTAATTTCTTGCGTCAAATAACAACTTATCTCATGACACGATAGATTTTGGGTATTAATCCATCATGAGCAATCACTTAGCAACTGTGGGAAGGAAAACCGTCCTTTTAACAGGCAGAGCAGAACCAGACATATCAAGAGGCGCTGCTTGTCAACAGCTAATGCAAGCAACTGCTTGAGGCCCCAGGCCAGTAGGGGGCCCCCAAGGGCTGATAAACCTAAAACCACAGCAGTGGCTCAACATGTGCAACACTTGCATTGACAGTGGGAAACCTCCCTAAAGGGGCCCCATTTTACAGTACGCACTCATATTATAGTATGTGACTGAATGATGCTCGTCTAGCCCTAAATATGGACGAGAGACACTTTAATAACATAACTTCCGCTAAAAAAAATAGTGTTGGTGTCAGATTACTTATAACATAATGAGGATGACTGATGTTTGGAAGGGCCCCCTGGGAATGTTTTTTTGCCTTGGGCCCCAACAGACTACAAATCACAACTGGGCGTATCGGTGAACAGCCATCTGCCACCAGCAAAGAGAGTGGGATAGAGAGTGAGATTTATTGATTGATTTATTGATTTCTTTGTTTGGAACGAGTAAAAAAAAAGGTGTAGTCAGAAAAGAGTAAAAAACAACAAAAAGGAAAGAGATGAATAGAGGATAAAAAAACAGACAGACAGATGGGAGGACATATATATTAATAATGATACAATAATAAAATGGACTGATAATAACAACGGCAATAATAATGTCGACATGAAAACAAGAGAGCACCAAAACTCTGCACAAGATATAAAGGTCCACAATTTCCCAGTTTGGGATCAGTAAAGTAAATCTATCTATCTAAGATACAAATTTAGTGAGATGCATTAATATGACATGTATGCATGCAGATAGAGAAAGAGGAGGTGACAGGAGCTCGTGTTTCAAGTACCCTGGCAGTCTAGGCCTATAGCAGCATGTCTGAGGACTGGTCCAAAACAAGGAAAAGTTTAAAGAAGCAGAGAGGGTGCCTGTGTCTTGGACCCAAACTGGTGGTTAGTTTGGGATGGTTTTGATGGTCTTAATTGTTGTTGTAAATCAGTTAATGTGTATATTTGCTATTTTAGTTCCAAAGCCAGACCTGAGTTGATTGGACACATCTTTATTTCTGTGGTCTTTGCCTGCACAATGAGACCACTCTACATGACATGTGTCTCTTTCGCCTTCTATCCCAGCGGTTGAAGAACGCTTGCAAACCCCATGCAAAGTGGGGCCCCGCCCTGCAGGAGCACCGGACAGGCCACTACGCCCCCATGGCCTCTGAAGACACAGTGGAGGCTCGTCCCCTAAAGGAGAAAGAGGAGCTGAAGGAAGAGCAGAAGGAGGAAGAGAAGGAGACAGAAAAGGAGAAGGAGAGGAAGGATGAAATCAGCCTCACCATCCAGGGAAGCAACGGCTCCACCAACACACACAACAACCCCAACCCCAGCGCATAGACGGCACCCTGCTCCCGTCAGCGCCACCATCTCCTTCTTCTCCCCCCTTCCCACTCCTCCATCCTTACCCCACTTTCCCACAGTCCTCTGTGGGGGAGATCCCATTCGCTGGAGACCTTTACATATTGTAAGGGCTTATTATATCTATCCTAACCTCTTCTATCTATCTGCGTGTTGTCTCTAGAGAAAGGAAGAAAAAAAAAAAGAAAGGAAGAAAAAATTGGGTCATCATCCAAAAGATTTGTGTGTCTGTCAGTGTGTGCGTGTGGGTGGGTTGTTAATTTGTTACACATAATTTAATAATGCAGTTTGTTTTTCCTTTCCTATTTTTTTTGTAAAACTTGTACATGTCATCTTCATATGCAGTTAGAGGTACAGTAGATTTTGACGCTGCATGTGTTTGTTTTGTGCATGCAGCAGCAACATAGAGACACACACTGTTCTCCTTTATTCAGTTAGATGGGTGTGTTTGGAGTCGGCGACTTTCTACCAGCAGTCCTTGACAGCTGGAGACTTGTAACGATGGGAGGTGCTGGTAAACTGTGCCTGTACTGGTCGTTTACAGTGTGACGATGCTGACAGATAAAAAGGAGAAAAAAAAGGCCAGAAAAAGAGGCGGATAAACTCATTCACACTCAAACACTCACACTATTGTACATTTTACAGCACACAGTGACCTCAACCATAGTTGATCTCAGCTTAAGACTAAGCTTGTTGTTGTTTTTATGCTGCTTCCTTCTTAAAATCGTTCTACAGAGCACAAATATTTAACAAACACCCGAGATGGTAACTGACACTTAAGGCTGATCATCTGTGGAAATCTCATTTGTAACTTTTCCACTAAAGCTGCTTCAACTTTGAAATGTCACTGGAGCGTACTGTACCGTCTTCTTCTGCATTCACACAGACACACAGCGCATTTGTTTCCTATCTTTTGACAGAAGAGATCCCAGCGCCCATTTCTCAGGGTCCAATCGAAGATTAACTTTGTGGTTTGTTCCTCGCCTGTGGAAACCTTGTCTCCACCAAGGTAGCCTGTTACAAATATAGGGACTGAAACCACCTAACTTTCTTCTATAAGCACCCACACATACGCAGGAAACCGGTGGATGCAACTCTGTACATAGAAGTGCCATCTCTTCTTAAGTCTTCCAGGCATTCTTTTTTGAGTGAAATGCATCTTGGGATAGGGTCTTATGAAGGAGGAAAGTAGCAGGTGAAAGGATCATAGGTGTGTCGTAGTCTGTGTCTCCCTGTGGGTCGTAGCAATCTGCCCCATTATGGCATGTTACCAAAAACATAACCTGAGTTACCTGAGTCCTGCACATGTTTTTGGTAACATTTATACTGTTTATCTCGGACTGGTTTGGTGTCAGTCAGTGGAACCTTTAATGTATTTACAGGCATTTATCTTAAAGCTCTGAGCCAAGCTGTGACTGGTGGAGAGACAGGAAGCAGAGAGAGAGAGAGAGATGTAGCTTGTTTCCAGAAGAATAAAATCATTTTAAGTGAATAATGTAGTTTTAAATGTAGCTGTATAGTATTGTTCTCTCAGTATAATTCACCTTTTTACCTCTCATTATTGTAAAGTAACTTAGTAAATAATTATAAAGACAGAATATGTTTATTTTGTACAAAAACATAAAAACTACAGAATCATAATTAACCATGTTTACCATTCCTCATCTGTGACTTGACTTGTTGCTGTTGTGTAGGAGGGTGTGACAGGACAGAGAGGGGCTCTTTAGCATGCAGGGTTGGGTTTTTCCACAAGTGTCTGACTGGAGAGCATCCAGGACATTTGTAGCAGTGTGCTGGCAGTCTAAAACAGAACAAATACATGAAGAGAGTTTTGTTATGTTGTCATCTAGACAGCTGTGTGATCACATGCTTCTTTGTCTGCTCAGGTGGTAGAGAGATGATGTTAGCTTCGCAGGCAGGGAGGATTTTTTTGTGTGGATTGCATCAGGATTGGCTTTGGTGTTTGTTCACTTTGTAGTTTCATTTTTGTTTTGTTTCTGAGCTGATTAAACAGGAATCAAATTGAGAAGATAATACCAGTATGAGCATGGAACATATTCAGATGATATACAAAATCAAATATAACAAACATACTGCAAAACATACAGCAAACGTATTTGTTGTCACTACACTCTTTACATCCTCACTGAGAGATGAGAAGATTGATACCACTTTTGTGTCTTTACTATAAATATGAAGCTGGAGACAACACCACATGGTTAGCTTAGTTTAGAAAAAATACTTGTGAGAGGTGGGCTGTTTAATCTACGAGCACCTTACAAATGATCATGTATTGTTTCGCATCTTGTTTATTTAATATTCATAAACTCATGTGCTGCTTGCCCACTGAATGGTCCCGGCCAACTTTGTGTAAATCAGCAAATTGTCGTTTGACATGAAGCTTTTGTGGTGCTGGTAGATGGATTGTTTAAACCTAGGACAGTCAGATTTGCTGTTGTCCTGTTTCTAGCTGTAATGCTAAATTAAGCTAACAAGCGGTTGGTAGGTTGATTGGTGTACCTTTGAAAGACAGAGCCAGGCTAGCTTAGTTTCCAGTCTTATTGCTAAGCTAAACTAACCAGGTACAGGCCCTGCCAGCCTGGTAGGTTGCTTGTTTTACAGAGCTAGACTAGCCACCTGTTTCTAGTCTTAATGCTAAACTAAGCTAGCCAGATACTGGCCGAGGTCAAATATGTTACTTTTTGACATAGTCAGGTTTGCTGATTGTTTTCAGTCTTAACCCAATGATAAGCTTGACTAAACTAAGCAACTGCTAGCTACAGTTTCATATACTGCAGACATGGCAGTAGTATCAAATCTTCTCGTCTTAAAGGAAGCTAGCTTCCACATTTTTTGAACTTCTCTTTTGTAAACAGTAATATTTTCTCATGCTTGTCAGGCTTTTAGCCTTATTCTGAAACGTTTACGCACAATTTAAGCTCTGCACATTCTCTCTTCTCTTTCTATTCACCCACAATCATGTTTTAAGAAGAGGAATTTAAGAAACTGAATTCAAGATTAACATGCAGTTGCTCCACTCATCCACTAGATGGGGTGATGCTGAGACTCAGGGTAGTAAAGGCACAATAGTGGTTTAGCTGTGAACTGAATTTAAAAAGGCCCATAGACACAAGTCTCCCTGTGGCTTACACTGTTAAAAGTATCAAACTTGAGGTCAATGATAAGCACAGAGGCTACAATAAAATAAAACAATTCATGAGACGCACAGTGAGAGTATTCTGAAACAAGCACACAGTTTTTAACAAACTCTTTTTAAAGGAAGGCGATCACATTTTAGGTTCATATATTTGATTTTAGGCGGAGACTTGTAGGTTTGGTTGCTAGTAAGTGATCTGTTTTAACTGTTTTCATTCATATCTCTTCACAAATCATGACAAGTTTTGTAGTAGCATTCATTTGTGATTAAATGACTGCAAAACCAGGTGCTCTATGAAACAAAACATTATCATTATACATAATCTAAGTGTATTGCATTCCTTCCTGAGAGTAGAATTTTTCCACCTGAGGAACGTTACACTTTTAAAATGAGGTTTTATTTGATATTGAACGTATTATTCTCAGTGTTTAAGCGACCGGTCATAGCACAGACTGTCTCCTGTTTGTGATCGCGTGTCTCATGTGTTCATGCCGTAGTAAGTGAAGCTTATAGCCACCATGCTATCTCTCTATATATCCCAACCCCTACCATCTCTGCTGACCCCACAACTCTTCCTCCCTTTGTACAGTAATGTAAAAATATATAATCGGACTGTGTGTGTATGTGTGTGTTTACCTTTGCTTTTATTTTTTGGGGTGTGTTTTTTGCTGGTTGAGGGAGGGCGGGCATTGTTTCATTTTGATTTTGATTTGTCATTTTTCTTGTAGTGTACTGTAGATGACGTCAGGTGTATTGTGTACTCTATGTGTAGTGGATTAGCTCTTACTGCTAAACCTGCATGTAGCGCAGGAGCTAGTGTCAGTATTGATGTCGATGTACCTCTAATCTCAGAACTAGCCGAGTCCTATTCTGCTAATAATATACAGACTATCTTTTACCGAGAAAAAAAAAACAAAACCTTTTTTTTACTAAAAGAAGAGAAAGAAAAGTACATATTTTATCTTCAGATTTTAATCATTGTTTACCATGTTCAATGACTACTTTGTTTATGAAGGCGTATTCATAGAAAAAAAAAACCACACAAGCTCATAAAAAGCATTTTCAAACAAAAAGCTTTGGATCCAAACTTGAACTACAGAAGAATGGTTAGTTTTTAGGGTGAGCTCTGGTGTAGATGGCGGCTGCAGCTACATGACGATGAATATAAAGCTCTATTTTACACAGTGCAGTGCCAACAGTCATACATCGCTGCTTACCTTTAATATCAGTCAGTGGCCCTTTATCCAAACAGTTCGGCTTTTTCTGTCTGAACTTTACAACATGCTCAAAAACAAGCACCACAATGACTCTGTAACCAAGAACTAAATAGCATCAGGACCCTTAACTCACAGTCACCATCACTTTTAATGCAGATCTGATACATAACATTAGAGTATGATCCTGTTGTATCACATGGAATTATCTGGATTCTAAAAGAGTAATTTGGTCCTCCATATAAGCTGAAAACAACACAAATATTAGACCCATGTCCTAAATATTGATATAATTTTACTGATAAGTATCATCATACACTTTGGTGTTTGTGCAGAAAGTCATTACTGTTGAAGAACGTGAACTAAATGAAGGCTCGGACCATTTTCTACAGAAATATGAAGCACAACTCTTCTTTAAAACAAAACTGTGATTTCACCTCATTACCTCTCAAATGACTTACTACTGCGCATAGAAGCATAATCTCACGTTTCAGCACTTTATGTTTATTTTTAAAAGCAACTGGAGAAAAAAAGAGAATTTACACTTCCATTCAAAAGAAAATCAATAACGTAAATGTCCAGGTGTCAGTGGACAAACTTTGTGTTGTTGTCGCTTTGCCAATGTAACTGTTGGACTGTTGGAGGAGTGGAGAGGAAAAGCACAAGTGAGAAATGAGAACTCAGTTCTTCTCTATCATATCTATCTGTCTTATCTATCTAACCATGTCTGTTCTTGTTCTTCAACCTTTAGGGCCAAAATCCATTGAAATGTCTTAGTCCTGTCCGCTGTATATCGTAAACTGTTGAATTACAAAATGATAAATAAAATCTATTTTAAAGATCAGTGTGCTGCAGTGTTCTTCTGTTGTTAAATGATGGTTAAAGAGTTTAATCCCCAATCTGCCAAGGATGCATCATTCAGAAAAATGTATGTTCTATTTAAAACCCAATTTCCAAACAAAAGTTGGGCTGCTGTGTAAATGATAAACCACATATTTAAAAAAAGGCTATGAAAAAAGCACAAAGACAACATGTAAAGTATTGAAACTGAGAATTGAAAAAATAAAACACTTATTGACAAATTTAATTCTGATTGCACATTTCACAAGAATTGGGGCCAGGGGAGTGCCTAGAGGGGTGGCATAGGCCCCCCCTTGAAATCTTAATGGCCACCCAAAGTGCCCCTCTTCTGATTGGCTATTTGCCTTGCCAGAGGTGGGACTTATGTTGAAATCAACTTTTCAGGCTGTGTTGCAACAAGGCAAGTTTATTTATATAGCACATTTCAACAACCATGCATTCAAAGTGCTTCACAAAAGACATCAAAATCACCATGACAGAGAAAAAGGAAACATTAAAATAGAAAATTTTAAAATCACTAAAACACACAATTCACAATCAGAGAGACGCTCACAGTTTTCAGTGTGCATATGTTAGTTTGCAAACTTTAAATTGTGATTGTGGACGTACATATTGTTTTTAGTCCTTGAAGAATTAAGATAAGAAGATGTATACATTGCCATTTTGTTGGGTTCTTTAAAAGTCGATTTGATTAGTGCAAACTGAAGGGGTAAATAAATGCTCTTCATTCTTGTGTGTGCACAAACTTCAGGCCACCCCTGCACAAGTTGATCATCCACCCCAGTCCAAAAAGTCTGGACACTCCCCTGGTTGGGACAGTGGCAACACAAGACTGGACTGCTTAAAAAACACCTGATAAAACCTCTCACAGTTGATAAGGTTTATTGCCAACTGGGAGAGTGCACTGCAGAGTCTTTCTGAAGTAAAGCTGGGGAGTGGTTCACCATTCTGTGGAAGACGGTGTTGGCAAGTAGTGCAACGGTTTAAGAATAACGCTTTTTTCTTATATTTCACGGAATCTGGGGGAATTCATTGTCTTCATCACATCATATCATTAAAAGATTCGAATAATCTGTAGAAATCTATAGATGCAGGGGACAAGGCCAAAAACTAGTGTTGGATGGTCGTGATGTTTTGGCCCTGATAAGACCCTGTATTGAAAACAGATACATTCTGTAGAGGACATCACTGCATGGGCTCAAGAACACTTCAGGAAGCCATTGTTGGTGAACACAGTTCATCCCTGTGTTTACAACTGAAACTCTAGCATGCAAAGAGGACACATATATAAACCAGACCCTGAAATGCTGCTGCCTTCTCTGGGTCCAGACTCATTTCAAATAGATTGAGGCAAATAGGGAAAACTGTCCTGAGTGTCTGAGGAGTAAATATTGGATATCTGTTTAGAAACCCTTGATACACCGCTCTCTGGGCTAAAGACTTCCACTTTAAAACGACAGACATTGATTTCCTCAGTTGGCAAAATGCTCACAAAGAGTTGTTCAAACAAAAGGTGACGCAAACATGACTCGCACCAAACTTTTCTTTTAGAAATGTGTTGCTGGCATCAAATTCAAAATTGGTGAATAATTTTCCCCCCAAAAAGTTCTCTGTTTGAACATCTGACAATCAAATATGAAATCCATGACATTTGGTTTTTAATTGACATTTTACACAACATTCAAACTTATTTGGAAACAGGGTTGTAGATACATATGTGTATTTTACCTCAGAAGGGGTCAAGTGAATCCAGTTTTTTAAGTTTTGTTTCCTCTTAAAGAAATGTATCTTTGCCCTTCCTTATTACCTAGCAGTGATGTTTAATGTGGCTAATAGCCAACGTTTTAATACCATAGCTAACATTATGATACAGATCTTTGATATAACTACACATACTGATGGCTAACTTCAACATATCAAACAGTACTTGGGGATTCTTCTTGTGCAATAGTTACACAATCGGTAAAGCACATCTAAATGTTTGTTGAAACATCCTGCTCGGCCATGGGAGACATGTGTCTGCTCCTCTTTTCTTGTTTACCTCACCTTCAATCAGGTCATCAAGTCATCTCATGTCATCTGACTCGAGAGCATCTTGGGAAATAAAAGAAAAATTGCGGCATTGGAAAGTAATTTCCACATGTGGCCTCAGCATCCAGTGTGCAGCTGTTTAAACAGTCTGACTTTAAAGTGACATTGAAATCAAAGACCTTGTTCACTGAGAACTATTCAAATCATTCAGAGACAGAACAGAGCCGCTGCAGACTGTCGACATGTTTGCTTTTTTAAAACAGACAGACATTCGTCACACACACACACACACACACACACACACACACACACACACACACACACACACACACACGCATAACATACACACATGTCAAATAAAAAGAAGATATATGTTCTCAAAATAACAACAAATCCAATTCTTACTTCCCAGACAAAACAACAAACATGTTAGATTTCAAAATTATTTACAACCAAAAAAAAAGGTGCCACATCATTTTCTTTCAAAATAAAAGTAATCATGGTAATTTATATAACTATAGCAGGAGCTAAAATGTAGCAGGCCTCTTAAAACATCACCTCTTTAAAATTCCACTTCAGAAAAAATAAAAAAAATGGACTTCTTCATTAAACAGGGTTTGATTTCACGTTGGGTCTTTCTGGTTAAATGCTGGCTACATTGCACACATGTAATTACACTGCAGTGTCATTTCTTTTCTACTGTATAAAAGGAAATTCCATCCACAGCTACATATATTTTAGTGTGTCCATGTTCCACTGTAGAGCAGCAGTGTTTGACAATTGACTACACAGGCACTCATATTGTTGTGTTATAACTCGTCCTCTAGAGGGAGCTGGAGAGGCTTAATGAATAGGATGCTTCATGCAGGATTATGAAAGGTCTGCTCTCAAGGTTTAGAGGATACAAATCTGTCAACATTTTGATGCCAAAGTGTTTAATAATCAGATTGTTTGTGATAATTATTATCTTTATAGGTTTATTTAGGTACTTTATGCAAAAGTATTCAGTATGTTTGTCAGTGTGGTAGTGTCTTATAGTGTAGAGACGCATGTAGACAATCACAGAGCACTAAACTCTCCAAATGAGTACAATCTGAAGTGGACAGCTCGATAAGTAGCACTTATTGGCTGACCTATTTTACAGAGATCACAGACTCGCTGCACAATTAATGAATGGATGGATTGATGAATGAAGTACAGCCATTGGAAGAAATCCTCCCTTCCAGTCAGCTCTCAACAGAAAAGCAATTCAAATGCATTTTTAGTTTTATACGTTTGTGTTGAATCCTGAACTAAACTTATAAATAATTTACTAGAAATGATGTATAATTTACTGGTCTAGAGAACAGGCTATAATGTCATATAATATGTATGATAGTTATAGATGTTCAATGTAAGCAGGGCTCACTTAGATGCTCATATCTGCAAAAAATAATAATGAAAAGATGAAGTTCTAAGTTCTTAACAACTAAACAAGCTTAAATGAGTTTGTGTAAATATGATCAAGGGTCCCATATGAAGTAAGATAGTAACGTGTTGCCTCTGGTTACTGGATGAAATCAGAAAGTGCCAGTGGAATAATCTCATTACTGTATGCGGGCAGAAGAGGGCAGCATGGCTGCAAATCTAAAAACTACTTCAGCACCATGGCACAGTATCAAGGCCACTGTGAGTTTATTTTGTGACCCCCACCCATAACTCACACACACACACACACACACACACACACACACGCACACACACACACACACACACACACACAAATAATAAAATAGAGAGTAAGTTGATAAAAGTAAATGTATAATATGACTTTATTTTATTTTTAAAAAACATAAATAGCTCACTTTAAACACACAAATACACACACATTCACAGTACACAACAACATTGTACATCACGTAAATGTAATATGGGAGTTGTATTGAGAAAGTTAAATGAGGTCTTACATGGACAATGGTGCTGTAATAAATATTGGAAAACCATAGTAATATATTTTTTAATGTAAATAGGTGCAGTAAAGTTTATTGAACAGCGTTCAATAATATCTCATAACTCAATCACATCGAGGGCTAACAATGATTTTTCCGACTGTCTATAAAAACAAGAGATTTGTAACTTCACCAGACTCTGTCCAACAACTCTTTGAAAAGTTCTCAGCCCTTTTTGAGTTTCTTCAGGAGGAGCAGCGTTGATTTCTACCTTCGTTACATCAGCGTGGGAGGCAGCATACTGTGTTTATTTATAGAGCCGTCTGCCTCCCCTACATCGGATGGACTTTCTGCAAGATGGAAAAATACAACTTTAAGGTACTACAGCAGTGATTAGCAAATGTTGAAATAAAATCCATGAAAGCAATTATAGTGCATCTCATCATGGCTACACTTTATTGTTTTTTGTAAGTTTTATGTTGTGCATCACCATTTACATTCGGAAATATCAATGATGTCATGAAAATCTGGCTTTACAAAATTACAATTCACTTTTTTATCGTTTTTATCCAAAGCGACGTACATCAGAGAGTAAGTACAACACTAATCCATTCACACACCGCCACCGAAGCAGAAGGAGCAATGCAGGGTTAAGTGTCTTGCCCAAGGACACATCGGACATATTGCTCAGCTGGGGATCGAACCCTCAACCGACTGGTCAAGAGGCACAGACTCTACCCACTGATCCACAGCTGCTTTAGCTTGTTTTTTTTTTGTAAAACACATTTCCAAAGAAAAAACAAAGTGATGGTGAAGGAGAAATGTCAGCCTGACCGTTGTGATAGTCATAGAGTCACAGAGGTTGATGACTATTCATGAAGCAATTCATAATATTCATAAATTCATAAATAGACAGTATGTTCTTTTTGTCACATCAAGTTGTATTGGAGGAAGGTTAAACCACAGTGTTAGGGCAGCCACACTTCCTAAAAGGCACAGATACTTTACCTCATTGTTTACCCCACTTGGGGTCCGGGCAACCCTATAGGTGGGGCGCCAAAGAGCCGAGATTGACTAAATGACTTTTGCACATATTAACTAAAATCATGATAACACACTTACTGGATACTTAATGTAAAAATGATATACATGTATATCAATCAATCAATTAGTGATTCATTATTTTTTATAATTTTATAATTTTTTAATATAGCACCATTTCATAACAAATGTTATCTCAGGACGCGTCTCAAGACAAGAGAGCGGGTAAAAGACCTTACTCATTATTAATAAAAACGGGATAGGGAGAGATGGAATAAGATGCAGGAAGGATTTCTCCTTTGTATTCCTCCTGTTGTCCACACTTCCTTGAGGTCTGAGCAGGCTGTGCATGAACGGCCGTGGTTGTGGGGACGACCTTGTGAGAGTTGCGAGAGCTCCGTCGACTCAAGAGCCCGGCCTCTGCTGCTGGGACAAGGCCTCCTGGGCTTCGACACACTGACTCAGAAGGGAGGGGGGGGGGGGGGGGGGGGGTCCATAGCAGCAGGCGGTCCCCACCAACCAATCATCATCATGTTTTTTCAACATTTAATTTTATGACAATGACCTTCCTCATCTGGCAGATAATCTTAATACATTGTGTTTATCTTATTATGATAAAGACATATTCAGATATCCTCATCCAGCCAGATTCTATAATGTGGTGGGGCATCTGCTTCACCACATTCTTGTATAATGGTAAGAATCAGAAAAAGTTATGAGAGAATGAATTAGAAGAAGTTACCTATATAAACGTATAGTCCTGTATGCCATAGCAGTAAAACAAGGTGCCACATCACGCCAGTTAAACATAAGAGACTCAAAGTGGATAATCTAGCACAACAAAAGACAAAGGAGTGTCAAGTACTCCATCCTGATGGAGTAAAAATAAAGACAACAAAGCAGGGTTTGCCTTTGAGTGTGGCTATAGCTTGGATTTACAATTTGCTAGCAAGGCTAACAACCTGTCGTTCAAAAAAAGAAAAATTCACTTCTGGTAAGAAAATCTCAGCTCGAGGTTTCAACAAACCAAAATGTGGATGTCACAGTGGCTACGTCCACACTCTATGCTACTGCCAAGGCCATTTTATCCCAGGGCCATTACATCCATCATTCCTGCCACCAGGGTACACAGCTATATGTCAATGGCTTGTTAACAACACCCACACACAATGTGACTTATTTTCAATGTAGGCTTAAGTTTTTTCCATTTACAAAAAGTGTGCTATCAGTTTTTAGGATCCCATAAGCCAGGACAGTCCTGTTCGGGGAAGATAGGGAATAACAAGACTCAGAGAACCACCTTTCGGAATCGATTATCAGTTGCATACATGGTCTAAACAAAAGGAGACAAGGGGAGAGTTTTGTATCGGTGACTGTTCATGATAATCCTTGTAAACAGTCCATCTTGTCCTGGAATCAGCACTGCAGTAGAGTGGTGCAGCCTGAGGGTCAGCGGAGCTTGAAGGGCATATCCTAACCAGGAGTCAGCTTCTTTTTGACAGGGAGCAATATTCCTGCTTGTGGCACTGTTGTTGCATTGTGTTTGGGGGCTCCAGTTCCGGGAACACTTACCCAAAGCGAAACACAACCTCCACTGCGGGGTAACAGCCAGTAGGATGTCAATCCTCCACTTCTGCCAGCTTTAATATACAACATATCTGCAGTGCGAAAACAAGACATTATACTTTCATTAATAAGGCTGGAGAGAGAGAGAGAGAGAGAGAGAGAGAGAAAAAGAGAGAGAGCGCGCCTGTTATTGTTATTCAGATCATCTGACACTATAGCTGGAGATTAAACTAATCAATCCTTCATCCTGACGTCAGCCCGCCATTGATCAATCTGTTCCGTCCATATGGTCATGCAAAATGCAAAACAGTACAAGGCAAGCTGTGATTTTAACACAGTAGCTCAGAGCAGGGAGGTTTAACATTGTGAGTTCAATCTCCAGTGTTAGTTCGGGAGGGAGCTGAGGGAGCACTTCAACATTTATTGTATTGCAACTCGATAACACTCTGCAACTGCAAGAGAAAGGAATACTTTAAAGTAATTCTCCAGTGCTGAAACAATACTTTGATTGACAGATTAATTAATTGGAAACAAAGATTAATTGCCGAAGTCATTCATCAAACTAAAGTGGCAAACACCGTCTGGTTCCAGCTGCTGCAGTTCTTTGTCTGGTTCACGTCATAAATCCATCTTCATCAGCAGAACCTCCTCGCCGCTTGAAGGTCACACAGGGGTCCAAACCAATCCCAGGTAACATTGGGGGAGTAAGGGCAACAGTTCTCCAGGTCGCCAGTCAATCATCGGGTTCAGACGTGGCGACAGGTTCACACCCACGGGCAACAGAGTCCACAATGAACCTCGTTTTCCATTACAAGACTTTGCTATAGATGTATGCTTTAAATGTATTTGGAATCGGCTACAGGGTGGAGGAAAGTGGGGACGAGAGGGGCCAACTGGGGCCAAATAAGCTGAAGCTGTGAGGGACCAGGGGGGTCAGTACAGGGCACGTCTCAAAACACTTTTCTGGTTCGGCTTCCCCCAAATGGTGACTGTTATTAAAAATGAGAGAGAGGAGGAATTGGGTTTAAGAGAGGACTGAGACAAACAGGACAGGAGGGGTGAGAAACTTAAAAATAATTATATACAATAAAAAAATGCACAGAAATCCATGAATCATAAAAACAAGCAAATAAAACAGCTTGAATCAAATTCAAACTCAAGTCACCAACAGCGAACAAACTGAAATGATATCAGGACAAGCTCTGTCTGATATATGTACACACAGGTAATGGCAAAGGTGTCACAGGAGGAAAAGCTAATATCATGTGTGATAGAGGCGTGACCCTGCTCTTGAACCTAGGTTAGAAGAGAAAACCACATAACAGGTAAAACAGAACCCTATGTGACTGACTCTCCCTGCGAATATACTTAAGCTTTATGTTTTCATCAGACCAAAGAAGTAATTTATTATCATGACCCTGATCTCCAGGAGCTGGCCATGAACATTTTGAACCATGCAAGTGACATTGGCCCCATAGAGGAGAGCAGCTCAGCCTGTTGTTTGGTTGTTCCATCGTTTTGGTCCTGCATGAAATATTACAAAACCACATTTTGGGTTTGCCATCACCTTTCGTTAGTGACCTTCACAGCACCCAGAGGATGCATCCTAATGACTAGAACACCACTGACACAATTTCCCATAAGCCCAGGCTGTCCTTTGGGTTTGCTAATTAGCAAATGTTAGCATACTAACACACTGAGAAGGCAAGAATGCACTTGAGGATTTCTCTTCAGTTTTAATGACATGTCTGTACCATGGGGAACGAAAATTCACAAGTGATACATTAAACATCCCACCCTCTAAAAATGAGTGTCTACAATCTGGCTGAAAATGTAGTTTCAACATGTAGACTTTTCAGTCTATTATCTCAGTTTTCTTCCTATAAGAATTACTGTAAGAAGTCAGTACGCAGTTATTGCCGCTATTAGAGGCTATATTTAGTTGTATTTTTTAGTTTAACATGCAAGATTCTTGTAAACTTAATAAGGGGCATTTATTATTCAAGTTTCACTGTTTTTTAAGTCATACTGTTTTTCTAGTTAGTCTATTTTAATTAATACATATTGTAAATGTTTAGAAACGTAGCTAAATATTTAGAATCAGGACATGTATTTTTAACATTTAGACAAAACACTCAACATTTAGATAAAACACTCAACATTTAGATATAATATTTAACATTTATATTTGCCAATGAAATTATCTTACATTTTTATTCACAAAAGTAAATATGACAAAGTTCACAAATATTTCTCTAAATGTGAATAAAAAGTGATGTTTTATGGCTAAATGTAGAGAAATGTTGTAAAGAAACTTTACAATCGGCGCCCCATAGACAGGGGTGTGTTCAGAGGGATGGACAGGAGTGATATGGGCCCTCCTAGAAATCTGTTTGGCCACCACAGGTGCCACCTCAAAAATCCAAGACTGTGATTGGATATTTGCCCTGTGAGAGGCGGGACTTAGGTTAAAACCGACAGAAGGCTGCTAGTAGTTTTTATATCAATGTAGCATATTTTCTTTTGTTTGGACTATAAATTGTCAATACAAACTTTGCACATCTATTTCACATGACAAGAGCCCAGGAAAGTAATGCACACTGTTTTATCGATTTGTGAGAATTTGTGTGCACATCACACTTCAGACCACCCCTTCAAAAGTCAGTGCCACAGTTACACCACCCCAGTCAACATAGTCTGGACACGCCCCTGACAACAGGATAATAGTATATATAATGTTAGCCTATTAGCATTTTTAGTGAGCATGATAGCATAATGATGTTAGCATGTAGGCCTAGGTCAAACAACCAGCTTGCAGAACCAATCAGCATGTATCAGTCTGTGCCATGTTTGATCTTTGTTGTGTTTTTGCTGGTTGGATGTCTTTTGCTGTGAAAGTTATATACTTTTCAAAGTAAATAACTGATTTCAACTGAACCGAATAGCTTCATTGGCATTGAAACTTCAAATTATCTTTCAAATAATAGGTTAAGTTAAGTGACTAAAGTTATGTAAGCTAGTTCCAGTGCAGCGGTTGCTAGTTGACAGAACAGTGAGTTGTGACACAAACAGGAAATCTTCTGTAGACCAAACAGTCTCATTTCAGTTCGGTGCAGGTTAGCCTCTCGCAGGCTTGAGTCCTCCACAGGCAGTCACCCCTGAAATCAGCCCCAACCTCATTAAACTCACTTGATTTTCTTTGTACATATAAATGTTGTGTCTTCCCTTCATTTCCAGTTTGTTGTGTGTTCCTTTGCGTCACCTTGTCACAACTTTCCTGTTCCCTGTTCTCGTGACTGATTTACTATCTTGACCACTGGCTGTATTTTTTTAAACTCCTTGCCTGTTTGCCTTTTTGGATTTTTTTCGCTGACTCTGCAGTGCCGTGTACTACTTTTTATACTGGACATTAAACACTGTCTTTCTTTTACGCTACCCTTCTTTGTGTGAGCCGCACATTTTGGGTCCACCGTCTGTGTTTCATTGGTTGTGACAGTCTGGTGGTATTTTATGAATCTGGATGTCTCGCCAGTCATACAAAGAAATGTTAGATTTAGTCAAATCACAGCCTTTTTCAAAGCTTCTCCTGAACCACAGAAAACGAGACAACAGCTGTTTTTATTGTTTAAAGTTGAAGGTTTTTTTGGTCCCTTTGGCCTTTATTAGATAGGACAGCTGAAGAGACACAGAAAATGATGGGAGGGAAAAGTGGTGGATGTAATGCAGCAAAGGGCCAAGGCCTGAGTTGAACCCACGGCCGCTGCGACAAGGACAATAGCCCCTGTACATAGGGCCCGCGACATTACCCAGAGGCTATTGACGCTCCTGAAAACAGCTTTTTTTCCAGTCAGTACTTCCTATACCAGTGATTAATTGGCTGTGACATGTTAGTGTATAACGTTAATGGAGCATGTTATAATATTTTATGCCTTTTAAATGTCTTAAAGCTTTCACTAAAACACGTTGAACTTTGCTTGAACATCATACAGTCTGTTTGATGAGCTAAACATCGGGCTGAGAGTCTGTCAGTTAGCCGGTAATTGCTTTGCCTCTCTGTATTTCTCTTCAGATAACTAAAAGATAGTACAGGATGTCAGCGGTTAAATTGAAGGAAAATACTTTTTGAGAGAGAGCTAAGAAAGCCGACTTTATTGAATTAACAAGGCACTGTCTTTGTTTTGATTTCACAACGTGTCCTTCCCTCAAAAAAATTAGTAAGCTAATTCATTTTTTTTAATCCTGAAGGGTGACTGTGCATTTATTCCATAAATTAAAAATAGAACATTGAGTGTTGTTGTCAGCTTGCAAGCCAGAATATCAATGCTCACTGCGAATGCTGCGGGGAAATACGTTCTCTGCCAGGTCTACCCTGTCTCCTTGTTGATGCCAGAAGAGGGTGAAAAGTCAGCTATCTGTTTATTCCGTGTTTCTGAAATAAAATGATATGAAGAAATACAACCAAAAACTAATTTTATATTATACAGATGAATCTATGTTTGGAGTATTTTGAACCGCGTGTCATTTTTATATTCACATTTACATTTTTACCTGCAGAAAAAAGCTTTAGTCTGTTATTTTTTTAAAGACAACATTCAGCAAGAGAACTTCATTTTCATTTCATCTGGTTACGGCTTTATGTTGTTCCCTGTGCTGTTTGTCCCTACTCCCCTTCTGTTCTCCCCTTCCAGGTGAAGCAACTGATTGCACAACGAGGTGCGCCTGGCCTCGGAGCTTAAAAGCCGAGTGCTGGCTCCAGGAGGAGAGGCTTTTGGAATTGGGACTGCTGTGCCGCTCAGCCAGGGATTATGTGTTGTTGTGTTTAGTTAAATTAGTATTAATGTGTCGGTTCCAAAGGATCCTCTAAAGGCCTTTAGAAGATATTTTGGATCGAAATGTTGCGCTTACTAAAGTTGCTCATTGGGAGCTGAACAGTGTTTTGTTAGCCTCATAGGACTGCCTTATGGTGGTTCGTAACACATCTCATTTCAAATTTAGGCTCATGTTTCTTCTTACCCTCAGAGAGTTTATAAAAAAAATTGCCCGCATCATCCCTCACTTTTTGTTTGATGAATGAATGTCAGTGTCTGAGTTGACGGCTGTTCAGGTAAAAGACAGCGTGCATTCCACAGGAGACGTCCAGCAGAGAGGATGGAAGAGTAGTTCAGACTTTCCCCCAGTCAGAAACTCTCTTTACCCTTCACACCACCTGGGTGTTGGGCTGTCATGCCCACATTGACTGATCTGGATCAGTGGTTCCGGAGAATTTGTCTTGACTGCAGAAGGTTGGGGAAACGGACCGTTCATCACCTTAATGGAGGAGTATTGATTGTGGTGCAGAAGCACGATACCCGTCTGCAATAGTAATGGACTCCCTGTGAAAATCACGGATGAAAAGGCGTTAGGGGAGCTCCAGGAAGAGAGAGGCACCTCTGCCCTGATTGTTAGCACCTTGTTATCTGTGTGGATGAGTGTGTGTGTTTGCACTTTCGGTCTATTACTCAATCAGATGGAGATGTAAAAACACAAACACACTAACCATCAGGTCACATCACAAAAAAAAATGATTTTCTCACTCTCACAATTTCTCACTCACTGCTTATAGAGCTCACAGCTGTCAACAAACTAAACAAGCTAAAAAAAAAACATCAGACATATAATCACTTCATAAAGTTGATAAAGCTATTGTGTTATCAAAGCATTGCCGGTTTCACATCGAGCTGACACAGAGCAACATAAGCATCAAGTTTGAGAGCCACCTGTGAATACAGTATTCACTCTCCTTACGTTGCTCTTCAGTGCTTTTCCATTTTCAGCTGCAAGTTGCTATTTTTTTTCTAGGTGATGGAAGCAGAGTTGCAGCCTTAAAAAGCAACAAAAAAAAAACCTGAATAATGCTAAAATCTTTTTTTCAGGCTGAGTACAGATGCCAAAATGAGTTAATGACTCATCTTCTTCCTATTGTTGGAATGAAAATCAAATTAAGTAGCCAAAGAGTCTGTGTTAGACAACACTGTAACACATCATGTTAACAGACTTAGCTTAGCTTCATCCAGCTTTTTCAAACAGGGACAGTTCTCTCTCTATCTCTTCCTGCTCTGATGATCAGCTGATTATGGGTGTTTACTCTTTTAAATAGTTAACCAACAAATTAATCGCAACCTTCATGGACAAATCATACCGCTGCTGCCAAACTTGAAATCTGTTTTCCTCTCTTTTGCTGTCAGTCAGTCGTTTTAGTTCGATCGTTGCGACCCTCCCTTGCTGACCTCAGTCAGCTCAGGTCCATTTCACCAGTTTCCAGGTCCTGCTCCTCAGATCATCCCGCATCCTGCCGTCATCACCACAACCACTGTCTAGATTCTATCGGGAGGGGTTGGGGGTGTCCCATTCTGCTTTTGGCCTCACTATCCCTGTGAATAAACCCAGACATCTCTCATACTTTTCAATACATTTCTATTTCCTTGTTTTGTAAAACAAATGATTTGTCACTTCAAAAAGGAAGTCCCTAATGCTTGCAGTGCAGTCAGCCACCAGCTAAAGAACAAAGTGGAACATGAAGCTTGAGAGTTAGATGTTTCCTCAAAGAGATCAGACCAAAAATGGGGCAAAAAGAGGCTGAATATGACTCAGATCTGATAAGAGGCTAGAAACGATATTCCAAATTAACAATAACATCGCTTGATATGTAAATAGGCAACTATTTCTACTATCAAGTTGATAATTATTGATGTACTGTTCACAACTTGATTATATATTGCAAATTTAACCTATCAATGACAGATACTGTGAATAGACAGACTTGAGAACGATAAGGACTGAAGCTCAAAGAGAAACAATGGCAGTGAATATAATGTGGGCTGGGGGGAGGGGTCTGAATTGATCAGTATTGAAGTTGTTTAGTTTGTCATTGTCTGTGTTTGCCTTGTACACATTCTATGTCTCATCACTTCCAATAACCCCTTTTCACATCACATAATTTGGTCAGTCACAGTCGAGACTAAAATGTTCACTATTACAGCTTTTGGAGAAAAAAAACAAAAAGCAATCTCTTTCTCCAGCGATGCCTTAATAATCCACAGAACAAGCTGACCACAGAGTTTACGGTAGAAACTAGACCCTCTTGGTTGCAGATTACCCAGAGTAAAACCCTTGCTATTAAACATTACGAGTACATTTTTTATGCTCTACGTCACCATCGATACATTAATCTATATCATTGTGGAAGCAGAGATTTCAGAAATCTAATTTGCACACAGTAGCAGAACTATCTGCGTAGAGAAGTCCCACAAATGAGACAAACATCTGTATTTGTGTTTGAAAGAACCTGACCCTTTAATCTGAGGGCTTTTGTATAACCCACAGTTGTTTACTTGATGTGAGCCCCCCTCTGAATATCTGCAGGGAACATGGATTTTCTCCACACATCAGGGTAATCTTTTTATTCTGTGATCTTTCATGACAGAATCACTGACAGCTGTCAAGGTGTGAGGGCCAGGTCACGGGGTGATGGACGAGACACTCATCCACAGTGATTGTGTGCGTGTTTGCGTGTGCTGCGGAGTCACGGTAGCACCGCCTAATGCCATAAGACTCTCTTAGCCTCCATTCGGCTGCATTCGACAATCCTCTCAGTGATTAGTGGAACAAATGTCTGCCTGTCGCATTACAGCTGTTGTTTTGGCGGCCATTTGTACCACTTTTTATGCCCTGCATGCTTTTCATGGGGAGCTTATCACATTACACGCTGTGTGCATGCGTGTGTGTGTGTGTGTGTGTGTGTGTGTGTCTGTGTGTGTGTGTGTGTGTGCACATTTACTCTAAAATCGTTATTATCACCCCAGCATCTGTCTTTGCATGTTATTGATTCTCATCCATGCAGACCACATCCCAAACCCCAAAAAAAGCAATTTCCTCACCTGGGTATTTATTTTCACATTTATATGGAAATTGTGTTCATTTTTATTGATCTGTAAAATATGTAAATGGGAGTTATACTGCCCTGTTGGTAATTTGGCTCAGTCTATATCCCTCCGTCTCCATCTGTCTGTCAGAGTGTGAATCAAGTCATCACAGTTTACCTTCTTCTTGCCATTTTCAAAACAGCAGAAACCAGTCAATTTCAGCAACAAAGAGATGGATGATTCCGTCACAATTATATTTCTCACAATGACAAGACGTCTGTGTCACTCTGTGCCTCTTAAGCCAGGCGTCTTTCACACGCTGTGATTCAAGAAAAATGAATCCTTGCTTTTCTTCTTAAAAGCACCTGAACAATGAAGGATGACACATCATTTCAATATCAGAGGAGGAGAAAATCCTTCACAGCGGGGCTGAAGCAAATGTGTTCCCTCTTTGATACAGTGGTGTTTTCATTTACAGGGAAAGTTCCTAATTACAGCAAGTCCCTATGGGAGTCTGAGCAAAGGGATGAAGGGTTTTTACTCACACACAAACACACCCTCCCCCACTACACACACACACTCACACACACACCAACACACACACCTGGAAAGAGCCCAGAGAACCTCAGTCCTCTCAGGTGGGTCATAGAGCAGTGCTAATGGAACTGTGAGGAGTTCAAGTGCACTTAGACAGTTGGACGGTGTGGTGAGTAGGTGTACAGGACTGATTTTCCTGCAGGTCTGTGGATTCAAACTGACAACCATGACATTATAAGCCTGACTATCTAACTCTAAGGCTGTTTGATTGGGTGCTTTTGTTTTTATGGCTGGAAAACACAACTTGTTAGGAAAGTTTATGGTCCAATTTATGTGCAAATAAAACGCAGAAGGGACTGCATGTGCATACAAATAGCCTGTGAGTTGTAGTTTAACATTTGTTGCTTTTTCTCTGAGGCAGAAAGGGGGGAGTGAAGGGAGACAGAGCAGCAGGATGAGCGGGAAGATAGTGAAAGGAGCCCTCTGCTCTGACAGACATTTGAGTGTGATGTTAATTATCCTGATGTGGGTCGAAATAGGCCCATGCTAGCCCAGAGGGGGTGGGAGGAGATCATTAAAATCTGAGCTCAAACACACTGTGGTGAGCTCCGCTTCACTAAGACATGCAATTAGACACAAGTCATTTAGGGTACCTGCTCGGGCACAGGAACTCTTTAACACATAGCTACGCATCAGCAAACATGCAAGCGCAACCACGCGTTAATCAAGCGATACCAAATGTGGGTCAGTGCTGTTTCAACCGCTGTGGTGTGTGAGAGTGACGACCCGCTGCCACATCGAGGGGCCACGCGGCCTCGGGTGCAGGGATCTACCGGTAATGATCCTTCCGCAGGTTCACCTACGGAAACCTTGTTACGACTTTTACTTAGTCTGTGATAAAGTCATCATCAGAGTTGGCACTTACACACTGAGGAGCATATAACTTCTGTGATTAAAATCAAGCTTTGGTTACTTGTACGCTAGGGGGTACGTCAGGGGCTTCCAGGGGTTCTCCAGCTGCTTGGTCTGATTTTTATAGAGTATCTCCACAAGTTGAAACTGGAATAAAATCTTTGCCGTTGTATGCCACTGTATTTGCAGTTTACATGAACCAGCGTGTTTCTCACAGAAATACCTGGATGTCAATGCAGAGATTTAGGCCTGGTTGCATACCAAATGTTTTTGAAATAATAGATAGAAAAACAATAGCTCATGAATAGCTCAAAAGCTATTAGCTATTAGCTCAAAAGCCTCTAGATGCCTGTAGGCATAGGCCTACGCTAGAGGCTTTTGATTCCATCTAATCAGTTCATCTTTGAGTTAAGCTGACATTTCTGCAAAATGTAAAGATATGTTCTCCCTGTGTTCCTGAAATGTCACATTTACCAGAATGGGGCAGGAATATTAAGCAAGGTATTAAAAGCCATCACTTCATTTGTGTGCCTGTAATTATAAGCTCTGTGAAAATGGGATTAGAGATGTCAAAACTCACAACACACTGCTATAAGTAAAACAGGAAAGTAGTCTACTGAATTAAAAGTAAACAAGTTAACCTGGTGGATACGTTGGTGGTGGTTGGAGGTAGCTGAAAGTAATAGCCTACCTTCAAAATAGTGGTGTAAATAGCTTGACAGCCCACTGGGTAAGCAATTGACAAAAGGCTACCGGTTGAAAACTATTATGTTAGCTTACTCTTTAAGCTAATTAGCTAGATAAAATGATTTGCTGATAAATGGTTAAAGTTGTGATGGTCATGGGGATGATTAATGTAGCCAACAGTTATTATCACACTTGATATTTTATTTTAAATTGTCTTTATTCCTACAAGTAGGCTATAGGCTATGCAAACACTAATGCTTAAAATAAACACTTTGAAGCAATTGACACGTTGTAGTAGAGCTGGGCGATATATCAAGTTTTTAAGATATATCGATATATTTTCAATCCAGATATAGGGTAGGACAATATCGTTAATATCGATATAGTTCATGTTGCATTAAAATAGCGTTATACGTTTCTTCTGTAGAGCTGCCAGTTCACCTATTCCTCATCTCACTGTCTCTCCCTCTTCACCCTGCTCCTCTCTTTCTCTCTCTCTCTCTCTTAATTAATTTCACAAACAGGTAGTTTGTTTTCATGTACATGCTGAACTTGTGCAACTGACTGTTAATAAAAGACATATCGATATATATCGAGTATCGGCATACAGCGAAAAAATATCGAGATATGAGTTTTTAATTTTTTAATTTAATAACTTCTTTATTAAACAAGCAATTCTGGTAGCAGCCTACAAGTGCTGAACTCAGCAACAGTGGCCCTGAAAGTGTTGGAAAACAGAATTTAACCTCTGCTAAAATTCATCCTCTCCTGTCGGACCAGTAATGATCTGTAGCCGCCTGCTACGACTGAGCAATACGGTTTTTCAGGATATTGAAGGGCCATGGTTCAGCTTGAATTCTCTTGCCCTTGGCTAGACAGAAAACGGCACTTTCTTCCAAATCAGTCCTTCTCGCTTTTCCACACTTATTGGAGCTTTTACCGCCGCAGGAAATAAAACGACGAGCGGCGGTCTGTCAGTGGAGGCGCATGAAGGATCAAATCTCACGCCCGTAACCCTTTCATAATAAAAGACAAGGCCGCTGTCCGTGGTGCTGAAATCACTCCGCTGCCACACAAGTGTGTGTTGTTTCACAATAAAGTGACACTGTTTCTCCGGGTTCATTAAACAGCGGGAATTACTCTCAAAGTAAAATGTGACACTCGCTTTCAGACAGCTATGAGATCTCATAATTTATGTTTTCAAAGTGAGTGAAGGAAAATAAAGACAACCCCCTCTCTCTGCGAGACACAGCGAGAGAGAGAGAGAGAGAGAGAGAGAGAAGGGGGAGGGAGTCAGTTCAAGCAGGGATAATTAGAGGAGTGGGTCACTGTTAGAAGATAACATCCGCGTTGACGGAAGAGAAAAAAAGAAGAAAAACGAATCAAAGCAGCAGAAACAATATGAGGGGAGGATGATAAGAGTCTAAATCGGCCACCAACAGCGCTGACGTCCAGTGTTGGCAGATGCGAGCAGTTTCCTCCGGCTCTCAGCATCCAATTACAATGGACGAGCTCCGGCTGTGTGGACTCTGAAGCGCTGCCCAGCCAGGAGCGAGAGGGGGGGAAAAAAAGAGGAAACGGAGCGAGGGAGAGGGAGGGAAACAATGCTCCGGCTCATCCATCTGCACTGATCTGAAGTGGGATTCATCTTTTTTTTAATTGTTTTGTCTTCTAAGTCTCCCGTGTGAGTGAGGAGACTGCTACCAGGATCAAGTCCACGCACGCGGGGAAACGGTGAGATGCTGATGTGTGTGAGCGCGCGGGATAGTGACATAGGGGTTCTCAAATGTTAGAGGGACTTTGGTTATGTAGGCATAATTTAGGATTATGTGCTCACTTTTTTTTTATATAAATCGACCGCAAAGTCGGCATGAATTAAATGTGTTTCCATTGGGACTGAAGAACTGCCTGGAGTGCACTTCGGTAGATTATAATATAAGAGTGGAACAAAAGAGCTGAAATGTGTTTTGTGACAGGATTAAATCATGTTGACAGAAGTTCAAGTGAAATGACTTAGATATTTTTTGAGACTCAGATAACCCCGAAGGCATCCAAACCTAACACTGAGAATCACTGCCTCCCATATTACACCACAACATGTGTTAATAATTGAAGAAAGGCTGCATGAATATACTATATGGGTCAAAGGCTACAATAAAGCGACGCTCATTAATATGAAATGAGTGGACAAAGTCTTTATTATTATTTTTATTTGTCATGTTTTATTTAATAGGATGATATAAAGGACAACACCAGCAGAAACTACAGACTCCAAAAATAAGGATCACTGCTTTAGAGTGTACCCTGTAGCGCATCCTGATTGTGTTATTGTTCCATGCTGAAAGTTAATATTTTATAGATGTTTGTTTGTGTGTGTGTGTGTGTGTGTGTGTGTGTGTGTGTGTGTGTGTGTGTGTGTGTGTGTGTGTGTGTGTGTGTGTGTGAGTTTTCCCCTCATGCATTCTAATACAGCAAGTCAATAAATATACCTTGAAGTGTGGACTATTTAGTATTTAGTGAAATGTATCTGTTCCATTTGTGTATATTACTGTTGCCGTAGTTAAATTAAAGTTGAGGTGAAGAGGTGTTCCTTATATAGCTTTATCTATTTATTTTGTAACGCCACTGTACTGCTATCTATCTATCTATCTATCTATCTATCTATCTATCTATCTATCTATGGTAAACACATGAGGTAGGAAAAAATTTTGCGATATAAGAAACTCATGCAACCAGTCTACTTCCATTAAATGGAGCCCACAAAGCTATTGGGGATCTTGGTAAAACATACATTTGAATGAACTCCTCTGTGACAGCCTCAGTTAAAACAATAAACATAGGCATCAGAAGAAGTACATGGCAACGGTGTTGTATTAGATTGCTTTACACTATAAAATATACTTACATGTTTTTAGAGGGAAAGGGAGCGAGAGAGAGGGAGGGAGAGAGAGAGAGAGGGAGGGAGAGTATGACAATGAGCAGCACTGCATACTACAGCATAACAATGACTCAGAGTTTCTATAACACAACATAAACAAAACATAACCATCTTCAATATTGGATTCTAAAGCTGCTCTATTTCCTGCTTTTATTTTGGCCATGGTGTCTCTCTAAAAAACTAGCAGCAGAGTCTAAATCTACTGTATATTCTGTTATGTAAACTACCTAAATGTGCTGTTGTGCAGTCTTGTTGTTTCTTTTTCTTATTTATCTCACAATTCAAAACATTATGTACATAAAGATTTATATACTTAATTACAAATGCTTGGCGCCAGTGACCTGCAACTTGACACCATACAGTATACGGTTTGACTCGCCATGCCGCAGTACTAAAAAACACTATCTTTATCATTGGGAAACAGAAAAACACCAATGTTTCATTTGGCGCCTCTGTGTATTCAGATCACATGGGAATATTCAAGTGTTGTGATAAAAAATGGAGTATAATAAGATGAGTGCTGAGCACAGCACACACCCTGTAGAAATCTGGCAGTGGTATTACAGTGACACTATGGGAGACGCCAGGAGGAATAAAGTGTGATTAGATTACTACAAGCATTCTATAACACGCTATATGTCCCCACAGGAGGACTGTTTTGTTTCCTCATCCTGGTTTCTTAGTCAGCCACGGTTTCTTGCTTTATGTCAGAGTTTTAATGCACGTCTGTCTGGTTAATTGCTATTCTGCAGAGGAACCAGTGAGGCTCCAAACAGCGGGCCCCTGAATAGGACCTCGTTTGTTTAACTATGAGGTTGGGGTATCTGTCTTGTTTGGACAAGTTGAGTGCTTACGCCCGCAGAGAAATTACATTTTTCATTGGCTACTGTCTGCTAGACAATGATGACTGAATCTCACTTTCTGTAATTGTATAAATTCTGGCCTGCATTGAGGCCGATTGGGAAAAGACTAACTGAAGTAAGAAATGCATGGGAGAGAAAACTGATTACTTGTACAGTTTCATTATTTCCGTCTGCATGCCCGACTTCACAGATAACCACAATACTGTCAACACACCATATAGTGTTATTTGACACACATCTGCCATCCATCACTTGCAGTCAGTGGATGCTGTCACCTCCATGGCAACAAAGAAACATAATTTATGAGAATTGAATGGCTCCTTCTGCAGACACTACTGCACACCCAATATTTCTGAAATGCAATATAGCGGGGATGATAAGCAATCATTTTTGAACGATTGCAAAGCATTCAATTCATTTTTGGACACACACACAAACACACACACACACACACACACACACACACACACACACACGCACACACACGCACACACTATTATTACTGCACACTTTTGCTGCTGCTTGAGCAAAACTCGCAATTTCGACTGAGCTGCCATAAAAAAGGAGTAATATTTACAATTCATATTCACCCGTCTGGAACATCAGGGGGGACACAATAATGCAACAGCTTAGGAGAAAATAGAATCACATACAAACTCAGTCATGTGGATTCTTTCGTCAAAAGAGCGGGGACATATTAAAATGGAAGTCATTGTTCTGCTTCTCAAAAGAAGAGGACGTGCCTCGGCTTCATCCATCTTCCACCCTGTCTGATCTCATGCATTCATCACTGTGCGAAACAAAACTCCTGAGCAACTGTCAGCTGTGATTGCTGCATGTCTCATTTTCCTTCCCTCATTACTACACACTCCCACTCCGGCAGTTAGTAATACATAAGAAGTGATGAAGTGAAATGGGGTGCAACCAGACTGATGAAAATGAAGCAAAAGTAGTCCAAAGATCAAACCTCTCATTCGGCCCTGATATAATCCACTGACTCATAAATCCTGCAGCCTGTCAAATGAAGCTACTGTGAGTGAAATTGCTCTGATCGATTACATCAACCAACCTTGACAATTAGAATGGACAGTGTGTGTGTGAGAGACAAAGAGACTAGAGAAAATTGGTATTTGGAAGCGGGAGACACAAGAAATCACGAGAGAACGCATGAGAGAATGGTTCAGAGAGGTGATGTTGACAAAGAGATTCTTTGTGAAGAGCAGGAAACGTTAATAGTTATTTTTCAAAGTGTGAAACAGTAAATCAAACAGCTGTCAGTGTGTTTACAACTATTACTGTCTGAATACAAGCCAGGGACACAGACACACCATGGTGGATGTCTCATTTACTTTTTCTTTTGTCGAAAAAGTGAATGAGAAAAAATAGTTCCACATATTTTGCATCAGCTTTTTTTCTTCCTTCAGAGCCTGCTCTCTTATCAGCAGCTGCATAAAGACTGAAAAAGAGGAAACAGATAGCCCTGCACTGTTTAAAGAAATAAAATCCACCTAAAAATCCACTCTGCAGAGTCTACACTGGTTGCCTGGATACCACACGTCGACAACAAGAACCCAGAAAGTCTCTGAGTCCAAAATGTAACCTCCTTTAAAACCTTAACTTAACAGTCAGTGCTGCTTCAGTCACTCATGCATATAGTTAGACTTCCCTTTGTGTAAATACAGTATCTGTTCATATACACTGCTTAGCATAAAGAGCACATCATGTCACGTCCTATGAGACTTGTTGGTTGGCAAACAGTTATCGCTGTCGGCTATAGCGACCACTACAGTCTGAACAGTTTGTCAGCTCACAACAATGTGACTAAAGAATGAACTGGAAGGCCATTTTATACTTACACTTCAAACTGTTGCATTATTGACTTCACACCAGAGTTGGTTATTGCATTGCATTGTGATATGTACGTCACTGTAATAATTTCCCCAAAATGTTTTTAAATTCACATTTACCAAGATTTCTGACGAACTAAAAAACACAACTTTAAACATAATGAATAGCATGCTAGCTAGCTTCTTGCCTGTTGCCATTCTTTATACTCTGCCAAAGCTAAGCTAATCGGAAGCGAGTTGAATTCAGGCATGAAAGTCGTGGTAATTTTTGATTCCCTTTAAGAAAGCCAATACGCACACACCAAGTAGCATGTTAGCTAGCTATTCCCTGTTTCTTGTCTTTTGCGAGGCTAACGCTAGCTACCTAGCTTTTGGTTGTAGCTTCATATCTGGAGCGCAGAGATAAAAGTTAATCTTTTTTAATCTTATCCTCGTTTAAAAAGCCAATAAGCACATTTCTGTAAATGTTAGACACTTTCTTTGATAGTTTGATTCATTTTATTTTTTTTCTAAACCAAGTGGCAACACAAAATTGCAGTTCACAAGTGTCCAAGAGACCCAGAAGTCACATACACCCCATTCAAAATGCTTGTTTTGACAGCAGATATGAACAGGCTTACAGCTTGGTACAAAAACCGATTCTGGTCTGATTAGTTGTTGTCTATATCAGCGCACACTGTGACAGGGGGGATTTTGTTTTAAAACTCATCGGTTTTGATTTTATGAAGAATAAGAGTTATCCATAGTTAGGTTCATCTCTGACTTGATTGACGTTGCGATGTAATGGTTTTTCAAGGGGCTTAAAATCTGCCTCAGTTCCTGCTTTCAGCCTGTCATTGACTGAGTTAGGGTGAGACAGGATTTCCAGCATGGCGACTGCCATCAATAGGCTTTCAATACTCCCTGCTGTAACAGATGTGTGATGTCACTCAGGCTTCGTGCAGTTATATTGACAGTCTTTGTTCTGAACAAAGGATTACTCGCATCAGTTAGGGGCAGCATTTTTAACAAGATACCAGATGCAATGGTTTATTAGCTGTAACTTCAAATTTAGATGATATTCAAATATTCAATTAATAAATTCTGGTGGTTTGAAAAATCAATGTGTTAAGAATATAAACAAGATAAGAAAAACGTCTCATTTGTTAATAGATCCAAAATAAGACCTTTTCAAAAGGATGTGTGTTATGCAGTCCAATTAGCCAAAGAACTTTCTTGTAGCCTGGCAACCCAAAATCTGCCCTTATTAATGTCTGATCTAAGAGGTCTCCAGAATATTACACATTACCCTATGAAGCCATTTGTTACTTAAAGTAAACTATTATTCAGTATTAGAGCAACATTAAAGAGAAATTGGTATTTTTTTGTTGCTTGGTGTTTCTTACGGTTTAGAAGTGATTCACTCTTTCAGAGGGAATGAAGAAAAGCCCATGTGAGGTTTACTCTCGTCCACTCAGACACTATTTTTTTTCTTTTCTCCTTCAACGTCCTCTTTAGTCTCGTCCCCTGTGATGCCCATAGTGAAAATACAGAGATAAGACCTATAATGGGAGGTGTTTTCCTCGGGGGCATTCTGCCAGAAAGCAGTGCCTTACTTCTCTCAGAAGATTGCACCAACTCACCCCAAGTTACAAAGTGCGAGAACAGGCGTTCCAGCTGCAGAGCGGAGGTGAACGAGGCACAACTCTCTTTATTACAAGTCTGTGTATCCTCAAAATTCATCTGAAGCGGTTATTTTTAGTTTAAGTAAGTGAATAATGATGCTTCAAAGTGAAGAAGATGCAGATTGTAAGAGAAGCAATAAGACTAAATGAGACTTTGAGTATGTGTTTGTGTTACTGCAGTCAGATAATCTAATGTAACAGGCCGGCTGTAGTTTCATAAACTGCGCTGTCTTTTATGAAGTGTTCCTTATTAGAAAGCAGAAAACCTATTTTGTACTTTATTGCGTTCTGTCTGTATAGATGTCTTCCTTTTAAAACCAAAGTCATTGCATTATAGCTCAGTTGTTTTTAAGTCGTACATTTTTCATGCAGCCTTTGCGATGTTGCCTCTGCTTAGTCATGCAGATTAAATACTGGATTTGAGACAAAAGGAAAGCACTAAGTAACAGAAGGGAAAAAAAATAAAATCACAAGGCTGATACAGTTTGAAGTCTTTTCTTTTTAAGCCTCCAGCAGTGAGGATGCGACGCAGCAAGCCCCCTCCTTGGATGGCAAGTGCATAAAAGTAAATCTTGTGTGAAAAATGGATATTGATTATTCAGTCGTACAGTGTCCGTTGTGCTTTGACTTCCCAGTTGCAAATCAAATTGATCTGCAATGAACACCAACACAAATGTTGTTGAACCTTGTTAGACAATGTATGTCAATTTATTTATGTTACTTCCCTTGTGGTTGGATGAAGAGTGTTTCTGTTCACTGTGCATGGAGGGCAAAAGTATATCTGGTTCACTGATAGGGCGGCTGTGGCTGTGGCTCAGTTGGCAGAGATGGTCATGTCTCAGTGGAAGGTTGGGGGTTTGATCCCCAGCTCCTGCAGCCACATGTCCGATGTGTCCTTGGGCAAGACACTTAACCCAAGGTTAATCCAGCTGCTTCGCCAGCTGCGTGTGAATGTGTATGAATGTGATTAGTTACTTCTGATGGTCACTTTACATAGCAGCCTCAATCAGTGTGTGAATGGGTGGGAATGTGTAGGTGTGACCAGCGGCAATTCCAGAGTCTGGTGGGGTCCGAGGCAAAAACAAAATTCATCAAGGGCCCCTCCAACCAGCATTCGTCACCATTTTGTCTGCCAGTTTCCCGACAGGTAGTCGTCTTTCTCTCTCTCTTTTTTCACTCCCAGACAGACAATTCCTTTTAATTTTCCTTTGCTGACTTTCATTGACAAATGTTGGTTTTCAAAGCAAAAATGCATGCATGGAGAGGAATAGCTGTCAGATTGGGCCCCCATAGGGAGGTTTCCTTCTGTAATTTCAAAATGTGCACATTTTGAACCCCTGCCGTAGATTAAAGTTTGTCAGCCCTAGGGGCCCCCCACTGGCCAGGGCAGCAGTTGCCTGCCATACCTATCGACAAACAGCACCTCTGGGTGTGACCTGCAATGTAAAAGCGCTTTGAGTAGTCAAAAGATGAGAAAAGCACTGTATGAGCTCAAGTCCATTTACCATCCCATTTACAGTTCACAGCACATTGGTCTGTCGCAGCACAATTCAAAATATGACACTGAAGGTAAACGCAAGTGTGATTTCAGGACCCTTCATCTGTTTTTTTCCCCTTTATGGAACATCTGTAGTCAGGATGATCAGTAGATCAGAGACATTCATTTGATTTATTTACATAGGACCCCCATTAGTTGTTACCGCAGTAACAATTATTCTTCCTGGGGTCCATACAAGCAAAACAAGACAGAAAAAACAACAACACAAAAACATTGTACAGTCAAAATTATTGTAACATAATGAATACCAGAAATAGATTAAATACTTAAAATATGCATGAGGAAAATAACATAACAAGGTAATAAAATGACTCAGTAAAGGACAAATGTCTTTATGAGGGGCCATAGAAAGTAATTAATTGTAATATTATAATTAGTTCACTTTTCCTATTTGTCATGGTTGAATGTAACAATGAATATATATAATTCAACCATAATAATATGAATGTTTAGAAATGACTTCATATATGTGTTTACTATTCATTATAAGTCAAGGTTTCTTTTTTGTCTGGCTTATTGTTGATATGTGACTTCTTGATTGGGTGATGAAGTCAGAGACGTGCGGCGGGTCTGATCCTGGTGAAGACTGGTGGGGATAGATGAATAAAGTAAAGGCAGAACTTTAAGTAAGGAGACAGGCTGAAAGTTAGGTGTATGTTTGCTTCCAAAATCCTTTTGATCAGTGCACAATTTATTTTCTACAAATAGTTTTTCATCAAGAGGTTTTCAATTCACGTTCGTTAACAGGGTGTTGACAGGCAGTGCTCAGAGGCGATGCACCATCATCATCATGAATCTGGAATATCATAATCATCATCATGGCAAAGTGAACAAAAAGTCAACGTTGACGCCTTTAAAGAAAGACTAATTCACAGCAGACCGTAGTTGCATTGCAGATGTATGTTATAACTACATATAGGGTTTGATTTTAACATTTCATGCATAAATTACAACACTAGTTTATGTAGGTCAATACTTATTCAAATTCAAACTTCATTCAAACAACCCAGTACTCTAAGTCTAAATCGGAAACTATATCTGCATGTTAAACATGTGTTGAGCATTGCTGCACATCTAAAAGTCACCAGCCATGTTCAAATGTGTTGTTAAGATTTTCATGAAATCCCACATCTTAGTTATTTTTTACCGGTTTCGTTGAGATTGGGCCACGCCTGAGAGCGAGTTCATGCAGGCAACTCGTGTGGAGCTGCGTTGACTTCCCACTGACATGCATCATTCTCCACAGTCGACTGATAAACACATCCTCCCAAATTGGTGGTCTATTTAAGCTTCAACATTTCCGTTCTCTCTCCTCTTGCTCTGTCGTTGCCAGTTCTTCCCTGCACCAGTACTCAGTCTCTTATATTTCAGTCCCGTTGCCACCCCAGCATCCACCTGTAAACTCCAACTACAGGGTTTAAGATATTATCTCATCACTCCTTTAATCTCAAAAAGTTCATCTGCGAGGAGTGACAAATAATGTTCTGCAATGTCCCAAAATAATTTAAAAGCATTACAAATGTGAATAGACTGACTGCTTCATTTTGAATGTCCTGCTGTAAATTGAATTTGGTTACTTGAACGTGAAGCTCTGTATGTGCCAAACCTACCTGTTGTACTTGAGGAGTTGGGAGTGAGAACGTTTTTTTGACAATAGCTAAAGACTCAGAAGCATGATGGTTCCCAGGCAAGAATCTGAGTTTCTGGGGGTTGCTTTGAGCCTGCGTGCAGTTCATATTAATAGCCTTTGAGCATTTCTGCAGGTCAGCTTACATTACCAACAACAGGCTCTACATCTCAGACTGACCTCCCACAGCAGTTTATCATGTGAACTCTTAAAAAGCAAAGATTTATGGAGTTTGTCTAGGCACGGGGAGACATAGTGAGGGTTTTAGACTAAATGCTCCGCTGGGAGAAGAAAGCAAAGTGCTGCTGCTGCTGCTGCACAGAGGGTGAGTCTGCCTGAGGTAGCAGCAAGCTACACACACACACACACACACACACACACACACACACACACACACACACACACACACACACACACACACACACACACACACACACACACACACACACACACACACATGCTCTCATTTACTTTGTTTCTCCTCAACACAGACATTTACAAATGTCCTCCTCTGCTTCTTTCCCACATCTGCTTTTATGGTGGAAATCAATGGCTGCAGAGCCCAGCTGGACAAAGTAGTCGTGGAAAAATAAAGAAATCAATGCTGGCTTATTAACTGAGCGGTGCTTCCTTTAGCGCTGAAACAAAAATATGTGTGCGTGTGTGTGAGAGTGTGTATACGGCTGACAGTTTGTGTTGGATAGTGTCCGTGAATAATGATGGCTGCTGCTGGATGCAGGAAGGATGTGTGAGTGAATAAGCATGCATGTCCTCCCCTGTGTGTATGTGTCTGCCAGTATGTGTGTCCCTGGATGTAGGTGGCTACTGTTTGTGTATAAGTGCTACTTTGTAAGCGTGCTCTGCATGTTCATGAGCTGTGTGTATGTGTGTGTTTTTGTGTGCATTGCTTGAGACTATCGCCCAAAGTCAATGTGTTAGTGTTGGGTTACAGCCATAGTCTTCTCCCTTTTGCCTTGGCCAGAGTCTATTTGTGGACAAAAGGATGCTTTGAGACAAATGATTTAGCGCCTGTCAGTCAGCACAGAGGGCACAAGATGAGAAAAGAAAGAGGTCAGAGATGGAGGAGGAAGGGAAAGGGCAAATGATGGAGGCTTTCAGAGGGAGTGGGAAAAAAAAGTTAAAAGTAGAGTTGGATACAAAAAAAAAAAAAAATTCTGATTTAGCTTTGGGTCATCACATCGCTCAAGTTCCCGTGAGCAATTTTCCTCAGGAACTGACAGCTTCCATTTCCGTTTTTGTTGTTTGCCTAACACCGGCTCACACAAACTGTGCCTGGCCTTTGGGGCACAGACCTTCCCTCACAGCAAGAGTTACCATAACAACGGATGAGGCCAACCTGCACCGGTGGCAGCACAGGGATGTGAACTTTGCTTCTGCCTCCAGCATTCTGGCGGTGTGCTGCACCTTTCCGCACGTACCCTGCTCGGAAAAATAAAAAAAGAGAGAGAATCACAACAGCAGTGCGCGTTGAATTTTTCTGTGCTGCCACTGTTTGTCCAGGCAAGCTGTGATTGTTCAGCAGTAGGATGATTTGTTTGAGGCGTGAAAACAAAGCGCTATGTCAAGAATAAAGAGGCAATTGTAATTTCAGAAATACCCAAATAAACAAACTCCCAGCTGCTGCGAAACCGGTGCAAAATCATGTTTGCAGAGTCGCAGCCTGCGGTGTGTGGACGCATGTTAGGAGGGAGACGCTGATATTGACTGCTGAACAGGCTTTTGTGTGATGTGCACTTTATTAGATTTGTTGACTGACATCTGCCTTGGCAGGTCTCTGCAGCCACTCTCCTTTAAAACTGTGTCTATGCACACAGCATTAACTTCTAATCAGGCTATTTACACATTTATACTCAGGCGATACAGACACATGGCTGACCTCGTTTTTTAATACAGAACAAAGCAGCCCTCCTCTATGGAAACGTCAACAGTGCCGAGAGCGGCTCAGCTAACGAGCATCTGATTGTGCAGATTACGCGTGTTCCACAGAGGATTACTGAGACTGAAATGAACAAATTGACCTCTTACTTCTGAAATCCCACATCAGCATGACAAAAGATAAGCGAGAGGGTAAACTGAATCTGAAATAGGAGAGCACATACTGTACAAAAAAAAAAAGAAAACTCAGACACAGCAGCATTATTCAAAGACACCTCTCCCCTGAATGTTGTTTTATTTTAGTCATCGTCGTCTCTGTTTGCAAAATGTGCTTACTCTACGGGTGATCCGTGTTTCTACATCTCATCAGCCTTGTTGTAACACTGAACGCGCAGCACGATTTGCCGCTCGGGCTTTTTAAAGACATGGTAGAACTGAACTGAGCAGCGAAATGCATCAGCTATTTTCTCTACCTGGCAGGGTGTCATTTGCACTGATGTGCATCTCCAGCAACAAATATGAGTTTGCACATCCTGTTCTGTATGTATTCTGAGCAGAGGGCCTTTCCCCTCTGGTTTCCTTCTGACACTTTCCAAGCAACTCAAGGTTTTTAAAAGTTGTCTCACTGTGGGAAGTAACACAAAGCTCAATGACAGACCAAGGCCTTATTCAAAATTACATTTTTCTGCTTTCTCTCTCCGACAATAGAAACACATAATTTCTCTCCACGCTTGTTTGGTGCGCTCTCTCGTTACAGTAATAAGCGCCTCTGTTTTTTGCTGAGAGAAGACGACTGAGCAGCTTATGTAGGTCACATTGTATTAATCTAGCTGGCTATTCCCTGTAATGCGCTCTAAATCAAACATGCCATATTAAAAATCCAGTTCATTGCTCATTTGCTTGATAATGTGGCGTGTCTGAACTGAGAGCGACTCCTCAGCCTCTGAAATAGTGATCCTAGTGGCTCTGCATTCCAGTTTTAAATTACTGCCCGCGACTATAACAGTACAAATGAGAAATGCTTGATATCAATCTGACCGAACAGTTCAAACTGCCTGCACTCTGAATATTTATCAGTCACAGTTTATTTCAGGCACAGGACCCTTTCATCACTTAGCTCTAATGAGATCTTTGTGCAGCCTAGTAATTAATAACTCCATGATTCAAAATCATTCAAAAAGTGAGATGTTAACGCTCACAATTATCTCTCTGGGTGATTCTGCAATCTTAAGCAAACAGGAAAATTCTCACAAGACAGACAAGCTTAATGGGATACGGAGGCATGGTCGGGCTGCACATGAATGTTTTATAACAATGTGAGTCTTTGGATGGGATCAATGCCATGTCTGCTCCTCTGCTAGATGAAGATTCTCTACAACAAGCCGGGCAGCTCAGCGGTGCACAACAAATCTACCTGCTGTCAGTGAAGCAGAATGACGGGCTCAGTGTGACATTTCAACATGTATTATATCTCCTGGCCTGCAGTATCTCCATGCGATCTGCTGCTGATGAACTGTTGTGAGCACTGCTGGGCGACATGATATTGGACAGCGGGTCTAAGGCTGTTTTGATGTGAACAGTCGAGCGAGACAATAAATCCCTTCCAGGCTGTATAGAAATAAAAAAAGAGCATGGGTGACTTGCTCAGTGATGGGTTTATATCAAAGACAGATATTGCTGAAAGGTGCAGCAAACAGCCAAGGCTGATGTTTTTGATCAGATGATTGGTGGTGGTTGACACTTGGGGATTTGCATTGAGGAGGTATCTCCCACTTTAAGGGTCAAAACGCAGCGTCTGTCTCACGCACATGTGTGATTCTAAGACAAAAGCGAGAGACTGAACTAGAGGGAGAGTGTGAGTGTGTTTGCGCATACATTAAAAAGACGGGAGAGAGAGGTCCTTGAGGCAACCTGCACATCTTTTATCACATCTTTAATTAATTGAAGCCCATAATAGAAGCTGTTGCAATTTCACTGAAGAGACACAGTTGAATGGAAAACAGGCGTGGATTGGAAGATAGTTTTATGTTGCGGTGCTTTTTATCAGTCCTCCCTTGTCATTTCACAGTCATCTGGTTATACAACATATCTGCAGTCTTTGCTTTGAGGCTGAAATTCATTACCCGGTAACGGAAAGGGTTGTTGTTTCTCGAAGAGGAAGGATCAACAGAGCTAGAAAGGTACATGTGTTTTACACTCAAGCAGAAATAGAAAACACCTTTGACACAAAGATTGGTAAACTAGAAGGACTGATTAAAGTTTTTATTGAGATAAAAGTTTTTTTTAAAAAGCATATACTCTGAAAAGTACAAAAAGGGGAGAAAGGTGGAAAGTATCTAGATCTACAGGCTGTTCATGTGTAAAGATTAATGTTGAGACACTATTTGACTTAAATCATTCTAACATCTAACAAATTAAAAAACAGTCTGGTGTCAGTGTAGATAGATAGATTCATTAAGCAAATGATTTAATTAAGGATGTGTTGCTTCTCCAGTCTTTGCAGCATGCCTGCACACAGGTTTCATTGTCTGACATAACCCTGCCAGAAATCTTCTGTTGACTTACTACTTTTTAAAGACATACGGTTACTGTTTAAATGTTGTTCAAAAGACAATGTTTTTTTTAAATAACTATTTGAATCTTGAATCTATTTGATTCCAGATTTTGCTGGGATATCTTCTTCTGTGACAACATTCATTTATGATGATGCATCTTACTCTAAAACAGATGAAGTGATGCTTAAAGTGAGCAGTGCAGCACAGTCACCGACAACAAGAATACAGATAGAAGTAGACCTGGTTTCACACTCACAACTGTCTGCATTCATGTCCAGTGCTCTCCACCATCAACCGCCGACATTTCTAGTGTGCTCTCTCCCGCTGTCGGGTCTGCGTCAGCACCCTGAGGTCTTTCTGTCCAGGTAGTCAGAGCCGTTCAGCTCAAGAACCGACATGGATTATCTTCTTTTTCTTCCTCTGTGGAGAATGTTTTAAAAACAGTTCTCTTGACAATGTCTCTAGACATTCTTGTTGACATCACACAGCCCATGAAGCACTTTAGAAATGTTTTTCTATGAATAATAAAATGGGTTAAAATGACGTCTTTGTAGAGACAGGATTTCACACAGCCACTGTAAAATGACTATGGACGAATGGTGCTAGAATCATTATATCCTTCAACCCTTCAATGCTAAAATAAACTAATTATCAGAATTATTAGACAAAGAAGGGTTTCATGACACATTGATGTTATAATAACCATATTTTTAGCAGGCTGAAAAATGGTTGAAAATATGTCTTAGACAGACCGACTCGATTTTCATTCTTTTCTCAACCAAATGTTAACATTGAAAACTCTCTAAAAATGTCACTGGGTACTTTTACTACATTCATCTTTTAGTCTCTTGTCTATTTCCTCATGATATTCCTTTTGTTTAGGGTTAATCATGTCACTTTTGTACTGTGTAATTAATTCTGTATCCATGGATACGGCAAGGAACCTCTTTTGTGTTTTATTGCATGAATTGGAAGGCCTTGTGCAATGCTGAAACATAAAACCAATCAATGATTTCTCTCAACTGTGTTCCACCTAAAGTAAGGAGCCTGTCACCAAGCTACAAAGGGTAAAATAGTTCCGATTTGTATTAAAAGTGAGGCGTTAGAGCAAAGGTAAAAAAACTGCTTAAAGTAGCTGTTAGAAACCTTTACCATGTGTGTCCACTCTGGCAGCCTCTTTGGATAAAACGGTAGATTCTTATTCATCCATACTTTGTTTAACTCGCTAATGTACCACACACTGTGACACTTTGCAGAGGAAATTGTAAACAAAGGCTGTAAGCAAATGTGTACTGTGAATTCCTTGATTAGAAACTGCAGGCAGTGGTGATTGGCATTTAAAAACAACTATGTAGATGAGTCAGTCTTCTTCCTGAAGGTGTTGTTTAACTTCATTGTGTTTCATGACCGGTAAAAAACTTCTCTTTAAGTAAAGTGAATATGCTATTTTAGGAAGTACTTCTATGCACTGTTGGTAGATGCTTACTTTTTTTTTTCTCTTGCCTTGCAGGTTTCTGTCCCAGAGGATTGACTTTTAAACCACCATGGTCCTCTTGTGGTTCTCCAGACTCCTAATCATCCTGGCCTGCATCCCTCATCTGTCTCTAGGATGCCCCTCCGGCTGCCGCTGCTACAGTCTCACAGTGGAGTGCGGATCTCTTGGGGTCAAAGAAATCCCACAGGGTGTCCCATCGGCCACAGAGGTCAGTTGGCCAATCGGAAATAAGTTAGGGCACTATCTGCCAGTGCATTACGGCTGACCTGCCCATCCTGCATCAGTGCTCTCGTAGCAATTTCCCTCCCTCTCTGATCCATTCTTATTACCCTGAAATGATTGTGGTTAATCAATTCACCATGGCCCTCTTTGATGTAAGCCTGAGGGAGGGGCTGCGCTGTTGCCTGTGTAATTATTCATTCTTGCTCAGAAAGTGACTCTCACACACCCTCTGATCATCTGTCGAGAAGATGTTTAACATTACACCGTCTTTTTCTCCCGGGTTCAGGCCCCCCAACATTACTGCAGCCTATGAATATTAATGAAAAGCATGTCCGGGATAAATTGTTCCATTAACCTCAATCAGCAGGTCCATCTCGTAGATCAGACTTTAACTCGTGGCCCGTGTTTTCTTCTTTGAAAACATCACTAGTGAATGCACATTAGCAATCAAGCAAAAGAAGCTATGCATTATGGATCAAATACTTGCTCTCTTGTAGCTGCAATCACTCGAACATTTGTTGTTTGAAGTTGTTTGCTGACAAGGTCTGGGAGTTCTGCTGCATTTGGCAAAAGAAGAAGAACTGAACCGCAGGAAGGGAAAAATGAAGGAAACACACATTGTCAGTCATAATTACAATAATCCTGAACGGGCGTATTCCACATCGTTTGTACTCGTAAATTCACACACTGTATATTCAAAGCTCTGCAAAGACTGAGGGTGCAGAGATGTCTGAAGTTGGCCTGTTGTAAATTTACACTCTCTCCATGGTTGGTTCATTTTTCCGCTAAACCACTGCAGGGTTGTAGTGAGCTCCACTTAAGCCACGACCAAGATGAGAGTGTGCCAAGGTCAACACAAGACTAAGACTCTGAAGGAATGAGACTGAATCAAGCTTGACCTAAAAAATTCAAATTTCCATAAAACATCCAGGACTCAGGTAGACAAAAACAAAAAAGTACTTGAGAGGCTGATCCTGCACTCAGGGGCCTCAACGAATCTTTCGACCAATTGAAAAGCTTTGTTGGCGCTAACGATCCAATAAAATGCATCCCAACGTTATGTCCCTCCTTCTATATTGAGATTGGTTCTATCCCGTTTTAGTTGGAACTACGTCAGGACACGGCCATTCCATTATCTGTATCGCTTTTCCCACTAGGGAAGCAGCCATTAGATACTCTCAAAGTTCAGTTTCATGAGTACTTCAAGCACAGCACAATTTAAGGCCACGTTCATGTTCAAAGCATTAATTTAAATATCACATCCCCTGCCTTATGTCTGAAAAGCAGTTTTATTTGTGATCATTTGACTCATTTTATTTGCATCTCCCCAAAAGACCATCTTCCTTCAAGACAACTCTATCGTGCAGATCCGTCTTCAGGACCTGACTCGGCTGGGAAGCCTTCATTACCTCTACCTCCAGAATAACAGCATCTCAGCTGTGGAGCCAGGCGCCTTCCTCAGCCAGGGCCAGCTGCTGGAGCTCGCCCTGAATGGCAATCTAATCCACCTGGTCACAGCAGACATGTTTCGGGGTCTGGAGCACCTTCGGATCCTGTACCTCGCTGGAAACCAGATCACCAGAGTGCAGGACTTCACCTTTAGAGGACTGCAGGTTGGTGAGCTGATGGGAAAGAATGGGTGTTTGGATGGGATGTAATGTTTTGTGCTCCTTTTGTTGTCAGTGTTCCAAAAACCACAGCTACTAATCCCTTTTATGTTAAGTGTAAAAGCTTAGCTTTCAGCAAAGCTAGTGCTGTCTAATATCAGATGCCTGTCATGGATTATACAAAATGACGTGTGCAACTGTAAATCCAATTCATGGCAACATGTTTTACTAATCCCTGGCATACTGTAATACAGTACAGACTGAGTCAGGTGGAATTTAGTCATCCTGTCTTCACATTTGACATTCCTATCATCCTCCTTTAACCTGCATGTTTCCCATTTTCTTTCCTTTGATTCATGACTTTTTTCTCTGGTTGCAGCGTCTGCAGGAACTCCACCTGCAGGAAAACAGCATAGAGCTGCTGGCAGACAAAGCTCTGTCAGGTTTATCATCCCTGGCCCTGTTGGACCTGAGCAGAAATCACCTCCGCACCCTGGGAGCCTTATCCCTCAAACCACTCGTCAGCCTGCAGGTGCTCCGTGTCACAGGTATGCAGAGCGAGGACAGACATTATAATGAATCCTGAGAATTTAAATTAAAGTCAAAGTCCCTTGAAATAAATGCCTTCACTATTTTTGAGAACTGAGGCTGCCCAAGAATGCATTGCAACAGTCACATCCAACAGACTCATGTAAATTAAAATGATGTGCCCTCAAACATATTTTGCATATCAAAAGGTTTCAGCCAACAATAAACCTTTCATGAGAAAGAAAATCCCTCAAAGACACAATTAAAAAGAATAAATTAAAGGAACAGCCTCTGAAAAAGGTTGAGAGTCCTGCAGTAAGGGCCAAAAGCGATCTTATAAAGTTTAAATTATACTTAACACATTAAATATGCTTACCTTGCAATATCACGCCAGCTTCCATTCAGTTTTTATCCAATAACACGAGCTCCAGGAGCAGTTAGAGTTTGTTCAGTTTGCTTAAAGTTTTTGCAAAAAGCTATTTCTGTTGACCAATAGTGAGCTTGAATACATTTTCTCACCCTTGTTTTCTTCCACCGCTCTCCTCCAGAGAACCCGTGGCGCTGTGATTGTGCTCTCGGCTGGCTGAGAACTTGGATCAGAGAGGATGGCCAGCGTCTGTTGAGCTCTGCTGAACAGCGCCGGCTGATGTGCTCTGAACCACCTCGCCTGTCCCATCTCAGTTTGGTGGAGGTGGCTCCCAACAGCCTGGTCTGCATTCCCCCCGTGGTGCAGTTGGAGCCAAGCCACCTGACTGTGCGACTAGGGGAAAGCCTGCGAGTCTCCTGCCAGGCCTCGGGGTACCCTCAGCCTCAGGTAACCTGGAAGAAAGCCTCCCATGGCAAGCCCCAGTTGTCACCTCGAGGACTGGTTCAAGAGCTGGGACCCAATGGTGAGCTCTTCAGGCCTGGGAGTGCTGGAGGAGTGGTGACAGCCCTGCCCAGTGGAGGGATGAAGGTCAGAGGTGTGGGAGGAATCCAGGGGCCTGTGCGAGGGACCGAGGAGGGCGGTGAGAGGGACAGCTTTGACCCCGACATGGGCAGCGGAATGCTGTTTCTTAGCAATGTTACTGTAGCACATGCTGGGCGCTACGAGTGTGAAGCCTGGAACCCTGGAGGTGTAGCTAAAGTCACCTTTCATCTGGCTGTCAACATGTCCTCTTCTTCGTATTCATCCCAGTTCTGGCCTCGTTTCAACACGCACTCCTTTGTCTCCTCTTCATCTAACTCCTTCTATCAGCCGGAGGTTCTGGATGTCAGCCAGGAGCCGCTCTATGAACAGGACAGCATGGACTTCAACGCTCTTGGACCGGCTACACAGACGGCCATCGCTGTCGGCATCTCTTTGCTTGCACTCACCGCCGTCCTCCTCTTGATCATGATCTACAGTCGTCACCAGCAGATCCGCAAAGAAGAAGGCGGCTCCTTCTGTACAAGCAAGGAAGAGAGCATCCTCTATGTGAACGATTACTCTGATGGACCCACCACCTTTGCGCAGCTAGAGGAGTACCGCGACGACCACGGCCACGAGATGTATGTACTCAACAGAACCAAGCCCGTCCCGGGTTCCGCGTCCTCCAGGTGTCCCATGTTGAGCGGGTTCGTCCAGCAGAAAAGCATGAAGGACGCGCTCCTCGACCACGAAATGGTGCAGACACTGACCAGATCAGGGGGGATGGGGCTTCGCAGAAACCCAGCAGACGGAGGAGAGGGACCCCTGACAACAGACCCGGAGGAGCTTTTCCTCAGTCAGAGCCTCCTCTTCGGATCGCAGGTTGCCTACGAGATCCACTGCTAAAGGGATTTAATTAGGTTCTGACAAGAAAACACACGATTATGGACTTAAAGACATAACTGGAAATCACCTTGATGCAAAGATTCAAAGCATCACATAATTAAAAAGGACAGTTAGTTAGTGGTTGCTGGGGAAAACCTGATTCAGCCGCTCAGAGACTCTTATCTGATTGATTTTATTACTTTAAATGGAACAGAGGCATAAACAGGACCTGGAGTCAACCCTTTAGAGATAGGTTAAAGTGGCTAACTTATTAGAAACAGTGCAGCACATAAGGGAACTGACAAATGGATTTTAAAAAAGTGACTCATGTTTTGTACCTTTTGTTCTCTTTAGGTTTGTTTTCTGTGTTTTGTCAGTGTTTTGTGCAATCTAATAAAGCTAAATTTCACTGTGAAGTACAGATGTTTTGTGGACCCTGTTTCAGACCCCATTAGAAATAGACCTGATCAGATCCTCTAACTGAAACGACATTGTCACTACATATACCCGTGAGTGGGCGGAGGTGGGTGGATTTAATTAAAGAGGTTTTTTTTAGAATGCAGCTAAAAGTCTTTTGTTTATAACATTTCATTGTATTCCTTGATGTTAACATGTCATGTTTTTCTACTCATTTGTTTGCAACAATAGACAAGGGATTCATGTTTCTGTTGTCTGAAATTAAATCTACGGTGGAATTAACATCCGTCTGTAACAAGAATTTTAATGTGAATATTGTATATTTTGTCTTTTGTTTCTAATAAAATGTATTGAAAAAGATTGAACGTTTCTTTCTTGCCAAAGAGATACTGGTCTCTTCAAACATATAGAGGGGTTGTTTAGGGGTACTAATCCATGATGAGTGTGCTAAAAACAGTATATGAAAGTGAGCACAGCCCTTGTTTGAAGTATACAGTGTACAGTATACAGCCATGGACTGTTAGAAAAATATACTGGCACTTGAATAAGTAATTGAGTTCAAGAATGTGCTTTATTTTTTTTATTTGTATTTTTTTTGAGAAACAGTTCTTCATTTCTCCATCTGCAGTGCACTTCATCAGATGAGCTGTTCAGGTCAGTGGTTTACAGGATAGAAAAACAAGACAAGAAAAGATAGTTATAATGGAAAAAAACATCCCACTGATGATGGGTATAGTGGGCGGATAAGCTATCAAAGTTATAAAGTTAAACATTTCATGCTCAAGGCTCATTCATTGGCTGGTTTATTAGTTAGTTAATAAAAGGGTTTAACAAAAAAAGAGGTGAGAGTTCCTGCTGGTCGCTGATTAAAGTTGTTTTTTATACTACAGAGAATTAAAGGGCTTTTAAGAGCTTGCTAGCACAGCAGGGGGAATGGAATGAAAAACAGACTGATTTTTATAAACCAGTACTGATGTCTCTTTATGAGCTAGAAAAGCACACAAGACAATCAGGAAGAAGATTGTCTTCAAAAATATTTTTAATGTGTGCAGGCAAGGGTCAGGCATCACTGCACGAGATGAACTACCCACTGCAGAAACAGACTTGTTCAGAATGAGATTCAGCAGAAGCGCTGTAACAAAGCTTTGTGTTCTACAAATAGTAAGTTACACAAAGGCTTCACTTTGGCTTACAGTAAGTAAGCAGCGTAGCTTAGTCTGTTGGGTTGGGAACCGAAGGATCACCGGTTCAAGGCCCGGTGCGGACCAAAGTGTGGAAGTTGGTCTGGTTGCTGGAGAGGTGTCAGATCACTTCCTGAGTACTTCTGAGGTGATCTGAAGCAAGGCACTTAACCCCCCCCCCCAACAGCTCCCTGTGTAGCAATCTGTAGCAGCGCCACTCGGACATCTCTCCATTAAAGCATGTCCACGGGTCATGTTTGTGCATGTGTGTACTGTAACTCAGGAGTGTAAAACCAGAACCTCCCCATGGAGATAAATAAAGTATGTAAAATTAAATAAAAACTGAAAAGATACGGACTTTCTTGTGATTCACCATTACAGATGTGAAGTTTGCCAAAATATCAATATCCTGATGCAGTTTGTAAAAAAGTAAGAATGCAAACCTCTGTCTTCATGAGGAAAGAAAACAACTTTCAAAATGCTAAACTGCTCGTCTGTTGAGTGGTGAGGTGTAGCAGAGGCCAAGCTGAGACGGGCCCCTTAAAACTGCTGATAAACAACCACTGTACAATGTGCCCAGCAGTCAGACAGATCAGCCACGCCCCTAAATATGCTTAACTTTTAGCCTTAATATAATCACAACAGATGAGTATTAAAAGAACTCACCAAATACAGACACTAAGCTATTCAGACCAAAAACTGTTCTTTGAACCAGGCTGTAAACATGATTATTTTTCAACACGGCCGTCAATGGAACTTCGTGGGCTTTTGCAGCCAGCCTCAAGTTAACACTTGAGGAACTGCCCTGTTTTGCACATCTGCTTTGGCTTCATTTTTCTAATCCAGAAGGTGCCACTTGGACGATGTGTTGCTGCTTTTTCTGTCCAAACTGCCTTTTTCCCAACAAGCAGCAAAGCCTGCTGATGCTAGATTGACCAATTCTGACGTCACAAATACTACATACTGAAACCAAAACACGTTTCGTACTAAAGTCCAGTCCCATGTGTACAGATTCTTGAGTTGGGGCCTAAGAGTTGGAATACAGTAAAATACATACACCCAATAACAACAATCCAGAGGGATAGATAATCCAATGTATTGTATGTGAAATAAACTACTTTTTTGACATAGAAATAAACAGTGAACTTCAGATAACACTGGATGTACAGATATACCATCAGCAGCCCCATCGTAGACAGACAGTGGAGCTAATATCAGCGACAAAAGAAGAGAAAAAAGAGCTGACAGAAATCCATCACAACAGCTCCTTATCACAACTGACGATGGATTATGCAGCCTATCTCACACAATAGAATAGGAAATACTCTTATTCTAGTAGTTCGATGTAGCAAATGGATTTCCTTTGTGTCCATTGTGATACAATCCTCTGGATATGTCATTACATGTCCTACATCACAATGGTTGTCATGGCCACAATGGCAAAAGCCCAAGATGTCCAGGTTTCAGCAAGACTAACAGCTTGATTGTCATTTTTCAGGGCGAATGCGATTTAATTTTTTTTTTTCACAGACTGCACGCTGAGTGTAAAACTGTTGTTTCATTTTCCTACAAAGTGCACCTCCTCTAATCACTCGGCATTATTTTCCAGACAAACCCACCAGTGTACCTGCAGGCGCGGGCTGTTGATCAGAGACCGCCATAATTGATTGAACAGCCAGAAAATTATGCAAAACTAATACTAATGATTGCAGTGATGTGAAAATCAACATTTTAATGTTCTGCTGCTGCTAAACGCAACCCACTGAGGGCACAGGATGCATTTTACTTTCCCCCAAAATGCACATGCACTTTGCAATGCCGCATAGACCACTGTATATGAGCTATGTGAGTGGATTATTCAACCATTAATGATATAGAAAAATGTCAATGGCTATCGAACTGAATATTGAAGATACAAGAGAGCCAGTTATTTTCAAAGCCCTGAATATATTTTATGCTTGTGTGGGAGATTACAGTCCCAGTTCAGGGTATTGAAAAGCTCAAGGATTGTCAGGGACAGATGTAAGCATTCAAATTCAATTCACTTCACAAAAGAAGATGTAACTCAAATTCATTGATACAGTACGATCATAACACACATTATTGCAATTTAGATAATGGATGCATACTACTCTTAATTGCTGAGATGCTTCACATCTTACATTCCCGTTTCTCTCTTTAAAGTGAAGGTTACTGTCAATCAGCACGTGATTAAAGGGAAAGGATGCGGAGGAGTGAGACCTCCTGTTTCTCATACTAATGCTTCTTTTTGTCATTCCCCCCCCCAACCTTCTTTTATGTTCCTTTTCTCATCTCCTTTTCAAACTTGGGTGAACACGGGGGAATGAATTTTTTGTCGAGGTCAAATATGCGATATCTGGGACTGAATTATTAATGGATTCCTGCAAGGCCTCTACGACCACTTTTCCCAGAAGAAGGGTTTGTACAAATGTCTTTCTAATGTTCTGTGTCACTAATGTCGTGTTTTCATGTCAGCCTCACGTATTAGTTTTGGATTAATGGCTGCTTTTATGCCATGCTGAACAATTTTGAAAATATGTAGGGCACAGTGAGGTAATTCATGTCTTTTCATGTCTTTTCATGTCTAACAATAAAATAGGTTGGAGGAAATTTCAATGTTTTTGTTCACCTGCAGAAGAAATGGAGCAAAAGTAGACGCAGAGTGGAAACAGTAATCAACCCCTGAGTGTATTGATTCACGTCCTACTCTAATGACATGTTTTTCAAGGTACTGTTTGATTACATCTGCAAGAGGAACGCAGTCAGACTTGAATGGATTGTATGCGTGACAATTTTACATTCAGGGTATGGATGAACAGCCTGTGATTTCTCACACAGGATGATTTAAAACCAGACAATCAATTCGGGGGGAGGCTATATTTTTTTAGCAGATGTAAGGCTGTCAAGAATTACACAGACGTGTTTAAATAAAAACTCCTTTTGCAGGAATAGACAGAAAACTGGGTTGCAGAGTCCTGTAGAGAGAAAATTAGTCAATGACTCACACTGAATCTGAGTGTCCTTCTCGAAATCTTTAAAGCAATTTAGCCCTTTTTCGGTGGTTTCTTTCTCTTCTAATGGACCTGAGCTCTGCACAGCACAACAGCATAGTAATTGGTCACCTGTTGGAAACAAAATGAGTGCAAAAACATCCATTTGTTTATTTTTAGGATGCAGTATCTGGTTGGCATTAAGCAGCACGTTTTCTGTTATTATGGTTACAACATACTGACAGTCTCATGATCACATATACAGTAGCTGACTTTAGGCTGTGTGTGTATGTGTGCGTGTGTGTGTGTGTGTGTGTGTGTGTGTGTGTGTGTGTTTATTTATTGTATTAGTCAGACTAAGCATGCATCTTAGTCCGACTGAAATCGTACTAATTTCTCAAAGTCAGATGAACACAACTGGCAGGGGCGTGTCCAGTTTTTATTTGACTGGGATCAGTCACTTACACAGGGGTGGACAGATGTGTGATGTGTGCACAAACTGACACAAATAAATATCAATGATTAACCCTTTCTAACCTCACCAGTCAGATCTACTTGTATAACAGAAGGTAATGGCAGCTACATTTTTTAATGACACAAAAAGACGATTCGATGGTTCAAAGTCACAATTTAAAGTACTTAAAAATGTGTGCAAACTCCTGCAAACTGTCTAACTGGCAAAGTTTTGGTCCCGACACATTGCCAGTTAGTTCATTGCAAGTAAGACAGCGTGCATTATTTTCCCATCAGATGTGCAAAAAAGTTTTATTTTTACAATTCAAAGTAAAAATTAAATAAAGGAAATATCCTACATTGATATATAGAGAAAACTACAGGTATCCTTTGCACAAAAAACAACAACTAATCGTTGGTTTTAACATAAGTCCCACCTCTGACAGGGCATATAGCCAGTTAAGGATTTTTAGGGTGGCACCTGGCCTCCATTCTGGACCCACCCCTGACAACTCAATGTAATGCAGTTGGGATCGTTTTACCCTTGCACATTCCTCAAGCAGGGCACACTGAGGCCCAGTTCCCCAGACTGTGCCCGAGCTCAATTGTCCCCCTTCCTCATTCCACTGTTGGCCTGCACTCACATTGCTCTGGGTCCAACCGGGAGGTGTAGACGAAGATATAACTGAGTATAGTTCTGAAAAGTCAATTTTGAGACAAACAGTCAAAGTTAATATAAGGTTTTGGAACTGTTTCTCCTGTACCAAAGTTTGAGATGAATCTTTCACCAGAAAAAGGGCAGGAGGTTATTAATTTTGTCTCTTAATGTTTAGAATTGTTTTATTAGAAAAGCTCATGAAATCATTACTGCTGAGGGCTAAAGGAATACAAGGCTCAATAGAGCTATGACTCTCTGTCAGCCTGGCTACAGTGCTGAAGAGGTATCTTGGATAGTTTTCATTTTCTGATTAGAGAGGAGTATCGGCAGCTCTACCATGACATATATTTATATATTTGTCATGACTATCTTGTCAAATAAACAAGATTCTTCCATTTAGGTGGAACGCCACATTCGTTCAAGTTCACGTTTGTTTCAGCATACGATTTCTGAGTGGTACCATGAAGCCAGTCTCTGCCGTTTGATAACCTTCTGTTTTAGGGGTGCAATAAAATCAAGAGTAACTCTCAGGGAATCTACATCACTGTCCACAAACTGATCCAGCTGAGAGGGACTAAAGTTATTATACATTTTCAACAAGGTTAAAACACGGTACTGAATCAAAAGCAGCTGAAATAGCTTCCATACATTTAGCTATAGCACTATTAGATAAACTTCTAGAGAGCACATTTGTATTAAGCAGAGTTAATTCTGGTAAGAAAATGTCAAAAGTTATAAGGAAATGATCTGATAGAAGAGGATTTTCTGGGAAAACCGATTGATTATTATTTCAAAGCCAAAAACTCACAAGGTCCAGGGTGTGGTTAAAACAATGAGTAGGTTTGTTTACACCCTGGGTGAGTCTAATAATGACATGAAAGCTTATTGAAACATGGATTAGTGTTGTAGTTACTCTCTGATGTACGTCGCCTTGGATAAAAGCATCTGTTAAGTGAATTGTAAGATGTTCCACAAGGTGTTCCGCAAGGATCACTTCTAGGCCCTGTCTTCTTTACAATCTATGTCAACAAAAGCAGAAGAATGAAGTGTATTGTGAAGAGGCTCAACTGGGTTTATTTCACTTTTACAGAACTTTATGTTGATTTTTAAAAGGAGTTTAATTCGGTCAACCTTGTTAGTCTAGAAATGGCGGTAGTGCATCGTTTGGCATTGTTTTGATAGCAACGCCGTTAAATAAAGACAGTCCTATGTTTAAAAGAGCACTGTTGTCCAGCTTGAGCCTTGTTGTTTTATCAGTTATAACTGTTTGTATTTAATGAATTCATGTTTCAACTGACTACTGTGCTGCTATAATGGTTTCAATAAAACCTAAACGGGGGAAAAGACGTGCATTTTGAGGCTAAATAATTATTAATGATTAATCGATAATTGATCGTTAAGGTGTTTAACTATCGGTTAGGAAAAATGACTGAAATTTGCATCCCTATAGGTAGGTGTGACATGCGGTGTAAAAGCGCTTTGAGTTGTCAGAAGACTAGAAAAGCGCTAAAAACAAGCTCAAGTCCATTTACCATTTACCATTTAGGACAACCAGCAGAAGGTCCAATAGTATAGTGAAATTAATTAAATTTCCTAATCCAGCTATAACTGTAGATTGACCAGCTGTGTGTTTAAACTTAATTAGTGCGAGTGTGTGTGTATGTGTGCGTGGGACCCTGCTGGCTTCCTATGTACACACTTCACATTCCAGACCACCTCTGCAGAAGTCAGTGGCTCAGTTCAGCAACCCCAGCCAAAAAAGTGTCTGCCACAGATCTTCATTCATGCAACATTGATTTCCAACCAGCAGCACCACACCAGACGTACTTCTTTTGTAAAAGTTGCCAGGGGAAAATAAAGTAGCGCCAAAAAAAAGAAGCCAAAGAAAAAAGTGTTGTGAGCACGATCACTTCACCATGGCAGAAGTCTTAAACAAAAATTATTTTGAGATACCAATGTTTTTTGATGAGGGATGCACTGTATTTTTCTACTACCGTCAAAGGTTTTGATGACTGTAATAATTACTTGTTACTTTGGGCTATGTGAAACAGCTGACGACAACACCAGATAAAGGTTTATTGACACTGATCCTGCGGCCGAGGTTACACTTACGTCAGCACAGTAGCATCCTGTGAGAAACATGAGCATTTAGTCATGAGTTTTCTGTCTTGGAAATACTGACATTATTTTCCCTACTCAAGTTAAACAACAAGAATATTTAGACTTTAGACTTTTGTGTCCAAGGGGAAATTCTTTTCCACTTCACAGTACAGTTATGGACAGCACACTGACAGATAATAACAGATGGACAAACACAACAAGATAACATGCAGACAAATATATAGACAGAGTGGGACTGGGGTGTTTTTATTTTGGCCTTTTGTTGAGGGCTGCTATGGCTGCAGGCACCAGGATTTTGCCATAAGGAGCCCTCCTACACAACATGGACCTGTACCTGCGTCCAGAGGGCATAGTGGTGAAGTGGCAGTTGAGTGGGTGTGTGTTGTCCAGTGCTATTGTAAGTGCGATGCATGACATGGCCTTGAGATTGACAGTGTGGGAGTGGGGAGACCAATTAGTTTGACAGCTATGTTTGTGACACGTGTGAGTTTGGGCTGGGGTGATGGAGTGCCTATTGTTATTTATTTTGCTTTGGCTACATTGAGATGGAGGAAGTTATGTTTACACCAATGGGAGAAATGTGTGACAGTGTTATGGTAGTCTGATACAGAGTTATTGTCTGATAGGAGAGTGAGGATGGCATGTGAGGAGTATTTGAGGTAGGTGGTAGTGTGAGAGGGGCTGGTGCAGTCATTGGTGTGCAGGGTGTAGAGGAAAGGGCTTAGCAATGAGTTGTAGTCTGTTATGACCATACCGCTACTTGGATTGGGGTGTGAATACTGCTATGTGTGATCGCCTTTTATCTCCACTTAGACGTATTCGACATGTGACTGCATGTACCGAATTGTGATGTTCATGATGTAACGGTTGGGGACAAATACAAAAACCACAACAAGTTATGTGCCCAACACTGTTGATGAGACATTTGACCTTCTTGCTGCTCCAAGTCAACCCACATGCATGGTTAAATAGCTAACATTGGCAGGTTAAATAGCTAACATTAGTTACCGACTTGGAGTTGTCCCACAATGCAAAGTGCGACAGTACGCATTGCATGTGTTCACCTGCGCAGTAGGGAAATCAGACCGTAACATGATGGCTTTCGGACAAGCCTTTGTTGTTGTGTGCTCCGGTCCACTTTACAGAACTGCAGTGTGAAGACAAAACAACCCAAGAGAAAAATGCAACAATGTAATTATGTTAGGGACCAAGCAATTAGGAAAAGGACAGTTGTAAAGTTGTAAAGAGCAAATTTGCTTTAACTTAGTTAAAAAGGTCATTAACAAAACTGGTCAATTTGACACAAAATTAGGAAAAAATACAAAAAATAGGGGCCAAAAAAACTAAAATAGCTCAACTAATGAAATAACTAAGACTTCAACCAAACAAAACATACTAAACAGACCTAACATCAACTGTCACTAGTGGGGTTATATACACAATGGGCTATTCCAATATAAACACCTAGGGGGAAATAGATTGACTACTACAAACTAAAGATCGAACAAACTAACAACACACATAACCTAACAAAATAAACTACTTACAAAAAGTGTAATTATCTAAAGTATACATAGTATATACAAAGTATACAGAAAATGTTCTTTTTTGGAAATCATTTTGGAAATCATGAGTCCCAGTCTCCCCTTCTCCAGTCCACACTGACGGTAGCTCGCTTTTGTAAGAGGATCTCAGCAAACAAACAAAAACAAAAATGTAAGGTAAATATTCCTTAGAAATGAAACCATATGCTAGCAAATGAAATCACGTAACAGAATGTTAACTCAATTGTGTGCAACCAAATTAGGAAACAACTGTCATGAAAGCAATAAAAGTGTGATTTATCGAAACAAAGGAAAATGTGTGGGGTGAATTAAGAAGGAAAATAAATGACTGGTAATTAAAATGGTAACAAAAGAAATACTAACACAAGGTGGCAGCAGTTGATGCAGCCACAACACATTTCATCATCCGAATCGGAACAAAGAAGATGAAGGTGTGAAAGCTCCCTAAGGATGCACTCACACTAGGCAGAGTTGTCCCGTATCGTGCTTAAGAACAACTGTCCACCCTCCCCATTCCCCTGCTGGCCTGCTCCAGGATTTACCAGGCCTGAGCATGGTAACCTCTTAACCTCATGGTATCCATCCATCCATTTTCCTCTGCTTATCATGGTCGGGTCACAGTGGCACCAGGCGCAGTCGGTCAACCCAGACTTCCCTCTCCCCAGCAACACTTTCCAGCTCCTCCTGGGGGTTTCCGAGGTGTTCCAAGTCTAGACGGGATATATAATCCCTCCAGTTTATTCTGGGTCTGCCCCGGGTTCTCCTCCCGGTTGGGCAAACCTGGAAAACCTCTAAAGGGAGGCGTCCTTAACAGATGCCCAAACCACCTCAACTTGCTCCTTTCGATGCGGAAGAGCAGCAGCTCTACTCCGAGCTCCCCCTGAATGTCAAAGCTCCTCAACCTATCTCTAAAGCTGAGCCCAGCCACCTTCAGAGAAAGCTCATTTCGGCCGCTTGTATCCGCAATCTCATTCTTTCGGTCTCTACCCCATAGCTCATGACCACAGGTGAAGTTTGGAACAAAAATCGGCCGGTAAATCAAAAGCTTTGCCTTCAGGCTCAGCTCCCTCTTCACCACAACGGTCCGGCACAACGCCTGCATTACTGCTGACGCAGAGCCAATCCGCCTGTCAATCTCACAGTCCCTCCTACCCTCACTCATGAACAAGACCCCAAGATACTTGAACTCCTCAGCTGGGACTCACTCAGCACACGGAGAGAGCATATTTTAATTCATAATAGTCGGATATAGCCAGAACACTCCAGGATTTCTGGATAATAAAGGCTTTCCAGATTGTGTACCTGTGGATGAATTGTACCGTGCTGAAGCACACCTCTTTTAAACAGGCCCAAGGAAGTGTACTCTACTTAAGCAAGGATCAGAGCCCTCACACTAGTCAAACTGACTGGACCTTAGGGGTGAATTGTGCTCAGGCATGGTACTGATTGCCGAGTGTGAGTGCGCCCTCAGACACAGTCAAGGCCTCAACACAAGTTCAACACCTACCATTCTCTTAAGAGGAAGCTGAAAGATTTGAATGTCAGGCTGCAGGCAAGACACTTAAACATCCTCATACACTCATTAAACAATTCATCATGTCCAAGGTTGCGTCTTGGTACAACACAGAAAGCAAGAAAAAAAATCACAAGAATCATCGAGCATGCAATCAAAATCAGCGGCCCCACTCAAACCAAACTCTCAGACCCATACAGTCAAAAGCACAGAGAAAGGCAGACCCTTTACACCCCCTTCTTCACCACTCCTTTCAGTCATTCCCAGTTCAGTTAATTTCTCACTTTCTTTATACAAAGGTTCAGAAGGAGAGGATCCACATCTCTCTCAATGATTCAATCACCTTTGGCCCCCTAGCTCTTCCACCATGTTGCTCCCCAATGCCATTACCTGTATACCTCCTGCATAAGTGTAACCCACCACTCCAAACCCCATTCCTCTCTGCCTTCTGTCCTTCCCAATAGTGTCAAAATCAATACAGGAACACCTGGGGGTTGCTGAAAAAGAAACCGATAGCTCCTGCAAATCTCCACCCCCACTCCACCCTCTATTATCCAGCTATATTATTCCCTATATCCACAACCACAACCTACGTCAGCCCTATCTCGTCCCCCTTTCAATCCAACCTACCTCAACCCTGTAACATATTTCAAATAATATTACTCTAATGATACAAACTAAAACATCTTACACCGTACACTTGCATGGTCTTGTTTGAGAACTTTCAATTTCAAGTAAAAGATCCTCTGATTGGTTCATACAGCCTGCTTGTACATTACTCACACTTTACTCACACTCTCATTTCCACATTTATGAAGAACCTAGTACTTCAACTCTCTACAACACAGAAAACACTACTCAAACGACAAAAGACAATAATTAATTGACTGCTGGCTCAACTGGCTTACAACGTGTTTAATTAGCTTATTTATGTTCTTCACAATTATAATAACACACTTTATCATGTGTCAAACATACTCTATCAATACCAGCATTTAGATTAAGGGTATCATACAATCTAAAAACAATGGCGGACAATCAGAAAACCAATTCTGATGAAATCATACTGCTGTAAATATCCTGGTGTACATTTAAAATGGTTAAATATTTGCGGGTGGGTACAAGCAGCAGATATCAATGATCACAAAGCAACACTTTCCAACTTTGCAAGCAGAAAGTTAAAAACCAATTAATTTTTCAGCACTTACTGAAACACAAAGCAATAACACATTACATTGTACTTTACATTGAGATTAAAAACATAGGAATACAATAATTTGAAAAACATATGTTTCCACTGTTATGAATAAGATTCAGAAATTAAATCAGTATCATCCACACCATATAGAAATCAAAACCTACTGGATATACACTAACCACACACACACACACACACACACACACACACACACACACACACACACACACACACACAAACCTATTTGTATCCCTGGGAGAATAGAAAGGTTTTTGGTTTAGCTTTGAAATTAGAAACGGTTGTGATGGACCTCAGGTCAACAGGTAATTTGTTCCAGAGAGAAGGACCACAGTAACTTAAGGCCCCACTCCAGACTATGATCTAATTCTTGGCACGGCTAGAAGACCACCACCTGATGACCTGAAAGGCCGGGTTGGGTTGTAGACTGTGAGCAGGTCAGAAATGTACTCAGGAGCTGAAGAGCTGAGAGCTTTATTGATTAGAAGAAGGATTGTAAACGTGATTCTGTATTGTACTAAGAGCCAGTGGGGTATTTTGAGTAAAGAGAGTGATATGTTTGAATCTTCTTGTATGTGTCAGGACTCTGGCTGCTGAATTTTAAACAAGTTGAAGTCTTTCTACAGATAGTTTGGATAATCCAGCCTATATAGTGTTACATTAATTTTTACCTGAGTAAAATAAATGTATGGACTAATTTCTCAGCGTCAGTTTTGGATATGAAAAGTCAAAGTTTCAATATGTTCTTTAAATGGTAGAATGCTGTGCTGGTAATATTGATGATATGATTGTCAAATCTAAGGTCAGAATCCAAAATAATGCAGAATGTTATACAAGCCTTGATACCCTTCATAAAGAAACAACAAATACATTTTGAACATTAAGGGTTAAATTGATAAAAATGCACTGAGTACATTTGATATCCCCGAGTTGTTTTTTTCAGACTGGAGAGGAGCTGTTACACTGTGTACCAGACGTTTTCCCTGTGATGAGTAAAGTAAAATCAATTAACTAATGTCCTACCTCACTTTTTGTGCTTTCAGAAGCTTGTAAATAAGTGTAGATGAACCTTGTGGCTGTCTTTGTGACGCTGATGAAAAAGGATCTTGGACCAGCGTGTGTCCTTCATCCCTCACCGTCACGGTGGCTGCTTCTTTCCCGTCATCCCTCAGCAGGCGAATGTCATACAGTGAAATGTGAGCGGCGGCGTGGCACTGCAGACCTTGGCAGCTCTTTTGATAGCTGCTAAGTATGGAGCCAGTGAACACTGAGCAGTGATGCTTCCTCTACTGCACTCTAATGCTGATCAGTGACACAAATGGGCCGTAGACACCAACATAATCCATGTGTTCAGAGCGGTTTACAAGGAAGTCAATGGCTTTGCCGTTTACTCATGTACTATGTATACTGTTATAGGCAGGTATTAAACTTTTAAATACTAGCTTTGTTAAAGTAATTTTCCTGGGTCAATTTTAAATCCATTTAATTCCAATTCGATTTGAAAAGGTCCCATAAGACCAGGAAGAGAAATGTCTCCCTTTGTAAAGCACCGTAAAAGTCTTCAGAGGCATTAGCCTTGAAATAACTTGTCTTGCAAGAGTTTGTCTTGCATATTAATGTCATAATATCTCTTTATCCTTAACCCTTTGATATTGTATCATTGTGGAGGAAGATGTCTCCTGCCCATGGACTAATGATGTAAATTAGCTCATATAGCTAACTCAGCTAAGTGTACACTGTCCCTGTCAAAATAAACAAAGAAACCCAACAATAATACCCTTCTCACCTGGCTCCATCCATCCATATATTTTATACCTTCATTATGCCTTTGGCTCTTTCTCAGGGTCTCCCCCAGTTACCACCGCCGTCCTCTTTCATGCAAAGCCTGCTCCGACCTCCAGTGTGGACAGCAGGAACGCGATGACTACAAAGGAGAAATCCTTCCTGCATATTATCCCATGTACTCTTTTGTAAAGTGTCTTGAGATAACAGTTGTTATGAATTGGCGTTATACAAATAAGGATTGATTGATTGATTGACATGCCTGGATTCCATTTTCTGTGATTCTCTGTGTTGTATGTGTGTACTTGTTTTCCTTCACTGCGGTCGTCTTCATTCTCCGTTTTAACTGTATGACAGCTGTGGTTTAGGAGGCAGAGTCGGTCCTTCAGTAATCAGAAGGTCGACTGTTAAATTTCTGGCTCCTCCAGTCTGCATGTCGAGCTGTCCTTGGGCAAGACACAGACCCCCAAATTGCTCTCAAAGGCACAGCCATGGCTGCGTGAAAGGGGTTACATCGTGATGGGAAGGGGGGCACTGTGCATCACAGTTTCTGTGATCGTTGTATAAATGTGTGTTTGAAAGTGTGATTGTGGCATGAATTATTTCCTATTTTTTGCTGCTGTTACAACTTTTTCATTGCTCTTATATCCTTTAAGGTGTATACATTTAATTCTATGAACACACATAAATTACAATACACTTATACTGTTCTGCACATGTGAAATGGCAATACATTCAAGTACAAGCACTTTGAGTGGTAGGAAGATTAGAGAGGCACTATGTAAGTATACAGTCGCTTTCCCTTTTATTACATCTCATTGTAAGACACTTGAAATAGACAGAAATGTTCATCCATTTGTTACACATGTTGGGCTGACAGGCTGCTTTGAACGCAGAGCAATACAATGTTTAAAGCTTCACTTTAAAAATGTGCTCAAATGACTTCTGTTAAAAAGGACTGACTCACTGAGAATTATCTCCAAACTCTGCAGTGGCCCTAAACTCAACTGTCTTTGAGCTCATTGTTTTAATTTTAAAGCCTCGCTCTTATCAGCCTTCCTTTCAGCAGCAGAAAGCAGCTGTTTTCACCAAAAACCTCCGCAGAGCCCTCTACAATAGTCGGCAGGCAGAGCATCAGCAGCTTAAGAGCCTCTTTCCCTCTGGAGTCTTGGGAGAGACCAAACAAAGCCAAACTGAGATGAGTGGATTTATAATTAATAACATTGATATGTGTCCAGAAAAATACCTCCAAACCAATCCTACTGTTGTTCCATGTCGGCAGGATGTGTAGTCGGAAGCTGTTTCCTCTCACTTTCACCACATGGACTGAAAAAGTGATACCACGTATTGTATTTTTATGCGGGTTGAGCTGCCCTCGAGTCAAATCAATTAATGCAGCGTTAAAAATTCTAACTCTCATTCATTGTACCTAGATTAATTATTGAACAGTTCATCTTTTTGAAACCACAATGAGTCTAGAGTTTTACATACCAACGCGCAGATTACACGCTCACGACTCATTAGACGGTGAAAGTCTGCATATAGTGGAAACACCCCTCAGGCAACACGAGTGGGTTGTGAAGCAGTAATGATATCCAGTATTTAAACACCATATGCACATCAATGCTTCATAATTTACTGTTCTATGATCATGCAAAAAGTTTCTAAGTGTGCTCCACTGCAGCGCTGCACGTAAAAACTGGAGCACCTGAACCTTGAACTTCCACCACTAACCACAGACATAATCAATATCAAAACAAGGAAAACAATATTATCTAAAATCTACAAAATAATCCTGAAATCTGACCAAACAGTATCTGTACCCTTCACAAAATGGGAAACTGACCTCCTGATAGCCCCCAATGCCGACTTCTGGACCCAAATCTGCAGAAACATATTCTCTATATCAAACAATACAAACCTACAACTCATACAATACAAGATTATTCACAGAGTTCACTACACGGGTGAGAGGATGTTTAAAATGGGTTTCACTGATTCTAAATTATGCTCACACTGCTCACAAAATGCCACAGACGGATACCTGCATGCCACATGGGACTGTACACCAATAAAAAAATTCTGGCATGACATCACTGACCACCTTTCTGTACTCTTGAGCTGCCACATCCCATGTTCACCCACACTCTGCCTACTAGGAGACATATCTACCGTCAACTTAAATATCACATCCAGCAAAATACTCCTCATAGCCTTAACCATCGCCAAGAAAACTGTCCTCATGAACTGGAAGTCCAGAAAAAAAATCAACATTGCACATTGGAAAAACTTATTCACCGAATATATATCAATGGAAAAACTAACTGCCTCACTCAGAAATCAAACGGCCGAATTTGAATCTGTCTGGAACCCAATAATCAACAACCTCAACTCATAACTACCCCCACAACATCCCACCCATCAACTCTTTCTTACTGTGCACCAATCACACCCAACATGCACACAAACAAACACACACACACACACACACACACACACACACACAATTTATAAGCGACTGCATTTTCATACACTTTTATTTTTTCTCAAACCAACCCCAAAACCCCGGCTGCAGTCAATTTCCGCTAAAACATAATCATTACACAAACTCTCACCTCTCACACCACAACATTGTTTAACATCAACATATTCAACACATACCACTGCTCAACTCTTCAACTCTCTTCCACCTCTCAAGTCCCCTTTACTAAGCACCTTCTCTCCCTCCCCTTCTCTCTCTCTCTCTCTCTCTCTCTCTCTCTCTCTCTATTGCTTCTTTCACTTTTTGTATTCTTTCTTATGTATTTCATATAATTTTGTAGTTTTTCTGTTCGTAGTATGATGTGTGTCTATTGATGTCTTATTTTGCTGTCTTTATTTGTCTTATTTTTTTTATTTTTTATTTTACTGTATTTTGAAGCTGTTGTCCTGACCTTGTCTGTTTGTTTTTTTTGTGCCTCATTTGTATATCACCAGTTTGTCACTTTATTGCACTAATAAAAAAAAATAAAAAAAATAAAAAACTGGAGCACCAAAGAAAGAACCGTCCCCGACAACATCGTGCCACGGCTGAGCTCCAGCTGTACGCATGGGAAAAAAAGACTCATCCTCAGCCTCTAAATGACCAACCATACTCTACCTCCTATCAACTTTTACACTCAGAGAAGGTGGAAATGAAGCTGTTGCAGTAATAAATTGCACAGTGCCAATGTTTCTACAGAAGCATGAAATAGATATTGATCCCGTTGGGTGCAGCATCTTCTCTCCAGCATGGCAAATCATTTAACCTCTGATAATTATCCCACAAGGCTCCACTCAGATTTTCTCAGATTTTACGACAATCACTTCATCTTAAAAGTTAACTTTGTCGTATTAAATGATAAATAGTTCTAATAGTGTGATCTAAATACAGCTACACTGTAAAAGAAATAGTTGTTTGAAGTACAAAGTTAGTCTTCCCTTTTCATACGGCTGCACAGGGAGAAGAACTTAGGACCTTCGAGCTGTGAGGCAACAGCACTAACCACTGCTCCATGGAGCCACTTTGTGAAATGTCATCTTATTATCAGACTGTAAAACTTTTTAAGAAAAGCTCATCCCAATTTAAGGCCCAGTCTCTTTTAATAGCCTGGTGTGGCTGCATGTTTTGACGTATAAAGAAGGCTCCTTCACATTTAGTGTTGAAAGAGTTAGCGGACTACAAATGAGAAAAAGCTGCAAAACACAACAAAGAAAGATACACTTCAACATCTGGCAATGAATAACAGAAAAATGCTGGTATGTTCACCAGTGTGAGAAAGAAGGTGAAAGATCAGCTGGAGATTCATATGTGCTTCTTCGGAATGTGAGCATTTCTTCCCAGAGTCTCGTGCATGACGATGATCTGGGTAAAGACGAAAGACATTTAAACCTCTCCCCTGTGTGTGTGTGTGTGTGTGTGTGTGTGTGTGTGTGTGTGTGTGTGTGTGTGTGTGTGTGTGTGTGTGTGTGTGTGTGTGTGTGGTGGGCGTGGCTTTCCCTTCACAGGCAACCTCATCCCATGATCAAGACTCACACTATAAAGACTGGATTTCTCTTTACTCGACACCAGATAGTTTCTTCAGCTCGTGTGGTAGATTGTGCTATCTTGGCTCCTCTTTTGATCAATGTTCCTTGTTGTGATAGCTTGTGTAGCTAACCCTCCTTTGTTTTCTGACTTGCCTCAGATCGCCCTGCTTGCTTAACTACCTGCCTGCCTGTGTTTCTGTCTGCCTGCCGCTCGCTCTCCTGTGTACACTTGCCTTGTGAGACGCCGTCTCAAACGGATCAAGCCCGCGTGGTGGACGCCACACGGAGATTCACTGAACACTGCCACAGTCACTCGTCACCTCACCTGCCATGTAGGATCCTGGGACACCCACCCCTCCCCTTTTGCACTTCTGAAATACTTTACTCATTAAACAACTTTTTAACTCTGCCTACTTGTGTTCTGAGTCGTGCTTTTGGGTCCAGATTTAGTACTCTCCATAACAGTTTGAAGTATAAAAACTTTTTCTAAGACATTTTAACACTACAACATGTGTTTGAAACAAACAAAGACTTTATGATATGTAATGAGAGTCATCCACATGTTCATTCAGTCCTGTTTCGATTAATGTAATTCTCTATATGTTGATGTTGATGATAGAATTGTAGAATTGATGTGGATCAGTCGTCCTTCCGTCGCTTGCAGCTTGTTCAGCTCACAGCTGCACGTCTTCTGACTGAAGAGACAACCTCTAACCCTCTACAGCACTTGGTTCAAGTGATTTTTTATTTTTTTTATGTGTTATGGATATTTTTTTTATAGTCTTTCCCAGCCTTGCTGGCACAAGTCTTATTTAAAAAATAAATAAAGTCCCGTCTCGTCCTGAATAAAAGTGGAGTCATTACATAGACCTCGGTGAATAAATTCATTGATGTTTTAAAGTATTTAAATCTGGGTTGACTTTATTAGAAGATAAATCATTTAGACTTGTATTTTTAATTAGAATTGAATCGTTTGCATTAGTTGAGATGACAAAATATTGACAAACTGTTGAGCTTTAACCACAATTATGCTAAACTTCTAGTTTTACAGACAATTTTAAGTTACCATGACTTGTAGTTTTTACAGTGTAAAGTTATTTGCATGAATATAAGAAGCATTGCATTTTATGTGTTTTTCTGAATAATTATATCTTGTAATTTGGGTCTAATAATTTATTCTGCAGGACAGAATATTTAAAGAGATCCATAGCACTTTGTAGATGCAACATCTGTCAGCAGTGCACAGTCGTCAGCAAAGTGAATCATCTTTCTGCAGCAGAGAGGTTTCTTGAAATGTGCAAACAACACATTTAAGTGATTCATATATATTTCATGGGCTTGTGAAACATACTGTAATCAGTAAGTTCAGTGTCAGGACTTACTTATCAAAGTCATGCTCGGAGGCTGAGAGAAATATCTGCAATGTCTCAACGTTTTCAAAGTTCAATATTTGTTTCACAGCTAATTGATTTGTTTTGTTCAATTGCTCTTCTCAGTCGAGTTAACAGATATCAACTTTACCTCATTCTCGTGCTTTTCTGTGTCTGAATAAAGAAGACTGTTGTGTATCTCTGTAATAACTCTTACTTTTGCCTTTCCCTTCAGCCCTTTTTTTTTTACAAAGTCTATGTTTTATTCACTTCATTTCCACTTTGTGCATGGCAGTGTCAGCTTAAATGAGCTATAAGCCGGCAGATTTAAAATACACTTACTGATGTGTAAAGAAAAGTGCAAAATGATGCACTCATGTCTTGGTAAGTATTTCAGTAATTTTTCGACTGTTTTAAAGGAAAGTAGTTAATGTGGTATGCACGCGAGGCCTCTGTTTAGGCTCAGTGCCCGTTTCTTATCGCTGAGCGTTTTCTGCAGAAGATTAGAACACAATGCTTCTCGACCCAGTTGGAGGACATTGCAGGAATGCTGCTTCACGCGGGCGCTGACATTTAAAATCACAATTCTCATTGTTGAGGGAGCTGAACCCTGACACAGCTCCATCAGTAAATGGTCAAAACAGTCTCTTTTCCTCTGGCATTTTCCATGAGTGCTGTAATAGAAAGCAGATATTCTGCTGCTATTAAAGGAATACAGATTAGACTTGAAGGCTAAAATGAACATTATTATTATATTTTTTAAGAAATCACAGAAAATTGTGATATTTTATAGTTTAAAAATACTCATATTTCTGTACCACTTATGATGTTTCATCAAAAATTCCTGTCTTGTGTCTTTTGTGTCTCTAAGGCTGCTTCTCTCGAGTATGTGGGGGCCCTAGGCAAAAATCCATGGGGGGGCCCTCCAACCAGCGTTCATCACCATTATGTCTGCTAGTGTAGATTGATAATTCATTGATTTTTTTTGTCTACTTTCATTAACACACTTTGAATTTCACAGGAATGATGCATACAACACTCACTCTCATTGCAAGGCAATGAGAGTGAGTGCTGTCAGATGGGGGCCCCCTTAGGGTGGTTTCCTACTGTCATTTCAAAATTTGCACATTTTGGGCCACTGCTTTGGTTTACGTTTGTGAGTCCTCAGGGCCCGCCCCCCCTACTGGTCTGGGGCCCCAAACAGTTGCCGGCTATGCCTGTTGACAAGCAGCGCCTCTGCTGTTATTCAGCAATTCATTTATTATGATAATTATTACATAAAAGACATTGATGTTAGATATTTTAAATATGTGAGGGCACACACACTGTTTCACAGTTTTGTGTCCCTACACCTTTTTTTGTCAGTAGAAAAAAGAAAGTATGTGCTCAGATAACTTTATTGATAACTTTAAGAGAACAAATTGTGTCTGTTGTGGTAACAAAACATCCTCTGCAAGAATCGGCGAAAAAAATCACATAGTCGCCCTTTGGTTTGTTGTACACAGTTTTAAATCCTTAAATTGAACATTTCAGCCAAAACCATCTCTCTTTGTTGGAGACAAATTGAACATATTAGGATAAAAGGGTGAAGACAGAGGGAGCCAAGGTTTTAGCTTCTTTAATAATTCATGTTAAGATAATATTTGGATACATATTCTGGCTGCAGAAAACAGGCTCCAACCCAAATGAGCTGACCAAATGATTAACAAGGCAATCCTTTAAGTTTCTGACATCTTTTAACTGGAGGCGTCTCCTGCTGGCCCCCAAAAAGAACACAGGTTAAAGGCTCTTCAGCGTTGGCTTTAATTCTTTTAAAGCAAACTGTTCTTCAACTATTTTTCAAGAATCTTCACCCTCATCTTTCTCTTTAATTTGGATTGCTCCATTTGGTAACTCAATGGAAGTGAGGCTATGTCAGTTTGATTGCCACACTTTGTGCAAACCATAGACTGTAAATATTAATGAATGAAGCCTGAGTGACGTCACACATCTGTTACAGCAGGGGGCTCTGGAGGCTCATCAGCAGCAGCCGCCATGCTGGAAATCTCGTCTCAGTCTAACGTTCAGTCAACCTAACGACAGGCTGAGAGCTGGAGCTGAGGCGGGTTTTAAGCGTCATGCAAACCATCACATCACGCCCGCCTGTCAATCATGTCATCTACGAGCCTAACTATGGATAACACGTATCATACATAACACAAGAATGGAGCCTTTAAAAATTCATCCCTGGACAGTGTGTGCCCATGAAGATAATAAATAATCAGACCTATTTTGTTTTTTTGTACCAGGCTGTAAACATGTTAATTTATAAAAACAGCTTTTTTCCTGTTGTGTGTATGTGACTTCCGGGGTTCCTGGAGCCTGCCTCGAGTGGACATTCAACGAAATGCAGGCTTTACACTGTACACTAATTTTTCAAGACAGGAGGTTGCCTCTTGGTGCAAACACACCCAAAAATACTTTTCTATATACTAACATTTTGACAAAGATCACTTACAAACAGTGGATCTTGTTTAGGGACATTAACTTCTCAGAAAAATAAAAATAACAACTTTCTAGTAACCCTTAGTTTTAAAAATTAAAGTCGCATAAGCAACATCAACATTTAAGTGGAAAAAACCTTCTGCCTCTCTCTCTCTGCTCCCCCGCTAAGAGCCTCCTACCAAATGATTCACAAAACATGCAAGCCAACTGTAGTAACTGTAACTGTCTCTTCCTTCAGCTAGATATGTCATACTCAGAGGACAGACACTCTGACAGTGACTCAAAACACATCCCAAAACATTTAAAAACTATAGTGACAGGGGCGTGCTGCACAGCTGTTAAGCTCCCATCACCACCAGGTGACGGGCGTGAGCAGGGGAGAGAAAGAGAGAAAGAGAGAGTTTCCTACAGAGGTCACCTAACATTTTGATAATTGTAGTTTGTTCACAGTTGCTGTGTCAGTAGATGCAAGTAATCAAACCCTGATTGGTTGTTAAATTCAGATCAGATGATGATTGCTCAAAACAACAGAATACATGGGCGGACACTCATAGACACAGATCAGACACATTTATTTAAAGGAACATTTCAATATATTTTTGTTTGTGGCATATAATGAACAAAATGTTTTATTCTAACTAAAAATGAAAAGGACTGATATTTGCTAAGAGAAGCTTTAATTTCTAAAGTGGTAATCATGGGTCTTTATGAGCTTACATAGGAATTAGCAGGACAACATGACAACGGCTCTGTCTTATTTTTATAAATCTCCAACGCTCTCTGTCCATGAAGAAGACGTCAGATTTTTTATTCCCTTTTTTTTCATCAAACCACTGCTCCCAAGGTCAGAAATGAACTTTCATGCTTCATATTATAATAATTATGACATTATAATACATCATGGTGACATTTTATGACATTTGGGTCCCTACTTATGCCTAATAGAAAGTATTACCCTTTATCCAGACCATATATATGATTTTTTTCCCAGCTTACATCAGAGTGCATCTCAAATCAAAGTGACTCTGTCCTTGTTCCTAAATGCAGGATGCCACATTATTTCCCCTGAGCTTTAGAGGAAGTTGTATTAGTTTTCTAAGCAGGAGACACAAGATTTCTTCTCATTTATTGTTTTTTGTAATCATATACATTCATTCTGACCAGAACAAGTTTGTGAAATGTATTGTGGTGTTCCTCAGGGTTTACCTTTAGGTCCTTTTTGATTGCTACTATCCATAGATCTAATTAGCCAAATGATTAAATTGTCTCACCAATGTGTGGTCCAAAAATAAAAGTGGAAATTCAAACCATTTGTTAAAAAAATAAATAAATAAACCTACCCCATCCATCTACAACGTAACAACCTAATAACAAGGTAATCTTTTATGTTAAAGATAAATTTGAGTATTGATGAGATTAAACCAATTCCTTAAATCAAAAGTGTAATATGTTACTTGAAAGTCCATCATCTTGTTTTCATTTCAGTTATTTTCTGCAGTTTATTGGACATGAACATTTCCTTTCTAAGACAGGATGTTTTTTCTGTATACAATGAGTTTTTGTTTTTCAGTGTTTGGTCCTCACAAAAGAAGTTTTCGTCTGTCAAGAGATGCTTCCATTTACCCTTCGCTCTAACAAAGAGACATTTGAGATTTTTCTTTTTCTAACTATATGAAAGGATGTTTATTGTGTCCTTGCTGAGAGGTTCAAAACTCTGCAATGAGTATGCTCCTTGTGAGCAGTTTGCACAAAATCAATCAATCAATTTGTAAAGCGCCAATTCCAAACAAATGTGTTGAGAGACTTTACAAAAAGAGCAGGTCTAAACCGTACGAGAGAGAGCGAGAGAGAGAGAGAGAGAGAGAGAGAGAGAGAGAGAGAGAGAGAGAGAGAGAGGGGAGCTTAATGTGCCAGGTCCCCCAGCAGTCTAAGCCTTTAGCAGCTGAACTAGCACACCTCACATTCAGGACATTTTCCCATCCAGTCCTTTCACTCATGTTATGTCGCTCGTGTGAACTAAAATCTGACTGCTATTGTTGAGGGGTACATGAAGTATTTCTACGGTAGCATTTTGATGTGAAGTCTGGTACACGGGGGGTTTAGATCTGCAGGACCAGCCTATGCCCTCATTTCCAGCCTCGCCACGCTCTCTCAACGGGTGGGAGGCACTCTGGCAAGTCAGAGTGGCTCTCGTGGTTCGACAGGATCTGGCAACCAGGTGCCATTTCATTTTATTTGTGTTTCGTTTTTTAATCTGCCGTTACTATAGAAACACAGAGGGAAATTCTGCTTCTTTCTCCACGCAGCTTATGGTTTTGTGATGGAGTATCTGAGCCAAGAAAAAGGATGCAATAATGAAAATGTGCTTTACAACAGGCCGAAAATAAATGCATATCAAACTCAAACAATACACATTATAATACTTGTGAATCGTATTTATAATATAACATTGGTTCCACACCAGTCACAGTAATCCCCCTTAAATAAAATACAAGTACAAGTATCTTTCAGGTAGCTTATAGTCATGAATATAAGTGATTTTTTTCAGCTAATCCTCCTGTTCACTTAGGTCTAGGTGAACAAAAAAAGTTCAATATTTAATTGGGACCAGGCAGGCTTTTGCAACACTTGGCCTTCATAACAGTAGACACAGGGCTCAGAAAGAGTCCCCTGTCCCTCATCATGGCACCTCCATGTTTCCAGTTGATGGCTCATTATCTGCTGCAGCTGCGCACAAGGTGAGCGCAAACGTATCGATTGTTGTCGCCTTCAAATGGCAAGACTCAAGGGTGCAATTACATAAATGTGATTTGTTTTTCATGTAGACATCAACAAGAAATTGATTTTTTTTTTGCATTGGATGTAAAAAACCAAACACACTCGTACACATATAAACACAAAAGAGGAGAATCTTTAGATGTTGAAATCCTCTGAGCTCTGTGGTGACAAGCAACAGCCTCCAGCTTGTCTTCACTTTTTCTTTTACTGAATGTCTGCCTGAGATGCTTGGACATGAAAATAGAACAATTTTGTGTATGAATGGACTCACGCGCACACACACACGCACACACACATACACGCACACACACACACACACACACACATACACACACACACACACGCACATACACACGCAGTGAATAACAGAATAACATATTTCATACAGGGATGACCTCCATCTAGTGGCAGAACTGATCTCGCATGAAACATATTTAGATTAATGACCTGAACAAAGAGACCGTGGTGAAAGTCAAATAGACTGAAGTGGCCTGCAGAGAACAGAATATCATCAGACTATAATGCAATACAATAAATTAGAGGAAAAAAAATAGTAGATCAAACAGAATACAATAGAAAAGTGAATTCATTAAAAATTCAAATCAAATCAAACTGTATTCCAGACTCAATATAATATTTATATACAGTATTTAAAAATGAAGAGCAATAACCGTAAAAAAGGCATCAGAACAAAAGTATTTAGAACTGGAACTGGTAACGTGCAGTGCAGTATCTGATGCTGTACGGGACCAAGATGATAATTTCGAGTCATGAAGTCGGCAAATACATTCAGATTTCTCGTGACATTTATGAGAATGTGAGAACTCCTGCAGTTGCAAATGTTTCACTTGCACTGCCATAATTTAAGGAAGGACATTTAATTAGATACGTCTTAGTGAAGTTACACCACATACGTTTTTGTATTTGTATTCTTGAAGTGGAGAGAAGAGATGGAACAGTTAGAAAAAGGCGTTTAGTACAAACATGAAGCCGTTTATTCCACGAGGCATGAAGATGAAGTTTAACTGTCACTGGCTGTTTTCAGGGATTACTGTTTATGAGTTAAATTTGTTGATTAGAATCTTTAATATGTAAATGTGTACTTATTTGTTTATGGGTATGTTGATGTGTGTGTGTGTTTGTATGTACAGAGAGAGATTGTTAGGCATGATACACTGTATATAGTTTTAATATATTAGGGATGTGTCAAACGATATGTTCTGTTCTTTCGTATTGTGTCAAACCCGACAGTCCATTTTTTTGACGATTATTTGCTTTATTTGTTTTTCTTTTTAATATAACTGTTTTTGTCTGTTTGCTTGCATGTACATTCATCTTCTTTTTTTTTTTACATTTTTGGAACAAAAAAAATCTAATAATTTCAAATAAAACCTATAGGTCTCTTTAGTAACATTCTCAAAGCATCAGAGATAAAGCATATGAGATACTCTGCATGCTTCAGTGTGCAGTTTACAAAAGTGTACAATAAGCTCCAAATGGAGTCATCTGAACACAAACTACACCTGTGTGCAAGGATGTTTGTTAAAGGGGACATATTATGAAAATCCACGTTTACAGTCTTTTTGAACATATATTTGGGTAACCTGAGTGTCTTCTGACCCACAAAATATGAAATAAACTCATCCAGTCCTTTGTTTGTGGTCTGTATAAGTCTTACAACACAGAGAAAAGTGTCAGTTTTAAATTTGCTCTCCTTTTGACATCACAGTGGGATTCTGGTAAAAAAAAAAAATAAATACCCTCCCCACCCCTGATATCTCCACCCATGGACTCCACCCCCAGCCTAGAGCAAAACTTTTGCTCAAGTCTGTCATTTTTATTCTCCCCAGCGAAGGAGTAAGGGGGAGGTCATTGCATTTAAAGAGACACACACACCAAAACGGAGCTTTCTGAGAGAGCTGGTTTATACAGGGTCACATTTGACCAAAGTACAGCACAGATGTTTCATTTAGACAATAGGGGACTGTTTAAAAAAGGTGGAAAAGGGGTATAATATGTCCTCTTTAATATCTAAAATATTCATTAATTGATTTAAATAAAAGTAGTTACTTTTTTAAAAGATGTAATATCTTTAAAAACTTTGATGGTAGAGCAGACATACAGAAGAATCACCATGCCATCATTGTCATCATTGTGTACTCTCACATAAACAGGTTGTTATTTCAACATAATAATAATAATAATAATTTCACCGTCACTGGCATTTAAAGAAACTAAAACTGTTCAAAATATTTCCCAGACGGACTTTTATAACTGTAAATATTCCTGTTAATGAAAAGTGACTCATCCTCCTTTTATTGACAAAGTGTTTCATTATAAATGAGAATGAAAGAGTAAAGGATTCACGTCTACCATGGCATTTTAAATTAAATGATTTACAACAGGGAACTAGGAGAATAGGAGTTAGCAATTAAAAGTACACAAAAAGAATATACAGAAACTTTCATTATAACTGGATAGAACAGAGGAACAGTCCCTATGCACACAGTCTGACTAATGATAGTGGTATCTTCAAGAATCTTGAGTTACTCTAAGGGCTGTAATTGACACTTAACATTTGTTTGAAGGCAGAATGTGCCAAAATAGTATACATGTTTCATTATGCTGTTAACCAGGTAAGTCCCATAGAGGTATGATTCATCACATCCTGCAACAACACTGCAATTTCTAAATGTATATGCATAACTGTCAGGAATTTCAACAATAAATACAATTAATTTACAAATCTAACAGTAGTACAAAATAAAAAGTAATAATATAACCAGAACATTTTTTTTTAAACAAAGGTCATAAAGAGGAGTCTTTAAAGAGGACAAATACCCCTTTTCCACTTTTTCAAACAGTCCTCTGTGTTCTAAATCAAACATCTGTGCTGTGCTTTGGTCAAACTATAACATGAATCAAGCACCAGAGGAGGTTTGTGACCCTGTATAAACCAGCTCTCTCAGAACGCTCCGTTTTGGTGTGTGTGTCTCTTTAAATGCAATGAGTCCCCCCTGAGTTTTCCCGGTAGACATCACTCCTTCGCCAGCGAGAATAAAAATGCCGGATCTTCGCAAAAGTTTTGCTCTAGGCTGGAGATCAATGGGTGGAGATACCAGGGGAGGGGAGGGTATTTTATTGTTTTTACCAGAATCCAACTTGTGACGTCAGAAGGAGAGCACATTTGAAACGGAGCATTATTCTCTGTATTGTAAGACTTTTGCAGACCACAACTAAAGGACTGGATGGGTTTCTTTCACATATTGTGGGTAGGTAGACACTCAGGTTATCAAATATATGTTCAAAAACAGTCCTTTTTTTATGCTGTTGGATGTTAGATTCTTCAACCTAAGCTGTCATGACTTACTCTTATTTGGTTAGTTTATTACTTGTTTTGGTATGCTGAGTACACACTACAAGATAATAAAGCCGATTTTGGGCTGATTCCCCCTTCCGACCAAAGTCAGCAAATGCGTGATTGTCTTGCCAGATTCTCCCGTGGCGTGAGGTGTGTTAAGAGTGATTTTAACCTCCCTGATCTGCTCGGAAGACGATCGGGGTCGCCACAATTTGAAATCACAATATTAAACGTGTTCAATATTTATGATAAGAAATTTGGTGTTGTGGGGAGAACACAAGGACAGACGCGCACGGACTCTGAGAATAATAATGTGGAACGGGACACTGGCAAACAGGGAAGCAAGTTGGTGGTTAGATGCTTGAAATAAGGTCTGTGGTTAACACAAGCATAAGAGATGTTCTTGTTGTGTTGTACGGCATTAAACACGTTAGTGAATTCCCCCACTTGTGAACAGAACTCAATTACAGTCCAGGCGGGAGGTGATGAAGGCGTAAATGAGGGTCTCTGCCACGGGCTCGGGGAGTGAGCTGGAGTTGCTGATGACGACAAACTTTTGCCTGTTAGAGAGGTAGGAGTGGAACCAGGAGAGAGCTGTACCGGAGAGGCCGAAGTGTTCAGATAGGCGGCTGAGGAGGATGGTGTGGGAGACTGTGTCAAAAGCTGCAGAGAGGTCTATGAGGATGCTGATAGACCTGCCGAGTCAGCAGCGATAAGGAGGTCATTGGTAATGTTGATTAGGGTGTTTTCTGTGCTGTAATGGGGCCTGAAACTAGATTGGAGCAGTTCATAGAGCTCATGGTTGGATATGTGCCTGTGGAGTTGGCAACTGCTCTTTCCAAGATTTTGCTGAGGAAAGGAAGGTTGGAGATCGGTTGAAAGTTGTTTGGGGTCTTCTGGGTTCAAACCTGGCTTTTTTAGGATGGGTGTGACTGAAGCTGTTTTAAAGCTGGAGGGGACTGTGCCAGATTCCAGGGAGGAGTTGATGGTGTTGGCCATAGTGGAGCACAATAGGGGTAGACTAGTCTTCACCAGGGCAGTGGGCATGGGGTCCAGAGAACTGGTGTAAGCCTTGGCCTTGGTGACGAGTTTAGTTACCTGAAGGGCATCCACATGTGCAAAGGAGGGGAAGTAGCAATGAAGCAGATGTGGAGTGGAGGGAGCAGTGGCCAGTGGGGGTTGATGTATGTGAAGGGGAGGGGGCAGTTGACCGAAGTTGCTGGTGAATGGAGTCCACTTTGGCATGGAAAAAGTCCAGGAATCTGTTGCAGAGATCAGGGGCATCTGGAGGGTGAGGGGGGTCAATGGGGTGGAGTAGGCGATTTATGGTTGAAAATAGCATTCTGGGTGGTTTTGCCAGTTGGCGATAAATGGCGATGGCGATGTTAACTTCCAGCTTGTCATTTTGTTTCCTGTCTATTGAGTGCATCTTTGAGGTGTATCCAAAATAATGGTGTATAGACAGGGATGTAATATCCAATAGGAGCCTATACCAAAGTTTCTTGCATTTGTAAGGGCTGTGTCCTGACTCTTTCGCCTGAGGTGGCCCAAATGGGGACTTATGCATGGGCATAAATAATATGTGTACTTACATAATAATGAATAGCATATTTTCACTCTTTCTATCACCAATGATAATATTTACTTTAACTCCTAACATTATTTGTACTCCTACAGTATTGCAGAAATGTTAATGCAGAGAAAGCTTAACAGCCTGTCGTAACACAACCAATCTGATTTTAACACAAGTTCCACTTGAAAAAATGAATAGCTAGTCATAGTTAAGGAATGTAGGGTGGCCAACAAGGGCGGGGGTAGGGTCGGGGGCTGCCCACCATGGACATTCTCCTGTTGTTAGGCTTCAAACAAATTATGTAAATAAAATATACCTGAAAAATCAGTAAACATGATTTCCTTTTGCAGTGATTTCCTTGATCATTTCTGAAAAGGCCTGAAAATCAGTAAGATGTGTGAAAATGAAACAACCTCATTTATTTGTATCTCTCACTATCTCACCAGGTCTGTGATCTTGTGAATCTTCTCTTCAAATGGATATGTTCCAGAAATATTATGGGGAATATCATTTAAACTATGTTTGATTTATCTGCCCTACCAGTATTCTCTCTGTTTTATTGATCCATAAAAGCCTGCACCATTACATCATTCCGGTTACATATCCATTTTGTTCAGTGGGCTTTTGTCACTTAGTAAAAGTATACATTGCAAACCACTTCGACCAAGTGTAGCTGTTGTTGGCTCTGGGGGAAAACCTCTGTGATGGTATAACTTGATGCATATGTCTTAAAATTAATGCTACAGGACTATTATAAAGAAAAAAAAGTACATTAAAATGAAACTGAATCGTATTGTGTGCATCGTCAACCAAATGGCTTTTTCCTCCAGTGACTGTAAGACAAAGTGTTCCAGGCTGGAGTTGGCTCCACAGCCTTTTTGGCCATCTCATTAGCTTGTTCAATTTACAATTCTAACACATCGTTTGAGGTTCGGTACAAGAACAGACAGTCCAAGCATGAAATGTAGAGCTGTTTCTTTCTCTGAGAGTTCATTTCGGAACTCCTTCTAATGGTTTCTGCCTTCATTTACTTACTTCTCTCTGAAGAATAAATACATCTCAGAGTAATGTCCATGCTGTCTGGATGTGCTTCCTAGTTTTCTGTCAAACAGAATGAATCCATGCTTAAGTGTGTTAATTAGCTGCTTCATTATCTAGTTATGAAATAAACACTGCAGCCTAGCTCTACTTACAAAGACAAAATCTGAAAATACATCTTCATCACTCCCGTGGGTTTTTTCATGGAGACAAGATTTGACACATTACTCTCATTTTACATTCACATTGACATATTTCTCTGTAGCTGGAGACAACACAACAATTAGGAGTAGACAGCAATTACCAAACACTTATTTAAACCCATCTTTAAAGGAAGAATGTGCAACATTTTACACATAAATATAGCAGAAATCGAGTATATCCTATGAAGATATGTCTCTGAGTTATGACTGTATTATCTATAATACTATAGTTAGTGGACTGGAGGTCCACTAACACCTCCAGTCTGGTTAAGAAGGCTCATCAACACCTCTTTTTCCTGAGGACACTGAAGCGACACCACCTGTCTTCAGCTGTACTGATGAACTTCTACCGCTGTGTGATCGAGAGCATCCTGACCAGCAGTGTCTCAGTCTGGTACGGAAACTGCTCTGTCGCAGACCGTAAGGCGCTACAGCGGGTGGTAAAAACCGCCCAGCGCATCACAAGGTGTCCACTTCCTGCCATTGAGGATGTCCAAAGAACACGCTGTCTGCGGCGAGCTCATGGCATCCTTAAAGACTCCTCCCACCCTGCCCACAGACTGTTTACCCTCCTGCCCTCCGGCAGGCGCTTCAGAAGCCTCCGGACCAGAACCAGCAGACTGAGGAACAGCTTTTTCCCCAGAGCTGTTTCTCTACTGAACTCTACCCCCCGAACTCTGAACTCTGTCTCTCTCTCTCTCTCTCCGCACCCTGCTGACCCCCCTTTCCCCTCCATATCACCTCACACCCTTTATCCCCCCACCACTCCTCCTGGTCACACACACACATCTCTCATCCATCTGTATTATTGTACTATAGTATGTTCATATTATCCATCTGTATTATTGTATTATAGTATGTTCATATTATGTCCATATTCTTATATTATCTGTAAACTAGTATAGCATGCTCACTGCATCTTAATCTGTATATTATTAGTATAGCATGCTCACTGCATCTTAATCTGTATATTATAATCCTAAAAACACACTTATTTTGTAGCATTACTTATTTATAGCATTTATTTATATTTATTGCATCCCATTAATCCAGCCATCCAGATTTACCTAATAATTCACTTTTTGTCTACATCTGTAAATTTTGCAATTACTGTACATAGCACAGAATTACTGTACATAGCACAGACTCTTGCACTTTCTGCTTATTTGCACTTCTGGTGAGATGCCAAACCTCATTTCGTTACTCTATACTTGTATATGTGTAATGACAATAAAGTTGAATCTCATCTCATCTCATAATGAGTGAGAAGCACGTGTCCCCCTGGATGTGTTGTCAGAGCCGTGTTTATGTCCTGTTTACATGGATGGGGCGGCTGACTCCTTACCTTGCTTATGAAAGCTGTTTTAGTCAAGGTCTAGAGATAAGAAGAACAAACTCACTGCTTATTTGGATGTGTCGTAAGAGTTTTTAGATCACAGTCATTCTGTGTCAATTTATGTTCAATTTGAAGCTACGTGCTAACTTAAGTGTGCTAACATTAGCGTGCTAACACAACAATGCAAGACACAGGCAGCAACTCGAGTAAAAGGACAAAATAGTCCATCAATCGCTCCTAATATCTCTTACTTATGGTGAGTTCCATTTCATCAATCAATCAATCTTTATTTGTAAAGCACCAATTCATAACAAGTGTTATCTGGAGACCCTTTACAAGCAGGTAAAAGACCTTACTCTTTGTTATTTAATATTACAAAAGAGCAGGTAAGTTGTTCGATGACTCCGTCATGTGAATGTGAGGGGAGGAGGAGTGGAGGTGTGACGCTGGAGGAGAGCGGAGGCTTCAATATGGCGGAGGTGACGCCAAACAGCAGTTTGTTTTGGTTTACTGAGTTCATCTGTCATTGTCCCCCAAACACTCACAAAGACAAAAGAAAGTCTATAAAATATTTTAATATTTTAAACATTGGACATCTTATTTATTGAATTAGCACATCTGGTTTAAATAGATCATCAGAAAAAAAAAAGGTTCTTGATGTCAAGTTTGAACTTTCCATCAGCTCCTCAGACCTGATTATTCTATCCAAAATGTCATGGATTTGGTTGAGTTGTACTTTGAAAATGTTGTTTCTGGCCACAGTTAGTACATGAGAAACAAAGACATATGCTAACCGCCCAGCATCAAACAGCACAAGGTCAGAGCAAGCAACTGTACGGCAGCCCTGAAGGTCAAAACACCGCAAAATGTTTTTGTTTTTTTAACAGATCACTACATTTTACAAATTCAACTTTGAAAAAAAACATTTCACAAAAACACACCTCAGCATTTCCCGATTATTATTTGTTTTCTTTCAGAGTAAAACTTTAAACTAAGTAGTGCACAGAGCGCAGTTTTTGGATGGATTACTGTCCGACTGCTTTTACTTTTGTGCACGTCCAGTCACTATGTGATGCGTTTGAAAAGCGAGGTCCTTTAAATGCAAACGTAATTGAAGCTTCCTCTACAACGGGAATCAAACCGCAAGAGTAATCCGATCTCTTCTGCTGTCTAAAATATCACACCTTTTTTGACCATTTTTCTCATTTAGTTCTCATTTGTGGAACGTTGTGTTTAGTGAAAATGTGTTTTCAAATATTACTTTAGGAGGGAAAAAAATCAATCAAATGTTGCTGGTTTGTTTTAAGTTTGTGTAAATGTTTATTTAGTAACATGTTGTTTTGTGACAAATGTTTTATTTCCCGACAGTGTTTTCTGTTAAGTATTTGTTTTTTGACCTGCTGGGCCACCGTACAACTATACAGTAGTCACATTGGAGCATTTAGAGGTTTAAGAGACAGAGAGTTTTCCTCAGGAGTTGGTGGATACCAAAACAGAGCTGAAAAAGTCTTTATTATTGAGACACTAATAAAGCTTCATGCTAATATAACTCTCTGAAGTGGGATGGATCAAAAACATGATAAGTCATGTGGGTTTGCTTTTTTCTGATGCCCTTAGTTGGTAAAAAAAAGTCTGTTTTTACTTCGTATCAACTTAAGGTTCACAATGTACAGTATATAATATATACAGTATATATATAGACCTGTAATTGAAGTGTTGCCATTTTTCTTTTCTTACATGAATAATATGTACAGCGAGATCATAATTGAAATCTGAATTTATTTTAAAACATAAACTTTGAATTAAACATTCCCCCTGTCGTGTAGCTATAAACCCCACCCGTTTACTCAAATCCCCAAATGCCTTCATCCAACAGTCTGTGGAGTTATTCACGGGGCTCATCCTTACAAATGAAAGACTACATGGTTTCAGTGTTGGCAATTAAAAGTAACAGCTCTCTGTTACGATCTGCAGCCTGTTTCAGTTGTGTAATGAAAGCAGAAAATAAACATTATAATTGTTTTCAATGTGTTGGTATACGATATAAAAGGCACTGGATATAGAGTCATGCATATATGGATTTATTGTCACTTGCAGAGTGTCATCAAACACTGCACTGACGGAGCTCAGTACAGAAAGGCGTCATCCCTCTTATCATCCCTGTTTAGGAAAACGACTGTGGTGTCCTGCTGGTCGCTTACATCCCATGGACATTTCTGTAGGAGAGACAAAAGAAAATAAAGCCTGATAAGCACAAAGTCACATCCTTGATTACAGTCTTATTTATAAAACGTTTAATGGAATACTGGAAGAAGGTTTTAATATGAACTTACATTTGACTTTGATTTGTTGTCCTTGCTTTGTGTGGGGGCAGATCCCTGCTCTATAAATTGATATTTAGGATCTGTAAGCCATAAATAATGACGCATATTTCTCACTCAAATATGTCAATGTGTGTACATGATATATTTCACAAACCTTTGAAGGAGGTCACTGATAACATTCTGTCGAGACTCAATATTTAAAATTGAAAGTGATGAGAGGTCTCCTTACTGTGCACTTTCCATAACTTCCTCCCAAATATGGCTACTCCGAGGAGGAGGACTATAGCAGAGCACATCAGCCAAGACTCCAAGTGGTGACTGTAACACAGTGACAAACGTGGTGTGAACAGAGAGCTCAGTCGCATACTGCAACTGCACTGACACACTGACATGAGAGCTGAGATGATGACAGGAAGACAGACAGTTGGATCATTATCTGTATTAGACTGATCTTCTCAGGGGACATTGTGACATTATTACATAAGGATAAACATGTAAAAGACTCTGGAAACATAGCTTGAGACAGTGAAAATGCATAAAGGATATCAAAGTTGAGACTATAATTAAGCATCCACAAAAATCTGGGGAATAAACACTCAGAATGGGTCTGAAAATCCATTTCTTAAATTTGGCTGATCCCTCTTGATTGGCATGTTTCTACTGGCACCCTAAACTCTATGTTTAGTGATCTGGTTGAGGTTCAGAGGAGGAAAAGAACCCCTTCAATCATTACAGTAACTTACTATGTGCTTTACTCCTAATACTCCTAAAGTTAGCAGTTAGCATAGACATGCTACGTAAGTTTAGATGCCCCTTTTTCTTCTCCTTGCTATGAATGCATGCATGCTGATGGCGATGGAGTGTTAATTTGTGCTATGTTGTTATCTTGGGCAAAAGTCAGACGTTAACATGCAGGAGGGATTACTCTTGACTCAAATTTAAATTCAATTTTACTTTACTGATGAGTGCACTATTGTATAGCAAACCTATACATAACTATATATATATATATGTAAGCACCTTTGCACTCTCAATTGCACTGTAAATATTTGCATCTTTAGGCTTTTACAAAGCAGATCTATGTTTCTATGCTTGTGTTCCCTTTGTCTATTCTTGACGCTCTTCATTGAGATTAAAACCAGAGTCTCCATTAAGCAGGTGCTGATTGTAAAATTGCAACATTGACATTGTAAGATAGTCAAATTTAGAGTAGACGTACTTTTGAAGTCTAAACCAGAGCTAGCAAGAGATCAAAACAAGAAAGACTGTACAACCAACTGGGACTAGAAACTCTGGCCACTCGCGCAGTTTTCAACAGCAAGGTAAAACAATAACGCTATAATTATTTAAACACGGCTGACATCCTGCAGAACATGGGGTTTATGAACAGTTATAGTAGCAGTAGATCATTTTTATTTTAGAGCTGATGTTCCTCCGCCACGGAAAAATGGATCAACAACAGTTGCACTAAACTCCCACAGCTGAAAAACAGATAGCAGAAGTTGAACCTAAACACCTGCAACAGTCAATAACGGCCTACAGGCTGTTAATACTGGAAGCAAACAGACACATAGACATAAGGCTTTTCCTATAAGGTCAACTGCTGAATTCATCATCATGGTAAATATCAGGCCAGCTATCCGGAAGATAAACATAAACTTAAATGGCAATTTTGGATAGAAAGTAGTATTTAACACTGAGTACTAACAGGATCCTTTCTTTTGTAGTTAGAAACATTAGTGGATTAGTGTTTCCAGACACTTTCAAGGCATCCCATCAAGCATGAAGGGTGTGTTACAGGACTGGTTCTGAGAACTCTTATGTGTACATTTAGTTACAAATATGGACTAAGGGCCTTAAGAGGAGTTTTTCCTTTAATTAAGGACTTACAATCATTATTCTTACCAAGCTTTAGAAGAGCCGATTAACATTGTATAACCAAAAAATGTGCTTTCCATATCTCCTGAGCAGCTGCTTCACTCTCACCTACGAGTGGACTCCTTGCTGATGGGTTTGGCAGGCACGTAGGCATTACACTTAGTTGGCGCAGGTGTGGATGTCACAGGCAGCGCTGCAGAAGAAAAAGACATTTAACATGCATCTGAAAAACGATGTTACAAGTACAAGCAAAGTAGTGTTTGCAGTAGCACCCGCAGAGTTCATAGCGTCAATAATCTTGATAAGTGCCTCGTAAATGATCAATACCTTGTACACTTTTGAGAGCTAAAAGAGCTCCTGCCATCTGTCACAAACACATATTGATCTCTAAGTCGCACTAGGCTACCTCTCAATACAGCTGAATGATGTGGGTAAAAGGGCAAAATGTGACCTCTTTTCACCTACAATGCCTGGATTAACTAGTTCTGCATAGCAGTCTGGAGCTTGAATTGGCATGTCAGGTCACCATCTAATCAAGTCTGCAAAGGCCTCCTTTTCACACTTGCCTGAAAATACTATTGAAAGATGTTTCCAAGAATAAAAATGCCACTGAACACTGAGTTTGAGATCGATGCAAGCTTTGCAAGGCTCATGGGTAAGGAAAATATTTTTTTTTTTTTTTTTTTTGAAGTTGCAGTGATCAGTGTTTTGAATGAACTATACAATGATACTGTAACATCAAAGGTTGTACCTGAAATCATTCAGTCATTTCAAACTCCGTATTCGCTATCTGGAAGGTTTTATCTAAGGACAATATTGACCATGTTCACACAGGGCAAGGTTTACTCCTTGCTTTGGCTGGGAGGCTAAAATGCTGCTATAATGTCATATTGCTGTATTCAAGACAGTAAGTTGCATAAATTCTGGGTATCTGAATAATCAATAACATTTAAACATTTGTCCTTTGATCATCTCTTCAAGGGAATTCTGGCCTCAATTCAAGGTCAAGAAATATATTTGATAGCATGTTAGCTTTGGTAGAAAAAAGCTATTCACCTTATACTTCTATGAACTATGAATTGGCTGAAAGCTAGTATTACTGTTGAGTAGTGTTACATGATGTAAATTAATTTCATGTCGCTTTATTTAAAGAATGAATATCCTTTGCATTATCATTATCACCATTATCATTATCCATATTCATTTGAAAGTCTGGAGAAATGACAACATTTGTCAGAGTCGTTCCATTGATATGATTGATACTAAGCAGTATGACAGCTATTGAGTTTCCCACCTTGACAGTAACGGCAACCTGTCAATAAACTAAATAAAGAGCTTATTGGAACTTAAAACAACAACATCGTGTAGCCACTCAAACCATCCAACTAACCAACCAACCAACCAACAGTATAAAGCAAAATGGCATATAAAGCTGGGTTTGACCTTTGTTGCACACTACTTTTCTTTTTCTCAATGAAAAGAAAATGTGGGAAAATTGGAATTCCTTTTATAGAGAATTTAAACTTTCCCTCTAAGCACTACCAAAAGATCAAACTCAATTTAAAAGGATATTGTAAATAGTAAGTAATTTCAGAGAAAATCCTAAATGTTTTGCGGTTACCTTCAACTCTATTGAGTATTTAGTGTCTTGGACTGTGGCGGCTGGTCAAAAGAGTGCGCTAGGGAGCTGCCCAACCACTCCCCACACGGAAAACGACAGATGTTCACTGAATATGATATTTTTGAAATTGTTTTAAATGTAGGCTATACATAAGTACAATTTTAAAGGGGCCAGGTAAATATTATGCAGTAATTGAGTAAAATGTACTATCTGCAATAAGAATGGCTTCCATTGACTCTCGTTAGAAGCTGCACATACTCATTGCTCCTCTTTAATATAAGAGATAGGATCTTTGATGGCTGCAGAAAAAAAGTTAGCAGGAGAGAGATACGACCCATGACTGGGGACATGAAGAGTGAGTCATGCAGTGTCATGTTATAAGAGCAAAGACTGTTTATTGAAATAGATCAGAGTAGCAGACCAGACTAGCATGAGTCAGCAGTTTTATAGATTTGTCGCCACAGAGTTTAGGGAATATATGACTGTAAGTAACAGTGCATATGGGGTTGTTTGTTAAGAATGTTAAGTAAAACAGGTAGTTTCCTCAGTAAAAATGTTAGCTATGCTAATTCTGTTAGCCAGAATTCTGTTCCAGAATGTGCAGGCAACAAGTTAAAGAACAGAGATATACATCCTGGTCTATCAGTGAAAATTGTGCCCACCCTGGAGAACAATGCACTGGCCTTTGAGCTATTTGTTTAAATTTTTTAAATCATAACTTGTTCCGCAGTCAAAGAAATGCTCGTTAGGTTAATTGGTGACTCTAAAATTGCCCGTAAGTGTGAATGTGAGTGTGGCTGGTTGTCTGTCTCTATATGTCAGCCCTGTGATTGACTGGTGAACAGTCCAGGGTGAAAAGGTAAAGACAATGGATGGATGGATGGATGGATGGATGGAACTTAACTGTTCAAGTTCTGATAAAAACTCTTTGCCAGAGCCACCAATAGACAAAGTTAGCTAATGATTGATCGCAGTACCAGTAGCTAATGATGTTGGTATTGTATCATGAAATGGTTGAGACCAAAACAAAGCTACAAGGTAAACAGACTTCTATTCACCATGTGTCCAGAGACTATCTAAATAAACTTTCAGTGAAACGAGTTAGATTTGATCGAAGCTGAGGTATCCAAGGATTTTTTCACACCTGTTTTTCGTATTCCCATTATTTTCACTTTTGTAATAAGTAAACTTAAGAGGGGCTGTAAGAGATGCTGTGTAATGACGGTAGAGTTGATACATTCAAAGGCAGCCTTACAGTCGCCTATGTGATACCTTTCTTAAATGAACACAAATAGTGCAACACTTCCTACAGTCATGGTTGGATTGAGGTTGGTTAATGTTCTTACGACAAACAAACCACACTAGAGTCTGAAAAAAAGCAGACAGAGACCCACAAAGTCAAGAAAAGAAAAAAACTTATGATAAAAAGGAACAGCTAATGCATAACTTTTTTTGATTACCATTCAGTGAAAGAAATTGATCAGAAAGGATAATGTGTTCATACTTCAATTTATAAGGGTTCTTTGTCAACCTACTATCTTTGGGTCGAGACGTCACCAGCACTTGCACGGAAATCTTGTGCTTTCCTGCAGAGCAAGTGTACCAGCCGGCATCTCTCAGCTGCAGCTTCTTTAGGGTTACAGAGTAAGTCCTAGTTCTGTCATCAATGATGGCCACTGAAGCATCTTCGTAGCTCGCTCCAGAATCTGTCAGCCGACAGGAGCTCCAGTCTCCACTCCGACACCACTTCTTTCTGCTTTCTCTGTTGGCAACCAATCACAGGGGAGTCAGAGGAGGCTGACTGTCCGTCAGAGTTTGGCTTGAATTGAAGATTTCACACAAAGAAGTATTTTTCACAGGTTCACTCATGCCTTATAAATGTTGGATTTTAGGGTAAATAAAACTGTTATGATTGATAGACTAAAAATGGGAAAATGCAGTACCTGTATCTCTCACTGTAGAGGCATTCAACTGTGACACTTCCCCCTTCTTCCCCAGTCACTTGGGTGTTCACCACAGACATACCTGCACGAAATGATTGGACCTGTTTTCAGAGTTTGCATATGAAATGTGTAGAGTTTGTTGGTTTCTTCATTGCGTCAATAAAGGTTTAAGAGTTCAAATCACTCACCATCAATGACCCTGATGTTTGAGAAAGTGACAACATCAGCACTCCATATACTGCCTATCTCCACACCACATATGTACCACCCAGTGTCCCCTGTCTTCACGTTTTTCATGGTCACAGTGAATACCAGTTGGTCCATGTCATCAGAAATGCTCGCTTTATCCTTGGCTGCATCAGATGCTTGGAGGTAATCTGTTCGGGCTAAGCTGGTGCAGAACTCCCTCGTCGTCCCCCGACACCAATATTTTACATAGTGTTCATACTGGGGCTCGTAGTGACACGGTATGACAACAGTTTGGCCCTCCAGGACTGAATACTGTCCCTCTGTGGTAACAGCGCACAGGATGGCTGAGGGAAAGTGAAGATGACTTCATGTTGAAAACAGTAATGGTTTCAGTTTCATTTCCTTACAAAACACTCTCCCTACTTCCCAGCCTGCACCCCTCATTCCAAAATTGGATTATCCCTCTATTAAACAGATTTGTGGTAGAAAAATGTAGCAGGCCTTTGGAGAACAGAAAAATAAACATCAAACCAACTCTTGCCAATGGGGCAAAGAGTACAGAGGCTTAAAAGATTATTTTTAACACAATAGCCCTCTGCGGCTCCCAGACAAAAGGGCGGCTTTTACAACCTTTCAAATCTGTCTGTTACAAATAATTAATACATAAAACATATCAATAAATTAATAATGAGAAGTGAAACGTAAGAAAAGTCTTACACTGTAGCATGACTGTTTGCCAAAAAGCACAACAATAAAGTGAGGGATGCAAAATACATATTAGTCATCTGAACAATCTGTTCTTTCATAAATAAAAGTCTTACTGAATAACTTTTGTAATCCTATGACCTCAGTATGTGCTCAGTTATTACCTGGGATGCATATTACCAGGCTCAGGGCACGAATGTAGAGCTTCGGCATGTTTCACCATCTGTTTGAGATATTCCAAGTGAATCCACTCCCTTCTGTTAATGGACTACAGTTTCCGCAATGAAAGTTTTTCTCTTGGTCATGTGACTATAAATTGGATTCAGATTTTTGAGATTTTAACCATGTAGGTGCTGGCTGGATTTTTGATTTAAATACAAATCTAACAAGTGGAAATCATTGTGGCATCCTTGTAAAATACTGAATCATGTTTTTTTGGTGACTTTAGATGACCCTTGTTTTTCTTAGGTTGAGAATTACATTTACTAAAAGCTAATGCAGGTTCATGAAAACTTTTATAAATCACAGATTGTTTTCTGTAAAGTTACCCATTTGCTAATGTCTGGTATAGTCTTTGAACTAAACTGAAGATTTATTCAAACATTCAGACACTGCTTTATATGGAAGTCCTAAGCCGACATGCATCAATACATTTTAATTTAATTTAAATTTTCCCTTGATAACAAATATATACCCTTTGTTTTCTCAAGATCTCGCTGTATTTATCGCGTTATCCAGAGATAGCGATACTTTTATAATAATTTCTCAATGCCCCGGGAAAATGGCTGAAATAAAGACCTTACCACTGCGTTGTTATTCCAAGATAACTAAATCGAGTTCTTGAGCAAACAAACTAAACTCACTCTTTGTCACAGTAGAACGAAGTTAGATCAAATGTATGGATGCGTCCGTGCCATTAGTGCTTTCATACATACAAAATACTCCTGACAATTTCCTTACATTTTTGGGGCTGAGCTGCATGTGTGAAAGCAAATTGACGATTTTTCAAGCCGACTTTACAATCTGGGTAATGTTTCACAGCTGTTTGGCTGTTTTCACATTGATATCACTCCAAAGATGTGATCAGAAAAAATATATAGGTCTATATTTAAACTGACCTGTCAGTGAGCACATTGGTGTCTTATCTTGAGGAGTACATTGAGTACAACACAACCCTGACCGGATATATACATTTTTGGTTGACAAGGATTATGCAAACACAAGGGAAATGAGCCGTTCACTTACTCATACCGACCACAAGTAGCATGCATATGTGAAAACTATGCTAACTGTGAAAGAACAGACATGCAGATAACCTCGTGGATTTCAGCTCCACCATATAGGCCGAATAGAATTTTATATTAAAAAAATTACCTTTGGATTTTGCGTTTTTACTTACTTTGTTCTGACCAAGTTCTCCAGCTGCAATTTAGCACAGTGGATAACTCCTGATATGTCACATGGGTTTGTTGCGCTCCTCCACCACCAGCCACTTAGCAATATGTTAGCATAAAGACAGCTCACTGCAAAGTAACCCAGCACTTATCATGTTCACGCAACTTCTTAAAATCACAACTCAGCCATTTTCACTTTAAGATTTTTATACAGATTTAACAAACAGAACAGGAAATATTGTGTCTATGCTAATTGTCTTCCAGCTTCACACATAAGAGGTTATCTTGTTTTCTCTTTACAAATAAACAAATATAACTTGAATTCAACCAAAGCTTAAACTATTATTTTATCAAAGGTTGTGGCCTCCCTATAGTTCAGAGTCATCTTTAGTCACATCTGCTGCTTTCTATTATGTAAGCCAAAGTGTTAGCAGTCTTTTTAATAACCTAATCTCCCAAGCAGCCAAATGCTAAGTGCCTCATTCCCTCCATGAATGCAGAAATGATTTGGCAGGCTGTAATAAAATGATTTGATTTGGGTGCCTGAAAACTTTGGATTCGGTCCAGTCTTCATTTGTTGGATTAAGCTTCTACACGCTGCCCCCACAGCCACCGAATGAACAAACAATTATTCCAAGCCTCTCAATTTGCTCTGTGAAGGCTGTCAGGGATGTCCCTAAAGCCGCTTGCTTTTTGCTCTGGCTTCAAAGCCTTTTATGGTCATCCATTTCCTGGAAACATGAATGCAGGACTCTGGCTTGAGACTATAACTGGTCAAGGTTTGGGAGAATCGAAACTTAACTTTCACAGCACTGATTATTTCCAGCTGGTTGTGCTCCATGACACTTAATCTAGTATCCTGGTTTTCCTTTCAGCTTTAGTTTTGAAACACTGTTTAATGTATCTTACTGCTCACACTTGTAAGGAGGTAGTCACAGCTCTGTCTCTCTAAATAAATAAAGATGGGGAAAAAAGTTGAATCCGTTTATCTGCCAATCGTCCCCACAGCTTTTAATATGTCTTCACATTTAAATGGTAGAAAAGTCTTGCATGTGTCACAGGAAGAATGGAGCAAAGATACCATTTTATTGATAGGGGTAACACATCCTGCTTAGTTGTTAAATGAAACAACAGCAGCCTTCTTTGTTCAATAGGCTACTGCTTTAAATAATCACTTCTTAGCGTTTTATTTCCCGCCAAGGAAGGAGCAGTTAATGGATAAGACAAGGAAAGTACATGTACATAACCCCTTCAATATTATCCTTTGCATGCCAAGTGTAGAAAGCAGCTGTTACAATATCTGCACTGACTTATTTGTACATCAGCATATTTTATTTTAAACTTCATTTAAGAGAAGGGATGCTTGTTTAACTCAACTATGTTATTGTGATTACATTTGCAGATTCTGTTTTTCTCTCAGTAAGTGATTCACTGTGAGAAGAGACCACAGTGACACTTTTTAGTAGAAAAAAAGTACAGAGCAAACTCAACAAAGAGATAAGATGCTCATTCTGCTGGGCTGCTTGTCACCAAAAAAACCGTATTTGTATTGCATTCAATGATAATAAAGTGTCTTATGTCTTGAAGTACTGTTTTGTCCACAGGAGGGCGCAAAAATCAACACAAACAGAAAGTGCTTCACAGGAGCTTTAACAGTTTTTAAAAGATGAGCATATGAAATTAAATACATTGTTATATTTAGTGGTGTTGTAATACTTGAGATCGGTCTTGGTCTCACTTTTTGATGGTCTCGGTCACATCCCGGGATCAAAGGTATTTTAGTTTGTCTTGTCTCGGTCTCCTACTGGGCGGACTCCGGAGTATACTATAACAAATAATTAGTTTGATTTTTTATCCCCAGCGGTTACGGCTGCAATCTTCCCGGTGTTACGGTCTAAATTAGTGACACGCCCCCTAAAGACAAGTTGATGATTTTTCAGTGATATTTATGGTCCTTGTCTTGTCTCAGTCTCGCCCTGCCTAGGTCTTGGTCTTGTCTTGGTCTCTGAGCACTCTGGTCTCGGGTATGTCTTGGTCTCAGTTACTGTGGCCTTGACTACAACACTAGTATTAAGAATCAAATCACCACATAGCATAAAAAAGTTAATTTACTTTGCCCAACAACGACACTGAGATGTCTTTAACATGTAAGGTCATAGTAATAATTACACTTTATATAAATGTAACAAGATCAAATGTTGAATATGAATACTCCTCTCAGTATAGTAGGAAGTAGCTTAAATTCCAATCAGGACTTGACACTCAGCTCCTCTCATATTGGTATCTTAGAGTCTTTATTTAAATGATCTTAGGTCAAATATCTAATCTGGTTCTTCAGGTCCCAGAATCCTCTCTTCTCTCTAAAGCCCTGGTGTTAACGTTAACCATTTAATATGTAGAGGTAGGTGGATGGACTACCTCTTTGTCTGCTATTAAATCAGCGTAGGAAGAGATTTATATCTGACCTTTACAGGCGAGACCTGGGGTGCCAACGTGATTTAGTCCACTTTCCATCTCGGTATGCAAAAAGGTTTCAGAACCTGTTCAAACTGGCCCCTCACATTCACACCCCTCGTCTCTGTGCAGTTTAAAGCGATCGAGCTGGACCGTGTTTAACTCCATCAGTTGTTCCAGAAACAAGTAATAGCAGAACAGCCTCTCATTGCTCTGGGGTGTAATGTTCTGTTCTCCATTTCTCCACTCTTTGCATGACGGGCAAGACGGCCTGCTGCTCAGATTGAACCCCACATCCTCATTCTTATTGGCTGAGGAATTGACTGTGGGCTAAGATCCGCTAACTTTTAAAAAAAATTATGCAATCTGTGGAGTTGAAAACCAATTTTTTTCATGGGATGGAGTTCTTTTCTGGCAATTTTTGCAGCACTAAATTATTTTCTCCTGTCAACTCATGGAAAGATTTTTCTTTTTTTGCTGTAAGAGACTCGAGAGAGATCATTCAGCTGCCACAGACTATGATGTAAAAAGCCCCATGTTTGAAGCTGTCATTTCAATATGGATATACAGTATGCCAACCTAATATAATTAGATTTAATTATATTTCAGATAGTAAAAATAAACGTCAGTAAGGCCTCATCCGTTAGCTCATTAAATCACGCAATCACACCTATACATTCTCTCATGTGAATATAATGTGTTCAACACTTAGCTACATCCTTCAGCTATCTTTAGACACAGTCTATCACTGTTGAAAACAAAAGTCTTTCACTCAGGGAACACATTTTTTTTTTTTTTTTATTCTTCTCGGTGCAAAAGGGAATGCTTTACAAATTTCCACAATTAAAAAAAAAAAAAAGAACAAACAAAATCAACCGTTCTCAGTAAGAGAAGTGTACTGCATCATATTTGTCACAATGCATTGAATTCTGCATTTTTAGGTGGGATGGGAATCCGAATCAGTGGCACAACAGCAGATGTAGCGTCATGTGTTGGAGGGAGATTTTAGTAACGTCTCTTGTTGTTATCTGGAAGTAAAAAAAAAAAAGGAGAGGTGTGTGGGTTATTGACATCGAAGAAATTAGAGTTGTTGTTCAGAGGCAAAACATAAACAAGAGGATGCGGTATGTTCTTCTGACCCGCCTACAAGTCTGAAATTCAATAACACTGTTCTCCTGCAAAGCAAAAGCAATATTGGGTCTGATGTGGATCTCCCATGAGAAGCAGGAAGGAAGTCTGTCTTATCACATTATCTATCTGAAGCTTTTCCACTGAGAACGAAGAGATGAACCGGCAAGAACGGTTAATGTGACTGAGTGCACCCAAAGGACACGGGTATGTTTTCTTGTTTCATAAGCACAAACATAACAGCGCTGCCTTTCTCTGTATAAAGAGCCACTTACCACATCCCACGAGTCCCCATGTGTTGTCCATTAAGACACTAAACCATAAACACTTATGTTTGAACGAGATTTTCTTATTTTCTAATGTACTAATAGCAAGAAAGCATTCTTTAAACGATTCATCCTTGAAAAGCAGGGATGCAACGATTATGAATTTAGACATCCAGATTACAGTCAGAGGAATAATCCTGGTTTCACAATTATCACAGTATTAGCTAGTAATGTGTAAAATAACATTAACAGTCTTTAGAACATTACATGTGTTATATTTAGTATTCAATATGAGCTACTTCTTAGCTTTTTGTTTCCCTTTTAAGCTGAAAGATGCAGCCAAAAGCTCAATCATTTGTTTTTCCTCCTGGTACATCCGCCTGCAGTGCTGAGCGTTTACTGCACACAGAGCGGAGGAAGAAACGTTGGACAGTCCCTGATAGACGACATGCAGCATCACTGCCGTTTGTTTACACCACATTTATATTTAATGACGACCATCTCCATGTTTCATTGAGTCATTTGTCACAAATGTTACGTCACTCAGTTATTAGACAGGATGCTGGGTGGTGATCAAGTTTAAAATCAAACTTTTTTCCGGCATGTTTTACAGACGGCGGCTCAGTCGTCCTGAATGACTCCCTGGTCATTCTTGGTGTATCCAAAATGCTCCCACGCTGCCGACCTCACTCATTTATTCAAACCTCCGCTGCATCTTCCCTCTGCTGCATGAATGCTAACATTAATGCTAATGTAGCGTAGCTTTATAAAGGACAGCACTGGTGCACAACAGTTGGTGTCACTCCGTTTTTGCTCAGTGGAGGTTTAACAGAAACTAACGTCCCGGCCCCCTTTTGGCGAGCGAGAACAGAAACACGGCGTGTAGCGGAGCCTTTAGGATTAATGAACCTTCATGTTTTAAAACGATGTTAACCGCTCCTTCATCTCTATTGACAAGTCTGGTATTAAACTATTTGAAAACACAGAATGCCTCCTTTATGTCAGTACCGGGGAATGTTTGAGCCTAATTGGTCAGGGAACTCAAGTCAGGGTTGTCTGCAAAGTGCTACAGCTGCAGCTTCATATTGGAGAATGCACTCAAATGAGGAGGCCCCCGAATGCCACACTCTTAAGTGGTACACAGCTGAAAGGACAACTGAGTAAACATGCATAGAAATGTGATGAAAGGATGTTTGGGGTGTAAAAAGCATGTATGACAAACAAACCTTCTGAGAGGGGAATGCCGTGCGTCAGATGCACGCCCGCTTCAACCGATGAAGTTCATCACGACCAGATGGAGGACAGTGTGAGCGAATAGAAAGTCAGCGAAGGCTCTCTCTGGGGAGATAGAGAGGAACTCTCCTTTGTTCTGTGGGTTGATCTGGATCCGAAGACACACTAAGAGAAAGAAAAAAAAAAAAGACATGAATTTGACTTTCTTTTAAACCCTTTCAGCCATGAATAACAGAGGATTATAGCCGTTACCAACCTATACTTGTGTTAACAGTTTTTTATAATCCTGATGTGAGTTTAATCCAAACAACATCACAAATAGATGACTTATAAATACAACTACACTAAAGCTCTGCTGTTGTTCCTGTGGCTCCTTTTATTTTGACAGTTATGAATCTAGACCGGTAGACCCTCTAAAAGAACAAAAACCCATGAAACAAGAGAAAGAAGACCTGAGGTGTTGCCTACAATGTGTCTGAGTTGGTCTCCCTAAAGCCATGATAACAAATCCAACATTAAAACTTTTCCCTGAGAAGAGTCACGGATGGATTGTAATCATGTTTAAAGGGATACTTCACCCATTTGCATTAAGCTTTGTATCATTAGAAACCTGGTAGTATTTTTGAATAGTCGTGCATCCCGCCCTCATTTTCCCCTGAGATGGGAAATCTTTGTATTTCTAAGTCTGAAAAGGAGCTTCCAATGACGCAAAAAAATCGTCATTTTGCGTCATTGCCACCGGCTATATTTCTACTGCTCTATCTTATATTTTGGAGAAACTGTAACGATCGAATTTCCCTCTGGGATTAATAAAGTATTTCTGATTCTGAAATAGAGGGCCGTAGTGGGAGTGGCCTGCGGTGCTGTGCATTCTGGGATTTGGTGTCTTTCATCAACATGAGCCAAAAAGACACTTTCTGCCTTTTCTCGGCCAAGAAGGCACCAACTTCAAAATGTATTTCACATTTCTACAACATATATGACCCAATGTCAATAAAGATTCATGTTTCAACGGGTGAAGTATCCCTTTAAGTTTACATTAGACTGAACTCGACCGTACCTTGCAGTGGTGCAAAAACAACTGGTGGATAAATGATCAGGCAACAGACAGAAAAACTAATTACCAACTATTTTTGATTAATTGGTTATTAGATGAAACATAAATTGTTTAAGTCTATCAAAGACAAGCCAGGCTTCTGTGGTGCCAGGTTCTCTCATGAGATCAGAGGCTGTAACTCTTTATTTCCATCAATACAAAGAACAACGTGTGTGAGGATTTTGTCATTTTACAGGCCAGCTACTCATCATGCAGTCAAATGCAATAAAATCCATTTTCATCACATCAACACAATTACTAAATCTCACCTGCTAAAAGAAAAAGCTCAAAAATAAAAGTTATGTTGTTGTGAGGGTCTTCACTTTCCTCCCCTATAGGGACCACATTAATGTAGACTCCTGTTCAGCTGCACAGTTTCATGAAGTGCATCCACATAACACAGATGTGCTCAAATCCCATTGGTTACTGTCGTCCTTTACTCCGGAACTAAACACCTGCTGACCTGAGGTACAGCAAAACTGTCTCTGCTCATGTAAAAGCACACTGGGCCTTCCTGTAATTAAATGTTAAATGTCAGATAAATAATTAACTACATCTGAAGCTGTGAGGGTCTTAGCATCGTTAGCTCACGTTAGCTTGTGCCTGCACACGTTTTGCCGATGGGCCACAAGTCCAGTGAGTGAAACCCTCCGACCCGCACATTGTTTAAACATTAAACTGGATTAATAAATCTTACCTGCGAGGATGAAAGCGCCCACACATGAGATGAAGCCCGACAGAAAGCTGTTGAATGGGAAAGTGCCGACGAGCAGACAGTAGAGGAACTGCAGCGCTCCTGTCAACAGGATGTACAGCAGGTATGAATCCACCACCTTCAGCTTGTTCGGCGTGGTGGTGCTGTACTCCTCCAGGAACCGAGAGACAACAGATACGACTGAATTAGACATGATTCTGTCGTTTAATTTGGACAGAAATTGGTGAACGGAGTTGTGCACAGGGTCCTCTTCCTCAGTCAAATGAGTGACGTGTCCCCATTAACCGGAAGCGGACAAGGCGTTACAAAGAATATATTCCGACTCGGACGGAACGGAAATCAGAGGAAAGAGCCCCTTCGTTGTTAAAAAGGATCTATTGCCCCGCCCCCCTGTTCAACAAAGATGTGTGAAAAAAAAGAAGATGGCTATCTCTGTATGTTTTTTTTCAGATTATGTTGCTTTCGACTGCTATTTTGATTCTGTAAATGTTACACTACTGTATTTGAGCTGGACTGTTTGTGGTTGACAGAATATCCGAGGAGATTTTTTTTTCGTTGTTTTATTTTACTTTTATTTTACTAATAAAAACTCCAACACTGAAATATGAATGTCCATTCGGCTGTTTGTGGTTTTTTTTGACAAATGTAAGTAAGTTGTCATAATTCGAGTTATAATTCATTAGAGTTGAATAATTGCTTTTACTTACAGAGTTGAGTTGAATTGTTGAGAATAAAGTCAATATTTTGATAATTATGAACAAATATATCTGAAAGTGTGTTTTTTTTGTATTTCTCATTTATAAGACTCCATTGAAATGCCCTAAATTTTAGAATTAAGTCAATATCATAAACTGTAAATATTGGTGAATCAAATGTTAAGTGACCAACAAGTATCAGTATAGTAAAAACTGTCTGCATGGAGTTCATGTGTCGAGTATCTCTGTCCACCGCAGGTAACAACCCTTAACATGGGGAAATCACACTAAACAGATGTAATTTTCATAAACCTGGCACTTATACTGCAAGTTCAACTTGATCAGTGAAATTCAGGAAAACCATCCGAATCGATTTTCTCTGATTGTGAACGCCACAGCAGTAAAACACTGTGAACTATTTTTATGTACCATTGATGCATCTCTACAATAGTCGATCTTCGTGCCGGGTCAGCTGACCCAGGAATGTTCTTGTTACAAAACAATACAAACAAACATGCAGTAGAGTTTAATCAAAGCAGCGGGCGCGGAGGAGCGTGTTTCAGACATTTAAATTAGTTTTTAACTGGATGTAGTCTCCGGAATATGTCAACAAATGGATCCCGCTACAACCCCAGCTCAGTTACAAAACGATTGTGAGACAGAGTAAGTAACAGAGGAACCTTTAGAGGACACAATCTGTCTGTTTATATCGTTAAGAAAGCAAAACCTTTGTTTACTAAATGTGCTCACTGAGTCGAGTTCATTCTTTCTATCGTTGTTGGGCTCTCATGTCGTGCTTTAACAACAAAAACCCCGTTTTAAAAGAAAAGTAAACATGATAATTACTTAATGAACCGCGTCACGTCTTTTTATGAATGAAGACAGTCTCAGTGACGTAATTAATTGTTTAATCCCAAATAGCCCTTTGTTACAACTCGATCAGAAACAAACGTAGTAAACCTTCTTTTGAATAGTAGAATACAGGCTCACTGTAGCTGAACATGTCATTATATTTGTAATAGTATTGTTTTTGTTTTTTATTTGTAACTAGGATTATAAGCAGTTGCCTTTTTGTTTATAATACTAATATTAAATCAAATAGTCTCGATCTGGCGCTGTAAACAATCAGGTCTCTTTGAATGGTCACTCTCTGGAGAATACAAGAGCTGCTTTGAGTTTCACCCCCCGTTGAGCCCTTTGTCAGGGTGACTCAGCACATTTGAATTGCCCACAGTGATCGCATGACAGGTAGAAGACTTTGTGGTGTACCTGTGTGTGTTGACGGTGGAGGTAGTAACATGACACTGTTTCTTTTTCTTTCTACCAACCAGAGAGGACGTGAGAGGCAGACACGCCTCAGCGCATGTTATCTAAGATTTAGATTTTATCCTGTGTCTGTGTTTAAGCTTCAGAGGTTATTATGATAATATTAACTCCTACATCTCTGCTGGTGGACTTTGATTGACAGTATTATTCTGCCATTGAAATGTGACCCTGCAGGGCGTGTAAAACATGTGTGCGTCATGCAAACAGTGATAACATTAACCTTCCACTTACACCGTAAATGTTATTATCGTACATTCGGCATTGCACTTGATGTTTTCTGTGTTCCTTTCATGTCTCTGTCTCTGTTTTTAGGACAGGTTCAGTCTGGAGCTGGTGGCCTTCCTGGCGCCCGACCTCCATGTCCCTTTTAAAGACTGCAGAGTCCAAGATTCTTTCTTGTAAGAATGTTTTGATGTTTTCTTGCACATAACAAAACCATTCAAAACAATTGCAAATATAACTAAGCATTGTAATGACGCACAGAAGCTGCTAAGCCTTCATAGAATTATCCATCTAACCGCATTGAGTGCCTGTAAGTGTAATTTGACACCTTTGCTTTGCAACACACAGCCTAACTGAGGACATGCTTGTCATCGCTCCCTTTATTCTTGTCATGACAGGTGTTCAGAATGACCTGTGGGCTAGATTTGTGACCCTACCAAACCAGCATCGCATATGGACTCTGACGGTCAGCAACAAAGTGCTGCAAAAACCTGTAGAACCACCTGCAGGTAACACCCTCCTCCCACTCCTTGTTCATTAGAAGGAACTGGCTGTAATCCAACAGCAGTCTAAACATTGTAAACACCTGTTACATCACTCCTTCATCCTGTATCTGTCACTGTCTTTCCCCCCCCCCCCCCCCCCTCCAGCCAAGACCCCCCTGGTGATGGTCCACGGGTTTGGAGGAGGAGTGGGCCTGTGGATCAGGAACCTGGAGCCGCTCAGTCGGTCCCGGCCAGTTTACGCCTTTGACCTCCTGGGCTTCGGCAGGAGCTCCAGACCTCCCTTTCCCTCAGACGCTGCCAAAGCAGAGGAGCAGTTTGTCGAGTCCATCGAGCAGTGGAGACAGTCTGTCGGCCTGGAGGACATGATTCTGCTGGGACACAGTCTGGGGGGTTACCTTGCTACCTCCTACGCCATTCAGTACCCTTCTAGGTAAATACTGGAAATCATGATAAACATGAAATAATAAGATAAGATATGTTTATTGTCACTGTACAAGTACAACAAAATATTGTTGGAGCAAGCCTGTAGATGTAGCGCTTGCCAGAGGGCAGGGGGGGTGAACATGGCATGTCCGGGGTGTGTGATGTCACGGATGATGGCTGCAGAACGCAGTACATACAGCTGGCATTGATTTAGTTTGTTGTTTGAGGATTACTGGAGTCTGTAATGTTCATGAGAAGACTGTCGAGATAAGTGAGGAAAGAGATGGATTAGGATAACGTATATTGAACGTGTCATGTTGAATATTAACCAGGTTCTTATCTCAAGAAAGAATTGTGTTTTTTTTAGTTTTTTTTTTTTTTAGAAAATCAATTAATTTCAGTTCTGATGTATGGACATATCATGGACATATCATGGCAGTCAGATATGATCTCTTTAGACACTGGTCTTTAAAAAAAAAACACTTATTTAAATGCACACACCTTGTGTTTGATCTCCGACCAGTTGTAGAATTATTATCTGGTTGTACTGGAGCTGTGGAATAAGCTTCCCTGCTTTCTTGACTACAGTTCAGAGTCAGAAATACTTGATCTAAATAGAAATAGAAATTAGTAATAATATGAGAAATATTAACAATAAAACAAGTAAAGAGTGATTGAAGAAACAAAGCTCTGTGCAAAAGTACAGAGTGTTTAAGAAATAGGCTTTAGGGTTCAAGTCCAAAGAGAGGAAACAGAAAAACCTCCTGGATCTGTCCCACATGGCTACTTCTAGTACAGATGACGCCACTTAATAAAGGGTCTTCTGGTAGCTCTGCAACCTTCATGGTGCCGTCAAGACTTGTTAACAAATAGCCTGACAATAACACTTAATTGTTGTCATCATTGTTTTTTTGTAGTCTGGACTTTGTTATGATAAAACAAACAAGATACACACTACCTGAAAACGGTAGCTCGATCTGGTGAACGTTGTGGAAGACAGGAGTTCTAAGAGCTGTGAGCGTGGACTAACAAGTCCACTAAAACCACTTTATTAGATGACACCTTCACTGTGCGTTCTTATTCTTTACAGTGGGGAAGTAAAATAACTTCAAAGCTCAGAATCTGAAATACTTTATACTTTGTATTAGAGTCTCCATATCGTCCTGTGAACAGGCGTGGCTTTCATAATGATAAGATGCCGCTTCCGCCACTCCTTAAAAGATATTCACATTCCTCACTTTAGTCCTCCTTTTGTTAGTCAAGAACAGTGAGAGGTCAAAAAGCTCCCTCAACACTTGATTTTATTAACTTTATTAGACCGACTCGTTTCGACTTGTGGCCTTTTAACAGAGTCATCGAGAAACACATCGCAAGCATCTTTTAAATAGTTAACAAATTAAGAAAGCTTAAAAAAAAGACATCGATATAACTAGTAATATACATCCACATATAATGTATACATATCAGCCAATGAGGCACCTGTAACGGTGGGCTGGTTAGGTGAGTTGGTTAGACCAACCACTGACAGTGAAGTGGAGGGAGTGTCATACAAGCCTTTCACTCTCCATGCACCTTGGTATTTTCTGAACGCGTGCATGAAACCCTGATCTGCGTCTTCAGCCTAGAACAGTAACGACAGACAGAAACGAACGGCACAGATTGATTTGCATATCCCAGGCGGGTGATAATGAACTGCCATTTGACGGTCTAATGTGTCCGCCTCTCCTCTTGCAGAGTGTCACATCTCATCCTAGTGGATCCGTGGGGTTACCCCGAGCGACCTAAAACTCAGACCCAGCAGCCTCAGAGTCAGGGGGCGGAGGTGCAGAAGAGGCCTCCCCTTCCACGCTGGGTCAAAGCCATTGCAGCGGTGGTCTCGCTCTTCAACCCCCTGGCTGTCATCAGAGCAGCAGGGCCGTGGGGTGAGATGTGTTGCTGTTTATCTCGTGATGTCATGTGACACATCATACTTCTTCCACTCCTCTTACAGTGTGGTGTTATTTCAGGACCGGGTTTGGTGAACAGATTCCGTCCGGATTTCAAAAGGAAATTTGAAGATCTGTTTGATGATGACACAATGACGCAGTACATCTACCACTGTAATGCACAAACCCCGAGGTGAGTCGAAATGTATGTCTCATTTTCATCTTTGGCCTGCAATCACAATCAGCTTCATTGTGAACAAGAAATGTGACTGCAGTTTAAACTGTCCTTAATGTACAGACACAGAAACTGACATGTGCTTAAAACTAGAACAGCAAGGCTAACAAACTAAACCATTATACTACTATTCATAGCTTTCAGTCATGTGACTTGCACAGAGGCCTGGAGGACAAAAATAGCTTAAGGGAAGTGGCGGCCACCTTTGAACACTGCAGCACCGGCTCGCTAGTGTACGGTTTCTTCAAAGCCCCCATCATGTTTACAGCAACTAGGACAATATTCACTGAAAACCGCAAAGTCCTCCAGAACTCCCCTTCTATGATATTTATAAATATAATATATTAAGTGGAGAATCTCTCCCTGCTAACAAGCAGCCAGGATGAAAGTCTACAAAAGTACAGACGGCTCTAAGTACTTTCTGTGTGGCAGGGTTAATGACGCTGCCATTTGGGAAGAGAAGGGCAATAAATCCTTCATCATCAAAGCATAGGTGACCGCTAATTAGCTAACATTTGATAGCATTAATGTATACACATCTCTACTCTTGAGTTTTCGTTCTCTGATGGGATTCTGTCGAAGTAATACCCGGGCTTGTCTCCTCGTTGGCGAGTCAATACAATTGAACAACGACTGTCTTTCGTTTAAAAAAAATAATAATAATAAATAGCAGCAACTGAGATTGGCAACTTCTCCGTAGTGTGTTGCATTAAGAAGCCTTGCTCGCCTGCCAGGTGGGCCGTTCAATAAATGTGTGACGTCATGTGAAAGCTCTGAATTGGCAGTCCATGCCAGTAGAAAGATTGAAAGGTTTAGTTGTGTGAATTCGAACCTGGCCCGTTCGCTTGGAGGACTACAGCCTCCGGAGCCCGTACATTGGGGGCGCTCTTACCAACCACTCCGTTACCATGCCCCCACAACATGTTGTTTTGAGGTGACTACAGACAGGCTAGTAGAAGTTCACCAAAAGTTCTTGGTTATTTTTCCGCTGACAGGCTCAGATTGTTATTTTAAGTTTCCGATAACAACATGGGTAGGATCTGTCAAGAATTCAACCTCCCTCTAGGAGAAGTCTTGCTCTGAAATGTTCTGCCTGATGCGACTTGTTAAAGGACGAGGACTGTGAAAATTAGAGTCTGAAAGGTTGAGAGCAAGGTTTGGTGTATCAGAGTTTTGTAGTATAACGATGTTATTCGATTTTTCCTCTACCAGAAGAAAAGTTATGACTAAGATACACTCTTCAGACACATCGAAGCCAGCAAATCTGGCATCAACAGATCCCACTCTCTACCTCCTTGTCTCCTTCAATTTGTCCGACCTCTTTGTACGTGTACTTTATTATTTAAGTAAAAAGGAACAACTATCAAATTTGAATGTCTCATCATTCTTGAAAACATCTTAATATACAGCCATGACGACTTCTAACAGTTTTACTTAACCACCAAACTCTGCTCTGCTAATATGACTCACGATTTCTCCATCAACAAGTCTCCTCACGGTCGAGAACTTGTTTTCTGGTTTAATACTGTAGGGATCCTTCCCACGATGTAGTCTGGCAGTTATAATAATAATGATCTGATCTGTAAGTGGGAAAAACAAGCACTTATTGTGAACTTAGTGAGCATGCCTATAATCGCCCCAAAGGAAAACATTGCAGCAGTTATAGCCACGCCACAGCTGCTGGCTGAATCAAAAAGGTTTGAACCTGCTGGTAATTCCCCTATAATCACGTTTTCGTTTAAGAACCTTGACTGTATATAAAGAAGGACGATGTGTCTCCACCTTCTCCAGTTTTACAAAAAATGAAGCCAAAGCACCTCTGCAACAGGCGCTGACATAAAGCGTATATGGAGCCTGAGTCTGCATAGTAGGGGTCGACTGGAGAGGCTACGGTGTTAACGTCCTGTTCCTTCTGCTCACCAAAACACACTTTTAACTTACTGATAAAATGGCAAAGATCCCTCAGATGGGTAGAGTCAACAACAGAACAGATTCATCTTTTTCCCTGTTTTTATAGCTTCCTGAAATAAGTTATGAATACTAAACTTCTCAGAAAAGTGAACGCTCAGGCGTAAATCATTAATATATGAAATAACTATAAGGGCCTGTGTTATAACAGCGTTTCTTTGCGCTTGCAGACTTCAATATCCAAGTGTTTTTCGCACTGACACCTTCTGTTACCAGGCAAGGAAATATGCCTGCCTTCCTCAGTAGTGACCATAGGGTCTCTTTTAAATTGCTCCGTGTAGTTAATATTGTTGGATATAATAGATCAGAACAGAAGTCCCACCCCTTCTTGATTTTGATTGGTTGGTGATGAAGACGTGCCATTGAGGAGCATGACAGGGTTCCAAAATGTGAACTATTTTCAACAGGAACGCTGAGTGCTGAAAACTTAGATCTTTGTAAATTAGCCGCTGCCAGAACAAAAAAAAACGTATAACTGGACACAGACTCCAATACGGGAAACCATGTTAAAGGAAAAGGTTGTTAGATGTGGATTTTAGTTTGGAACATCCCTACTGGCTGACTTTTATTGCAGCCAGCCAGTAGGGGGAGCTCCAAATCTTTTAGCTTCACTTCAGGGTAGCCGTAACGTCGTTCACCTTTTTTTCCCCCCCAGTCTATGATAAGAGAACGATGCCTGTGAAATCTGCCCTATAGCTCTTAACATCAGTTCCTCTCCTCTTCATCCGCACAGTGGTGAGGTGGGTTTCCGGGCCATGTCAGAGTCTCTGGGCTGGGCAAAGAGGCCCATGCTGCAGCGGGTTCACCTGCTGCCCCCGTCTATGCCCCTCACCATGCTGTATGGAGCTCGATCCTGGGTGGACAGCTCATCTGGGGACACGGTGGTCCAGATCAGAGAAAAGGCATACACCAAAGTTCAGGTGAGTGGATTACGGAATCAAGCAGGAAGTCTTCTTTAATCCTGAATCTGGAATGTGTCGCTTCTAGTCGTTGTCAGTTTAAATGCTCAATACTTTCTGAAACTTTCTGAAGAGAAACTTTCTGTGATCCTTAAAAAGTTGTTCACTCTTTTTATCGTTCTTCTTTTTTTTAACAGCTGATAAATGATGCCTCTCACCATGTGTATGCGGATGAACCAGAGACGTTCAACAGAGTGGTGGAAAATATATGTAACTCTGTAAACTGACTGCCGGACAATGTGTATGCCCATGTGTGTTTGAGAGTATGACTGCATGTGTGTGTGTGTGTGTGTGTGTGTGTGTGTGTGTGTGTGTGTGTGTGTGTGTGTGTGTGTAAGGGATGATAGGATGCAGACAGTTGATGGTGTATGCAGCGCTCTAACCTTCGCATGTGAAGCTCGCTGGCAGAATCTGCGTCGGGGCTTTTCTGAACATCATCCGTTTGTCTGAAATGTCAATCTTAATTCTGTTGTCAGGGTAACGGGTTATTGATATTATTCCAGTTAATGTATCATTTCATGAACTAGCTGATACACATGTCTTTCAGTGTATAATAAGTAAATGATTTATTTATTTACATGTTTTATTGATGAATGTATTCTTACAGAGTTCAACCCAAACCACTTTTTTCAGTGCTTAATGTGTCGTCCATTATTTTATTTCTAAGTGAAACCTGCACATCTTTCTGGATGCACTGAGTCCACGTGTTAGCAGACAAACTGCTACAGATTCACATTTTGTACAATGTGCTACAACGTGCCTATCATTTAAGTACTGTACGAGGTTTTTTTTCTTTTCTTGAGCCCTGTTTTTCTCTTTCATCTGTCCATGTGTATCAAACATTTGTTTGTATTTTCTACATTGAAAACAATAAAAGCTGAAAACTGAGCTTCAAACTGCTGCTGTAGAATCCTAATATGATGCACTTTTAGGCCCGGCCAGTAGAGGGCAGTACCGAGCATTGTATTATTCTGGCTTACAGTGAGCGTCAATCTTCTGTTGCCAAGTGTTGATCATACGGCCTGCATTAAATATGTTTAATCAATAAAAGGACACAAATGTTGTACACCATGTACAATAAAATGATTCCATTTCTGCAACTATGGAAAAATAAGTTTCTAAAAACAGAATAAAACAAATTAGACAATAAAAGATAAAGTATGTAAGAAGTGTTAACATAAAATCTTCCACATAAAACTGGTTTGTTACATCTTGTAAGATGATCACATTTGTGTTCGTGGTCAAATAAAAACAAAGTAAAATTCACAAAAGGTTTCAGGTCAACTTTATCATCTCTAATGGGGGAAATTTACGGTGGCCGGTAGGGGTCACACGCTCGGCAACAGCTGAAACGAAGAACATTTAGAAAAATGCACAGCATATTCAGAAACGCTGCACATTCAGAAGAAAATGTTTTTTTTGCAGAATAAATAAAATGAAGACATTTCTTATCTTATTGTATTGCTGAAGATACTGATCACACATTTATGTTTTATTCCAATCGTTAAGCACATCGAGCTTCCCTTTGATGGAATGTGCTCTATGACTAAAAAAATCTATAAATAAAAAATAATAAAATAAAAATAGCTATTGCTGTAATAACGTCTCAGAAACACTCTGTGTTCGCCTTTATGTCCACCTCCTTTTTGTGACTGTCATATCTCCGGAACGCCTGGAGGGACTATCTGAATCTTGGCACAAAGGTCTGCTTGGATTTTAATGGTCAAAGGTCAAGGTCACTATATGAACATCTCATTATCATGACCAAGATATCTCTTAAACAGCTGGAGGGTATTTTACAGCATCTGGTTTATTTTATTGTTTGTTTATCAGTCAAAGATCTCCTCTCGCTCTTCCCCCCCTCACATACCTGTTCACCCGTGACATGAATTTACTAACAATCACATTCTAGAGACACAAAGACAGAGAGAGAGCAAGGACAGAGAGAGAGAACGAGAGAGAGATAGAGATAGAGAGAGAGAGAGAAAGAGAGCAAGGAAGACAGAGAGAGTGAGAGAGAGAGAGAGAGAGAGAGAAGTTCTGCAGTCCCTCCTGTAAACGACTGTTGGACAACCTAAATTGTTGTTTTGTTTGCAGGGCAATACACACTTCCAAAAATATTGCCAATTTCCACAACATAAATCTATCTCACTTTTATTTTGAAGGGAACACTGTAGAAGGTAAAGTGCACCTTCATTGGTTGGCAGAGGTGTTAAAGTTTTGTAAAAGTTTCTTCCCTGAGTGGCTGAAATGAGAGTGAAGCGGATTAATTTGGACTTTTAGAATTGGCTTTGTGTACTGTATGGATTTGGATGGATATTTTTTCCGCCTCTGTCTTTATTTGTCCTTGAAGCATCCCTTGGTCTGCCCTGTTTCCTGCATGTTACCAAACGCAAACACGAAAATAAGAACAAAGACAGTCCCTTCTATCCGTGCTGCATTTCCTGACAGGATGCTACAAACCATACTGCACAAAACCAGAAAGTTAGCATCCATCCTGAAATGTTCAGTCTACTGAGGTGGACCTAAAAAATGGCTACTGAATTTCCACGAAGGTTCAGTTGACTGAACATTTCAGCATGGATGCTAACTTCCTTTTTGGTTTTGTGCAGTATGGTTTGTAGCATCCTTTCAGGAAATGAATTGTATTTTAACACCCACAATGCTGTGCGAAATCAAATGTAAAACGTCACTTTAATTGCGCCTCAAATCAAAACACAAGCATGGGAAAAAAAAAAAACAAGGATGGATGAAGCCGGTTCAGGTAAGGTGCCTTTCAAATGTTAAGTTGTTAAATTGCTTCCATGCAATGTGAAGTTTTGTATTATTTACTGAACCCTCGTGCAGATCACATCTGAGTTGGAGTGTCAATCACATGAGGCGGGCTGATGAAGCCACTTCCACACTGAATGAATCAGACGAAGTAGGAACAAATATCTGCCTACTGAGCGAGCTTACTGAACAGTAGGTCATACAAGTATACAGCACGGGTAGAAGGGACTGTCTACTGTCACATTGTGTAGGCTCTTTGCAATTCCGAAGCGCCCCCCCCTGTGTTTTCCCCCCTTGTGCTCCCCTACCCTGATTGTGCTCACCTGTGTTTCATTACCTCCTGATTGGCTGTGTATTTAATCTCTGTGTGTCCTCCCTCTTGTTGCCAGTTCATTAGTGTGCCTTTGTGTTCCCTCTTTGTCATCTCGTGGATCCTGTAGTGTTTTTGAACATTGCCTTGTTTGACTTTGATTGCGCTGCTAACCGCTTAATTGTGTTTTCACCTAGACTGTTGATAAATCTCTGCTTTTACTGAGCTCTGCCTCGTGTGAGTGTGCATTTTGGGTCCCTGTTTATATCTGGTTATGTTAAAAATAAAGATAGTAAATTGCTAACTTAATATTTTCCTTCAGTTTGGATTTTAACATTATTAAAATGAAGTTCGAAATAGTACCACTCCTAAGTAAATTAACTTTAGTTACTGCCCCCGAAACAAAAAGGAGACTAACCAGGAGATAAATCCAAATGCGATGCAGATTAATCTTGCCAGACCTTTAAAGCCTCACCTTAACTATTAAACATGGTTTAACACAGCACACATTAAAGCCCTTCACGTGTAGTTCAAAGAAGAAACATCACTATCACTCACCGTTAAGTACCTGTAACTACATCAGTCATCAAGTTATTCAATGATGAAATGGAGAAAAGGTGTGTCACCTGCATTCAGCTGCACACGTGAAATGAGTCACTTTACAGTAATACACTCATCAAATGCAGCATGCAGTTTTTTCCTTTTTGGTTGGTTGGTTAAATTTCAAAATCATTGACTGATCCTCTGGATTTACGTCATAGTTTCCCTCGAGGACTTGTCTAACCGTCTGTGCGCGTAGAAAAAAAGTCAGGAGTCAGGCGTTCAGGGACATGTGAGTTTTATTACCAATGCAAAACACACGATACAAAAAAAAGAACATTCAAGTAGGTAAGAGAGATAAATAGTCAAATGTTATTGAACTAGATTCCTTCACATTGTGTGTCAGACAGACTAAAACCTGGTCAATCTAAGGTGAGTTAAGGCCTCTGTGGTCTCTGGTATTTGCTGGTTTTCACAGCGGTTGAGTCAGTTGCAACTTACTGTAAAGCTGAAATCAGTGTTATTATACACACACACACACACACACACACACACACACACACACACACACACACACACACACACACACACACACACACACACACACGATGCATTCAGAACAACAATCTTCCAAGGGGAACATATAGGTTTGCTTTCTGAAATATGAGGTTTGAATGATAAAAGTGGTTACGTTTTGGAAACAAAGGATGTCAAATTTGCATTCCTCCCCATGATTAAAACAACCTTTCAGTCACAGCCTTTCAGATCTGCACCAATTCTTTTCAGTCAGTCGTAGCAAACAAGGAAACTGGTGAAATTGTAATGTGCCCTTTGCAAAATGTCAATGCCAATTTCAGCACCATTCCCTTCAAAAACATGTCACAGTACCCTTCCTTTACGTGGGCCAGGTGAGGTTCATGCTGTCTGACAATACGCTTCACATCCTTCTCACCTCATGATATAGGAAATGAATGATACAAAAACAATATTTACAATATTATAAATGATCATGACCCCACTTTTGGCCCTTAACTAAAGTTCAGTGTCTTGAAATATACTAGTGTTAAGAAAGTTTATGTAATGTGAGTGAGCTTAATAACTGTAATATACGAATGCATGTTAATCCATACTTCATTCGCTGTGCACGCACTCAAACTTCACAACAGTTTTAAAAATTCAGAGCAAGGCAGAAGCGTGAATTCTTCTCTCAGTTATTATTTCAGTTAAAAAAAAATAGTAATACTGACAATGCTACACTGGCTAAATTGCTTAAACGTAGACTAAAAAATATTACAAAAAAATTAAAAATGACTGTAGTAACAAATAAACAAGATAGTTTAAGATGCAGAATAAGAGCACACATTTCTCTTAATTTAAGGCTCTCTGTTTATATTTCATGAAGAACAATTGGTGTGAGAGAAGCAGGTCAGGAGGCTAATGATTCTCGCGCCCTCTCAATGCTCGTGAACAATAATGTCAGCCACTCCGTGCACTTGAGTCAGCTGTTTACAATCAAGAGACGCCACCAGCTTCCTGGGCCCGGGCTGGGTGGGGATGAAGTGCTCTGTCAATGTCACAGTGGAGAGACCGCCGACGTCACTGGAAGAAAAAGAATAAAAAAGCAAACAGTTGAATATGAGTCCAGAAAGGAAACGTTGGAGGAAATGCATTTGCAAAATATATGCAAAGACGGTGAGTCGTCTTGTGTGCTTACCCAACAACTACTTCATGGCCCTTCTGCAGACCCAGGCCCTCCACTCTGAATATTACTCCTTTAAGCATACGTGGCAGGGGGTTGGTGAAGGTAATCTTGGCTGCCATCTCCTTACCAATCACAGCGTCTCCCAAAGGCTGCAAAAATAGAAATGAGTCAGCAGGGCGGGAATATAATTAATATGATTCCATGTTCAAAGTCTGAATTACGGTCAAATTGGAGAAGTCATTTAAAAAACTGCTAATGTACCGTGATGGTGAGGTCAGGTGTGCGGAGCCTGAAGGTGGTCTGGTTGGCTAATACTTGCTGGGTCTCAGTGACTCTTCCAGACAAAGTCAGCATCAGAGCAGCCTGATCCACCAGCTGGTTTTGGTACTGTTGGTAGGGCAGCACCCACTCAATGATCTTTTCTGTGTAGAGAGGTACAGAAAAGGGTTAAGGCTCTGTATACGGCATTTTTACAATCCAAGTTTTACTTTTGTTTCACACTTAACTTGTAACTTAACATAAAAAGTGCAAACAGGAAGTAACATGAAACCTGACAAACTCTGCAACTTGAAGATGTTACTGTTTGGTCTTTATTTGCACTAGAGCTAAGCTAAATCAAAATTAGCATTAGCTTCATATTTACTATGCAGCCAAAAGAGTGATAGCGTCTCATAAAGGCTCCCTCTTACCCCCTCAAAGAAAAGAATGCCTTTGCTAATTTCAAGTTTTTATGCATCCATTTTGGCTTGTATGACCAGTAGCTTGTGTTGTAATATTTTAGCTTGCATTTGGTGCTGTTCTGTAACACTCGTTTTTACATTTATCTGCTTAAAACATAAGATGGACAAACCTGAACCAGCTTCTTTTTTTTTTTTTTGCCACTTCATGGTGAAAGACACTTATAGCATAACACAAAGCTATAAGCATTTTGTTGCTATGCAGTTGCTAGGTATGTACAGACTAAACTTAGCAGTTTTATCTCCCCCTTTTAGCTCGGTTTGGGTCACCAGCACCTCGTGAAAAGAATACACGGTCCTTAACCTAATAAACAATGTATCTTATTATATTCTGGACAGGTAGTGCACACTTTGTGTTTTGAGGGTCTTTTCAGCTTCTTGCTAGCTTGGGAAACAATGCTAATGAGAGCTGTCAGACTGAATTTAACTAGTCAGGATGGAAACCTCTCAAACCCAAATAATGTGTTTGAGCGCTGTAACACTGAGGCTAACCACTGATAATTTTCTGTTGCAAGTTTTGCACTAAAAGCAAGCTCTTTCACTAAAGGCCATTTTAAATGTTGTGTTATAGAAGCTTTAAGCCAACCTTCATGGGGTGAAAGCTCCACCGGCATCTGCTCCTTCTTGATGGTGCCCTTCAACACACCAGTGTAGTACATGACTGCCACCTGGCTGTGCAGAGTGGTCTTACGAGGCTGTGAGCTCTGGTTCTTCACCAAGATCTTTAGCTTGGCATCAGCACCCATCTTGGGTCCCTCACCTTCCATCTTCACTTCCACGCTTACGTCCTCAGATATGGGCGAGGAGTAGACATCTGGCTTGCTGCCGTAACGACTGGCAGTCTCGACAGCTATGCGCTCCTCTTCTGAACCTGGTAGAGAGAGGAGGAGACGGTGAATGTAGCTCATCCGTCTGATGTTTCAGGATTTATTGACTGATACAAGAGATATGGCATGCAGTGGTCCAAACAAAGCAAACAGAGGCACATATTTAAAAAAAATTATAGGAGCCATTTCAGGGTCTACATGAGAGGAATCACTGTGTGTACAGTGAAATGATCTATGTAGCGAGAAATTATATTCATCACAGTTCCAGCCAGCGCACCAATAACTCTATCTGATCCTGGAACATCGTTCTGGAAAGAAATACAATTAGCAAAGTTCAATATGATCCCAGTACCTTCATGGTGTTTGTACAGGTGTGTAATGTCGGCCCGGTCGTCTGAGCCCACTGCTTTGGTGCTGATGCAGTGGCCGACAGCTTTCTTCTCACTGTAGATCTGGCTGAAAGTGGAGTCGAAGTTCCTCTGCCAGTAGATCTTATCACTGTTGACCTGAAAGAGAAGAACAAACAAACCAATCAGAATGTACATAAGTACTGGTTTTAGGAGTGAATAAAGTATGCTTTGATATTATTTATAATAAACATGTTGTTTGTATGAGTGGATACAGAGAAAATTCAAATGTTTAATTCAACTGTGAATACAAAGGTGACTTCTGTTCCTGATCTAGCAAAAGTCGAAGACCAACAAATTTGTCCCAGTTGCATACTGATAGAGAATGTGTCTCCTAAGTACTTATTTATATGTATTTAAACTAAAAGCTTTACTTTTTAATCAAACTCCATTTCCAAGACCTTCAATTTTTTAAGCCATCTTTCCCTGACATTCAAAATGCATTGAATATGACAAAGATCGATCACGTATTTGTAGCACTTACCTCAGCAAAGACAAATGGCGTGTCGTGTTTGAGGTAGACCTGGCCAGAGCGGATGGCGTTGACCGAGGCGGGGCCGCAGCGGAAGGTCCCCTGGCTAGTTTCCTGGGGAGTAGAGTCAACAGCCTGCCAGCCTCCATGGCCAGGGGGCAGGTCTGGTCTCGCCATCCAGCAGTCATTCCATACGTGGAAGTTCCTAGATAGGATTCAACTATGTTAATTTCCCATCTCAAATAGCTTAGCATATAGAGTGTATACTGTAGAAGGAAGCTAACTTTTACATGCTAATAAGTGAACGAATGAGGTGCGGGAAGACAGATTTGTCAGTGATGTGGATTACGGTTCTTTGGAGGTTGTTAGATCAGTACATCGCTGCCACCAATTGGGCTGGAGTGGAACAAAGAAAGTACAAAAAAAGCTAGGTTGGTTGTTTTCCTCTGTTTCCCTCAATTGCGCTAAGCTATGCTATGCTAAGCTAAACAGCTCCTAGCTAAGCTTTGTATCAAACAAACAAATACATGTTTGGTGTCAATCTACTCATCTAACTCTTATCAAGAAAACTAGTAAGCATATTTCACAAAAATATGAAATTGTTGCTTAGGTTTCATGAATATGTGTGCTGGCCAGTCACATGGTATCACACATTTATGGAATACGTCTAAATACATTGTTGAAAACCGCTAACTGAGACAATGATTCTTTGTCATTTCATTGTTAAAAAGCTAAAAGTGCTGGAGATGCATTTGATGTTTAGGGAGAAAAAGAAAAAGCATCCATCATTCTGAGGACATTTTAAAGACTACAACCAGTTGGCAGATGGATACCAGATAAGTCTCTGCATTCCAGGCCGAGTTGCAAATAATTGAAAGAGCATGACGTCTACACGGGTCCAGTTAAGGGGAACTGCTCTTGGAAATGCTGAGGTTTGGATTGAGCAGCAGGCATTATTTGAGCCTGGTATCTCAGTAATGTAAGTAGCACATCTCACCAGACAGAGTCGCTATTGAGGTAGTCGATCGGCACCATATTCTCGTCCAAGTAGACGTCGGTGGTGAGAGAAACATCAGTATCATGAGCAGACTGGAAGTTAGTGACACTGCGGGCAGGTATACCAAGGCAACGCAGCACTAGAGACAAAGACACAGAGATAGATGAATAAAACTTCAACTTCATTATGTTCCCACATGCTAACACACAAGCACGACTATGTCAGGTATTTCTGGTTGCATGCAGGCTTTATTATCCTTCTTGAATGAAAGCAACACATGTGGCTCTATCAGTGACAAAAGTAGGAGGTATGACAGGAATGCCAATGCGGTGTATTTAGGGTGTATATGAGCTATCAGCTGTAGAGCTATGTGCTAAGGTCAGCTAGCTATCATGTGAGGGATCCTGCCTGCACGCACAATGAATGAAGTTTTCTGTTGCTGAGCAGGGAGAGCTAATGGAAAGGGCCTGAAGCCATGATCATGATCATTTGACCGGTAATTAAATGATCGTAAACTCAGGGAACGCAACACTCAGGGTATCCTTTGTGGCGTTTGCACATACAAACACCATCACATGCTTTTTTCTCTTTGTTATTCTCAGTCACCTGTTGTGGTGGTTCCAGAGAACACCCAACATTGTCCGTATGACACAGGCGTCCCTTCAGTGGAGTGGTATTTCTTAAGAATCTCCACACTGCTGCTCCATGCTGCAGGAGAGACTCCATCAGAGTAATCCCCAGACCAGTTCCCAACCAGGACCCCCAGATCATCCTGAGCATTTATCTGGAAAAATATGATAACACAGTAAATTACAAGCATGTTTTTCCTGTAATTTATTGTGACCCGAGTTCATGTAGGATTTATGATTAAGAAACAAACATATGGAGGGTATTTTATATGTATTTTATTCCTGGCAGAGTGCAGAAGGTTTTGAAATTTCATTTTGGGAATAATTTATTTGACAAAAACACAGATGAAGTGAGTGAGTGAACTGTATGAATGAAATATGTGCATTTGGACTCCTGACCTCAATATTTTTAATATCCTGGCTTATGCTAAGAAGATAGTGGGATGTTCATATAAATTCAAACTCACCATGGCAGATAAGACTCTGACCACATTGACAGGATCCCCTCGGCCAGATGCAGGCATGTCACTCTTCTCCAAGATAAACAGGCACGCTTCCAGGATTCCATCATGAAACTACAAATAAGGAGCAAAGGAAAATACTTCAATGAAATGCAAATCTAAATCATAGTTCAAGTTTAAAACGCATTGTACAAGTTTAAGTTATTTCTTACGAATGAAAAGTTACTAAACCATAACTACAATCCCTTAAAAATGACTTTCAGCTTCTGAAAGAGTCTCTGCTTTACATTATTCAGGCGGTGACGCAGAGGTCGATTGGGTTGTCTGTGCAGGTTAGATTCCCTGCTCCTGCAGTCTTCGTGTCAAAGCGCCCTCGGACACTGAACCCTAAAATTGCCATCATCTTTGTTTTGAATGGGAGTGGTAGTGATGGGCATTTGGGCACTTTACATAGCACCCTCTGCCATCAGTGTGTAAATGTGTGGGTAAATAAAACATGTAGTGTAAAAGAGCTTTGAGTGATCAGGAAACAAGACATCGTTTTATATGTGAAGTCCATTTACCATACCCATTTTTGAGATGTAGAATAAATGGGTGGAGTAGAACAAGCAATGACATAATTATGCCTTCAGCACTTCTGACATGAGTCTTGTCTCAACCCGTACCTGCCCAAAGTTCCACGTGCGGGCGCCTATCTGCTTCTCTGTGCCGTAGTAGAGCCTCCCGATGTCGTTCAGAACATACTCCTTCCTCTCCTCCTCGTTATCCATGAACACTGTGTCCTCTGGAAAGACATAAAAACATTACATCAACACACTAAGGAAAGCATAACGCTGAGATTTTCATTCTGTAATCTGTATTGTACACACTTCAGTCCTCATCTCGACATGGCATGGATTTAAACCAACACTGACAAGGAATCCCTTTTCTGTCGGACTGTAGGATGTATTTTAATCACATTGACTTTGGTCAAGGTTCTGGCTTCCTCCTTGTCTGTGAGACTGACCCAGTCTCTGTGCTTTATTCAACTCTTCAGTGACTATGGCGCTAAAGAATGTGCTCTCTTTTCACAAATTACTTGAAATACTCCCAAAGGCCAGGAAATGGTTAAGAAACACAATGAGACCATGGACCCTGCAGTGGGGCCTGAGTTCTTTTACGGGAAAACAGCCTGTTTTGAGTGACATCAGCGCTACAGAGCTGGGTGTGCTCGTCTGACATGAGTTTTTTGTTTTTTTTATCCTCTTCTCTTTCATCTCTTAATGTTGCCACTGTGATCCAAGTGGGTGGGGTAAAGAAATACGGGGAAAAAAAGAAAGAAAGTAAAGCAGTAAACAAAGTAACAAAGTATTTAAGATGGGAATGAGAAAAAAGAAACAGGATAATAAAAGGGGTAAGAAAATCACGAGGGGCGACTGAGAGAAGAGGGGAAGTTATGCTTGGGAGGTAATGGGTGGAGGGAGAGTGAAGAATAACAGAGAGTGTCTTCAGATTTTACTGCAGAGGGAGGGGAGGCTGATAGCGTCTGGCAGCTGTGATAATTGTGGTTTTCACTTCTTACCGAGGATTTCTGCAGTGTAGGGAGAGGCAACCACACGCAAATAGGAGGATATAAATAAGGAGGAGGCAAGGGAACACATCAACCGGGCAACGGGGAGAGAATCAGGTCGATAGAGAGCAAAAAAGCAGCCGGATTGGATTGGAGAGGCGTATAGGTAAAGTCAGGAAATACACATGGATGCAGCAAAAGTGAGGGAGAGGGGCAGGTTGTCACCAGCTGCAGGATTACTGAGAGCTCTCCCCGAGGCGTTTTATACAGTAATTGTCGGATTTTTACTTTTATGAGCGTGAGGGAGAGATTGGTCTCAGGAAAAGGGAGATTGAAGGAGGGAAGAGGGGATTGGGATTTCTGCCAAGAGCAGCAAGGCCATAATGAAAGACAGAATTTCTCTTTATCAAATCCAGGCCAACTGTTGTTTTTTTTTTTTATATTTAGCTGTGTTACAAATAAACTTCTTTTGCTGAAATATCCTGTGTAGATGGTTTGCAGTGCTCAGCAAAAAGAAGAAACTAGGCAGAATAAACAATGGATCCTCATTTCCTGATGTTATATGAACTGAGTAATAAGTGCATTTAAAAAAAAAAAGTGGAACATACTTTCTGTTTCGATACAAACATTTTTAAAATTAAAATCTGTAAAGCTCATTTTGGTGTGTAAAAAGATTACATTTTGTGTATTATCTTTTTAGATGCAAATATTAATAATGGGTCAAATATCAATATGTATGTGAAAGCTGTCACTCAAAATGACAAAGTGACAATCATCATATAACTGCCGCTCTTCTCCTCTAAAGCAGCCACAGATGTCTTTGTTTGCGGGAGTCTGACAAGTTAGCAATAACAACTAGCTGCATAAAGAAGACATGCTATATCAGCGTTGCTCAAGGTATCCGTTGTAGTTACATGTTTGTCCACTGCAAGTCTTTTTCTGCATTCTTTGACTCATTGAATTAACTGTAGCCTGTGAAATTGTTGAGATGTTTTCTGCTTGAGGGAGCAGCAGGGGTTAGCAGTTTGTCAAAGTTGCCTGCTCAGCAATGTTTGATCAGCTATGTTTGGTCAGCAATGCTTTAAAAAAAATGTCAGCTCTAATTTAAGCTCCTGTGAGGAACCTTCAGTTTGCGCTGACTTTCTAGCACCCTGTTGACAAAACAGTTTCTCATTTCTTTTTGCAAATCTTGTCCTGTACATGTGTAGGTCATGTTTCTGCCGCAATCTTTAACTCACTTTGTCCTGCAGTAGTTGAAACATGCATTAAAACTACATTTGATGAAATAATGAATTTTGATGTTGATGGTCTTTATTGCTTTTTGTAGATTATATGGAGTCATCTGTACTCATTTCAGTCTGTTTGCTAACCCACTAAAAGCTCATCCATTTGTGCAACACATTGACATATACGAAAATAGCAAGGCGATACCAAGAAAATAGAGTTAGATATGTTTGATTTATGCCTACCAAAGTTTGAACTCTTCTCTGTATGTACTTGGTTTATGGAGACGCCATTGCAGGTCTGTTACTCTACTCACAAACTGTTTGGATCACAGAGATAGTTCAGTAGTTCATAAGCGGGATACCGAAGAGTGGCAGCAGTTTTGAATCGTGGCCAGCAGAGTTACATAACACCACAGCTACACACATGGTCACGCTGCAGCAGTTTGATGGACAGTAACATACTCATGGATGGACGTGGCCTCTCTCACCCTAGTGTAACCTTATATCAGGATTCCTTTCAGAGATGAAACCACAAAAAACGACATCTAGCTACTTAGTGCCAGTATGTAGAGACAGATTCATGGTGCTATTCTTAAGTACAATGTTCAGGGAACTATTCCCCTCACAGTAAGTCTGCATCACAGTTTCCTCTTCAAGGAAAATATTGACTTATTGAAGACATTCCATCTAAAATGTTACAGTAATTTAGATAATATGTCATTCATTCCTTTAGTGTTTTATAAAGGTGTCTTTCCTTTCTTCATTTTTCACCTCATATCACCTTTGTCTTGTCTTCTTTCCTCCCTCCCTTTCCACATTCCTCAGCCCCGTTCACACCCACTGGCAATCTTACCTTCACACCAGGGGTTGAAGAGCATGATGATGTTCTTGCTGGAGTTGTAAGTAGTTGTTGCTTGGCCCTTTGTTGAGCTAGTTGTCACAGTGAGCCCATACAGGCCGATCACAGCACTGGCTGGCGAGTTGACTGACAGCTTGATCTTGTTGCCGGTATTTTCGACAATCTTAGCCTCCCAGCGTTCGTCCTCCAGGTGATCCACCAGGGGAATGATGACATGGGTGCCTTTGGACACCACGGGCAGGAGGCCTACACAACACAGGTTATATATATGAGTCATGTCGTACCAGAATTCTCAAATAATGAAGAAATAAAAACAATACAATGTGATAGAATTTGCATGAACAAAAGAGAGAAGTAATTCAATGCATGTTACACATTAAAGGTGGTATTAAACAACATCTTTTGTGTAAATATTAACCCAATAAAAGGAGAAGTTTGATATTTTTGGACATGTGCTTATAAGAGTTATATAACATTTAAACCCCTCATATCTGTTAGTTGAATATGTAATGTAAGTTTTTAGACTGTTGCTTAGCTTAGCATAAAGACTGTTAATACCGTTAGCCAGGCGTTCTCTATAAAGAAAAACAGCAAACAAGCTCACTTTTTACAAAATGATTTTTCTTATTTTAGTCCCTATAAAAACGAGTTTCAGTGTCTTTTTTTAAGCAGAGCTAATTTAGTTGTTTACCCGGCCTTATGCTAAGCTATCAGTCCCATTGAAGCTTTAGGTGTACAATTATAATAACAAGTTGTATTTGGGTTTTTTTCCCATTAAATTGTAACAAAAGGCAAAATGTAAACATTGTCAATTTACAATGCAGAAACAGACTGATATATTTGTTACCCTGCAACACTCCTTCTGGGAAAAATATTAAAACAACGGTGGATCACTTTAACTGCTACAATGTGTTTAAAGGAGGATGTGTGTAGATGTAGACATGCACTAAGTGTGTGTAACATTTCATTGAAGCTGTGCAGTTTCTCAACATGCTTTAATATTCTCTCTTTTGACTGATTCTGAGCTAATTTTGGATTAAACAACAAGTGGAAGTATAAGAATTTGCTGCAATGTATAGTTGGGAACCAAGTAAACAAGATTTTTCCGATCACTGTAATTGCCTGTTCCCACGCAACCATATCAAACTAGAAAACCACATCCATCATAAAAACCTCCCACACTGCACTTACACACATGCTCTGCAGGAACACTCATCTGTGAATGTTTTATCTTCTGACTGTTTAGCTTGGATGTTTCCCTTTTTCATGACTTACTATTTGCTAAAGGCTAACCAATGAACAAGAGAAAAGAAAAGCTTTAGTTGTAGCCCACAGGCTGGATTAAGACTAATTGGAAGCTTTCCTCTCAGCGATTTTCTTTGTGGCACCCTGCTGAGCTTTAGCTACCATTTGCTCATGCGAATATGGAGTTTATCAAGAAACCATTGTTCTCCATCTGACGGCAGCCAGGACTTCCTTTCTCATCTCTGGGTGTTTAAAAGGAAATCCATGAAAAAAACACTCTCTTTTCTGCTGGAAAAACCTCACCCACTTAAAGATTGACTTCCTAGTTAACCAAAAATAACAGCTTGGAAAGCGACATCGACACAGAGAGCGACACTTTAAACTTCACAGAATATGTGACAGTGAAAGTGAAAGCAGAGGAAATGAGAGCCTGTCGAATGAGGATGGCTCGGACAATTGTGAGTCAATTCTTTTCCTCATTCTTTCTTACAATTCAACTTTAAGCAGCAGGTGAAAGCAAATCACTTCTCTGCGGTGATGTAATGGCTGTTTATTCCCAAGTGCACAGAGGATCAGCGTAGTATGAGGCCCGTGAATACCAGAGCGAGGTGTCCGGTGTACTGGAGTCTGGAAACTGTTAACACTGAGGGGTATTGGGTGGATTCCAAAGTTTGTGGTGTGGTTATGGCTGAACTGCTGCTTTATTTAAACGTGCTAGCTATGTGTGGCATCTCAACCACATTTCTCATGCTTTGTTTTGAATCAGTTGCTCTTCCCTCTGTGTTTAACTCAGGCTTGTAGTAAGTGCTGGTTAAATGGGTACTCACGCAAGTCAAAGAACAAAAATAAGTTGTTTTATCACAGACAGCACACTCACTCTCTACTAGCTACTAGGCTATAGCTTTGTTAGTCTGGTGCAACCCCATGAACCCTGTCGGATGAAACCGTCATCAACGCCAAACATAATGTCTTCTGTTTCAACCTTTCAATTACAACATTTAGCCATTTAAGCTAATTATCTGTTACTTTAGCTAATAATTTGAACTTCTTTTGCATTTTATTTTAAGCCATTTCACCACTTATAGACTTCTGTCAGCTAGTTATTTGTCTGTTAACTTAAATTAGCTAAATATTTATACTGTTTATATTCTTATCTGACCATACACTACCTAAACAACAAATGATGAACTACATACTCATTTTTTGCTGTCAACTCGTCCAATCATTAGTATTTTGAATTAACTTTTAGGCATCTTTTCCAACAAATTGTCTGTTCATTTAGCTAACTAATTGGACTGTTTGTCTGTTGCACAAGGTAATGATTTCAACTGTTCCTGTATTTCTTTTAGCTATTGAACCACTCATAAAACAGGCCTACTAGCAAATTATTTGAACGATGTAGCAAATCTTTTTTCTAACCTATCTGCAACAACTTTTTGTCTGTATGTAGCTAGCTATTTTAAATGTGTATAGCTTTAAGATAACTTTTTTTTCTTCATATTACTGTCTTTCTTTTAGATAATTTAAAATATGTATATCTATACTTTTGTTTCGGCTATCCTTTCTAACCTTTATGTAATTACTATTAATACATTTTTCCACAGTTCTCACTTTTGTTTTAGCAAACCATTTAAACTGTTTGTCCCATTGTATCAGCTAATAACTGGTGTCCTTTAGCTTCAGCAACCTGTTCCTATCAGTGGTCATTGCATCCATTTAACTATTTCAACTGTATAGCATTTACTTACTGTCCATGCAATTATTTTTTTAGTTTTAGCTATCTCTTTCAAAACAATTTTCTCCTGCCTGAGCTAACAACTGTTGCTAATAACTGTAGCTAACAAAGACTTATGCTGTCTTTGCTGTGTTGCCCCCTTGATATGTGGACTTTTTCTCTAATCAAAACATAAATTGTGGAACTGTAAATTCCACGTTTTGTCAACATATCTTCTAATCCCTTTTCTTTATTAGTTTGCTTATTATTCAGTTTTTAAAACTGCTCTTTCATGCCATTGCATTTCACAGTTTTATCGGTTTTGTTAGGCAAAGAGCTTACTTATGATCTGATTGTTTCTTAAAGATGTTTTTTTTTTTTTACGTTAGATGTTAACCTGAGAGTATTACGTATACCTTGGGAAATGTAATGCTATCCAATATGGCACTGTATGATATGATTTTAAACCCTAAACCTTGAAGCCTCATGATAATGTAAATTATAGATTTTTATGGAAGGTTCCAAAACACACGCAAAGACACTGTCCATCCATCCCATACCTGTTTTCAGGTCCAGATGCATCTTGTGAGTCTCAGAATTGAAGGGTCTACTGAGCTCCAGCTCTATCTGGAAGGTCTGCCCTCTACGGATGATCATCTTGTCCCCGTGGTACATGTCGGTGTGGTGCTCCTGTCTGTTCTGACCCTTCTTGGAGCTCAGCAGGTCCACAGAATGCACAAGAAGCTTCATTTCTGGGGGGAAACACAAATTTAAACATGTGTCTGTAGTGCAACATGCAAACATATTCCACATAACTGACACTGAACAATTCCTTTCTTACACCCCAATTTTCCATAATAGTCAGTGACATTACCTTCCATCTCCTTTGCTTCTCCATTCTCAGGCTTTGGCTTGGTGGGCTCGGGGGTCGGAGTTGGGGCCGGGGTCGGTACTTTGACCATTTCCACCTTGTCTGTGACATCGTAGGAAGTGCTGTTCTGGCGCTTGCAGCAACAAGGACACATCTTCCTGAACCAGCTTCGACAACCCCCCTCACCTTCCTTATCCTCCTGCTGAATGCTCAGCTCCACCCTGGTGGGCGGGGCAGCTCCGGGGAAACGCCCTACATCTGATGTGCCTCGTACTGTCAACCGCTCACCTGGCATTCTGGGAGACATAATGAAATAATGTATTAGTTATGGTTTTTTACAGATTAGAAGACATCATCCTGCTTTTCCTGAACTCAGGAACACCCACAGTAAAAGACGAAGGTTTGTGCGTTTGTGCTAGGATAAATTAAAATGATCCTTTCTGCAACAGCTGGTCAACTGTGAAAAAAAAAGTTGAGCAACCTAACAACAGTGCAAGTAAAGCAGATAGAAAAGATGCAAATCTTGGAACAACACTGCATAGAGTTAATTTACAGTGTACCACAGTGCATTTCATTTCAACAAGACTCTTTATTCATAACAGTCTGATTAACAAAACATTCCCCCAGCTCTAGTTCTCTCTCTCTTTCATCTGCCGACCATGAAACAACCAGTGCACTTCTTTGACTTTTTCCCACAATTACCACGTTCCAGAAATGCACCCTCCGCGGCCAACAAGATTTCCCAAAGCTTTCTGGGCTATTTAGCCTTTCGTCCTTGTCGGCTCACTCCTTGAGCAATCTCACATACCTCCTACAAGCAGCTGGACTCCATCTGCCTCACCCAAGCTGTTGGAGTGATGTAGTCCGTGTGTATATCTCTCTGTGTGCACGTCCACTGTGGGTGTAGGTGTCCAGTAAAGTAAATCTTATGATTTATCATACTGTCACATCCCCGCCCTCATACATTGCACCACTAATCACAGTGAGATTAGATCATTTGTCACACTGAAGATAATCCTGTCCTTCCTGCACATCCTCAAATTGTAAAAACCCTGGGTGAAATGTCACAGACCAAATGTCAACATAACGAACGAAGAAAGGCAGAGGGAGGAGGACTTCCTCTTTGGTCTCATGTCTTTATATCATCATATGCAATGTAAAACCATGGCTCATCTCTAAACTGCCACTCCCTTCCAAATATAAATCTAATAACCGAAACATTAAAGCACCCTTGTAGTTTTGTTAGCTCTTGTAAAACACACATAAAGTGTAATGAGCGGCAGTAATTCACATTGTCAGGAGAAACGCAGGGTTATAAAGGAGACGCACAGTTTATACGGCAGTTTTTCTAATACAACAAAACCACACGCTCCTCTCTAGGCCCCGCCCCCTGTGAGCAGCATAATATGCTACCATCACACTGTTAAAGCTAGCGCAATACATGGGGACAGATTATCACCTCATATTTTGTAGTTTTTTTATGACTGAGTGGATCTGAAATGTCAAGTGTCAAGTTTCTTACAATTGCCTGTCAATTATTTCAACTATCACCAGCAGAATTTATCACCTCTAACAAGCTAGCTCCGTATAGCTATCTCTATTAGTGAGTTTGCATAATGCTTGTGCAGGTGCCTGTTTTTAATGTTTAGCAGAATTTGTTGAAAACAACACAAGCGTAGTCAATATATACTTGAGGCCTTCTTGCATGACATTTGGCTAAAACGCAGAAGCTAAAGATTATGTTCCATTCAAAATGTTAGCATCCTGATCCGCAGATGGTCTGTTGAAACATAAAGCATTCAGTTTTGTTCTTGCATTGCACGCCAACAAGCACAGTAGACAGATTGAGATGAGCATTCTTCATAAAATGACAGTTTCAAGATTCTACTCAGCAGGATGACATTTTTGACTGATCTGAATCTTATCTCTCCATCACTGATTAAAACTGTCAAAGAATTTCGAACGCATTACAGATGATGCATAAAACAATCACAACCTAAGTGATTACCTGTTCAAGCGAATTTTGCACTCAGATTGCTGTGCTCAAAAGAACTAATCTGATCTCTGTTACTCAGTCAAGTTTAAGAATTTGATACGTCCCTCTTTGTTAACTCAAATGCAAATTCTCTGCATTTTAAATGGATTTAATCTAAGACCTGTCTGCAGGTTTCTAGGCCTGACTGTTAAGTTCAAAATCAATGTTCTCATCAAAAATCTGATAAGCTTTGGCTAATCTGGCTTCACCAGTTCTGGGAATTTGTCATGTACGTGTTTTGTGGCATCACTGTTATTTATGTGCATCTGAAGGTTACTGTGTACAAGTGTTTGAAATCAAACTGAGCCGTTACATTTATTTACTCAAACATGATTTATACTTTTTACCCCACAACGTCCACTTTGACAAAACTTTGCTTTCCCAGGTGGCTTGGATTCATTGATATGCTAAGTTTATAACCTTGTTTATTACCCTCTTTGCATACAATCATTTGAGATAGATACATGTGCCCTGATGAAAGAATAGTGAAGAAACCCATCCTCCCAATCATGCCCCTACTGATAAGTTACCGTATGGCCTTAATGGCCACTAAAACCGCATTGCTACCAACAGATAGTCTTTGTTTATTTAAGCTAGCCAGGTAGTGACAACGCTGATACTACTGTACCTACTCTACTACATGGACCCTGTTGGCCCCAACAACTCAACCATCTAGCTAGGACATCCCTGTGGTTGTAATGTGGGAACCTCCCTTCACCGGTGTTTTGCCCATTTAGTCCCACGACACCTCGAGAAGTCTGGACAGTTAACTCCACCCCCCCTCAGCTCTCTCCCCCCACCACATGCACACATAGACCTTCTTTATCTTACCTGTCTGACTGTACCTATATGCCGACTTAAATCAACTGAACAATAGCCATACATTGTTGTTAAAAGGTAAAATACTGAAAATTCTGGTTGAATTGTTTGTTTTTTTAAATCAGTTAATTGTGTAGAATATAAAAAAATCCCAGACAAGATTTGCAACTGTGTGGGAAAACACACATCCATTCTTAAACAGAGCAGTGGAGGTATGATCAGAGAATTGCTGTTAAGTAAATGGTCCAATAGTTTTGTGTGTGCACATTTACTTAACATGAGCATGTTTCTCAATGCCTGTCTACAAATTCTTATCGTTAAACTATAGCATTTGGCTTTTTAACGTAAAGCTAAAATGAAGATTAGACAAGTTACCAAAAGTTACTGCACCTACTTACTGATGAGCATCAGTGAGAGTCTTTGATTAAGTACTGTTTTTACTTTTGCATTGATTCCATTACTGCATATTTGCACAGGTCATGTGAATCAATCAAGCTGAGCTGTCTGATGTGGAAAAGGGCAGAGATAGTGAAGTTATGCTGTAGAGTTCAGAGGCCACAGCAGCTGAAGACGAGGTGATGGGGAGGGGCCGCTCTCTTTCAGCACACAAAATCCATGTGTGTATAAATGTGAGTGTGTGCATGTGTGACATTGAGTTCACTTCTGATTTTGCAACTCCTTGTCTTCCTGAGTTCATATGCTGGTCACATCCCACTAACTCCCTTAAACTGTTTCCAAATCATCAAAATATTTGGCCAAACATTGATAATCATTGTGAAGGACACAATGGAGCGTGTCAGCTGTGAGCACTGCAAAATCATCTCCACCCAAAACTGAGGTCACCCTTTCCGTGCAGCTTTTTCTCCACTTACATATCTTGAGTGATGGGGAACAAAGACATAGAATAAAATGTACTAAAATGGCTTGACAGGAGCCAGCATATTTTTGTTAGAAAGGGGAGAATTAAGGCTCGTTATTTTCTCACCCACAATAGATATTTGGGCTGATTTGGGACATGATGCAGTTATAATTGGCCTAAAAATACTGCATACATGGATTATTTTTCCAATATAAATACTGTACAAAAGCTTTTTCAAACCTTTTTGTTAGTCATTGGTGTCTTCCGAGCCTTTTAAAAAGACATGTTATCTCACTTCTGCACCTTTAATGGCCCAAAATTGCCCAATTAGACTCATCCACTCAGCCTAATACAAAAACCTTGAAAAGCCATTCCACTAGATTCATTTTCTGGCTGCCTTTCTGTCCCTCACAAACTTAAATGGATTTATAATAGAGCTTTCAGCCAGGCTTGAAAACAAGCATTTCTTCTTCATCCTTGCATCTCACCACCACATGACTTCTTCCATCTCTTTCTCTCTCTCTGCAGCTCTGCACTTCTACTCACTCAGTTTCTGTTGGCATACCGGCTCAGCTGGTATGCCCACTGGCCCCTGAGATAAGCACTTTTTGAATTCAAGACACTGTTCCCAAACAACTACACTGGGCTTGTTTGTCTGCTGATTGTGGTAAAAAAAATAATGAATTGATAAAATCAGAAAAAAACCCCATTAATTGTTAAGGCACAATAAAAGAACTGGAATGCCATAACATGAAGAAATGAAATCAGCTGCAGCTCGTTGGACACAAACCAATAAGGCTGAGAGCGTGAAGATAAGCCAATTAGGAGGTTTTTTTTTTTACAAACTAACGTGCAGTCGCTCACACAAAATAGAGTCATCGCCTCTCACCCGGAAGGTCGAGGGTTCAATCCCCAGCTGAGCAACATGACTGATGTGTCCTTGGGCAAGACACTTAACCCTGAATTACTCCCACTGCTTCAGTGGTAGGGTACGAATGGCATTAGTTACTTCTGATGGATGATACCACATAGCGATCACTACCATCAGTGTGTGAATGGGTAGGTGTGACAGGCGGTGTAAAAGCACTTTGAGTAGTCGGAAGACTAGAAAAGGGCTATATAAGCTCAAGTCCATTTACCATTTACAACAGTAAACTAACTTCTTAATAGAAGCTCTTTCTCTTATTAGAAATTTGATTCAATTGTAGATGCAAAGTAAATTCTGTATGTTTATTTAATATAGAAATGATGCTCAGAATTCATGTTGTGTTTCATTTTGATAGATTTTGACCTTTTGCAGTATTTTTTTTAAGGACTTAATATTATAAACTGTATTTTTAGTCATTTAATGTTTTGCTGTTTATTGTGCATATTTAGAATAATTTGTACTTCGATAATAAGTATTTATTTTTAGCTCTTTTCATAATCATATCATTATCATACTGCGCTTCAACGCTTTGACCAAATCCAATAAACTTTTGCTATAGCCAATTTTGCTATAAAGTCGTGAATTTTTAAAATGCTTCAAAGTCTAGTCTCTTTAGATGAACTTGAGAATCCTTCTCCGCGGATGATTCTCATTTACCTTTAAACTCACTTAGTCCTCAACAAGAAACCGTTATGTCATGCGAACAGCGCTTCAAGTTCACTTATCCTCTCCTTTTAAAAGAACGAGAAACTTGAAGAAGAAATGAGTGAGTGAGTGAGTGAGGATCTTACTTTGTCTTCGTGGGTCTCCTCTGTATCAGCGATGAATCCTGTGCTTCGCCCTCAGTAAGTTTACCTCTGCGTGAAACTTTTGGAAAGTTTTCTCCCTTCGCTCGCTGCTGCTCCTGGATCAGAAATATTTATATGGCTGTCCTTCTGCCCGTACTTGACGCTCAAGCACACACTCACAACCGCACACACACACACACACACACACACACACACACACACACACACACACACACACACACACACACAAACACAAACACACCCACTTCTTCCTCGCAGCCCGGCCCATCCCGCCCCACCCTCTATGTGCTGAAGTTTCCCACTCCCACCAAGTTAGGGCTAGTGTTTCACTGCATGATGAGCAGCACATACACCAGAAGTCTCATGAGATAAGTTTGTTACGCAATTTGGGCCAACTTTTCCAATGCAGAAAGAGTGGAAACAGACAGACAGTGGATTAGTGATGGGAAAAGCAGTTCTTTTCAGTGTACTGAATCAGTAGAATCAGTTCAGTAAAGTGATTTGTTCAAAAGATTCGTTCACCGAATCGTTCAGTACTTCTCTGCAGCTCTGTCTGTGAATCAGAATTTAATAAGCTGAAACACGGCCGAACGTTTAGTTCTGCTCGTTATTGTACTGTGAACAGCCGGTGGTGAATAATAAACCAATGAGCTGAGCATTTAGTTGGATAAAGCTACAGTTTGCAAACTGAAAGCTGCTAAAACAATCACATTTATTTTCCCCGACCGTTCTGTTCAGTACGTTCAGTACAAGAAGAGGAAGAGAGTGACTCGGAGGCGGAGCTCTTCCTCTCGGTCAGTCAGTGATTCATGTCGGAGCTCTCGTTCAGTTCGTTCACTGAACGAACTGAACGGGAGCTCCACTCTTCCTCTCAGTTCGTTCAGTGAACGAAACACTGACTGAATGTGAACGAGCGAGACTGCGAGTCACCAGCCTCAGTCACGCACACACACTGTACTGACTGAAACACGATCGTTAGTGGATGTTAAAACAATCAGCTGAGTGAAATTAAGTTGGATATAAAAGCTGTTTGTAAACTGACAGCAGCTATAAAAAGCACATACATTTTCGCGACACCTAATTGCTAAATAATATATTTGCTACTTCCTCAATTTTGAAGAAGTAGGGGCGGGCTTTAGAGACACAGAGCTCCCGACCAACTCCGTCCTGTTGGTTCAGTCAGTACATATCACTGATATGAAAGGGAGAGGGAGAGCGGGCTTTGAGCGACTCTTACGGTCTAGATAGAGAGACACAAGACGGGAGAGAGGAGAGCGCAACTGAAGTTGAGAAATGAACGACTCTTTTCAGTAAGTGATTCAGTTCAGTTCGTTCACCCAGATGATTCGTTCGTTTTGATCGAATCGTTCACGAACTACACATCACTACAGTGGATGGCAGGAGATTAAAACGATTTTATTATGACTGAATGTGTTCTTCCAATAAGAGCAGACGCCTTGACTCGATGACATGCATAATTCATGAATTATTTAGATTGGGAACAAACAACTTAAATAATGTAAAATAAATAAATTATTTTTTTTGGACCCATGAAGGTAGTTGGCCCCTCCACCACCACCACAATCTTGCTTTAAACTAAGGCTATCAAAATGTTCCTCACAAATTTGAAAGGATATGGTCTTATTCATTTGATGATGGACACTATCTAAAAGAAATGAAGCTTAAAAAAATCTACTTCATTTTCGAAATAAAGGTGCAAAGGAGAAGAATTGAACCCATTAAAAGTTGCAAGAAACGTTGTGCACACTGTCTAAACTGCACAAATATGCTGGCAACATTTCAAAACATTTAGACCGTGTGCAGGATGTTGTTTGCAATTTTTGGTAATAAGAAACTACAAATATTGAGTGCTCGTAAGACTTGAAGTTTTGTTGCGGTGGTATCAAAAACAGGTCTCGATATAGTTCGATTTTTTCTAGTAGTGTATAGAAGTTTCTAAATTCATAGTGTTACTACTTCAAATATCTATAACTCTGTGAAACACCCTAAAACAACTATAATGACGTTTAAATTAAGCAATAGAAAAACTAGATTAAAGTGACATTATGAAGGAATTTGTTTTGGTGAACTTTAGTGCCCGGTGAAAGGTCTCTGTGTGCAACTGCACTGTACAGTATTAAAACACACATAGCGTATCTGCATAGCTAGCGAAGCATCAGACTGCTTTTTTTCTTAGCTTCATCCGTCACCATCCTCTTCCGTCTCTTAGCCTCAGCCTTGCATCAAACAGTAAGGAGATGGGCTAACTGATACACACACTTCTCGCGAGAGAATCTGTGCCCTCATGCTGAAGTTACATAGTGCTGAAAACAGGCGATAGGGGAGCTCTGTAAATAGGACAGATATCATCCTCCCTATTGAAAGTTATCATGCTGTTGAAACAATTTCTAAACTATTTGAGAATGGGAAAGTTGCTTTAAACATTGTAATACATGCACCTTTATGATGTTTGAATATTTTTTAAAGCATCTTAGAGGATTTTACAGTTGTTTCATTATTTATTTAAAGAGTTCAGAAAGACTTGAGAATCATGTTCATTAATTTCGCTAATTCTAACTTTACATGACAGTTATAACTTTGAGATTTAAAAAAAATCCAAACAAAAACTATTATTTCAGGTCCAACAAGGCCCCCTTTCTCCTTTAGAGCCCTGGGTAGTCAATCCCCATACAGATGGGATATATGTAGTAATGACCACTAAAATCAACAACAACCCACAGTTCTGATGACTATTCAAGGTTGAGAAAAACGCCTTTATGTCAATGTCTTAACACTTGGAGTCACACTGTAGAAAAAAACATTACAGGATATCCGACTTCCCTTCACACACTTTCAGTTCTCCTTTGTTGGTGAATTTACAAAAAACCTCAATGCATTGGCAAACCTATTCTAACCTCATCCAATCCAGCCAAGTCAAAAGTTAAAACCTCTGACTTTAAATCGAAGGTATGATGTTTGGAAGATAGCCCGGGCACACGGATGCTATTGCATAGTGTTGATTTCAGTCCAAAGCAGTTACTCAGAGTAAAACCTCACTCTGATGACATTTTTATTATTATTAAAAGCTAATTTCGCTCACTGATTCCAAGTATTGGCCTGCAGCCAGTGAATTACTGGATGTGTTTTTACTGTATGTGGTTTGGCAACTAGTCCTAATGAAGTCACTCAGAAAGTCGACGTCACGCGGTTGAATCATGTTAGCTCAGTAATCATTGTCTGTACGTACACGTTGGATGGTCTGCTTTGTCTGGATTCTCATTTATACATCTTTTATAGGTCTGCTTTGTATCGTCTAACATATCAGACAGAAGAGTACAGACTCACATTTTTCTTCATTCTGTTTCAAAGGTCAGAACTGAATTGGGAAAAAAAGGAACTGGTCTCGTTGGATGCCTTTTTTTCATGTATAATAGTCATGTATGTTGTGTAATATCTGTATGTGTGACTGCGCATTGTTTATTGGAAACTTTGTTATCTGTTCTGCTGCTTGTCTTGGCCATGACACTCTCGATAAAAATGTTTAATCTGTTTTGGCATGTCAACATTTGCCCATTACCACCTAATCTCAGATTCTGCTTTAAAATCCCCATCTTAATTGAATGTTTACTCGTTTGATTCCAGGCTCCTGCAGACTACAAGTCCAAGTATTCTTGGAGAAGACGCTAAACTCCAAGGTTTGGTGTTTACCGAAAGGCAAATCCATATGTATGTGAACGTGTACATGAATGTGTGTGAATGTGAGTTGTACCGATGGGAAGATTGACACTTCACATTGCAGCCTTTGCCATCCGTGTATAAATGCGTGTGAAAGTGTGGACAACATAAAGTGTAAAATCTTCATTGAAAAAAATGTTTGGGTTTCCATTCATAATGTTCAGAGTATGGTCCACCGGTGTCTTAGCGAAAGGTTGGAACGCAAGCTCCCACAAAGCAATCCTGAAATAAGTCAACGACAAGTATATAAATGGATTTACATGCATTAAAGGCCAGCTTATAATTCCCTTTCAGATGTTGTTTCTCAGCGCCAACTCCTTTCTCACTTCTCAGGTTGCAGCTGGGGTTGGAGATAATGGCAGTGCTCAGAAATGGAATTATTGCCTTGAAGTTCTTTCCTCTTAGGGCTCCACCATACGGTCGAAAATATTGGCCATCGCTCACAAAAACTGTATCAGCATTAGATGATCACAGATGGGTTGCAGGATTGATTAAAGATTAAATCATGAGACTATTAACATTAATACAAAATACATATATTGGACTTTGAATATATTTAGAAATATTTCAAATAATCCATCCAACTGTTTAATAATTATCACACTGAAAACTTAAATTAAAGATTGTTACATCTGGAAAATTCAGAGCATCACCAAAACTCAGCAGGTGTCACCCTCTAGTGACAATGAATGTCTGACATTGGTTGGTGACAATCTAACCAGTAGGTTTGATGTGAAATGGGAAAATACCATTTGACATATTGTTCTCTGTTCGTATCTCTGCCCAGCATGTCTTTTTTTATGCTCAGTCAGCATATGATGTTCCAGTGAACAACAGGATGTTCTGACCACACTCTGTGACACATGTGCTTCTGTTGGTTTTTGTTTGTGTTTTTCTTAGACAACACCTTCACTTGTGAACTTTGTTTAACCCTGTTGTCTAACCACATGCTTTAAATGCTTTAGCTAGACTGAACTCTGCGTCAGTCAGTCCCAGACTATGCTCTGCATTCTGTACTGCACTGATCGCTTTGCAAAGGCTTTAATGAAACACATTAAGACAAATATGTTGTATCATCTCTTTATTACAGATGTTCAATCACCACGACATTTTAGTTTGGAACAAAGTGAGGAACGGCTTGATATAGCCAGCCATGATGATCCATGTTTGTACCTTATGTTGTCGCTAGAAACCTGACAGGTGAATAGGGGTGACTCAAGGTCACCTTAGAAAGCTGAGATAAAAACAACAAAGTAACAATACATCGATGAAATTAACATTAAAAAGACAAATTGAAAGTGTATGAAATCATTGTGTAGAGGATTTGTGAGACAGGATGGATGATGATCAGACAGAATATGCCAGTTTAAAAAGATGTGTTTTGAGATGAGATTTAAAAATTGAGAGTCAAAATTATGGCTGTCTTGTGGGGCAGAGCGGCTGAAGCTTCTGGACCCCATGCTGGAGAGGCGAGCAGGTGGTGCAGTGAGTTGAATGGAAAAAGAAAACCTGAGAGTGCGGGTGGGTGTGTTGAATCTTAAATCTTGAAATAGGGTTTTCCTCAAAAATGTTTTTTGTTGTGTGCTACAATCGGTTTTTTTCAATAACAAATTGAATACAGGGACGTTTTGAAAAGTGATGAATGTCCTTCATAAATACACACGATTACTGTAAAAATGACTCCTTTAAGAAAATCAAACCTGTCAAATCAAACGGTATAATGGTATCTGTTCAGAAACATGTTACCTCATGTCCCTTCACCTCAGCTCACACTCTATCAACTTAAAGACAACTAAAAGCTTAAAACAGGAATTAGGAAAGACGAAGAGGAAGTGTTAGCTAGCACTCTCTGAGCCGATGAGTGGAAACAGTGTTATTTCTTCTCCTGAACCATATAGCCAGAAACCTACCGATTTATGACATTTTCATCTGCAGAGATTTAATTTCTCCTCAGACAAATCAACAAAAGAGTAGAATTAACTTTGTAAACCTTATTCAATGTTTGTTAAATTGTAATCTTGTTAGACATCAGAGGTAAGGTGTGATTCTCCACTGATAAACTTGTAAGAAATACGCAACAGATATGCCCTTTACCATCATTTGTTTATGGACCTTTTCAAGTTAAATGCTTGTGTGTTAAGTGACATTTATTTAAACTTACAATACCTTATGTCTTCTATGCTTTTTCTGGCACATCATAGAAGGCACTGACTTGGAATCAGCCCTGCGAGGGAGAGAAAGGCCAACCAGGAGATAGAGGTATTTGAAGACTTTGAGTGAGAACCAGATGTTCCTGTTGGCATTTTAAGGTCACAAGTCAAAAGCTCAAGTTGTCTAAAATGTGCAGCTTCAGGTTTGTTTATTTTATTTTGCAGTATATTTAACATGAGTTCAGGGCCTGGTTCAATAAGGACAGTATGCAGATGTATACACGTTGTGTTGGTGACATAGACTATAGGACATGCAGATTCAAAACTTGCAAGAAATGTTTTTTTTTATTCTTTAAAAGTTGTAGTGACTTAAATTTATTCTCTTACTGAATGTGTTACCTAATGTTGAAGGCATTTAATAAAAGTGTTATGGTGAAAGTCTTGTAATTTGTATGCAAGTAATGTCTGTGGGATTTTATTTTGAAATGCAACATGTTTTTTTTAAATGGTAATAAACTGTAAACCAATGTTATAGTATACAATTGATAAAATAACAGCAGCACAGTACTGTTGTACTTTTTACAGTAGTAAACTGTTTTGTCGATTACAGGTATACATGTATATTTGATATATATGTTGGTACACTCTGAAACAGAGAGGGATTTTCCACCAACTACCAAGGTGCAAAAAGAGTAGGCCTGGGAATCTTTGGGTGTCACACGATCTGATTCGATTTCGATTCTTGGGGTCACGATTAGATTCAGAATCTAGTTTCTATTTAAAACGGTTCTGGATCCATGAAGTCTATTTTTGAATTAGGACATACTTCAGGATCTACTCCAGTCATCTGTGAGACTGGGGCCGAATCTCGATGTCCACCCTCACACACTCATTGACTTTGCTGCGCGTTCCCAGTAAGTCTGTGAGGGCTTAGTGCTCTCCCACTGGGAAATCGTCAAGTCAACTTTACGAGCCCTTTATGCACCCTGTCCGTAAGTGGGCATATCTGCAGACTTAACGTGAGGGAATTACCCATAGTTCATAGCATTGTGACGCGAAACATATGATTTCCCGGGGAAGCCCACAAGAATTGAAAGGTAAACAAACGCCATAAAATGGAAAAAAGGTAGAGACGGTAAAAAAACAGGAAGGTGAAGCCACGCTCTATTTACAGTCTACTAAAAAAGTTTCTTTGGAAACTACAGCTAATTCAGAACTCCTTTGCAAGTCTATAAACAAAAGAGAGCATATTAGTCCCGTTATATTTGTTAGATAAGATTTATTTTTCCCACAACAAAGACATTTATTTATAGGCCTATATTGAGTAGAACTTTTTATAAGCGCCATGGCTGCGAATGAGTAAAGTAAAAACAAAACGTAACATAAGCTTCTACTACATGAAATCAGGCAGTCATGGTTACAGAGAAATTGCAAAGTGCTGTCCCATTTGTATTTAACCATTGGAGCCCTCGCAGCCTCATGCACTCAATCACTTTCCAGGTAATGTCAATAAAGTCGGTAAGGGCTCAGGGTTTAGGGAGGACATCGAGATTCAGCCTGGCTGAATTCCTTGCTGCTCCATTTGGCATTCTACTGAGTTAAAGAGCTAGCATTAGCACTTAGCAGGGAGTGACTGATTAGCCACAACAACAACAAAAATAAATTTTTGGAAGTTATGAATCGATACAAAATCTCAGAAGATAAGAATCTCGATTTTTACATAAAATTTTTTTATTCCCACCTCTAATGAAGAGTGAAAGGCTAGAAGAGATTGCTCCAGCAACACTAGTGTGAAGATGAACTTACACAACACTGTCAAACAACAATATCATGCAGGAAATGTAGCTGCCAGCAGTTTGCTGTAATTTAACAGGAACATTTGTTACAGTGACAGTTTTCAGTTTCTTAAATGCTATTGTGTTGACCCAGCAGGCCTTCTTTCTTATTTGTCCTTTTTTAGTGTCATAAGATCATCAAAATCATCAAAATCATAGGTCTGGTACCTTGTGTTAATGACAGGTATATTTTGGTCAAGTGTGCCAGGTCTAAGGGTTTGTTTTTGTGTATGGTTGTCACACAAACAGGTTTAATGCATATGTTTTGCATAGTGGCTACCTTAGGAAGCCACTATGCAAAACACATTGTCAGCTCCAATGTTTAATATGCATTATATTTTAAAGTCATTTTGAACAATCAAGGTGTGCACTGGATTTTGAAAGCGCTCCTGCTCTAGCTGCGTGAGCATGGCTGTGCACAGGGCACCCATCAATCCTCTTACAACTTGAACAATAACAAGAGCTTATGTTTGAACATGTTTTCTCGTGAGAAATAACGTTACCTAAAAAAATACCTTCATAAATTGTTTCTGGTACTAGTTGTAAACATGTTGGGTTTTTTTCTGTAAAAGATGTAGCTTGGAGCCATACATTACATTTGTGTCATGACTATTTGTATTTTGAAAAATGCTTCCCATTTCCCAATCTGATTGTTGATGCTGCTGGCTTGACAGCAACATGATAAATGGCTCGGACAACGTTTGCAGCTTCTGCAGAGCGGTGGGCGTGAGAGGAAACACAAAGGTGACTCAAGTTCGCCAACTATCTGAGTATAACAGATGGGACTGGATCCTGGCTCTCTCGCTGTTTGTGGGAAACCAAACAGCCAGCGGCCGGCCAAAGGAAACTTCCTGACTTTGGGAGATGGAATCGGAGAGAAATGTGCCCTTTTTATTTTATAAGTCTCACTGAGAGCAAGTAAAGAATTTAATAAAAGAAATCAATCGCAGTTATTCATTGTATGTGGACGAAATAGGGGAACCAATCTTCTGCAAACATACAGTAAAGTGGAATTGTTCCTGTGCCAAGAAATGTCAGTGAGAGTATTTTTGGTATGTGCTGTATTGACAAGTCTCTGTTAAATAATAACCGAGTCACTCTGACTTTTCCGGTGACTGATGTGAATGAAAACAGAGCCACAACAAACTCCCTAATCTAAAATGTGGGTTTTAAAAAAGAGAATGTTGTGGTTAAAAAAAGGAGAAACTGAAAGTCCTTAGAGAGGACATATTATACCCTGTTTTGACCTTTTCAAACAGTCCTCTGTGGTCTAAATGAAACATCTGTGCTGTGCTTCGGTCAAAATATTGCTTCACAAATTGGCGCACCCTGAATTCTCACCAACACTTACGCTGCTTACTGCTACGGGGTTGGCTGGAAAAAGTCAGCATAAATTTTGGTTGTAAATGTCGCTGTTTGTTTTCACACATGTAGCTCAGCATGTGTGAAAAGGCTGTAGGTTAATGGTGCGTTCCATTTGTCGTGAATTCCGAGTTGCCGGTCTCATACGTCATCAGAAACGCCCCCTGAAGTCGGAATTCCGACTTTGAAACTCTGAGAATCTTCAGTAGCCTGAGTTTAAATCCAATATGGCTGCTACGTGAATCGACAGGGATGTTTGTAACTGTTGAGTTTATTAACAGCTTAGTTGTCTTTTTAAGTAATTAAATCAATCACACCGATGGTATCAGTTAAGTTCTCTCGGTGGAGGTGTTTTCATGTTATTTTTGGTCAGAAACTGTCACGTTACCGTCTGATTTTAGCTAACAAAACAAAAGGTTCTCCTGGAGGCGTCCATATTGCTTGTCCGACTTGCAACAGGAACGCAGTTAACTCGGGTGTGACTTCATTCCCAGTTCCGAGTTCCGAGGTAAATAGAGCAGCGTAAACTTAGATAACAGCAGTTGATATTTAAAATGCACCAATGAGGGATCTTCTCACCTTACTCTTGAAAAAAAATATGAAGGTGTATCTATCAACATCACAAACTGGTCCTTTAACATCAGAGTTACAGTCCATGGTCTTAACAGAGTTTGTTACAACGTTAGTGATTAAGGTCAAAGCATTTACAGTATTGCTTTAATCACGGTACCAATGTGACCTTTCACCCCTTTCTTTTCAGCAAAGAGAAATAATCATATTTCCACATGGAGCCAAAACAGAAGCATGAGAAAAGTAACAGAACACTTTCTGTGGAATAAAGAATTCAAACCAACTTAATTACGTCTAAACAAATGTTCATTCAGCTGCTCCTGCCTTGTGTGATTCATTACAATGTTCAGCATATGACATCAGTAGGCGTGTTTGTGTTTGACAATGGCGTGATGAAATGTGTCTGCGTATGAGTATGTGCCCGCTAAGTTCTAATCAATTGCATTTGCAGTGTTCATTCACAGTTTGCTGTGCTGAGGCTGATTCATTGCGTTGCAGTTGCTCTGGAGATGAACACAAACAGACAGGAGCTCTGCTACTGGACAAATGATTTATCTGTTGCTCTGCCTCTCTGTTTAAACCCCGTGATCTGGCGTCCCATAAAAATCTGGAGAATGTAAGAGTCAGTCGCTGCTCTGGGTATTAATGCAGTCGATGTGTTTTCCAAACATATAATACATTCTGTTCTGACTGGTATTGAATTATTTACCCAGAGGTGGCCAGAATGTTGGATAAGTTCATCAAACATTTTTCTTTCCCTCGTCCATTCTCTTCTATTGTGTTTCATCCAGCTACATATGGAGGATTCACAGTATCCTATATGTGTCTGATTTCTTACAAATCTTGGGTCAAAAGTTTCTTGTAAGTTTTAAGCTTAATGTTGAAATCACTTACCTACAGCCTGAAGCCTACCCCTGTTAAACCCACGCCCTTACATTAAAAGACACAGCACTTTTCTTTAATTAGGCAGTAATACCTTCACAGACTCTAAACCTTTTTTCTTTTACTATTGAAACTGCAGTTTAAACTCCCATTGTGCGTCATTCCTGTGAATTCAGCTGCAGATTTCAGCCCTTGGGAAGAAAGAGCCTGCTATTATTTGTAAGACCCCTGGTCCTCATCAGGCTGGAAAGTAACCAATGTCAATGCTAACATGTTGATGTTAAACAGGTATCATATATATCACGCTAACCCCATTAGTTTAGAATCTAGCATGCTAAACCAGTTAATTTTTACCAAATACAAATGACTAATAGCAGAGGTTAAAAAAAATATATATATATTTTTATACTTCTACATTCATGTTGACATTTATGGAGAGACAGAGACACATTATTCAAACATACATAGATGTGAAATACACACATGCACAAACATGACTCCATGTTTTAATGGAGAAATGTCAGAGTGAAGGGGCTCCACACAGGCGGGGCTCAGAGCAGTATGGGGTTCGGTGCCTTGCTCAAGGGAAGCTCAGCATTACTTGAGAAGTGAGCAGACGCCTCTCCAGCACTCCAACAGACCAATTTCAAGACTTTGATTCAAACTGGCGACCATCCACTTCCCAACCCAAGTTCCTACAGACTGAGTTAACTAACTTCCCAAAGCGGGGCTTGAACCCACGACCCTGCACCGTAAAAACTGTTAGCTACAGTGATTTATGATTCATTGACAGTTTAACTAGAAGTTTGTGTAAATGTTGTGTTAAGTCAGTAATTTATGTTTATGTCAAATTTTAGACTAATGTAAAGTTGTCCAATCATGAAAATGATTTAGTGAGTGAAAAGGAAAGACCCTAAAATACAAGTGACCCAAATATGAATATATAAAGAAGATATGGTTAAACAAAGTGGCTACATACAGTAGAGCAGGTTATACTCCTATCACCTTCCAGCCTAAAGGTCGCTGGCTGGTTCAGCCATGACTGAGAGGTAAACACTGTGTCGATAACTTCACTAACTGTGAATATAATTTAGGTAAACTGATTATCTGCACACGTTCATTTGATGAGAAAAGTTTGTTTTGTTTTGAATTAACTTACTTTTATATCTCAACTTATCATCTTAAATTTAGTCAACTTAAAATGTGAAGGCAGCTCAGACATTGACAGACACAGACAGATTTTAAATATATACACACACAAGTCAGATTAAGAGCTCTACCATCTGAGCTAAGCAATTTGAAGTATAGTAATAAAACAAAGTACTGCACTTTGTAATGTTGCTCTTCAGATTCCACTATATGATTGGTATAGAAGTCAACATGGCTATTACAAGTGATGAGAGAGGCAAGGATATCTGAAGACAAAGATTTGCAGTTATTCTCATAGTTCATCCTCATTGATTCTTTCTATCAGCATCTCTCTCTATAACTTTCACAGCAGACGTCTGGTTATGCTTGAAGCTTCTGCCTGGTTCCTTCTAGTAAGATAACAAAGAGTACAATCTGCTCTATATGTAGCGGGCTGATACATTTTGATCTGGTGCTTGATTGATTGATTTAAAAAAAATCGTAACCTGGAGCCAAGTGGTGGACCAACCAAGCAGCAGAATGAAATGTTACTCCTTCAAGCAATGGCTAAAAGCTTTTAAATCTGAAGAAAAAAATCCTCTTCTTTTTATTTGAATCTACCTTTTTGCATTCCGTGCAGATTTAAGATCATTATTTATCTCTTTGTTGACACACTTCATTTGAAGAAATCTTGGCACATTCAGCTTTTCCATGTTCATTTTTCTCTGGAAAATATTGCAAAATATGCTGTGTTTCCATCATAATCAGCACTAGCACCATCTCAACGCCCCTCATCTCTGATTCATTTTATTATTTCCCACACATGGTCTGGAATCATGGTATGTCATTTTTCTTTTGAAGCATGATGCTGTCATTGTTGCCACAGAAGGGATAGCAGTGCCATTATTTCGCAAGAGTCTTCCTCTGAAATGCAGCTCATGATCACGTACATCAGCACAGAAAACATCATTTTTTTACTAAGTATGTTTTTATTTGTCCAAACTCACTGTGATTCTTTGGTTTGGTGTTAAAGATGTATTCAGGCTGTTTTTAATTTAAAGTATGTGCCTCAAACCTCAACAACAACAAAAACCCCTTAGGAAGTGAAAACACATGAGGAGCTCTGCCCATCTATTATAAAATAGAGCAGGAAAAACAACAACATTATGCTCAATCAAAGCCAGGAAGATATACGGACTGGAATGAAGGTATTCGGACTTGGTTTATTTGGACCAAATTATTTTTGTGTTGGCTGGAATATACGTAGTATATATAGTAGTCATGAAATAAAACACGTTTTATACAGTCATATTACATCCCATAACCTTTTTTTCTGCCCCTGACTTGTGCTATAATAATTGTGATATAACTTAAAATAATAAATGAAAAGGCTCTTCAAAATCTGGGCTGCGTTTTAGAGGCCGACATCCTCTGAGGTTTTTCTTTGTCTTGTGTTTGGTAAAGTCATGCATGTCAAAAGTTCAGATCAAGTCCTGAGTCACTGGAGCTGAAGTCTGGCTGCAGATCTTTTTTTTGACTGAGTCACATGCCTGGGCATGAACCCCACACCTCTGATCATTACCACCCACAGAGAAGAAACCTTGTTAAACACTTTTAACAGGAGAGTAACAACAATGCCCTCTGCTGGATGCTCCAAAAATATATATGTGCACCAAACGAATGTAGGCAATATGATTAATGTACAATATAAAACAATGATTGAATGATTCATTTTGGCAAGCGGGCAATTGTTTATTAAAGGAGCGGACAATAAGTGGACTGGGAGCAATATAGGAATGAATCATGGTTCATGAGAATGTTTTATTATTAGCCTTCTTCTGATCTCCCCATTTATGCCCCTGGTTATTAATCAAATCACATTGTTTTTTTCACAACAAATGGTTTTCATATAGCTGAAAAACCTCTTAATTATCAATACTCAACAAAGTATTGGTTTGGTGGTAGCCTATTTGTTTTATTTTTGGACATGCCTACCCACTTCTAGTTATCATCTCGCAGGAGACATTTTTAATCAATGTTGATTCCAAAAAATAAATGTAATTAGGTCACTATTAAGTCAATAATTAGATTAAATCTGTTAGTAAAAGGTATTAGGCTAGATATTAGTAACTGCGGATATAGGCCTAGTTTAAATTTTCTGATGATTATTGATTATTAACAGCTAAATATGTGCCCGTGATCAGGAGAAAACTATGGAAGCCCATTTCCGCCAGTTAAAAAAATAAAAATAATAAAGAGATAAAAAGAAATTATGAGATACTAAAGTCATATTCATTATTTCGATTTTTTTTTAATCTCATAATTATAAAATATATAAATAAATGTGAGTGATAGAAAAAGGTTTTGGGCTCCCACAAACAGAAGTCAGGTCTAATCTCCTGTTTTACACTCCAGTCCAGTTGGTGGCGGCAATGCGCCTCTAAGCTGGTTCGCAAAACGTCAATAAACAACAACAACAACAAAGAAGAAGAAGAAGAAAACCAGAAGTCGCCAGTTTTGCGTCATCACTGCGCGTCACACAATACACCGCTGGTCCTTCGCGTTTCACACGTGAGTACAGCAACATTTTCTAAACAGCCGTAATTACTGTTTTGTATCGCTTCATATTTCTTATGGATAAAGAGAAATGTTTCATTTAAAAGCCCGGTAGACATTTGTTTACACGTCCTCTCTTTTATGTCAAATGTCGACGAGTTAGTTTGCAGGGAGTTATGATGTCTCCTCCACTTCTTTGAATATTAGAGACGAAACCCCTTCAGAAATATATACATTTATCATGTTCACGTTTACAGGCAGCCAAACTGAACTTGTTTGTTTCATTTTTTCACACAGTCTGAATTATCTGTAGCCAGAGGTTAATTCGGCATTCATTCTTTGCACCTTCCAGTTGAATATCTTTTGTTTACATACATTTATTTATTACAATCTCCCTTTATCATGGACCCAGCTTTGAAAGGATTAACATATTACAAATTCTCAAACTCTTTACTCCACTTCTATTGATTTCATAGTTTTAAAAAGCTGTTCTTGTGTTATTTTTTTCTCCACTAAATACAGACTGAAATGTTTGGAGTTATACCACTTATGATATATAACTTGTTACACCTCAGACTCATGAGTGTAAACCAGTGTTGATGTTGTCTGGTGAACGTAAAGCAGACCATTGATCCCCTCATGTGTCCCCTTCATCTGCTCCCCACTTCAGCCTGAAGATCACACTGAGCCTCTCAGATAACAAGATAAAACACGTCCGTCTTGGGTTCCTCTGAGCTATGCTGGCTAAACCAGAGGAGAGAAAGCCGCAGAAGAGGAGACATCCCGGTGAAGATGGAGGAGGAGGAGGAGGAGGACAGAGGAAGAGGCGGGAAGGTGGCGAAGGAGATAAGGGTCAGGGAGACGGTGGCAGGAAGCGCCTGGACGCCATGAGTGTGGGATATTTCCGCCGAGTCGGGGAGAGACTGAGTGAAGGCTTTGAGGATCGCGAGGAGAGAGGTGAGAACTGCTCTGGAGATCTGAGAGAGCACAGGAATGAAACATGACGCCACCTAGACCTTCTGTTCACAGAGATCTGCGCTCCATGACTCCCGTTTGTCCAAACAAGCTCGCCTCGAATCCTGAATTAGCGATGCAATCTTTGGTTGCAGTCCTTTCTTTAATTTACAAACGAAAGAAAGAAAGTTGGATTTGGGGGACTTCACTGCTCTAGAATACATTCCTCTTTTAAAGAAGTCCACGATACAAGACAACAAATAGGTGAAACCTAAAATCTTTTATTGACACAGGCTGAAATATTTCCCTAGTAGACAAATTAGTAATGATTGTCTTTACGTATTAACTTTACACTCATTCAAAAATATTGTAGGCTGTGTTTAAAGACCGTTCTTAGAAAGCTACCTGTTTTCAGACCTGAGCCTCTGAGAAACTTCTCCACCTTGTTTGGCAGAATAAAGGTTGTATTATATATTGCTTTAACTGGATTGGATCTCCAATGTTACCAAAAACATCCAAACTGTCGCTTCAGCTTACAACAGCTTCATGTGTTGATTTATTGTCTGATTATTTTCTCCCTTTAAAAATCAAACATTTCTCTTGGTTCAGTGTGGAAGCTTTCAAATAGCTTCCTTTACCAATCAGTCTGCAGTTAAAACCCAAAGTGGGATTGATTTTGATCAAGGAAATACTACACTCTGAATAATGATTATCAAAATAGATGATCTTTTATTTTCTAAACATCGACTTCTTGAATTGACTCTTTCAGCTCTCTTTAAAACAGACTGTCTCATTTCTTACTAACCTTACTCTGTTTAATGTTATGAGCCGTGTTGGGCACGTTACTGAAAATGAGTAACTACTTAAAGTTAGTAACTACTATCATAAAGAGTTCTGTTGAGTCCTGCTACAGTAACGTTGTCTGCACACTCTGTAACGGTGGAATCTCTTGCTCTGTCTCTTGACCTTCTTTAGATATTTTTGTGGAGAATGTCCTCGCTGAAGTTAAAGGTAAAGCGCTCTTGGTGGCTAAGGACCAGACGGGAAGCATCACGCTGCAGCGGCTGCTCCCGCTCTCCAGTCCCGACCAGGTGGGGGAGCTGCTGGTTGAACTGGGTGGAGAATCAGGGTCCGAGTTCAAAGAGGTGTCTTGCGACAAGTGTGGCGGCCACATAGTGGAGAGTGCAGTCAGACAGATGTCCAGGTGGACGGGTAAGGTCACACGTTTCAGAAGCTATACATGGATAGAAAAATAATATTTTAAAACATGTGGCAGCTCAGCTCGTGTGTGTCCACTTCGTGTTGATTTATTTACAGAGTCGTCAAAGAAGGAGCCGTCTGCCACCACAGAAGAAGAAGAAGAGGAGGAGGGTTCTGCTGTGTTGGAGGCCCAGGTGTTGTCTGTGAGCCAGGTGGTGAGAGAAAACTGCCCAGAGTTCATCAAACACGTTCACGGCTCACACGTGGTCCGCACACTTTTGCACGTGCTGGCCGGCTGCCTCGGACCCCCACGGAGCGAGTCCCGTCCTGGTACGCACACACAAATGATTCATGGTTCCACCTAACGCTGTCCTTTTTCATTTTTACTTTAATTTTCTACTCTCAAAGTTAAGACAACCGAACCTCCAACCTTCCCAAAGTAGAGCGAGGGCAACTTCAGAAATGTTCAAAAGAATCATTTGTCACTCTGAATATTTGTACAGTATTAATCATCCGACTCAATGCTACAGTTCCAGTAATAAGGGGGTTTGAGAAATTTAAAATTGAAGCAAAATGTTAGTTTTTTTGGGCTGCAACTTGAGTCATGTCTCGTCTAGATCATTTTTATATTGGAAATATTTGCACTATTTAAAGTCATGCTGAATTAACTTTTGCAAGGGCGCGGGGGGAGACGGCTCTCTCCAGTGTTTTGAATCTGGACTGCAGTACCCATTTTATACCCTAGGTGTTACTTGATTACAGTGTTTCCTGTTTTAGTCTTTTAAGAATGTATCTATTATAGTCCTTTCCTGTTTATTTTTCCCCTCCCTGTCTGTTCTTTTGTGACACACTTTGGGCTGCACGCTTTTATGTTGCCCCTCTTTTGCTCTCCCAAACAGACCACTTACGAAAAAATCCTACAAGAAGCCTGGTGTTCAAAAAGTATTTCTCAAATGTGATTTGACAAAAACTACTGTTACTAAAACCAGAAAACCACAATCAGCAAAAGTCCTGATGTTGGCTTTCACATGCAGGTGTGTGGATATAGAGATTAGAAACTCAGTATTACTGTGAAGTGTCGGCCATGTAAGACTGAGGCACCTCTAAATGTAATTTTAGCACCCCTGAAGTAATCACCAGATATTTTAAAATCACTATGAATTAACTTCTTTTTGTGATTTTATAATAATAATAATAATAACTTGGATTTATATATATATTTATATAACTTAGATTTATATAGCGCCTTTCATGAAACCCAAGGATGCTTAATTTGGTGCCAAATGCACAAATATTTGTCTTTACAAAAAAAGCACAAATGAGTGAATCAACATGAGAAAATGATGCAGAAAAGCCATAAATTGGTTCATTAGGATTCTTCAAGATGTGGTAAATTAAGTTTTTATACTTAAAGTTAAGCACTACAGGGGGCTGGTGGTGCAGTGGTTAGTGCGCGCACAACATGTACGGAGGCTTCAGTCCTCCAAGTGGGCGGCCCAGGATCGAATCCGAGCTCTGGCTCCTTCACCGCATATCATTCCCCTCTCTCTCTCTCTCTCTCTCTCTCTCTCTCTCTCTCTCTCTCTCTCTCTCTCTCTCTCTCTCTCTCTCTCTCTCTCTCTCTCTCCCCCCCCTGATTTTGCACTCCACTGTCCTGTCTCTCCAATAAAAGCACAAAAAGCCCAAAATCAAATCTGAAAAAAAAAGTAAAGCACTACACTATGTTCTGTACACTTAACTGATTTTTTTGTAATCACATGCCGGATAGATGTTGACTCGTGATGAACATCAGAGGCAATGTCAGAATGTGATCGAACATAAAAGTCATGCTAAACCTCAAAATGTTTGTATCACGTCAGCAGAGAAATAAATAACTTACTGGTCTCTTAGAGCTGTGAGTCACTCTGCGTGCTGCAGCTGCATCTGTTGACTGTTGTTGAGCAGCCCACACTTAACCACTCTTTTTGTTTCCAGAACAAAAACATGCACCTGTCTCTTTCAGCTCACGCAGCATCTTCCCCTCACATCTCGCTCCCTCTTCTCTTCCAGGTGCAAAAGAGCGAAACGTCGCTCCTCAGCTCACAGACTTTGAAATCCCCACGTCTTTTTGGTACGAGCTGAAGAACCTCACCGAAACCCTGATGGAAAATGTCAACCGTGAGTCATGTTTGCTTAGATCCAGACACACGTAACATGTAGATCTATATGTTGTTTTATAACTCTGGGATAATGGGGGGGGATGTCTTTGACTACCTCTTTTAACTGAGGGAAATATCTGTATCCATAACTCTTTCTGGGTGTTGTCATCAGCGTTATTTAATTTTAGGTATCTGAAGGGACGTGTAGTGCTTTATAATGTGTAGTAAAAGGCGAGATGGAGGTGGAAACGTTGAAGGTTGCTTCATTGTCCACGCTCAGGGGCGGCCTGGCCTTGAAAGTTAAACGTTAGCCAGCCTACTGCCAGACTGACAACCTCCCTGCTAACCTTTCTCTCACATTCACCTCTTATCATCTCTCTCCCACTCACTCACACACTCACTCACACACTCACTCATGCCCTTTACTTTAATAGAGCTGCACTCACATTTTAAAGAGGGGCGTTTGATGGTCAGGACACACCGACACAAGTTACAGCGGGGATTGTAGAGGAGAAATGTCAGTGTTCAGGTCCAGAACACAAACTGGTTTGATTTCTCTGACACATAACTGTTGATTCAAAACAGGAAGTACAATTTTCTTCTTTCTGATTCTAAGATATATGTATGATATACAGTGGATATATAAAGTCTACACACTCTGGTCAAATATAATTTCAAAACTTGTTCAACCTATAATGTGACCTATTACCTGTGCAGTTCCATTGAGGAATAAAAGAGATGTTAAATAGATTCATAACTTCCAAAAAAAGATTTATTTCTTTTGGCTAATCAGTCAGTCACAAGTGCTAATGCTAGCTCTTTCACTCAGTAGAATGTCAGATGGAGCAACAAGAAATTCACCCAGAAGTATGTACTAATTCAAAGATAGACCTTAAATCATGAATCCAGAATCTTGTAGGATTTTTGTAAATAGTGTGTTCGTAGAGTAAAAGGCAGTCCTGGAACCCTTAAACTATAATCTGTCTATGATTTAGTCTGTCACGAGTGCAGAACACTTTGTGATCATAAAAGTTACAGTTTCATAAACTCGCCTTAGACACCGTGTAACAGGCTTTAGTTAAATGTTCTGTTTGACTTTAGTTTATAATTGTTTAAACTCTTTCTGTGGAGTTCGAGCTTCTCTCTTGTCTTTCTTTTCCTTCTCTGAAAAAAGAGCTTCTGGCCATGCTGTCATTTGTTTTTCCTTTACCCTGCTGACGGCTCTGACATTGCTCCCGGAAATCAGCAAACCGTTTAAGCATGCTAAATGCATGTGAGGACTCTGACGGGAGTCCCAGAGGAAGTGCTCAAGGGCAGATTGTTTTTTTTTCAATCCAATGTCATCAAGTTTGTGGTTATTATTTATATGATAAATCTGACCTTGTGGTTTGATATCAAAATAAATGAAATGGTCGATACATAACCTGAGGATGAGTGCATGCACGCTGCAGAGAAAGCTAAGTGGCTTTTAACGGAGCTCTGCACAGGGACGAGAGGAAACTCATTATTTCATAGACATAGCAGAAGCCTGAGGGGCAGATGAACAAAGAACAGGGATAAGGCAGCACATACTACCGTGAGTTGTACTTCTCTGACCACGGCTATCTGCCCGCACTCAGGGTCGGATTCAAAAAACGTTTTATGCTAATGATATTACAACAATTACCGTAAATTCTGCAGGTTAGTGCAACTAGCTCTGCTAATGTTTGTGTAGAACTCCTGTCCATGTCTTTTCTCTGCTACGAGACTTGCACTCAAAAGCTAACATAAGTGATACTGGTTTGATTTCAATGTCTGATAGAAGTGAATAATTGGAGCCAGTAGGAGGACAGCATCCTGATAAAATACCTCTCAGATCCCTGTGCTGTGTAACGTCTCCAGACCGGCTCCACACTAGTGGGAAAAAGTGTGCTACTACCGTTGATCCCCGAACAACCCCTAAAGATTGAACCCCACGTACCATTAGAAACTTAACATACTATTTACTGACCGTTTGGTTGCATCAAAGTAACATTGTTGAGAAAATAAGAGTCACTGTGACTCCCCGAGAAAATTCAGTTATCTCCAACTCACTGAAGACACGTCTACTTTCATTCAAATTACCCCTGCATATCAAAGTGCATTCACACTTGCAGAAAACTGCTAAAAAAAAATATGCTGATATATCCCGGAGGAGCTGCATTGTGTGACTCAAACAGACACGGACTTCCAGAGTTTCTCCTGCCAGACCTCGAGTATTTTTTCTGCAGCAAGTCCGAATGAGCTGACGTGAGAACGCAGCAGGATATTCTGCGGAGAATTCAGCTCAAGCCAAAGGGAGAGGGGGAGTGACGTTTATAAACTGTGACTGCTGCACGGTGCGTAGTGTGTGCGCAAGGCTGCTACGATCTCCATGCACGTGATTAAACTGCTGAATAATCTTTGTTGTTCATCAGGCTGTTCTTCTCCACTCTTTGGTTGATAATATGATTCCGTCTAACTATACGTAGCATTGATATAAAGGTTTTATATTGCCATTATAGAGTCGTGTAGCAGTCTCTGTTGCTTTGTCTGCTCCTTCCATGTTGTTTTTTATGTAAAGATGTACCTTAGGAGACCCCCCCCCCCCCCCTCCTGTCTGACAGGGATATTCTCCAGCTGTGAGGAGCATATGTGAACAGGCAGGTCAGGAGAGCATCCAGAGCAGTCCTCCTGAAATGATCTAGATTTTTTTCAGGAGTGCAGATGTGAAAAATGGCTTTAGAAGAAGGACGTACTTGGTGCTCTGCATGTTTCCTTAATGTCTAATGATATAGTAAGGTCATGTTATGCTCCTTTAATAGCAGTGCTAGTATTTGTGAATTGGGTTTCTGTTTTATTGAGATGAATTTGAATAGAAAGAGGCTCAGTTTTAAACTCGGAGCAGGCATATTATTGAATAATTTCCATCAGCAGACAATGTTGTGGCAGCACAGTCAAGGGTACATTTCCCTCTTTGCAAACCCTTTAAACATTCAGGTGGTTTCTTTGCATCTCATTGGAGCAGGTTTAACGGTAGAGGAGCTGCACCATGCTTTAGTGCACTAAGCCCAGTCACTCTGAGAAAACATCACGAGTGTCTGTGCAGTTTGGAAGTGAAAACAAGAAACAGTTTTACAAGCTTCATGAAGTCCATTTCATCCAATAAGAGACAAAGTGCTCTGTGGTGGGTATGAGAGTACAGAGAGGTTTTCTGCCTTCACTTAGTTACAATTAGAGGTAACAGTACGAGGAGGAAATCAATCATCTTTGTATCAATCTATTTAGAGATTATTCATAGATGCTCAGCATGTTTTATCTTTTTTGTCACACATGGCTAAAAGTAAGTTACAAAGAAGGGAACCAAACAAGGTTTAAAGGAAGGCATTATAAACTAAATGTAAAACTATCGTAAAATATGTAAGTATGACAAATCAGTGATGAATACAATGTATGGATCAGTGGAGTGTTGTGAAGTGCAGAACACAACCCGACCAGCAGGTGGAGGCCTGAGAGAGGAGAGAGAGAGATGTCTGAGTGGAAGCCACTTTAAGAAGCCGAGGCCTCATTTATTCAGGTGTCCACTGTTAACTGATGTCCTTCCTGACTCTGTCTATTGGCTGCTGAGCCAGCACCTTAAACCAGGCAGAGAGGGCAGGATGTCGATTTGTGCAAGAAAAGGAATTATGGTGCGTTCATTTGTTGTCTGACACATCGGAAAAAACGAGTTTGCGAGTTGTAAAATACAAATGACGCCTGCTCCAGTCGGATCAGCAACTTGTAAACTCGGCAAAGAATGAGGTGCCCGACTTGCCGACTTGACGTCAGAAGTCAAGGCCTTAGTGGCCTGTGACTGTTCGTATCTGTGATCACCATTTGAGATGGATACACTTCTGGACCATCTCCACTTGGGGTTATTTTTTCAGCTCTTTCGTTCTTTGTCAATAACATCTCTGGTTCATAGCTAGACCCATACTGATAACAACATCTGCATTTTAAGCAAATGTATTGTACGGGTCGGGTACTTACGTTTTTATTTATTTTTGTCTTCATTTTTTAAAACAACGTACGTACGTAGATACATACTCAGAGGGACATTTACAGTTTAAAAATCGACCTGTCTGTATCCACTGCAATGAGCTAAATGCTCAAAATGACCTCCAGTCTACAGAAGTGTGACCTTTGGATACAGACATGTATTGATACATATCTGCATTAAGCTTCTATCAGACATGAAGCCAGACAGATTTATTGCTCTGGCTCTAAAAGAAAAACTTTCCTCGACATTTATTAGACCTCTAGGAAACTCACATTGTACTTTTGCTGATACACTGACAGTAAATCTAACTTTTATTTCGCTGCAGGGCTTCCTTAGAATAGCAGAAAGTAACATTTCCCTCTCTCTCTGCTTCTCTTTCCTCTCCAGTAAGTGTGACAGATGCTGCTGCCAGTGCCGTGTTCCAGACCATGTTGACTGTTTGTCACAGAAAACGACCCAAACTCTGCAAACAGCTCCTCAAACGCATCACGGAGTACCTGGCGAGTCGCAGTGCCGCCCCGGGAGTCAGGTCAGAGATGACTGATCTCCTCTTCTATGATTATTTTGTAAAGGTATGCCATGTGAAGTAAATTCATGTCATGTGATTTTTCTCTTTTTAGTCCGCTCCTGGTCTTTCTTAAGGACCAGGCCTCCAGTCGTCTCATTGAAACCATCATACAGCTGTCCCACAAGTCCCTTCTCCGAGATCTATACAGGAACCACCTGCAGGGTCACCTGGTAGACTTGGCCCTCCATCCCATCGCCAACTTCCCCGTACAGAGGCTGACTGCGGCCTCGGCCAAATACCAACTGGTTAGTTATCGTGTCTGCAGGTCACATGGTGCAGGATTCCATGATGTCGTACGTGACTGCATTTTCTCTGTTTGACTTCCTCTACAGTTCCTGAAGTTGTTTGATGAGCTGATCCAAGGCGTGGAGGCCATCTTGGCTTCAGGTCACATGGGTGTGATCGTGCAGCTGGCGCAGAGCTGCGCAGAGAGTGAAGAGAAACAGGAGGACTTGATGCAGAGCCTCCTCCGTGTAAGTATCAAAGAGAGTTTATTATTGGCGGTCAACCTGGGTCATGAATCCTTGATAGAACAATACCCTGGTTTCTTTTTATTCTCCCTCTTTATGGCTCCGATTTCAAGTGTGTGACAACAAAATAAAGATAATACAGCTTGATGCGTGGCTTATGGAAACCCCCGCTGATGTGTTTCCTCACAGGCGTTTCACTGTGCCGAGCCGGGCTCTCGACACGTCAGCTGCCTCCCTCTCTTCATGTCCCTGCTCACCTATGACGTGTACTACCACTCTGAGACAGCAGAGGGCGGCACACAGACAGAGGTAAACACCTCAGAGGAGTCTAATCAGAGCATCTGAGGCTGGATTTGAATTGTAGTGTTGACATTTCAGTTAATTACAAACAACAAAGAGATGAAAACTGACTGCAGCCTGCATTTATGATCATGTCGAATAACTGCGCGGGTTACATATCCGTCCTTCTTTTGATGGTCTCCAGGTCCCGCTGTCCTCCATCTGTTACCACGGCTCCCTCCTCGTCCAGGCCCTCGCCAGGTTCAAAGAGCGCTCGCTCCTCCTCAGCAGCCTGCGCACCCTGTCCCCCGCTGACCTCCTGACCATGGCCTCTCACCCGTCAGGCAGCCACGTGCTGCAGGCGCTCATCACCACATCGAGCGACAAGGGAAGAGGGAAGATCCTCAAGAGACTGGAGGTACGAGCACCGGGGGCTTTGTGAGGATGTTTTCACTTTAGATGTCAGCTCTTCCTGTACGCGCTTTTAAAATACTACAACGGACATCAACTGGATGTCAGTTTAGTTGAAGCTGCTTTATGTTTCATGAATTTAGCACGTAGAAAAACAATGTTATCAGTGAATACAAAGCTCCTTCACCGACTGTACCATATTCCAATTTTGATTCATACTATTCATCCAGTTGTCTGTTTGTACTGCAGGCAATCAGCTCTTTTAGCCTGTAACTGAATTCAATCTCTTACTAACAGCTGCACAAGTTGCCACTGAACAGGAGTCCTCTTAAAACAGCCAATGCGTTTGTAGGAGGGACAGAATAAGAGTGTTTTTCAGCACTGTGTGTGTGTGTGTGTGTGTGTGTGTGTGTGTGTGTGTGTGTGTGTGTGTGTGTGTGTGTGTGTGTGTGTGTGTGTGTGTGTGTGTGTGTGTGTGTGTGTGTGTGTGTGTGTGTGTGTGTGTGTGTGTGTGTGTGACAATGAGGAGGAGCAGGAGGGGCGGAGCAAGAGGAGAGTACACATTTATTAACTGATCATGGATCGAGACAATGAAAAAAATACATACATGAAAAACTAAATTTCTCAACAAACTTACTTGGTAAAGTGTCAATTAACCGGGGTGTGCAGCATGTGTGTTTGGAGGAAGCCGTCATGTTCATTACCTCAGTAATATTCATTGTATTGCAGACACAACGGACTGACCTCAGCAGCCTCAAAGGACCTTAGAAAGATAATAGGGCCCTATCTGACCCGGGGAGCCCAAGTTTGAATAGGCCTGTGCTATGGTGATGGGTGTGCTTGGTGTATCTGGTTACAGGTTTATACGTTTTAAATCTAACATTAATGAATCCGATTCACATTTTAAGAGGTTACTTCTCCCTATAAGAAGATACAGTACAGGACGTGAATGTTTATTTGTCAGCTTCCTTATCTAACATGGATATTATAGTTCATTCAGTTAAAACTGTTTCACATCCCGCATCCTTTTTCACAAAATAAACAAATAAAGATAATCCTCAAAGGTTGGTCACCGTGTTAGAAAAACTACAAAGACCAGCTGTGTCAGTGAATATCTCTTGTTATTTCTCCGTGCCGGCATCGGGCGTGTCCAAGGGCCAGATGTTTACGGGTCGTCTGTCTGTCTTTCCCACTTATGTGAACACAGTATCTCAGGAAGACCTGGAGGGACTTGTCTTCGTGTTTGGCACAAATGTTCGCTTGGACTTGAGCATGAACTAATTCGAATTAGTTTTTTAAAGGTCAAAAAAACATTTGAAGGGCTGGAACTCAAGAACTCGTGAGCTGAAATATGACACGATTTCACAGAAAAGGATAATAGGATTAAAAATGATGAAGTGAAGTGAAAGTCAATTCACTGTGAAATCATTTAGTGCTATGAAAATACGTTCCTCCTGGCCGTTGTTCCAGTCCCTGTCTTGTGAGTGAAATAGCTCAGGAAGGCCCAGGGGGGATGTTTTAAAAGTTTGGCACAGATGTCGCCTCGGACCAGAGGGGGAACCGATTTTGATTTTGATGGTCAAAGGTCAAGGTCACTGTGACCTTGCATCCTGCCCTTTCTCATGAACTTCTCTTTAAATCTCAGGAATGCTTGGCGAAAATGTTATTTACATTGGTTTATTTTTTTAATCGGAATGATACATACCAATACTCTACATCTTGCGTAACTCTTCATCTGCTGCGGTTTTCATATTCTGCAAAAGAAAAATCTGAGATTTTGATTCAAATCCGTCTTTAAAGATACAATATGTAGAGTCTGTTGCCGGGGGGTTCCCAATAAATACTACAATAACAGAAGAAGATGTCGAGGCTAAAAATGGACACGCTAATATGGGACTAAATGGGGCATCGTTGCAGCCAACCTCAAGTGGACGTTTAAGGGAACTGCAGTTTATTTGCACTCCTGCAATTGCAACGGTGGCTTTGGGTGCGACCTCTCAGATTTAATGTAGAACTTCCAATGCTGCTTTTTGTGTTCGTTGTGAGGCTGCTGTTGTTCTTCAGTAGCTGTTTACTGTTAGTCAATCACTTTGCCCAGCCACAGTTTCTTTACTGTTCTGCAGCAAACATCGATTGATCTCAACCAGACTTGTTGCTGGAGGCATACGGGCTCAAGGCAGTGATTCTAGTTTTTAGATGTTTGTGTGTGTGGACTGTGGTTAGTGGGAACAAATCAGATGGTGCTGCCACATACAGGCTGGGGAAGATGGAATGTATTAACAGAAAAAAACAGCAATTAGTTGGCTTTGGTCCTTAAATGGATTTGTTGGGGTGGAAAGAAACTGCAATTTGGGTGTAGTGTAGCTCAGTTGGTAGAGCAGGCACTCCAGCAGCAGAGGCTACAGGCCGTGGTGCAATGCTTGCTGGTTTTACCTGATCAACAACACTTTGGCACATGTCATCCCCCTCTCTCTTTCCCATCTCTCCAAAAAAAAATGTAAAGATGACTACAAGCATGACCTACAAGTTGTAGTTGCTGTCGCTTCAGTTTGAGGGATCACATTTCACAGTGAAGTCTGCAGTCAGGACACAGACTGCAGCTCTGCTTCAAACGCTGCTGCTGGAACTCTTCTTAATACGTTTCCAGTGTCTCTCTCTCTGTAGACAAAAGCGCCTCGAGGAGATGATGAAATAAAATGTCTGATTATATTAGAGAGCTGAAGGCACACGTGAACTTCTGTCTTTCTGATCAAAGAGAAGGAAACGGTCCGGAATCACAGTGACGTATAAAAGAACACAGAAGAATGGAACTTTTCTCAACGGGATGTTTTGTGCATCTCTCCGCCTTCCTCGTCTTTCATTTCCAAATTATTCTTATTTTTAGCAGCTTTGAACAAACTTCCAGGGTGATTTAAAAAACAAAACAAAAAAAAAACAATGCTGCAAAAAGAACAAAGTGAATATTCCCATGATTTATTTAAAAAAGCAGCTGAAGACCCCACTGTGTTCAGACTCTCCTTTGTGTAAAGCTAACTCAAAAGTGCTTAATAATAAACACTGGTGACATAATGGGGCGGCAGTAGCTCACTCTGTAGGGACTATGGTTGGGGTACGGAGGGTCCCCCACTCTGACTTCTCTCCACTGGTACATGTCCTCCGGTCATGTTTGTGTATGTGTGTGATTTGGGCCTTTGTGTGTGAAAAGCATGTCTCTCAATAACAGTGTAAATCAGAATTTCCCTCATAAAGTATGTAATATAAACTAAAAATAAATAATAAAAACTCTGACATAAATCACAACAGTTGGAATTAGATGTACAAGAGCAAGTATATCATTTATGAAGAGAAGTTCTCAAGTATACTTAAATGACCTAAATATTGTTTTTTTTTTTGTGGTGTCTCAAGTTTTAAGATGTCAAAACTCTCTCTTTCAAGAACATCAGTATCATGTCACTGTGATGCTTCTCCGTTACCATGTCCTCGTTAGGTAGGGTTGTTAAAACACAGCACAAAAGTGACCCTCTCCTTCCTCCCTCCCAATGATGAGTCACAACCAAATACATTTGCTGTCCACAATAATTCATTCATTACTAAACATAAAACTGTCAAACTTCAGTGAGAAAACAGGCCAAAATACTAAACAAAATCATCTTGATCAAAAACTGGAGAAAATTATTATTCAAAAGAAAAGGTTACTCTCCACTCCAAACTAACCAGGTCTGCACAAAACAAAATGTCAATATATCAAAAAAAAAAAAAAAACCCACACAATTTCTCAGTCTCGCTAAACATCTTTCTGGAGGTGAGAAAGAGGGCTCTGCAGCGCCCTCAACTTTCCTCCAATAAAGTGCAGCACCAGCTTCCCTCCAATCAGCAGCCTGCATGCACCGTTAGCCTTTCCCCAATCAAGGGAGGGTACCTGCAATCGAAGCACAAAGACAGACAGGAAGCCACACCAACAAGAAAATCACTTACTGATCACTGATCTTATAATCACCTACTGGTTTATTGATTACTAAAACTTTCTTTCCACGGATCACCACCCTTTCCTCAGGGTCAGTACGTTCAGATGGCGTGCTCCAGGTTGGGCAGTCGGGTGCTGGAGGCCATATGGAACGGTGCCTCGGTCAGTCACAGGCACAACATCGCACAGGAACTAGGTAATACGCCACCCAACTTTCCAAATACCCTGACTGTAAGGGATGGCTGCTCGTGCTTCAACCTTTTCCCTCTCCTCCCTCAAACTGTTCCTTTCTAGTGTCGAGTGAAAGCCAGCTGAGGTCAGACCAGTTCGCCCGGCATGTGTGGGCCAAATTTGCCCTCTCCCACTTCATCCACAGGAGAGCTCACTGGCAGGAAATCCAGACCGGCGAGTCCAAGAAGAGGAAGCTGTTCAGTGAAATTCTTGAATAAAAAAAAAACATGTTTTTGTAATTTACTGTTTTTATAATTTGGTTTCAAAATATAAGAAGAAAATGTTCCATTATTAATTCCTTCATTATGTGCTAATTTTCACTCCTCAAAAAGACCCCTGCAAATAGAGTATCCACACTTTTACACTCTGATGTTTGGACCAACATCACCACTAGATGGTGCTGTTGGAACGTTTATTCACTGATATTTGTTCACTCAGTGGTGCAGGGGATCAAATCAGTTGGGAAACAGAAGCTCATAAATCTCACATTTTCACGTAAGGAAAACTGAAAAACAAACTGAATGCCAAAAAGTGACTCCGTCTTATTTCTTTCAAGTTTGTCACTCATCTAAAAGTGTTTCTTCATAGTGTTTCTTCATAGTGTTTCTTCAGGCTTAAAATTCTGTTGAAGAATAAATGTATGCACACTTATATCTGAAATGTGTAAAGTGGTTGAATTACAATCAGACATAGCAATTTATTTGTTTTCCTGAATGTCATACATTCATTTCACAAACACCAGCAATTGAGCGTCGGCATTGAGTTCCTTCTGTTGCAGGCTTGTTGGGGAAACATCAGCTTAGTCACAGAGGAGAACATTGATTACATATTGATTAGATGGAAGGAAGCCTCTTCTCTTGATAGATGCATTCAGTCGCAAAGAGGAATGAGCCACGGGATGCCACGCTGCAGAACAGCATGTGTTCTCATTGAGGGAGAGACAGTAAAGGCACTCTGTCAGAGAGCATCTATAGACTGTTAGACACACAAACAACATCACGTTTTCCATACTGGACATAGTGTGATTACAGACTCACTAAAGATGAAGAAGATCATCTTCATAGCGAACAAACATGGCTCTGATTCTTAAAGTGACTTTTTGGCAGAAGTTTGAAACGATGTCACAGCTAAATAATATATAATCTACACTATTCAACTAATGGAAATATTTAGGCTTTGATTGTGTGGATTTCTCTTTATATGTATTTTCCTCTTCCACATGTTAGTCTAAAAAACAGAATGGACCGAAGTCAGCGTATAAAAATCCTTGAAGGAAGTCACATTTTGTATTTGCATATGCACAAAAACACAATATGCCTGAAAATTCAGGAGATGTTTGAGTTGAATTTCAACCTGACATTACCTGGACTTTTTCCTGCCAACCACCCACATGCTATATTTCCACCTGAAGTCAAGTTGAGACATTGTATTAACACAGCAGGTAATATTCATAAAAAATCTGAGTGGGAGCAGGTGTTGATTATAAGAGCTTTCACACTTACAGAAAAACTGGAGGAGCTGCATGTGTAACGCAAACAGCCGTATTTTCACTCAGATTTTCACCTGGAGTTTCTCCGGGACCCCCCCCTTTTTTCCTCAGCAAGTCCGAGTGGGCTAATGTGAGAACACAGCAGGATATTATCCGGAGAAATCACTTCGAGGGAGTTGTAACGAGGAGTGACATTTATATACTGTGACTGCTGCATGGTGCATAGACTGTATGTCGAAGTCCGCTACGGTCTCCGTGCATGTAACTAAACGGCTGAATTGTGTTTTCTGTCTCTATGTTGTTCTACGCTCTTTTGTTGAACTACAAGTAGCATTGATATAAAGGCAAATATTCTCATTGTAGCGTTTTGTCTGCCACTTACATGTCGTTTTTTTTACGTCACGTCTTACCTTAATACTCTTTGTTTGCTTGCCGGTATGTCCTTTTCCGTGGGTTTCTTGCAACCCATTTACACTTAGCATTGTTAGAAAGGCAATAAACAAGTTAAGGGTCAGACTCTGTCGCTTTGTCAGCCATCTTGTATTTCAACAGCATCCTATCTACATTAAACCTTACCTCCTGAGACCCCTCCCTTCAACTTAAAGCTAAGGGACAAGTATGAATAAGCTACTAAAAAAGATTCCAGGTGCAGGCTGTCTTGACAATTCTTAGACATTTTCAGGAGTGCATGTGTAAAAAAAAAAAATGGCTAAAGTAAAATAAGTTTTTTGATGCAGGTTTTCCATTGCACTGGGTTACATCATAGAAGTGTTCCTATCTGCAGAGTGATACGTCTGCTCACAACGAAGGCTAGACAGACTCTGGAGACCACATGTATCATTGAAGAATACTTAAAGGATTAGTTTACTTAAATCAGGGAGAAGAATCCTGCCTTTCCACGGTAGTAAAGTACTTTGAAGTGTCTTTAAACACCAAAAACTTTTAAGCTCTATGGAATTAGGACTGATAACAGTAAGTAAATATTAAACTTAACATCAAAGTTGTTTCTTGAGTCAAACCGACAGCAGAAAGACAATAGACCAGGATGTTCAGTTACACTTTGTAATAAGGGGTAACTTTTCATTATGATTCAATGCATGATTCTTGTTATCTGCTCACTATGACTTTGATCAATGAATGATTCAGGAATCCTCAATCATTGGGCGAAGAATCATTATGTCCTACATGCATTTTTATGCCATCAAATTACTAACATTGTTACATAGAAGGAAAAAGTTTTATCTTTGAGTCTGTTCCTAAAACCTGGTGATGTTGGCATGTTCCTGACTCTGCATTTACCTCGGTTTGTGTTTGGTTTTTGTGAGCTGGCAACTGCTCACTGTTTTTTAATTTGATGGCATATAAATTAATGTACAAAGTAACTGTGAATCAAATACAATAATTAAAACTCCATTAAGCTTAAACTGTTCACAGTAACTCATAGCTCATTTGTTAAGGGTGAGCTTTAGTTAAAACACATTAGGTCATCACGAGTGAAGAGTTACTGAGTAATGGGACTCGCTCTCTTGTTGTGAAGTGTAACCAGATATTTAATAGTTATGAATCAGTGTGACTTTAACATTGAAACGATGTATTCACACTCATTGAGATAAAAAAGAAAATTCAATTAAGAAAACAGTTCTGCTATGAATGCTTTAGTTCAGCCTTTAGCAGTAGATTTTGATGGCAGCCTCACATCGACCATATAGCAGCACAACCCCATGATGTATAAATCACATTAAACTTCTCCAGTGTTTACACGGTGAGGCAGGGGGCTTCAGACCAAGCGGCAACCTCCGGTGTTGAAAAATGAAGTGTGAAACCTGCAGTTCCTCGAGTGTCCACGTGAGGCTGACACGAACAGACCCGGAAGTCACATACACACCACATTCAGAAATGCTTGTTTGTACAGCCTGGTACAAAAAAATGATATTGGTCTGATTAGTTACTGTCCTTAAGGGTATACACTGTACAAAGGTTGCATTTTTTTTAACTCATCGGTTTTTGATTTTATGAAAGATACAGGTTATGCAGTTACGGTACTGCTCCACTGCTTCAGGCGAGGACGTTAGGGATCTCGCCTGCTACTCAACTTGGCACTTGATGGGCGTATACCCGTTTTATGGCTGCTGGAATATTATTTTATTTTGTTTTACCTCCGTTTTGCTGTGGGTTATTCTGGTCTGGCAAGTATATTGTGTGTGTGTGTGTGTGTGTTTTTATTTTAATTGACCGTAATCTCTGTGAATTTTCTCGTCCGATTTCCTGTCCCGTCAATATATTTTGTTTAGCTTGACCCGTGCTTGCAGCGGGCATTGTCAAAAGTAAACTACGCATATTTGAAACGAAGCAGCGCTCCAAAGACGGAGCCTGCTAGCAACAGCGGCGCACACAGAATATGTGTAAATTGGCAGTTAAAACCCGTCTCAGCTCCAGCTTTTAGCCGGTCATCAGGTTGACTAAAAGTTATTTTGAGACAGCATTTCCCGCATGGCTTTCAAAGCGCCCTGCAGTAACAGACGGTTGACGTCACTCAGGCATTGTCCATTAAAATCTACAGCCTATGGTCTTGAAGACACTTCATTTACTTGTTAGATGTGCCATTTTGTCCCTGTGAGCAAATCAGTCCTAATCTCATGATGATGATCTCCTGAAAGTTTTCCATATCTTGTGGTTTTCTCTCACCTCTTGACCCTGCTATTAATCCACATAACTTTGATCTCAGGGAGCATTGCGAGAGGCATTCAGCCCATAATTAGGTTGATTTGTGCCTTATTCAACCCGGTATTACAATCACTCGGCCTGATGTTTCCATGTGGGTTTCTAGCATTGACCAGTTTTAATTACACATGTGTCGTTTCAGAGCGAGATATTCCAGCGAGACCGGTCTGTTCTCACTCCCTATTGTTGTTTGGTTATTATAGCTCTGTGAATGTGTAATCAGCTCTGCACTCGGGAGACAAAGACGAGGAACAATGACCTTTTGGGTGCAACGAGTCGTTGCTCTTTGAAAGCAAATCACACGGATTCCCCGGGGATTCTGCAATGTGCTTTCACAAGGGCCACTGGTCATAGGGGGGATCTGGCCATGACTGCAGCCTCTACATGACCTGGTCCTTACTAACCATACACACACAAATTCCAGATGTACCTTCTAGCTTACACCCACACTTCAGGAAAAAGAATATGCACCTCATTAGCGATTCACAGTTGCCTGGAAATAGTATTTCTTTGGTGCAAAGTGAGGATAAGTTCGACAGGCTTTCACTGGCTCACAGTAGGTGGGTTTTCTGTCTTTTAAGCTCCCTCTGTCTGTCTTCCCCGCTCTGGTGAAGTATTCTTCTGCCTGAAAATCACAGTAAATGCCGACAGAATGAGTCAGCGGCAGAAAGAAACAGAGAGGGAGGATTTCTGTCATGATTTGAGCGAATGATAGGGTGTCACAAAAAAGAAATGGTATCATATTGTCCCTGTTTCCCTCTCTGTTTCCTGCAGGCTTCTGTGCAGCTGTCAAACGGCGTGCTATTATCTGAGTTATCGGACCTGTTTAAGTGTGATAAAATCCTTTATATGTGATAAAATCATCTATGTGTCATTCTCTGTTCAGAAAGACACATTGTACAAAACCGGGCCTGTCTCTGTTTGAAGAATTCACCTTCTATCTGTCTGACATCACCATTTGTCTCTTTCTCCTACTGGGGACAAAAAAAAGCAAACCTAGAACCTCCCTTTTTCTGAAAATCGACATCAATAGGAGACATTTGAGATGCCAAAGGACTCTAGGACTCATGGTCTCCTTGACAACAGTCTCCAAGCAACCATTACTCCTCAAAGCATCTCTCCAACCCCGTCTCCCTCCTTCTCTCTCCTCTACCCCTCTGTCTCTTCGTCAGTTTGCCTCCCTTTCAAGAGTCCACCCATTTATCCACTTCAGATAGTTAGTGTAGCAGCATCAGGAGCTGAACACCGCAGCTTTTGTGATGTGATCCAATGTGATTGGCTGCAGGGAACAGTGCTCTCGCTTTTTTAGCCTGAGGCACTTCTCTACACCAGCGAAAAGTGGGGAGGAGGAAATAGAGGGAAAACTGACACATGTTTTTCGCCATTTTTTTTGGAATCAGCAGCCAGTGAACTAAATTGACTCTTAGTTGCAGGGTTAGAAATTTGTAACTTACCTGTTTAGCGATTGGGAATCAAGCCACAATTGTATCATTAGCTGTGGGACTCAGTGCTTACATATTGTTCAACATGGTGTAACGTCTAAAAGTGGACAACTGTATCCAAAATGAGACTTTTAATATTTTTAAATCATCTTGTTGTGCTCTTCAGCCTATAAATCATGCAAAATCATCAAGTTAGTAATAATCCATGCTAGCTTTAATTTCCGATGACCACAGCTTTTCATTGTTATCAGGAAGTTTCCTCGTCACAATAATCAAATGGCAGCCAATTACTTACTAGATGTCATGCTCATGGTGGGAAGTTCAAATGCTGTAATAATGTATTAACTCTGTGTTTGAGGTTTGGAAGTGATATTAACACGGGGAATCTGACAAATCACTATCGTTTACTACTTCCAGATCGATCAGCAATTGAAAAGACAACGAAGTGAGAAAATTCCAGAAGGACATTAAGCAAACACATAACACGACCTATTAGCCACGGTTAGACAACAATTACTGTTTGATTTCAATCACTTCCAAATTCAATTATTGTCTAATATAATTTAACTGTGCAATAGGACAGACATGAAGTGATTTTTAAAGCAGTGAAGATGATAATTTGTCTGAATCAACACTTTCACTTCCCACTCTGAACCTTTCAATGAAACATCAAAACAGAGTCTCATTTTAGGAACAGACTACATGACAGATCCAGCAGTGTTCAAAGACATCATGAGTCACAGCTCCACATTTTTTACCCTATATGGTCTTTTGTGTTTAGCTTTAGAAGTGATGCCAATGTATCTATAATGTTTTTTGTTTGTACACAGCCGCTATAGAGGTATAGCTTTAAAGGGATAGTTTGGTATATTTAGAGTGGGCTTGTACAGTATGAGGTGTACTATATTTGTATATGCTGATCAGTATAGAAGTATATTGTTTTGTTGTCCTTGTTACTGAGAATCATGAAACATTTATTTCACAGAAGATAATTTATTTCTAATGAAGACACAGCCCCTTTAAAATGTTCACAGCGTGCTCATTCTAAACTCCTTTTGTTATGACTCACTAAAAAAAATCTCCATAATACATTTATTGATGGCAGTCTGAACTGTTAACAATATTGGGGAAACAGGTAACAAAAGGAGCAACGTTGCGTTTTAGTTTACTTTAACATCAAACATTAACACCATCTATTATGTACTTTAGATTCCAGATGTTTTCTGAATAAATCTGTATAACCAGCCCTAAATATTTGCATTATCTTTTAATAGTCAGTTGTACCTGATAAATAGATGTTCTTGTGTCCATTTCCTGTATCAGTCTAAAGTGAACTTAAAAAGATGAGCCTCCCCTTCCTTCAGCAGGATATTGCACAAATAAAAGTGGCTGCTAATCTCACTTCCCAATGCTGCCTCAAAGCAATGAGCCAATTCACAAACTACCAAAAACTTCCCAATTAATGTTCCCCATGTTATTTTATATTTTGCCAAGTACCACATCAGCAACTTGAATATTTTGTTAGAAAAAAGAAGCCTATAGGAAGATTTAAAAACAGCGTGTCAGGTTTACTAAATAGCAACCCTATATCTGAAAAACACTTCATGAGATCTACTGCTAATGCAACTCTTGGCTAATGTCCACAAAACAAGCACAAAGACTTACAAGGGTTTAAAACATGTATGAAACATATTTTCACCACAGACTGTATATAAAGATGGACTGAGAAACAGTTGCGTTAAAATGAAGCCAAAATATTTGTATTCCATAAAACTCCTCCATGTTAACAGATGAGACATGGATCAAACTACTATACTAGTCAAATACATGTTTGTGAAACACAGATTCTGTTGATAAATGACCAGTCATTTCTTTTTCTGAGTTTTTTTATTATTATTATTATTACTTTATTGAGATATGAATATGTAAAAACAGTCAGGCATGCCAGTTTGTAGAGGAGCAAACGTACAAACAGAGTTGTCAAGTGTTTTAATTATTATTGGATGTTAAAAAGAGCAGATTAAACATCATGATTGACATCTCTGTAGACCAATGGTTCTTAACTGGTCTGACCTCAGGACTCACCACCAACTCATTAGTGTGAAATCAAATTATTTAATGAAAATTTTGTGTAATTTGGATCTGCTGTAGACAAATACGGCTCATGCAGAGTTCTCGACTGGATAAGCAGATAGGAATAGTAAAGGTAGAATAAAATGTAAAAAAAAAAATGTGCAAAACAAGAATCTGCGGTAAATTTAAGTCGGTAAGTTAAATGTGCTTCAGTTCCACCAGCTAACTCCAATCTGCGCCTGTTTTAGCACCAAACTACATCACCAGCACAATATATCTGTGCCCATTGTCGGGCTGTTTTTGGCTTCACAAGAGGAGACTGAGGCGTGTTATCCATATTTATGTCAATCATTCCTGCTCATACTGAATTTGTTTTTTGGCTGTTTCTCAGCTATTTCAACTTCACAACCACAATTTATTACATTCAACATCAAATTGTCTTGACGCTGAAGAAAACAGCCTGAAACCAGAACATGATGTGATTGATGTGACACATGGCAGTTCAAACTAATACTGTGTTGAAAATAGAAATGTATAATTTTGTTTGTATCATATAACTTTCATTCTTTGGCACAATAAATATAATATTGAAGGAATTATTATTGACTACTTTTGAAATAACAACAAACAATTTCCATTAGAGCCCTGAAATACTCAAAATCTTATTCGTACTTCCACCACATAAACACTGCCATTACGCTGTAAGGGGCTTTTGGGGGCATACCAGCCATTTGTATAAAGTATACAGAATACAGTATTTGTATACAGCTGGTGCTGTAAGAACCATCGTAATGAATGATGCATATTGGTTTAGACATTCTCATGATTGAGCAGGTAATAAGAGAGAGCTCCCAAAGTGCTTCTGATCAGTGTGTATCCTGAAATCTAAACATTTCATATTTCTTTCTCTGTCCGTGTACAGTATTGTTCTTAATGTGCTACAATATTTCAAACAAGGAAATGTAAAATAAAAGGGTAGAGAAAAATTCCAAATGTACACACAGAATCCGCGTTAAAAAACAGTCATGAGAAAAGTTTGAACTGTTGTGGTTTTTGTCAGTCCATGTAACACACATTGGGCTACTTTTAATTTTTTGCCTTAATATGTAAAATACATAATTTCCATGTGAACTTCTATTTATAAAGTGTACGGGTTTAAATAATTACTGCAGTATCACCTAACATAATATTGTGATACTTATAGCATATCAGCATTCTGATATTTTCTACCTCACTTACTCTTTAACAATCTATTTCCAACCTGAGGTTTTGTTTCAGCCGCAGAGAGTGGACAGAGAACCTTTTTTTAGCTGCTTATAGCCTAAATGGACCAACTCCCCTAGGAGATTGTCTCAGTCTATCCTGTGAGTCATCTCATGACCTCATTTACTACCCTTCTACCAAAACAAACGCTCTAATGAGACATTTCTTTTCTTATCATTGTCATAAAAAAAGGACATGAGACTCGTTCAGGATGTCAAAACAAAACTTAATTTATTCTCAGTGGAAAGAAGAGAGTGCTTAGTAGACGGTGACAAACGAGTGAGCATGTGTCTGAGACCATGCTCGAAGCAATCCAAGCAGCGTTTCCAGAACGTCCTCTTTTGGGTCACCTGTGTGGGCAGCCCCTACAGAATGAAATCTCAGCACACGCAATAACACCAGTGGGTAAAAGGAGATGAATGAAGACATCAATCAGCCACAGGTAGATTAGGTTTTCTCTTGTTTGTCCGCCTGCGCTTCAAGAACATCCAAGGTTCAGTGACTCAGCTTCTGTGGAACAAAAGTTCAGTCATCCTATGCTGACGTCTTCGTCCTTGGAGCCGTTTTGACCTGTTTCCTTACGCTCCTCATCCTCAGTAAAGGGTTCTTTGTGCTGTTCACTCAGGGTGCATTCAGCGGAAATATGGCTTGGGCGCTGATGTTTTTTTTATTCTTGTATAAAAATCACACATGAATGTATACCGATAGGTGTCACCAAACACGTCTTCAGATCAGTACATGACACAAAAGGTGTATTAGGTGTAAAGAATGTGTCTTAGAAAAGGCAAAGAGAAGGAGTTTTTTTTTTTAATAAATAAAGGGTTTTGCCTTTGAGATGGCATTGCAAGAGATACTAGCTAGATTGTGCATTAGCTATTAGCCACTGGGGTACAGTCAGTCCAGTGTCACGTAGCCTACTGTAAAAACCTACAGGATCATGTCTACTCTGCATGCTATAAAACAGGGTTTACAATAGGTGTACATTAGATTGCTATCAGTCTCTACATAATCAGTGCGTGCTACTTGGTTGTGTCTTTGTCTGTGAGCCCCTTCCCCCTCCTAGCATCAGAATCTGATTTTTCTGTCACTTAGGCCCTATTTACACAACAACTTTTTCATCCAAAAACAGCAAAATTTAGTTGCGTTTTGGCTGATCGCCTACCTGTCAGTGGGAGGGGGGTTGGAAGGAGTTTTGTGTGCCAGAAAACAGATGGTTTTGAAAACAGATCCAAGAGTGCAAAGTTTTACAAACGGCACCATTTCAGACTGACGCTGTTCCTTCTTGAAAACGGTGGCCTTACACACATGTACATTACGGTTCCGCACGCGTAGATGGACAGCTTCAACAAAAGACAGACTCCTGAGTTCTGTTTGTGCTGCTCACTCCCAGTTTATTTGAAATCGACTCTCTTTGCTGTTTAGGGCCACTTGTAGTAACATCCCCTCCTCATTGTCTGTCCACACAAATATTTGTCTGCATGTGCATGTTGTTGAATTACAAGGTCACACCACCAACTACTGGCCTAGCATGTATACTACAGCGTTCTTTTGCACAAGGCGGTTGTTTTCGAGTATTGTCGCCTGAAAGTAGAATTAAAAAAAAAAAAAAACAAGTTCCCAAAGGATCTTTTTCATGTAAACACGGCCTAAGTCACCATACACACAAGGCAGCCATTTTTGTTAAAAGTTAACCCTCAGGTAGGACAGCTCAAATGCTTTTAAATGATCTTACAGCTGCATGTTGTACAAACTTAAGTTCTGACAAATTTGTATAATTTCACCCTTTTTCAGTTTATCAGCAACTAAAAAATATGGTGGAAAGTGAAAATCTAGAGGAGCATTGTCCCAAATTTCAAGGTAAGAGCACATATTTTAAAACCTATTATTATTCCATTGAGTAGGATTTACCTAAAGACACCAGCTATGCTTTCTGAACTGTTTAAATTGAAATTACCGTTAAACTAGGAATTTCAAGCTTTGTTTGGTATTCTGTCATATTGGAACACTGCTAAAATAGCTCAATGCCGTTGTCAACAATACCTAATTGGTTATTGCTGTTTTCTCTAAAATGATGATATGCGGTTCCACTGGATTTCTCCCAACTCATTGGCCTGTTGTTTTTCAATTTGGAAGCAGCACAATGCTATGGTATGCCGGATTCCTTATGTTTTTAAGATTTGCAAACTGGAATAATACTGATACAACATTTTTCATTTGATAACAGTATTGCAGCTTCCCACCTGAGTGTGTCGTCAAAGGAAAACAAGCTGCTGTGTAAAATAATTAATTTTCTTTCTGCCGCACTCATCAAGTAATCAGTCCTCATGGCTTAACCCAAGCGGCTCACGTCCTTATCTATTTCTCTGTTTTCTCTCAAACCTGGCCTTAATCTCTCTCAAATTGGTTTCACTGTTAGGAGGAAGATAAAGGCTCACTGCTGTGGTCAAAGGGGATTTTGGCTTTTTCTGCCAATCTCTTTCCCTTTTTCGCCCGACTTGACCTTTATCTGCCATTGCTAAATTTCTCCATCATCTTCCTCTTGTCCCCTTGCTGGCTTCCATTTTTCCTTCTCCTGCTCATCTACCTTTTACACCTCCCCCTCCCCAACATCCTTCACCCCAATGTGTGTGTACATGTGTGGGAGTTTTCCCCCTCTGCCCGTGTGTGTTCATGTGTGTCACAGTGCACTGAGGTCGTGGCAGGAGCGGGACTTCTGGCGGAGGATCTTGCTGCCCCGGTGGCGGCTCATTTCTCGATAGCGGCCTCGATCTCTGTCCCGGTCTCGACCATAGGAGCGAGGTACAAGCCCTGCCAGGAACCTTTTCGCACGGCTGGTCAGGCTCTCCCTGCGCGCTGCGCCAGGGTCGCCATCCGTCCAGCCGGGGCCCACACACTCGCCTCTTGCTGTCCGAACAGCGGCCTCTAACAGCTCGTTGGTGCCGTGGTCAAGGGAGGCGGAAAGCTCCAAGTAGACGCAGTCGAACATGTTGGCGCTGGATTGGGCCTCTGGTGGAAAGAGGAGGTAAGGGTTTTAATCAAATGTTTTAAATAATCAAAGCTTTACACACTGGCAGATGCAAAAAGAAATTAAAGTGAGCAGTTTGAAATTTAAGTATGAGATTATAAAACTAGCAACCACCTGCAGTCTGCAGCAGTGTAATGTGCATCTTCACAACATCAGACTTCAGCATCCACAGCTCACACACAGCTGTTTGAAAGTCTCTACTGTATTAGTCTCCTAAAGGTTAGTTTGTCTCCTCTTCGTAACCAAATTGTGACAAATGGAGTCAATCGAAACATCTCACTTAGTGGGAAAGAAAGAGTGCTCTGCTAGAGCGCCTTTGTGATCTTGTGATACTTAGACTTAGACTTTCTTTACTGTCATTCAAATTGTACCTTACAGTGCAGATAACAACAACATTTTGTTGCAGTTTGCTAGTTATAGTGCAGAATAAAAAACAGTAGTAAGTATTTACATAAGAATAAGGTGCAAACATAAATAGGTATAAAAATACCTATAGTCATGGTAGTGAGAAAAGTAAAGTAAAAAAGAAACCGTTATGAGGGATTGTGATTGATCACAAAGGATACAAATACACACTAGGCCTGGACTGAAACTAAACCATTTACATTATTTGTTGATCTGTATATCCTTTGTAATCGTGATCACAATTAAGATAACCCTTTAGTTTTTATTGTGCAGATTCATACCCTAACAGGTTTTAGTTATCAGACGGAGTTCGTTCAGTTGTCACAAAGCTAAATCTGACTGTCTACATGTAGAATAAAAGAGCAACCGCCAGTCAAGAGTCAGAGTGTGGGTCTTTGTTGAAAGCAACAACAAAACAATAGTGTATCAAACTTGAGATTGGATTGTTTTGTGAAAATTGTGTTTATAAGGTATACGTTAAGAGCATCAGAGAAATGAATAACAGTAACTGTGAGCTTGCATTTCAACATACTGTATCAATCTCCACAATACAAGAAAAGTCCGCCTGCTGATGAAAACAGTCCAGGAGTGTTAGAAACAAAAAAAGTTGCTAAGAAGTTCATTTTTTTGGTAAAAGCTGTGTTTCAGAGGTCGATTGATTGATTGATTGTCTTTCATGTATGTGTCATACACACATGTGTCAAGTCCTCATAGGTTTATAAGACACCAGAAATTCAGCCGAGTGGTTCAAGACTTCCTAATATTACAAAGTTGAATGCTCCTTTCACAGCTCAACAAAAACAGATTCCTCTTCTAAAGCACAACTCAAGCTTTTCATAATCATCTCACCAGAAGAAATCAACGTCAATGGAAGACATTTTTCTAAAACGTACATCCCTTATATCATCATAGATGGGACAGTAAAACAGAAAATGATTCTCATTTCACCTAACTCGCACAACATACAAACCCTGTCTTCCTCTAGAGAGGCATTCAACCTGCCTGTCTCTTAGCTTAAGGTAATGTTCTTGAACTTAACGGCACTGAGGGCTGTTTGGAGAAGCAGAGCAGTATTGGCTTATCCCTGGCCCTTGCGGTTCATGTTAATGATCCGTGGGTGAGAAACTGAACCCCCAAACTGCTCCCAAAGGCATCACCATCATTCATGAATGAATGTGAGATGATGGACAGGTTCAGTTGCTACTTTGCATGGCAGCTGCACCACTGAATCAATGAATGTTTTAAAGAGTTAATGCATGTTGTGATATCATATCAAATGGATGAATATAATTTACACACATATGAAAGTATTCCATTTTTGGTTTTTTTTTTTTTTAAATATTTCTGTCCTGATTTCAGCATTCATTAAAATCACAGCAGACCAGCTCAGAAATTATTCATTTCAAGTACAGAGAAGAAGAAACCAAGCTCTTTCAGCAGATATACTATCAAGTAATTCTGCTGTTAGTGTTGATCCTCAGATCAGAAAACACAAAGATTTATATCAGGGGTGAGACAAGGAATCAATATATTGTCACCCTGACTCCTTTGAAATAAATACGGTGCTCCAAACAGATTTGACAAGCAAGTTGATTGATCGTATCACTACTTCATGACCCCCACAGTGACTTGTATCATAAACAAGGGTAATGTGAACACAAGGTAATCGGCCAAAGAAAACGATGACAGCGGGGGGATATCGCATCGTGGTTAATAGAAGCTAAAGGATGAAGCATGATCAGAGGGGAAAACTGACACCAAACTGCAGTGATCCGGGATCGTTTACTACTGGATATCTAGTATTACCTACCTATAGAGAACAAACCATATGACGTAGTTTTGTAGGCCAACCCAGAAGTAGCATTGCCATGGGGTCTAACAACAATTCACCAGTGGGATTTTTGCATTGGATTTTGGATCATTGCAGAAAATAAGCTCTGTGGCAAACGCACGTTTCTGAAGCGTAGGCGTTTTGTTCAGCGGGATAATCTTCACAGATGAACGCCGTTTCTATGATGTTTGAAGTGTTAATGCGGCCGACAGAAAGTGAAAAGCTAACATTGTGCTACAAGCGAACTACACCACGGTCGGATGATTGTGACGTCACTACAGTTACGCTTCAGACCATCTCCGATAAACTAATCCACGTAGCTTAATAAAATGTTTACTAACCTAATAATTGCCTTAACCTAAAGATTAAACCTACAGGAGACATCTCCGACTAGTGAGAGAGTTCCCGGCCTCTGTGTCCGGCGTGATGACGTTTAATGTCCACGACAACCACTGTACTCACATTTAGCCACTTGTTAGCAACCGCCTTTTTAAAGACGCGTTAAAAACGTCAAAGTTCACAAGTGGGGGTATTACCTAACGTAGTTTATGTGGTCTAACAAAACGCAAACATCTCTTCAGCTTGTGTTAACCACAGACCTTATTTTAGCCGTCTAACCACAAACCCATTCAAAATCCCTGTTGACTTTTAGACGTTAGACCTCATGGCGCTCAAATGCTAACTTACTTCCGGGCTTTAGGACTCATTCCTGTGGCGCTCTATTATCAGCTTCAGTGTGTGACCCTCTCTGCTTTCACGTCCAGAGTTGTTGCACACTTTCTTTCTTTAGCTTATAGCTTCTGTGATTGTGCAGCTCCGGGTGATGCCGTCTCATATACATTAGCATGTTCAAAGTGTTTCCATGCCATTATACTGGGAACTTAAAGAAGCAGGTGGTGGGTCTTCTGGATTCTGATTGGTCAGGGAGGGGGAAGTGACATTGATGAGCACGTTTGTGTTTGAAAATTGAACTGTTTTCAACTGAGAAGCTTTGAATGTGGACATAAAAACTGCTGATGCATGTATAGGGTGTTTTCACGCTCAGGACGCTAAACACTGATAAAGCTGAGCTGCATTGGTTTTGTATTGAAAACTGGCGTTGCCAGCGCAAAAAAAAAGATCAGCCTTCGTGGACACAGGCCCTTGTTGTGTTGAAATATTTCTGAAATCATCGTTCATCACATTCCTTTAGCAAATCTGTCTGATCATCAGTTATAATGAAGCTTACAGAGGCTGATAGAGACAGTGCTGGCAGGAGGGGGTTAATGTTGCCACTAGCTGAGCTGTGTGAGCTCAAATCTCAGACAGGAAAATGGTTTCTGTCTCAGTGTGACTCTCCTGGATGTATTCAGGTGTCTATATGTGATGTTGGCAGGGCTCAGCATCTCAGCTAAAGCCCCCGCTGTTTACTGGTCAACAGGCTGGTGTGATAAGGAAGGCTGACTGATACAGATCATTCTGCTGCAAACAGGTTCAAGCTGGGCTCAGACAGCATTTCCTTCTTTTTTGACTGAACCTCACTCTTTCTCTTCATTGCCACTTCTCTGTTCAGGGATGGTCTCTTAAGAGCTCTTGAGCAGCTGAGTGCAGAAAAAAGCTTTTAAGGTTGACTGTTGAAATTCATAATAACTTCATCAAACTTGGCAGCAGCAGAAAGACAGAAATAAAAGGACCTCTGTTTATAAACCACTGATGAAGTACACAAGATTTCCCTGCAAGTACTGAATAAAACTTAAATCATAAACTTGCAACCATCAAGTGTAAAAACAGAACATTAAGCATATTCATTAATTAATATGATAACTTTAAAACATCAGGCAACACCCACATAGTGATTTTAAATTAAATGTACCCCCCCAAAAAAACAACTGAAGAGACAAAATGTTTGTACCATGACTTTCAACATGTATTCTTATTTTGTTGCTTTGTGTTTACAAATCAAAATGGCAAAACTGACAAAGACGGGGGTCCCAAAGGCAACACTAAACATTAGAACAATTACCTTAAATGTCAAATGTAAAATGTTCGACCTTTTCCACTAACTGCGTTAAATGATCGAGCGGTGCACAGGATGACGCTATTAATAGACGGGGATCTTCTTGTTCATTCCTTCATCCATATAACAGATCTGTTAAAACCTGTGAGGCTCCAGTGAGTCTGCATGCACTGTTCAGATATGACACACATGTCATTTAAGATAAAACCAGGCACATGCACACATGGACAAAAAGGGGGCTTGAGCACCTGCCGTTTTGCCCTCTACAGAGGAAGTTAACTTTTTTTAAAAATAAGAAATGTCTTGTTTGTGCACAGACTGGCCCAACAAACAGATGTCTTTGGTGAAGAAAGAGTTAGAGAGATAGCGATAACGATGCCCTTTTGTTCATCCTCTTTCCTCCTGCAGCTGCGAGTGCATGCGGCCACATGCCAAACGTGCAGAGGGGAGGTAGGCTACACACCGTGCAGACGACTCTGATTTAAATCTGATTGTTGTGTTTTGTTTATTCTATAAATTAAACTAACGGTAAAATAAATGCAAATGAAATGAATCAACGTCATCTTAGTCCGTCACTTCCATACAGTTTGGATATAGTCCAGTTTATTAACCCAAACACATCACATAATAAATAGAGTCTGTGAAATGTATCTGTTAAAGGAAACCTCTCTCCTCCTACCCCATGTTGAAGATAAATATTTAGACAAAGCAAAAACATCATCAAGGAGATGTTCCATTAAAGGACTGTTCTCCATATGAATCATGTCTCAAGTCAGGAACATGAACTTTTTTAAACAATAGTTCCCTAAGGTTGTGATACAGGGGACAGTACATGATAAAATGTGTTTCATTGTTCTCCTTCAGCTCACAGTTTTCACAGGTTCTTTCATCCTCAGACACAACTTCATATCTCCCTGTTTCAACATGTAGTGGTAATATACCACATCTCAACTATGCACACAGTGATCTTCTGCTTTTAGGCAAGTTATACACCTGTTTTCACATTCATACTCCTTCTTAAATAACCAATAAGTTCTTAGTTTCTTAGTCTGCCCATGATTTTGTATAGTTAAGATCTAAACTCCTCCGTATCCACACTGCTCTGAGTTCTTTTTCAGTATAACAACGGTGTAACATTTCCTGTACAGGTCAGATTTGTCTATAGTAACTCAAGCTAACTAACATTTACTGACCTTTCAAACTCAATGATTCTTCAGCTGCCAAGCTTTATGAATGGATTGAGTTTGCTCATTTTAAAGGAGATCGATGTTAACATGGGACAATCTATCTGCTCATGGAGACCATGTAATACAGTTAAAAGTAAAGAGTTTGAGAAGTGACAACTGTACCCTAAGATGATCTACTAAATACTCTCGTCTCATTATGTCAACCCTGTTCATATTCTGTACCGTTAATGTAATTGCTGTTTAACCTGTCATAGTGTTATTTAGTGCTGCTGCGTTCACACATGAACATGAAGTGAGAGCAGCAGAGTGTCACAGGTATAACAATAAAAACAACAGAACTAGGTCTGGTTTGGACGTTATAATCCGACCGCACAGCAGCTGTCGACCCAAAGCGCTGTCACCTCATAGTCGCTGAGGTAAGAGTGGAGGAAAAAAGACAAATCCCAAACGAGATCAGCAAGGCTTATACTAATACCTACCAGCTCTGATTGAATTGAACCGAGTGTTTTTAACCTCTTAGAAGAGCGTTTGAGAAATTGAATTGGAAAGGAGACAAAACAAGACTACTGGGGACAAGTGGGAAGGAAATAAGGCAAGGTTACAAGCAGATCAGTGGAAGCTGAGGTAAAGGTGATATAAGGAGAACCAGAACGGAGAAGAGGCAAGGAGAGAACAGAAGAAAAAAAAAGAGAAGGAAGCAATTGAGAAATGAGGAAAAGAGTGGAGGAGACAAGGAGAGGGATACAAAGATGACTTTGAGAGGGTGCAGAGGAAGAGGGAACAATCATCAGAAAAGAGAAAGTCAAATAGAAAAGAGATAAGACAAAAGAGAATCAAGGACAGGGTGAAGAAAGAGATATCAAAAGGAGACAAGATGAAACAAGGAGATGGAGGAGAGCTCGTGAGGAAAGAAACAAGAACAAACAACAGAAGAATAGAGGGGGAGTGGGAGGAAAAAGCTTAAAGGTGGAGTCATTAGAAATGTTCGTTGCAGCTTGGAAACACAACATTCACAGCGCACACGTACTGCTGGTTAATGTGTACTGATTGTAGCTACAATGCAAGCTACCGCACGCTAGCACAAGCTCATTATCAGTGTTTGGCACCTGCCTGTCCAACAGAAAGCAGCAAAACCTCTATGGTTCACCTTCCTTTTTGAAACAAGCTGTCATGGATATGAGATCCGATCATGTTGTGTCAATCAAGTATCTCTTTTAGTATCCATCAGCCCATTTGTAGACTTGTTTGAAGGAAAGTGCCGATGCAACAATAAGGCTTCCTGTCCATTTAGCCATTTTCATCTCAACTTTACAAGACGCTGCGTAAACTTCCCACCCTGAGAGTGACGTCACCAGGCAAGAAGAAGTCTTTTCTTCAAGCGGAGTAGATCAAAAAAGGGAAAAGAAAAATGTGAGACGAGATGAGAAAACAGAAAAGAGGAACAGACAAGATGAGAGAAGAAAAGATGAGAGGAATCGGAAGAAGGAGGGGCCTCCCAAGGGTCTCCACCTGTGTGCTGACACGGAGGAAGGAAACAAGGGAGACAAGTGAGAGAGGCATTTTGATGAAGGGGCAAAAACATGCGAGTCACTGGGAGTAAGGAAGGTGATGCTGAGAGGGGATGACAGGCCGGATGGCTGATGAAATGAACAAGGAGGAGAGGAAGAGACAGATGGACGGACTGCAGGATAAAATGTCGACTAAGCAAACTTAGCTGAGTGCATATTAAAAGACCCACACTATGGCCTTATTGGGCTATAGATTAATAGCCCCTCAGTGTGAGTGTGTGTTAAGGATGTAGAGAGAGAGGTGTAGAAGGGGGGAAGGTGGGAGATAGCAGAATAAAAGTGTCACTGTACATGCCATAAATAGACTTCATGACTCCAGCAGCAGGCCTCGGGTTCTGGAGCCAGTGTTTCTCCCTCTGTGTGTTTCTTGTCTGTCAGACTGACATATCAGCAGGAAAACATGTGGTCTTTTCAGAAAGAACACACCAACAGCCTTGTCAGTCGCCTCAGGAACAGGGACGGGCATTTCCATATCGCTGACCACATCTCTGTCCCCGTGTTATTTATTTATTTTATTTATTTATTTATTTCATGAAGGGAGAATGTGCTGAGTGTAGGCATCTCTCATTATTCAGTCTTCACCACTCTCTCTGTCCCCCATTTCTCTCTCTCTCTCTCCCTTCTTTCCACTTGTGTTATTAAGTGTAAACCAGAGCTGTGAGTGAATCCCGAGTTTCGACAGCGTGTGCAGGCACCGATGTGCACACATTTCACACTTGCTGCCTCAGTTTAACTCACAAAAACAAACAAAAATAAAAATCCCTAATTTGGGATTCTAAGCTTCAACACAATAAGCACAGACACTCGCTTTTTTTTTTAGCACCCTCCACTGACCGGATTATTTCTCTCAGTCTCAATGTTATCACATTTAATCACAACATAGTGAATGTAATCACATAGTAGATTCTTAAAATAAAATGATACCTTGTAGGATTAAGCCACAAAACGTCAGACTATGGCAGACTGTTATTTAAGGTACCACGGCTGATTTCTTTTTTTTTGTGCTAAATTTATTTTTGAATTTAATTTAATTTCTAAATGGCTTTTCAGAATGCATCACCGTTTTTCCTTTAAGAGGGCATATATCATATATCATTATAAAACCCAGTATCTGCAGATTGAGATCCATTAAATGGAGTTATACTGTCTGCTTAAAGCCCGAGACAGCTTTGTAGACCCAGAAATAGAAGTAAACAAAAATATCATCAAAGCTGCACACAATACCTTTTGTAGTTAATATAACTTGTTGCACCAAAAGGATTGTTGCTCATGGAGGATTTATCAGGTCTGGCCCTGCAGGCCTATACCTGCTCTGATGTGAAATGCCATGAGAGGATTTTTGTTTTGACTTGTCTTGTCTTTCTTCTTGTCACATCAATGTGGTATCCCTGGAGCTATTGAAACCATGTTTAGAGGTGTGAAAAAAAAGCTTTGTCTGTCCATCACTAACTTGCTAAGATTGTGTATTTTGTTCATCTCAGCATGCGTATGAACGGGCAGTGCATACACTGTACGGTTGTATGAATGCAGAAGGGAACGGTCAGGGCCCTCTAGTCCCTCAGAGAGCTAAAGCTAAAGCAAAATGAGGGAGGAAGGATCGTCTCTCAATGTGCTTGACAGGCAAGGTTCAGGCGACTGTATAAATGTCATGAGGGAATGTCGGCCACACTGTACAAGTGAATGCTTTACGACGCCCACATAAAAATAGAATTATGTGCTCACATTGTTTGAGCCAATCGTCAAGCATGGCATGAGCGCCTAAGGGTCAGAGCGTTGAGAGCTGTGAATACATTTTCCTTTGAAAAACTGCCGTAGACAGACGTTAAAGTGGGATATATGTCTAACTCAGTCGTCTTTTATACACTGCTCAAAAACAAACATGGTCAAAAATGCTCTCGCTCTCTCTCCATCACGCACGCACACACACACACACACACACACACACACACACTCATTAAAAAAAATCTGTCAGCTGGAGGTCGGCAGCTTTTTCCTTCCAACTTTTCTCTCGTTCATATATATATATTAGTATATGTGAGTGGAAGACATCAAACAAATCTGATTACTTTCTAAAGGAAGGAGTAAGCCTCCTTCACAAAACAACAGATATTGAAAATATGTGTCAAAAAGAGCAGCCATACTGTTTGAATGCTGCTGGCTGATAACTGCGGTGAGCGACAGACATGACATCAACACAATGATTGATTTACACTCATACTGACCCATCAAACTTAAGTTCTGGTATTACTGGTGCTAACATCATAATGATTTAGAAAGATCATAATATAGCTTTTGTAAGCGCTAAAAGAAATGAGTCAATGTAATCTTTTTTTTTTTTTTTTTTTGGTTCATTTGTAATGTCCGTATTTCTTGACGACTTGCAAACCCCTACTTCTTTTGACTCTAGCCTAGCTTCTTTGCTATCCGGCGGTTTAGTGAGAGCAGTGGATCCATCTCATACAGGCTATGTCTATTAACAAGTGAATAAAAGTAAAAGCAGAGTCGAGCAGCAGAGATTGGGTTCTTATTTCACATTCAAAGGAAGTCACTTCACTCTGCTGTAAATGCTTTACAATTGAAGATTTTTTGAATGAAGGCTCTATTTCTTTGACTGATTCTTGTAAGGAGTCATAACATCAACTTTCATTATACCTGAAAGTTAAATTCACCTTTGGTCACTGACAGTTTCCATACATTACAGATAAGACCATTTCCCTTTAAAGCTTCTCCAGAGGTGTAGGCAGGTCATTTCTGACTTGCCATTAAAGGGCAGTATTAGACAAAATGAGGGAGGAAGGATCGTCTCTCATTAAACGGCCAAAGAACAACTTCTTTTGATAGGAAGAGGAAAGATATGGAGACATAGTCTGCATATGAAACAAGGTTGAAAAAACTGCTACCACCAGCTATAAAGCGTCTGTCTTTGAAAAATATCCTCCGACTGGAGGTCTAGAAACTCAAAGTGGTTCTTTCAAGGACAGCAAAACAAGCCCTACTCTCACCCGATACACACACACAAAAAGACTTCCACACATCTCTCCATTCTGAAACTCCCTTCTCATACACACACTTTTGTCATATATTCGTCCTTCCCTCTGTCACTCCTCCTCTCCTCACTCCTCGCTTTGAAACATCCGGCACAGAAGATGGAGAGAGATGCGGCTGTGTGTTTGCTTGTTTGAGCCTTCTGAGTCTGTGTGTGTGTGTGTGTGTGTGTGCATGTATGGTGAATACAAACACGCATAAAGATAGTAGAAGCAGGAGTGGCCTGTAAGAGGGAGATAATCTAGACAGAGATGTCCCATTTGGAGGTAAAAAAGGGAAAAGAAAACAGAGGAGCAGAGGGACCGAGAGATGGAGCCCCTCCAGAGAATGAGACAGACAAAAAGAGGTGATGTTTGCGAGAGCAGCACAATGTGAGTCTGTATATTTCATGTATGTGACAGAGGACACATAATAAAAACCGACATGTGCTGTGACGACTGATGAAATTGAAAGGGATGACTGTGAAGCTTTTGAACTTATACACCATAAATTGAGCACACGAGTTCAAATCAAGGTCAAACTATGCAGGCTGTCAGTGTTACCTCCCTTCCAGCTGCAGCCACTCTGCACCCTCTCTGAAACGGATGAAATTCACACAATGGGACAGCCTGCCAGTGATGCATAAAATATTTCCTCATAAAGTCCAGAAAATTATAACCCGCCTGTGGTCTGTTCTGTGGATTTCAAGCATTGCTAAATGGATTTAGCGCGAAGTGTGTTTCTTCTTCAGTGGTTTTGTTTTCGCCAAGACCTGCCTCCAATGTTGCTCGCCACCAAAAAATAAAAAGAGTGAAGTGAGCGCTGAGATCCACATGATTAATTCATTTGCATTCAAATTGTTATATTATTTACATATGACCACAAAAATATTCAGCCGTATGCAAATCTCTGACATCAAGTATCAAATACACCTCTCGCACATGTATCCATATGAAAAAAAATAAAAATCTGAAAGCATTCGTTTTCATCACTTTACATCAGGGGCGTGTCCAGACCTTTTTGACACTAACTTGTGCAGGGATGGCCTGAAGTGTTATGTGTGCAAAGACAGGCACAAATAAATATCAATTATTTACTCTTTCTAACCTCACCAACAATATCTACATTGATAACAAGAGGTTATACATGGTATTACACAAAAAGTAGATTCATTTTTTAAAGTCACAATTACTTACGCAAAGTACTTCTAAAAGTGCATGCTAACTCCTGCAAAGCCCATACACCTGTCTCATGAAACCGATGTGCAACATTTGTATTTATTTAAAGTAAAAAAACAAAAGAAAATGTGCTACACTGATATCTTAAGAAAAACACTAAAAGCCTTAATACCTAACAGTTGGTTTGAACATAAGTCCCGCCTCTAACAGAGCAAATTACCAATCAGTTTGAGGATTTTTGAGGTGTCACCTCTGGACACGGCGCTGAACACGGGAGACTTTGGCTGCAGCTTTGACTCTGTGGATCATCGTGGTTTGTTCTTTTCCAGGCACTTTGTGTTTATGACCATCTTAATTTATTTTAATTAATTTTAACTATAAACATTTGATAGGACATGTCAGTTAATTAAACCCATAAATACAGACCAGCCGTTGCTGCTATAAAAGCGAATAATCACTAAAGACAAGGGTTGTACTGAAGAGGAAGAGGCAACATAATAACAAAAATTAATTGAGATATAGACTTTTATTATCAGAGTAATAACTTTCACACTTTTTATTCTTTTTTACTCTTTTTATGTTGCGATCAAACACATATTTTTACAATGGCTTCTGGGCATAAAACCCCTGTGTCATATACATAATGTGCAATGGCTCTTAGCACACGTGGGAGAGTAAGGACATGTTGATGTTGTGTTGTGTAGCAGGGATGGAGAAGACAGGGGGGGGTTTAAGAGCTTTTGTAAGACTCCCATTAAAAAGCAAACATGTTCAGACACAGAGAGTAACGGTGAGGAACGAGCCCAGTCAAAGCTAGCTTGTGTTGATCTCTGATGCTGTGGAGCCAATGCTCTGTTTTTTAAATGAACATCTGTGTCTGTGTTTTATGAGGTTTGCAGCCCATCTGTAAGTTACAGTACCAGTTAATGTAGGCCCAAGAGACGAAATGACTGGAGGAGAGACATTTGGGAAAGACACTGTTATCGTCATAGTTTAGAGAAAAGCTCAGCTGAAACAGCAGAGAGGCTGTTCCACTCATTAAAACATCACAGTATCACTGTATGTCCTCTCTCACTCTTAGGTTCCTGTTTACCACTCTATCCACCCATCTCTCAGTAAAGGCATAAAAAGCTCCCATAAAGCATAAACAAATCAGAGGAAAAATAAAGTTTGCTTATGAACTGTGTAAAATGTGTCAGACCACTTCCTTTAAAGCTCATGTGTGGAGATTTTCACTGGTTTCAAAACAGACTAAAGAATAACTGATGCCTCTATATGACCTACTAAGGTAACCAAACCATCAGCAACAAGATTGATCATTTCTATATAGTTAGAATTCATGTCTGAAACTGCTGTTCGGTAGGTGTCAACCAACGTGATTGAACAACAATGGACATCCAAACAAAGAGCCATCAAAGACTGTCAGCCACCCGTAAACTGAAAAGGACTCTATGTCGCCCCCCATCTCGTCCTGCTGCTATATCAGAGAAAGATTCAGCCCATCCTAATGTTACTGTTCCACCTGCTTCTTCAACATGTTATCCGTAAAAAAAAAAAAAAACAAGGTCAAACTCACATGCATCACAAACACTGCCGCCAGAATAATCGGTCTCCTCACACCCAACCTTACAGAACTCAATAACAGGGCCATCACACGCATTGCAACCTCCACAGAACAGAACATCACACACCCAACTGAACACTCACCTCAGCGCCACTTCCCTCAGGACGGAGGTCCAGAGAAATGAGGTGCAGAAAGGCTCGCCTGATCCTTGCTGTTATGGCTGCCCTGAATAAAAGGCCTCGCTGAACAGGCCAGAGGGGGAACTCTTGGTTGCTGTCTAACTCTGTTTGTGTTAAACTCTGTGTTTTGTGTGTGTATGTTCTTTGGTGGGAATTGTCTGTTATGACAGTGACGGTGCTGTGAAAAAGAATTTCCCCATGAGGACAATAAAGATTAAAAGTCTAAAACCCAGTTCAAACAGCTACTATTACATTTTCCATAATGAGTGATACGTTTGAGTGGTAACAGAAGGCAGGGTGAGATTTTTTTTGTTGAAAAACACGACTTGCAAATGTACAGCAAAAGGATGTGAGTTACCACCTCTGTCCACAGGGGTCACTATTATCATCACAGAGTGTTCTTCTTACAGGAGCTTTAAATTCAAAACGTACAAAATGCTATTTTAGGTCACCCAAATCCTCTCTGAAAGGATTCATCCTTAATGATATTCAAAGAGATGTTTTAGTCTGAACCAAACTGATGGACTGAACCACCAACTGAGAGACTTATTGATATTACTTCAGACCCAAATAAGCTTTCCTGTTTCCCTTCCATTATCAGATGATCTCAGCAAATCACTCCTAAAGAAAAGCTCGAGTTTTAGCCGTAAATGTCTGCACGAGGAGTTAAAAGTAATCAATTTGCGCTCAGGATTTATAACTTTCATCAATTAGTAGATCTGTTTTCTTTGCTTGAATTGTTTACCTTCTCTGTGCATCAGCGTGGGAAAAAAAAAAGCCTAATTACACCCAGGGGAACTTTTATTATAGGACGATAAAGATAAAAACGAACAATGTGTGTGTTTCAGGGCCCTTTACAGCCATAATGGATGATCGAACTTTATTCCCACATAATGAGTTTGCAAACAAAGCATTCATCCCTGGATACTGCAAACAGTCAGAGATTGATTTGGCTGATCAAAGATGAATCCCGAAAGAGTTTTTCTAATGGAGATCATGTCTGCTTGGAGGAAGATTTATGGTGTAATACTCGGGTGGAGAGGAGGATGAGCTGAGACAAAGAAAGTCTGGAAAATAGGGTTTAGAGTAGGAATAGATGAGTACCTGCGCAAAGCTCACTGTTGTTTTCAAGAGGCTATTGTGTGCCTATCAACTGCATTTACATATTTGGGCATTGAGGCACTCTTATCCATTAATGCAGGTAGAAAAACGCATCAATACATGTCAGGTCTTCATAACTACACATGGCAATTTCTCATTACAGATTGTCTATTGGAGACTTGCTTGAAAAGATTTTATAAGGAAGTGATCAAGTGAGAGCGTTTCAAATCTGGTATCTGTTTTATCCTTTGTCAGACACATACAACCGTGTGCTATAAACTCAACCTTCCTTTGTTCCTTTTGCTATGCTGCTTGTCAAGCTTCTTTTTCTTATGCACACATGTAATGCGGTTTGTTATTGTGATAATAACGGTTTACCATTGGATATTCTTTGTTGTATTTGCAACAATGGATCAGTGAGAGGTTGACAAAAGAGGGATTTTCATGTCTAGCCGCTGACTGGAAAACAACTGTAAACGTATTCGCTGACATTTCAGTCATCGTCTGACTTTTTCATGTAACAAAGAAATCCCAGTTGAAGAAGCCTTAGACACGGGCATTGAGCTCATCCAAGGTTGGGGCACATTTGCCAGCAGATTTTTGTAATATTATATGATTTTTTTTATTTAACACCTTTATTTCATTGGTATTGGTAGACAGGATCATTTTATGTTACGCGGCAAATGTATTATTTGAATTTGCTTATGAATTATCCCCTCAAAAAGCCGCACATCCTCTTTGATCACGGTGCAAGTTTGTCCTAAAAATTGTCTGTTTTCATCTGAAGGTGGAACATACACAACACACTGATAGACATGGCTGCTGGAGGAGGTGAAGGTCACAGATAAACGGAGTGTAACTAAAGTGAACAGTAGATTACATTTTTCCGAATGAGTAAAAATGTTAAGTTAAAAACATGAAATCCCCCGGGGGCCTAGCGGTTATGTCACGCGCCCCATGTACAGAGGCTATATTCCTTGTCGAGTGAGTTTTTATTGGCAGCTGCAGCAGACGCTGGGATGTGACGTGAGCTCAGTCTCATCTGTTTTCATGCTGCTTCAAATGCATCCTGTTTGAAATACAGCTATTACCTGGTTGGCAGGTTGCTTTCACCTGCAGCTTTTTATCTGATTCACCCAAATGTCACAGTGGACGTGGAGTTAGTCTCTTGTCAATTTAATTCAAAACACTTTGAATATTTGAGTGACGCAGAACAAAGTTTTGGCTTTTCATTTTTAGAAAAAGTGGAATTTATTGTTGAAGCGAATCATTTTCACTTTTTGTTTCATTTCTATATTTACTTATTTAATGAGGGAAAGCTCATTGAGATTAAGAATCTTTTTTACAAGAGTGTCCTGACCATGCCAGGCAGCAGTACATTTTAAATTCACACGTATGTAAATTCTTCCGCCAGGGGGCTCTCAATCAAAACCACAACAAAAGAAGCCCCCAACCCCTGATGAAAATGAACTCCGAGTTGACAGTAATCAAGACAAACGGGCGAAACCGACCTGAGGAAGAGAATATGTTTACAGACGATGTTTCCAAGTGTAATTTAAATGACGTTTTTATCACAGCAGCACATACAGCAACAGTACGGCAGCTTTCAGTAGCAGTTCCCGCTTCCTTATGCAGCAGATATTGACGTAACATTCTATGTTTCCATGGCAACAATAAAGACTTTGTGCCATCATAGACAGGGGCTGTTACAACTATGAAATTAGGGATTTCTCTGGCTTAAATAACTGCTGGAAATATTAGAGATGATGTAAATAATCAAAAAACAAATATATGTATCACACAAGTGTCGTCAATTTAGATATTTCAGTGTAAACTTTACATAGTTACAGAAATACAGTACATAAAAAAACTACAAGCACAGGTCGACACATGCTGGGTCACAGAGCAAAAAGTCCCGAGTCAAAGCATCGTCAACCAGATGAATCACCCTCAAACGTCCTTATTGGACCAAACCCAAACCCTCCTGCAGCATGAGCAACTAAACTCCTTTTTCCAACTCCTAGACGCATTTTGAAAACAGATAACAAGAATACCCTTTGTGACTGTATTTCCAAAAAAGATTGTACAAGTATGAGGGAAGCAAGTTAAGTATTACAAATAAATAGGGACAAGCCGATTATTTAGTCGACAGAAGGTCCATGCAGGCCAGCCAGCTCCAGCGTACAGACTACAATGATGAGTTCGGCCCTTGTGATTTGTTATGAACCTCAATGCTCCATAGTGAACAGCATCTGTAGATTTAAGGCATTGAGAAGACGCATGGAGAGATCTATCTCAACACTTTAAAGTGAGAGATTAATGAACTTCAAGAGGCGGATTTATTGAGGTTTTTATATAATGCCCCCCCAAAGTCTTTGAAAACGTAGAACTGCAGAAAATTGCATCATTATAATCTTCATTTCTGTGGAAGGATGTCTTCAATGTAGCCCCCAAAGTAATTGCTTCCATGAGACCTCTATACACATGTGCAAAGCTTTTCTTGAGGGTGAGCTGTATGTGTAAATGTGAATATTTTACCACAGAACTTTTTTCTAACCAGCCCTCGTAAAATCCACAAGAAGTCTGGTGAGCCGATGTGTGAATGCAGCTAGTAATATTAAGGAATGGGCGGGGATCGTTTACATTACGTGTGACCCAGCGCACGGGACGGGGGCGATCATTGTGCACGAAATGAAGCTACTCTTTTATGTTCCCCAGTGTGTTCTTCTCTGCTTTTTTTTGTCTATATCATGACTACATCTGATTACACGTAGCACTGATATGAATGCAAGAACCGTCATCAGCGCGTCTGACTCTGTTGCTTGAGCTGCAGTCTTGGATACATTGTAAACACTATACTTGGACATTTTTCAAGTATTGCCTCCCAAGACCCCCGTGCAACAGGCCTTATCTCCCGCTGTGAGGGACATGTGAGAAAGGGTGACTCAGGAAAATGTTGAGGATGCTGTCCTTAAAGGGATACTTCACCCATTTGCATTAAGCTTTGTATCATTAGAAACCTGGTAGTATTTTTGAATGGTCGTCCATCCCGTTCTCATTTTCCCCTGAGATGGGAAAGCTCTGTATTTCTTAGAATTCTTGGTTAGAGGGGGTGAAGGACGAGGAGCTGGGGCGGAGCTGTGCATTCTGGGATTTGGTGTCTTTCATCCACAGGAGCCAAAAAGACACTTTCTGCCTTATCTCGGTCAAGAAGGCACCAACTTCAAAATGTATTTCACATTTCTACTACATATATGACCCAATGTCAAAACAGATTCATTTTTCAACCGTTGAAGTATCCCTTTAAGTTTTCAAGAAATTTTCAGGAGTACATGTTTGCTATGCTGCCACTTGAAGTTTGAAGTTTTTTATGTTTTTTGGAAGTATAGAAATTAGAATCTTGTGTTTTCCTTCATTTAAAAAATGAAAATACAATCCAATAGCCAATGCATTTTCTTTTCCTTTATGCAGGCCTCAGTAAACACATTTTGCATAAGCTCACTTCAATAGCCAAACATTGCAGCTTGACAGAGGGAAGCATGGACATAATAACAGCAGGACGGATTGGACCTGATTCTCTTCAGACTCAAATCTTCAGACAGCAGAGATTACGACCCAAAATATTTGTAAACACAACGTTTACAGAGAGCATGGATATGCAGTAAAGATCAAGTAATGATGACCGAGATTCTTCTGTCCCTACATCGCAATCATTGTTTGATGTTGTTACAATCTCAAAGGTTACAGTTTTAATAGGAAGTCTTTTACTTGATGCCAGTTTCCCTGTCTAGCTTCAAAAGAAAGGGCTTTTAGGAGGACTAACCACGGTGTCTGCTGAACAACAAAGTTCCCGGGTAATGATTTTGTCTGGGTCTGCTTAGGTGTAAATTCCCAAACAAAGAGCAGCTGAACGATGAGCCGCCACACAGCAGGGAAAATCAATCAGCGTGCGTGCTCTCAGTGAACAGGGATCTTTCTTCCCACACGGCTTGTAACTCCACAAAATGAAGTCAGTCTTCACCGCGAGAGAAAGGTTGGCTTAGGTCAGAGGCGGTTCAAAAAGTAATTTCCTGTGACTGTATTGTGCCCATTTGGTGCTAAGCGGTCCATGTCCTGAGTCCATTCACTCAAAGTAAGTGAATGTGGGCACACATTATGACCGATTGCTTCTTCACAAAGTTACCCATGTCAATGTGGGACCCATTTTTCACTTCCCACATATCCTCCAAACACTGTCTGCTTCTCTGAGACCAGATCTGGCAACACGAGTATATCTTTTCATGTGAGATCTGGCAACACCTTCTTTCACAAGTGCTGGCAGCTCATACCTCTCCTCTCTCCGGACCATTAGCTCACTCAGTCCAACCAGTAATTAGAACGAGATTACAAGGATTCATATGTGGAACCATGAATTAAAAGTTAGAACTGCAAGATCATTTGTGTTCCTCTGTTTGGCAAAACTGTTATTATAGTTTATCTATGTTTAAAAGCTGAGAAAAAGAAACTTTGGTTAAACAACTACTGCCAAATGAGATGATACTTTCAGACACTTTTTTTTATCTGTGGCAATAATTATATTGGCACTTTTTCTTTTTTAAGCCCTGAGGGGTGAAAAAGTTAAATGGAACGGAATGGAATTTTTTTTTTTTTTTTGGGAATGACCTGAAAAATGATCAGATTTATAACTCAAAAAATGTGAATAGATTTTGAACCATGAATACAAAATTATAAGATATAGTCCAAATCAAAGGGTGTTGTATATTTTTCACTCAAAATTCGGACAAAAAATGAGGCTTTTGAATCACAGGGTTACTCACTCAACACTATACTATACTATATTATACGTTATGTAAATACGATACAATTCAGCATGATAAGATTTGACTTGTGGCCTATGACAGCAATAACATCCAGATACATTGATTCTGCAATATTAGATATATATTAAGACAGTCTTACTCAAACATCAGGCTTTCTGATTAACTGGAAAATACAAAATGCCCCTAAGATCATGTACTTTACTTAAGAGGTAAAGTACAGGATGTCTTTATTCTCTGCAATTTAGTGCCAGTTTCTCTTCTTATTGTGCGTTATCATTTAACTTTTTTACCCAACTGTCTAACATAATCCTGCTCTCTACTTTGTCCCAGCCCTACTCATTATATAGTGAGCAGTGACTGGTTTTGGAGACAAGACTTTTGTCATGCATTAATTGTGTTTTTGCCTGTGTTTTTAGCGAGGATAGAAGGGTACCCTTTGTGACATTCCCTTAATACTGAGTGTCTCTTTTATCATTTATTCATGCCCACTGCTTCAGGAGGCAGATAAATTAATTGCTTGACAGACCTGCCATGTCAAGTTAAGCTTTCTAAACCATAACTGAACAGTCACAGTTCAGGGGACATGGCTTATGCGACAATACATTGCAGGCACCAATGACCGTTTTCCATCACAGACCCAGACCCCCTTCTGCACCTACCCTCTGCGCTGATTTCTCGCGAGCGGACGAGGTCGCTCTTGTTGCCCACCAGGATGATTGGTGTTTGCGGCTGGGCCTCCCTGAGGAGGAGGCGGAGCTGGGCGGTGCGGTGGAAACTCCGCCTGTCAGTCACGGAGAAGACGAGGATACACACGTCGCACTGCAGAGTGGACAGGTCCTGGTGACACAAACACACACACGAGCACATGTGAAAAACAACACCTTGGAGGGGCGGATTAGTTGCTGTATAAAGACAGGAGAGATCAGATGACAGCTGGATTAGTGTTGAATGTCAGTAAGAGCTGATACGTTACAGAAGAGCCTTTTAAAAGCATTAAAAAAAATCAACAAATTTTGAGCCCAGATTCCACCTTGAGTCCCTTTTTTTTCTTGTTCTAGAGCAAAGCCATCCTAAAGACAGCACCACTACCAAGCAGGCACCACTCAAGTTTTTATCCACGTCCCATGAGAGGACATGGACGGGTCTTTGCACAGCTTGCCTGCATGCACGTCACGCTTCACTTTGAATCTCCTGACCCTTTTAGCAGTGACCAGCAACATCCCGTCGGGGCTTTCTGTCACAGACACTCAATTAGCTCGAGTGGTTCTCGCAGAAAACAGCAGCTTGACACTGCCATCTTTGTCCTTCTTCCCTGATTCTCTGTTGGCCACATTTACGTACAACTGAAGGTGGTGTGAGTATGAAATCATGTCGGGGCAAAGTTCTCCAGGCTGACATCTCACACAAAATATTCACATCAGTGCAATCATGACCAAATCCTTTGACCGTGTTATTTATCCAAGTCCACTGGAAGATGATATCATATTAATGCATGAGCTGCTGAGTTGTTGAGTGAAGTCCTATGCAAGGATTTTGCCATGTGGCTCAGGGTTTAGTGACTCTGAATTCTCTGAGGATGTGACCTGCAGAGTAAAACTATTTCAGTTTAATCCTGAAGCCTCTGGTTACGTGGATTAGGTCACACACTATAGTAGCTTTTATTTGATTCACTATAGCTTTGTCTAAATGGACAAGAAAAACCAAGCATTAACCACATGGTGTCTGGTGTTGTCCTTAAAACAATGTAAATACGTATTTCTAGAAGAACATTAGGTATGATGTGTAGAGTGTCGCTCATGACAAACGAACCCACCAAGATTTATCACTCAGCTTTACAGCTCCCTTCAGCTCCAGAGCATTTCGTCATCTCAGATTATTGTTTTATTTTTAAAGAATACCCAACTGCAGTTTGATTGCTATCATCAATCCTGTTTGTGCTTGGCAGTGTTATTCAGGGGGAAAAAAGGGGTTTTATATCACATGCCAAGAACTAAAGCTGCAGGATTTTGGACTAAAGTTTACATTGAGAAGTGTTTTTTTTTTTTTTTTTTGCTGAGATATGAAGAAAACAGAATTGAATACCAGATAAATGCAGTTTATGTGTTTATATGGATTAAAAAAGAAAAACTCTTTAACACACTGGGTCCAGCCCTCTCACACAGCGACAGGCGCTCACACACACAAGGAGAAGTAGAGACAAAAGATTGAGAGACCACGGGGCGCACTGGTGGCGCAATGGTTAGGGCACGCATCCCATGTATTGAGACTCTCGTCTCGAGCAGCAGGCCCGGGTTCGCTTCCATCTATGGCCCCCTTCTGCATGTCATTCCCCGCTCTCTCCCTGGTTTCCGACTCTATCCACTGGCCTCTCTCTGCATTAAAGGCAAGAAAAGCCCAAAATAAATCTTAAAAAAAAAAAGAAAGATTGAGAGACCAGATACCCCCACACACACTCTTTTTTTTTTAAATACACTTTGCAGGGGAGCTGGTGGCGCAGTGGTTACTGTGTGTGTTCCATATATGGAGGCTGTAGTCTTCAATGCGGGCGGCCCAAGTTCAAATCCAACCTGTGGCTCCTTTCCCACGTCATTCCCCACTCGCTCTCTCCCTGATTTTCTTCTCTATCCACTGTCCTATCTCTACAATAAAAGCCCAAAAATAAACATGTTAATACACTTTGCAGATAAACCCATTTATGTGACTTATAAGTCCACAATCACCTCTAACAATTTTCAAAGTTTAAGCTGCATCACCAGGCCCATGAAAGTAATATCTCCTTAAACATAAACTTGTTTTGCATTACCTATGTCTGCTGCAGGTTTGGACCATGGACTATATAAGACATGGACGTACACTCAGTGCCATCACCCATTGGTTTCTGAAGAGGCGTTTTGAAGCCCAATGATGGCGGACGCCATATTGTCAAATGCTGTAAACTCAGGCCCTAATTATACAAATGAATGAATAACTCTTAGGCTTAATCAAATAAAACCCAGACTTATAAAAAAATCAGCCTCATGTAGACTGTGTTCCACTAAAGAAATGAGCTGAACGACACCAAAGTCGTTTTTTTCGATCGACAGTGTAAACATTTTTATTTCTGCTGTAAAAATCTGCATTGTGATACTGGACCCTGACGGGGATTTTCTTGGCTTTTGCAGCAAGCCTCAAGGTGACACTGCGGGAAGTGCAGCTCTTCCACATTGGCTTCATTTTTCATCACGGGAGGTTGCCGCTTGGTGTGAACACTAAAAGTAAACCCTCTTTGAGACATCTTCCCTGTTAACAGTCAGAATGCATGGCCATATTTTTAACCAGCACCATGACAACATGCTCCTGACTGTAACACCTTGTCTCCTTAAAGGCCCTGACACACCAAGGAGATCGTCGGCCGTCAGTCCTAGTTGGACTGTCGTCGAGTGATCGTCGCCCTGTCAGAGTGTCCGGCTCCGTTGCTACCCGTCGGCCCCCAATCTAGCAATTAGTATGATTCAAGGCTGACCGCACATTTTTCCTCTCTTGTTCACATCAGACTTTTTCAGCTTATTTTAGGATTTATGATTTTATTCCTGGATCAGACACTGAAGTCTTAAAGTGTGTAACCTTCATCCGCCGTGATCATTTTAATATTCCTGTAGTGTTGGCATCTTCACTGTGCCTTTCTGTTTTAAAGAACGCTCCTCATCGGCCTGTGGTGATGAGGAGGTCAAAACAAGAGACATTTAAAGTTTAAAAAGAGCACAATCAATACAAACAATTTTTTCACACAGAGACAGAAACATGAGGCCAGACGAACAGTGTTTGGGTCTGTGTCGATACAACAGAGAAATTGTTTTATATCCAGCTGGGTCTCTTGTCAGGGAAGCACAGACTGTCTTCAAATAAAATCTGAGATATTACCACAGAGTCAACAGAGTATTTCTATTAGTGTAACAGTGTTGAGCACGGCGGCTTTTCACTTCACTTAACTGTAAACATGCCCACGGGGGAAATGGCAAAATGATATTTGAGGATTGGTTTAAGCTATGTTTTTCCTTGTGTTATTTTTAAAAACTGCAAATTTCTGATGATTTATAGGAAGCAAAAACAATCCGATTGTATTAGAACTGAAAACAGCACTCTGAAGCTGTAAACATTGGTGACTAAATCAATATGAAAACGTGTCATTCCCTCCAGATAACCCAATCTGCTGCCAGCTCTGGACCACATTTATTGTGTATTTTTTGTGAGTCTGTGTGTTTTTGTGGGTATACGCGGATGCCCTCGCCCTACATCCCCCAGCCCCCGGAGGTAACTTCCTGCCCTCCAGAGAGATTCAGACGCCTGAAAAATTCACACAGTCTTTCCCGCAGCCAAGTAGTATCGGATCAGACCCTGGAGCAGGAAATTCACGGGGAGCCCCTTGGCACTGCGTGTGTTTGATGGAGCGCAGGAACAGACAGCGAGCGGGGAAAGCTTTGGCATGGAAGCCGGCCTGGCCACCTGTCACTGTCTGATTCAGGGATGAGGAGGAAGAATGGAAACAACAAGACAGCGAGAGAGAGCGAGAGAGAGAGAGAGAGAGAGAGAGAGAGAGAGACTAATCCCTGTAAGCGAAGAAGTACAAACACAGAGAAGGTATCGATTGAGACGGTGATGGAGCGTTTCAGGAGAAAAACTGTGAGCAGGTAAGTATCCATCCATCAAACGGAGGCTGAGCATCTCAGGACAGAGCCAACTCTCTCCCCCTCTCTCTTTTTCTAGATTAAGCAGCTCCTCTCTGTCCTCAGAAAAGCAGGCCATCTGTCAATATCCCCTCTCCACCCCCAACCACACACACACACACTCATTCATTCACTTGGCCTAATACATGAACACAAAAGCCAAGCCCCACATAAACAATCATCCACAAAAATATTGTAATCATACTTAAACTTGCCCAGATCATGCTGTATTCAGGAACAATTGAAAATAACTTCATGAAAACAAAGTACTCATCTGGCTGACAGAGTCCATTCTCTCCAAATATGGACGCTATATTCAAAACAATGCAGCACAAAAAAGGCCCAAAGTATGTGGACACCAGACTTTGAATTCTGACCATATTGCATGTTTTTTTTTTTTTTTTCTAGGCTTTTTAGTTTTAGTTAGTTTTCCATCTGATGTAATCTCTTGGCCAATTACATCAGACGGATATAAGCAAGCCATAGATCTTTTGCTATCTGCAAATATGTCTTCCAATATGTGACGGTTTGATGTCTTTCTGCAGAACACCGATTGCAGGCTGATTTAAGAACAGCTCTGTGGTGTTAGTCCAGCAGAGCTCTCTCCAGGTGCATTGCATAAAAATACTCTCAACACTGTTTGCAGCACATCTAGCCAAGAAACACATCTGAGCTGAGGGCAGCAGCCTTCTTAGAACATTTGCATAGTTATTTCACTGAAATATTCATGTACTATAGTTTTTTTTTTATCCCAGCTATAACACTTGTTAAATAGGGCCACCATATTGGTAATGTGTGAAACACATGTCTGTCTCTATTTTATGACACAAGAGTTTTCTGTCTGTGTATTCTGCCTATAGCTCTTGTTGGTTGTTTGAATTTGACACGGATTAGAATTGAAATCCTGATGTGAAATAGTCCATGCACCAATCAGGAAGCAGCCTATTTGAATTGCATTGTATGACATTGTTGACATGTGATACCAGCTCTGATGAGTACATCTTATCCAACCATAACAACATGGACTTGATACAGCATATAAGGGTATGTTGAACTAGTAATCATTTATCGTATCACTCATTTTTCAGCATTTTATTGTCGAGTATTAAGTTCTATGAAAATCCTAAAGTTGGTCTCAGGGGATTAAAGGTCAGAGAATAAAGATAATTATGCACATTGTTTGGGGAGGGTCCTTTCTTGTTCAAACACTGAAACAGTTTTTTTGTGGAAGAACATTCCTGGTCTGCAGAACTCTGACCTCAAATCCAACACCTCTTTAGAAATGGGAACGTCTAGTGTGAAAGCCATCCAACATCAGTGCCACAAATAAAAAAAAAAGCCCTACAGTTACAGATTAGCAGGAAAGTCTTCCATGAGAATGTAATAACACTAGATGTCCTCCTGAATATGAAATAGCTTGTTAAACACACATTGCTGTATTGTACAGGTATCCACATACTTTCTTCCTATACTTACTTACTTCTTCTAAAAATGAATACAAAGTTTTATTTTCTTAAACCTTAGCTCATTACTAAACCCTGTGATCCAACTTTAATTAAGACTCTTAATTAATATTCAAATCAGAACATACAAAGCTGGCTTTATATTGAAAGTATGAATGAAGTATGGCCTTATTTTAGACGGGACATTGTTGCTTGCACATAATCCACAATTATCTCATGTTGTTGCCCATCATTTATGTTTTATAATGAAAAGGTACTGAACCTAAAGTTACCAAAGTACTGATTTATTTTTTGTGAGAAACATATAACATACAGTAAATAAACTCATGTTTTAAGGAAACATCAAATCAATTATTATCATAAAAGAATCAAAGTATTTTTCATCCATCATCCATCACCTCATCCAGGTCCAAACAGCATGATGAATTTTTTTTTAATAAAAGAAGGCTCATAGTTGAGTCAGAGAAGCTTATCAGTTCTACCAATAAAAAACAGACTTTCTAAAACTTCATTTTCCCACAAATTCCTGTTACTGCTGCAGATAAGAAAACTACATCCAATGAAACTTGATAGGAATCCTGGTTTGCAGCCCTGTCTTGATCAGTGCAGCATACAGACTTGTCTTCTTGTAAAGGAGATGTATTCTGTTTGATCCAGTGAGAGGATGAAGCTGAACTTCTCACAGCGATCAGTGGAGTTGTGGTTGAAAAACAGTCTTTAACAAAATGAATTTACACATAATTCTTAAGCCTTTTATTCATAAAGGAACAATATTCATCAAACACACATACTCTGACGAGCACTGAAAACACACGTACGCACACACCAGCCTGCTAGAGTCATCAGAAACCATTAACAGTGAGGGCAATGAATCACTTATCAGACGACATTTGCATAACATGCTGTGGCTCTGTGAGCACTCAAACTATTATCTCTTCCAGTCGTGTGTGTGTGTGTGTGTGTGCGTCCTGTAACATTGAACCTGAACTATTTCATTCTTTGCTCCAGACTCGTTTGATGCGCAGAACAAGATACATGAGTAAAGCAGCTTACTGCCTTTACATGGAAACAAAAGATCAGACAGTCCTCCACCTCTCTGCGCACAGACGCACAATGAGAGGGATAAAAACACACACTAGGGTCGTCACAATACCAACATTCAAATTTTGATTCAACACGTGTAAAAACCATAGACTGTAAATATTAAATGCTGTCTTAGCTTTCAGTCAACCTAACGACAGGCTGAGAGCTGGAGCTGAGGCGGGTTTTAAGCCTTTTGACAAACCATTACATCGCGCCCACCTGACAATCATGTCAGCTGCGTGCCTAACTATGGATAATAAGGATTATTCATAAAAATCAAACGGAGCGGTTTAAAAAATGATGAAAAAAACCGAATCAGATCCATGTTGTTTTTGTATAAGGCTGTAAACATGTTGAGTTACGCCGCTAATGTTAGCCACACTCGGCAAACTGATTTGGCCTTATTTGACCATAGACGCGGGAAATCAATAAATATTGTTCAACATTGACAGTTTGTGAGTGTTATTAACCTTTAGACAAGGCGACTAATTTGTGTTAAATTGACTTTGCAGATTGCCCAGGTACATTGTTAATATCGATGTCCATTTTGAAACCCCGGCTACAAAAACAGAATTCCTTAGAACCCAAAATTAATAATTAATTAATACAAATTTAAAAAAGCAAGTTAACTCCTGCAAACTGTCTAAATCATATCAACACATTGGCAAGGTATCAAACTGTTGCCAATGTATTTGTGAAATTTAGAAAGTGCTCGCTCTTTTACTTGTGGCAGCTTAAGGTTGAAAAATACGACTGAAGACATGGACCGTATTTTCCGCACTATAAGGCGCACCGGATTATAAGGTGCACCTTCAATGAATGGCCTATTTTAGAACTGTTTTCATATATAGGGCGCACCGGATTATAAGGCGCATAGAATAGAACGTGTTTACAACTGAACAAGGCTGGGAGATATTGTGAATATATAAATATAAATACGTATAAAACGTAACGTATAAAACTACAAAAACAAAAGTACATAAGACGATTTCCCCAAATAATAAATTATTTCTTTGACGTTTCTCTTAACTCTCAAAACATAGTTTTATACGTAGTGCATTCACAATAACTCAACGTTGTTCAAACGTTAATGTGCATATTCACAATATCTCCCAGCCTAGTTCAGTTGTAAACACGTAAAAGAAACACAGTCTGATACCGCTAATTCAAACGTTAGTGCATAACTCAACATTGTTCAGTTACGTATAACACGTAAAGCTCACTTTTTCAGTTCATTCCCCGTCCACGAATCCCTCGAATTCTTCTTCTTCAGTGTCCGAATTGAACAGTTGGGCGAGTACGGCATCCAACATGCCCGGCTCCCTCTCGTCATTATCCGAGTCAGTGTCGCTGAGCGCCGTGTACAACCAGTATGGATCAACCAATTAACCAATTGATCCATATATAAGGCGCTCCGGATTATAAGGCGCACTGTCATTTTTTGAGAAAATTAAAGGCTTTTAAGTGCGACTTATAGTGCGGAAAATACGGTAGTCGTTTAAAGATTTGGTACTTTTCGAGACTCTTGATAATTAAAATAGCAGAGATTGTGTTTTTTTCAAACATGGTGGTATCAAACATCTGATAACCTGCCACACACATTCTTTGGTTTGCTGTCTGTCTTTGTGACTGCCTCTAGGAGCAGAATCAAAGAGCAGACATGTCGATGAAGGAGCAAGGGCGATGAATGAAGGAACAAGAGAAAAGAAAAAAAAAACGAAAGGAGAGGAGAGCGGAGCTGAAGAAAGAATAGGAGAAGCATCGTCTGGAAGCTGTAGTTCAGAATCTGATAATTGGATGATGAAGCTTAGTGTGAGTGCTGAGTTAGTGGGTTTGCTCTTTTTCTCTCACTTACATCTCACTGTGCTGCACTGTGAGACAATGAGCGCTGCCCTACAGAAAAGTATTACAGAGACCATCTGGCTAAGCAGGACACACACACACACACACACACACACACACACACACACACACACAGATAAACGTAAATACGTCAGCAATGCAAAAGTAGAGCAATAGTGATCATGAATGACCACATCATAACTCCTCGCAGCTGACATTATTGCACTGTTATATTAAAACATTCAGACTATTGCATGCCCTGGACAGCAGCCACCTCACAGAGAGGGAGGCGTATGGTGTGTCCCTCCACGACCCAGATTCCACCTTTAACAATATGTCGGCATGTGGTCTCTGCCCTGCTCCATTAGAAAATCCCTGAATCCCTGCAGGTTTTAGGCATGCTGTTCTGTGGACGGATGGGAATATCCCTCCAAGAAATAATTAGTGAAAAGAAAAGCAAAGGTGTGCATCTCTCCTTTAAGAGAAGATCTGATTCAAACCTTGGTACATAGGCTGTGATGCAATATATGAATTAAAGCCAATTTAACTTTCATTATTTCTCTATTTCTGGTCACAGATTAGGCCGTCAAAATGTCCAATCCTTGGATATTTTTTGATACCACGTGTTTTACAATGACACAGTCTCCGTTTGTGAGTACATCAAAGAGTACAAAACCTTCAAAAAACGTTTGTGTACTCCATTATTGCCAATGTATTTTCATACTTTAAACAGTGTGCAGGAGAAATCACTTAGTATCGGCTTTTGAGGTGATCAGCCAGTGGGGGAAAAAGTAGCCAGCCCCTCCCCCCTCGAGAAAAATGTTGTCCATAAAAGCCCACATTTGGTGTCTTCTGCCACATATCAAAGCCACAGTCCCATTCTATACACTAATATTTAATATACTTTTTACTTTTTGTGAGTTCGCTGACCCGATTCTTAACAGTTAGGGAATCATTGCAAAGGAGAATTAGGCCCTTCTGTCAAATAAGGGTGGGCTTGTAAAATGTTTTGCTGTAGGAAGTCCAGCAGTTCCTCAACAGTGCAGGATTCATTGAAACATAGTGAGGCATATGTAAGAGGAGGAGGGGGGGGGGGGGGGGTTGGGGTGTCCTCCCTCAGGAAATATTAAGCAACCAACAATTCATTCTGGTGAAGATTAATGCGACACTCGGTGGGGGAAAGGTAAATAGTTTAAATGAAAACAGCACGTTATTGCATAATTGTTCAAAACAAATATTACTTCCTGCATGAAGCTCAAGTCGTTGTTGCAAGCTTTAATCACACAGAAACACTGAGTAGTTTAATACAAAACACACAACTCATGAGAGAATTCTGTTTCCTGATCTAACACCTGTATTAAATGAAGACTTTCAGAGTTTAAACCCCAAGTGACAAACCTTACATTAAAAGCCAAACATGAAATGTATGAGAACAAAGAGATAAATTCAATGGTTATAGTGCACAGAAACATTTTTAATTTAAATGTATTCTAAGTTGATACACTGTGATATAAATTAATTTTAATACACCAGCACCCATATAGAGCTCCTACTCATTACAATGTTCATTCAAAACAATGAGCAGGATGTTGTATAAATGTAGCTTTTTAACAAGGCTTGATTTTGGCTCACACAGAGTTCCCTTTCCAAAAATGATTTGAGAAGTGGCTTCCAGCTGAGATGAAAACAAACAAACTGTTAAGGTGTAATAGCTTCTGCGGATCAGAGCCAGAGATGAGAAACTGTGAATAGTCCAGAGTGACTCTCTTAAGGATGCAAAACAGGAAAGAGAGAAACGTCCAGGGAAGGAACTCCCTGCAGACAACACCAAAAATCTGTCTCAGATCTGAGAAACCTGTGGTGATACCACATTTTCCTTTCCTCCTAATTGAGCTAAAGAATGTGGTCAAGCTGTGATTATCGTCTTCATAATGACATCCTGTATTTTCTTTTTTAATTTGCTTTCACATGATAAACGATCCTGTCCTGCAGGACTTACTGATTGAGAATGAATACACATTGGCCCACATTTTTCCAGGCCTGAGGCTGCACCTTTTGGTTGTCTTTGATAAATATTTGAATTTAGAGCCATCAAATAATAATACAGGCCCTGTGTGTTAGAGGATCAGGGTGAAAGGGCCCTCTGGTCCTCAGTGACCTTAATCTTACTTTCTTCACTAGGTACAGAGCTGATTTGGCTGTTTGAGAGATACATTACACAACCAAAGTCAGTCTACAGGCGAAGGACAGAACAGGCATGCCGGGTCAAGGCCAAGTGTGCCAGTGTTTCTATTTTAAGGCACACTGATGACTTATTTAAACCGTCCAGCCCTCGTGACATCAACAACACACACAACGTCCCAGCGTCTGGCTGAGCAGACTCTGTGCTTGTGCTGATGCAGCATGCACAAACACACACACACACCCACACTCTCACACACACACACACACACACACACACACACACACGTCTGGCTGCCCAGTATGTATATAAATACACATGTACATGTTTCTGCACTTACAGCGAGCTTTGAAATGCTGTTTGTTTTGCATCGCTCTCTGCACGTCCCTTTGGAAAATGACAGCTTCAGCCAAACCTACATGTGTCAATCAGCTGTGAGTCAAGCCAAGAAAGCACTTGAAGGAACAATCGCTGAATGTGACTGTAACAGTTTTTCATCTTTTTTGGCAGTTTGTGTTGCAGGGGGGGGGGGGGGGGGATGACGAGGCGCAGAGCGAGCCGGCCAGAGAACGCACGAATCCCGACAGCCAACAGCGTCGGATGCTGACTGTTCCTGCATGATCTTATGCGTGACTGAGTGATTAACTCGGCCTTGTATGTGGGCATGTGAGAGTGTATGTGCCTTTTATGTTGCTATGGTAACTTTGGGAGTAGGTTGGGGTGCCCCATGGAGAACACTTTCAGCTTGCAACGAGGCCAAAAGTGTCATAAGAGACCGACGCGTATTGCTGTGCCGGTTCAAGTCCACAACACACTGGACAACAGCTGGACAACATCTGTGTGCTCATCTGACTGTGTGTGTGGAAGCCTGTATCTGTTTGTGTCTTCTATCTATGAGCATTAGAGCAAAAAACATGAGCATAATTTGGCGGATAATTCGGGACGCTGTCCAGTCCTCTCTGCCTCCCCCCCCACTGCTGACGGCCCTGGAGTCATTCCAAGCTTCCCGCTAGCCTGCGTCTGTTGCTGCAGCCTTAATGCCCTGCCTAGTATTAACACGCACAGAATAACAAATGTAATTAACTCGCAGCCAGATTTTAAACATAACAGAAAAGGGCCAGTGGTGAGAGCCGAGCAAGCAGTAAGGGAAGATAATGGACATAGAGATTTGCAGTTGAAGACAGCTGCAGGAAGGACTGTTGGGGCTAAGAAAGGGAGGAGAGAGCAAACAGGAAATAGATGAAAAGGTGAAGATATAAGCCGGCTCTCAGTGGAGTTCCCCAGAGCTAAATGTAGCTGCGTGTGAATAATTTAACCTTACGGGAGAGCCCCAGAGGGCCAAGTGAACATCTGGAATAAGATGCATCAGGGATGATCCGTCCCTCGCACTAATTAGAGTGCTCTCCTGCTCCATCACATTATAATTATCGGGCATTAATGACTGCATGCTTTTTGATTTTTGCTCAGTGTCATGTGGACTTTTTGGACAAGCTGTTATTTCTCTCTGCCGCTGCTGTTAAAAAAAGAGAGAGAAACTTTTCTGCATCATGGGGTCATTTTAACCTGTTGATAGTGTTCATCCAAAAAAGTTCACGATGAATAGCCACGGCAATTTAAGCCCTCGCCAAACTTTCCATGCCGATTTCTGTTGAATCAAGGTTAACAAGAGACTGATTTCCACTTTTCTGGATGACAGAACTCCAAAAAGCTCAAGCGCTATGAGTGCAGCTGCTCCTGAAGCATGCCCTGTTCAATGTAACACACATACACACAGACACACACTTGAACACACCAAAAGGAAAAAAAGTATGAACACGCTCTTTACACTCGAATGCACACAAATAATTTGCCCATCACAGAAATTGAACAAATGGCTTTTCCCATTCGCTCTGTGCAGGCAAAGAATGTCAAAAACCAGAAGAAGTTAAGCACAGACAGACTAGAGAGTTGGTCTGATCCTCACTAAATAAACAAGTCGGAGTGAGTGAAAAGGAAAAGCTGACAAGGCGTTACTCACCTGTTTCCAGTTGTCGTAAATTATGACTTTGCTGTCCTCCTCGTCCACTGTCACGTTGCACTCGTAGCCTTCACCTGCCGGCAGAGACACACGTCACACACGTCAGCACACTCAGAGTGATGAAAAACAACCAGCTCACACTGTCTGACACTTCCATTCAAACCTGGGTGCAACATGAAAATATGGAAGTTTGCAGCACTGAGTCTAAGAAAATTGCAGTATTGACTAAATGTCAGTGGTTTAACTGCTGCCTAACAAAGTTGACAAGCATATCTAGTTTTTACAATTGATCTTGACCTACTCTGGAGACCTTCAATCAGTTTCCTTAAGGAGTTTAAATTGGGTCGTGTGGCCACCTGTCGAGTTTTGAAAGTTGCTGCAACCAATTTTAGACATATGATCCTTATTTCTATCAGGACACACTGTGTCCTTCTAACTTGAAGGATATAACTGAGCAGTATTCTTTCAAACATCAAGCTCAAAGCTGGTTTCCTATCAGTACTGCAGATGTAAGCCTTGAAAGAAATGAGCACAGATATTTTCATCATTCAAAAAGACTCAGTAATTTCCTAAAACAGATGGGCAGTTCGGTTTCCAGCAAAAGATTCTCATTCTGGGGTAAAAACTGGATTTGTTTTGGACTATTTCTAGCAGATTAATGTTATGCATTTGCTGAAATTTCAAGTTTTTATGGCCACAGGACCAGGGTCTGGTCAAGCACTTTTAGGACCGGCGTGGTGCAACTGGGGCACTGACTTATGCAGGGGTGGCCTGAAGTTTGTGAGCACACACATGAATGAAGAGCATTTCTTTACGCTTTCTTTTTCACTAATTACATCAACTTTTATGTAATACAAGGTAATGGCAACATAAACATCTTCTAAGCTTTATTAGGGGCATAGGGTAGCTGTGGCTCAGTTGGTAGAGTCATTGCCTCTCAACCAGAAGGTCAAGAGTTCAATCCCTAGCTGAACAAGTCTGATGTGTCCTTGGGCAAGACACTTAACCCTGAATTGCTCCCGCTGTGGTGTAAAAGCACTGTGAGTCATCAGAAGACTAGAAAAGCACTATATAAGCTCAAGTCCATTTCCCATTTACCAATTCTTTAAGGACTCAAAACAATATGTAAAGGGTTAGGGTCATCTGCTCACTGAAAACTATGAGCTGCCTTGTTGCAACACAGACTGAGTGATGGATTTCAACATAAGTCCCACCTCTGGTAAGGCAAATAACCAATAATAGTCAAGTATTTTGCAATGGCACTTGGCACCCTCTGGTCACGCCCCTGCACAGGATGTTACATCTCAGTTTGACTTAGAGTCAGGTCCCACGATCATTGTAATAAAGGAAACTATCTACCTGTGCAACAGTGTGCGATTGAGTTTCTTACAGTTTTTCAGGCAACTGAGAAGCTCTATGACACATAGGAATAATTATGGCTTTTCATGACATTTGTCAACCATCGTAAAAAATAAGTTTGTAATGACAGAAAGCTTTTGAAAAATGAATCAGGAATCTACACTTACGTGATAAGGTATACTGTATAAAGGGTGAAACCTAAAAATGTTGTGAACTAATTAATTGTACTGTGAGCTGAATGCACCAATACAGCCCGAGAAAATCACGCCCTAGAGAGGCCGCTTTTAAATGAAACCAAATGCCTTGAAAAATAGTTGAAAAATCAACCCTGATGAATAATATCTATATTAAGGTACGCGCAAATCTCCTGGTGTTAATCATCACTGTCATTGACTGACAATTACTTGGTGAGGACACGTATTGATTAGTCAGGTGTTACACGGCTCACAGAGCAAAGGTGGTGCTGCAGCATCTGTTCAAAACTATCATCAAAGTGTCAATTAAATAGGTGTTGATTAGTGTTTTTTGACACTTTGCAAATTTGATGTGTAGCGCGTGGAATAATTTAGCACGTTGATCAAATCCAAGATGAGGACGAGAGCACAATCTTGGAAATGTGTAGGCCTACTAGCTTCTTGGATGAGAGGGCTTCTTTTGTACATCTATGATGCATGAATCTGAGTGTAGTACATGAGCAGTGATGAATACTGTATGGTGTGAGTCAGGGGCACGTCAGCTTTGAGCATGAGGGGGGAGTAGTCAAATCTCTCAGTGACACTGACTTATTGATTTGGTGGGTATAGGTTGAGGTCCAGAACTGATTACCCTTTGTGCTGCAATGAGATTTTTGACAGCAAAACCTATACTGGGAAAATATGATTAAAGTTGTTTTTCACAGCTTTAAAACGGAACAAGCTAAATTGGAGAACAAGCTGTCCGTTGATTAAGTATTCACCTACTTTGGATTTTTCCACATTTTCCGTTCTCACTACCTGAAACTGGATTTACTTATTTTAGCTTTTTTTTCCTGAGTGAATAATTGATAAATAAGCCATATAGAGGCAGGCAGAAATCTAATGGATGCGCAAGAAATAACCTGAAGGCAATTTGTTGCACTCCATCAAAGTAAGGCGTTCCACAGCAGAGCATTTAAAGCTTTTCATACCTTTATTCATTTAAAATTTGCACACCAAGTTATTTTCCAAGACAACTTAAAATATGCTGGACCCTAAGAAAGATGGGTTAATATTCAGCAAGGCACTGTTTGGTTATTCCCTTTTTTTGACCAGAGATGATAAGAACAAAACCACTCTCACATCTGTTAGCTAAATATGGGGCTACAGCTAGCGGCTGGTTAGCATTGCCCAGCGTTAGGACATTTTAGTAGCTAACATTTTGAAGTTTTAAGCCTTTTTTTTTTTTTACATATTTGACAAAGTAGATGTAAAATATATATATATAGATTTTTTTGTTTAGAGGGACTGTTTGGCAGATTGTGTTGGCCAGAGCTTGGCTAGGTGTTAGCTTTCCAAATACGCTAACTGGCTAGCTCAGGTCACTAATTTAGCATAGGCTACATGCATAAGAGTAGTGTCAATTAGTTCATCTAACTTTTATTAAGTATTTTAATGAAGCTTTCAGAAAAATGAAACCTTATGTTCTGATTTAAAAGGATTCACATGTGTGAATGTTAGGTGGACATTAACAAGGAAATCACACTCCGCTTCCCCTTCCAGGTCTTTACCGCATGCTTGTGTCTCAGAGTCTATAGAGAGTGATCTGTCAGACTGCCCGGCCAGCGATAAGGCGAGCGACGACTTCCCCACGCCGGTCTGTCCCAGTAACACTATCCTCAAAGCCCCACCATGGCTGTGGTAAGACGACTGGGCAGCTGCTAATTGGCTGAAGGACTCGTCCCGAGGGACCCCTGTGTCACTGATCGGCAACATGGCAGGTTCATCCAAACCCGGGATCCAATCGCAGTCGTCGGACACTGCCTCTTCCCTCCGTAGCTGGTGTTTGACAGGAAGGGGTGTGCTGCCACGCCGTAGGGGGGGCGCCGTCGTGAGAAACATACTATACTGGAAAGTAACAAACAAGTTTAAGTGTAAAATGAGCCAATAAACACATTAAGATTTTTTTTTCCTTTAAAGCAGGCAATTGTAGAATCCAAAGAGACTACAGATCTACCTGTAACACTGTCTATTCTGTGTTTTCACTAAGGAATGGGGGAGGGGTGTTTCCACTGTGTGTGCAAAGAGGAGGGAGGTGATGTCAGGAGAAGGTGACACAGATATGTGGTAGTGTGATAAAGATGCGGATGAAGACCCACGGCATGTCAAAAGGAAACTTAAGGGAGAAGCAGTGAGGCATGGCATGTGTGTGCTGCAGAGGGGTGTATAATAAGGACATAAATGTGGTCAGGTGAAGCTAAACTGTAAGCTAGAGTTTGTTCACAGAGCATGAATTCACATGAAAATAGGTCATAAAAATATGAATTCTTGATCTCTATCCTTAGAGATTTAAATAGGAGAACACAGTCAGCAGTTTTCTCCAGAACAATAGTTACAAGAAGTGTGTATGTGTGAGTAAGTGTGTGTGTGTGTGTTCCATTTGCATAATGTGTGGGCACGCAGCCCGAGCAGGTCAGCCATAGATGGCCCTCATCAATATTAATGCTGCAATTAATCCAGCTCCAGCCGCACCCTTGGGTGTCTATGGCCTCGCCTCTGCATGTGGCAAAGCTAAGTAGAGTACTGATGCTTAATTAAATGGGAGGGAGACAAAAACATAAACACATTAGGATATAATGTAGTCCAATTTAGCATCCTCAGAGAAGAGAGTCTCATAGATAACAAAGAGCTGAATCAGCAGCTCTATGGCACAGTGTCAGCAAACGATGGAGATTTTAAACTTCACAATGTCAGGGTTTATCTCAGGGCAGTTGTACTATATTGGGTTGTATTGTTGCTTTATATAGGTGCAGCTAATGAGGGTGTAACTTAGACTCCTGGAGCAGCGATACATCAGTTTGACTTATTCTTATAACATCCTTAAAAAACATCATAATTATCTTAGACTTGTGTAAGTATTAGATGTTGTACATACTTCAAAGGCAGTGACATATGGGTATATGGCACAGGTGTATATTTACAGAACAGTACACTAGAGTATCATAGAGTGTACTTTTGTTTGCCAATTGGTAAAGGGTATTGTAGTGTATTGTTTTCCAATACAGTATTGTGCAGTTTATTAATGTACTGTGTAGTGAAGTCTAGTACAGCATATTTTAGTACTGAGAACAACTGTGATAAGTTGTAATAGTGATACGTATTGCATAGTGTAACGTTGTTTATCTACCATAACCCTAACCCTATAATATAGCAAATGCTTATATTTTAAGATGCAATAAATTTTGATACATCATTATGGACTGTTGTGTATTATTTCTTATAAAGTATAGACTGGTATAGTACGAATATTCATTTATTTAATTATCTTATAGTGTATAGTTGTACAGTATGGCTATACAAGTATATGATATGGCGTGGTGTGGTGTGGTACAGTACGGTACGGTACGGTACGGTATGGTGTAGTATAGTATGTTGTGTTATAGTTTATGTTATTATGGCAACGCATGGTATGGCAGAGTAATAATAATAATAATAATAATACTTTTATTTATATAGCGCTTTGTTGTATAGTATAGTGTAGAGTATTGTGGTGTAGACTAGATAATTGTAGTGTAATATAGTACTGAGTCTTATGCAGAAGTTCAAAATACTGCAGTTTCTTCAGCGTCCACCTGAGGTTGGCTCCAAAAGCCCTGACAGTCCCATACACACCCATACTTAATTGACAGCAGAATAAATAACATGTTTTTACAGCCTAGTACAAAAACAATTCTGGGTAACGTCTCTCAGACAATATATCCATGTTTTTCTTACAGTCTATGGTCAAATTACTTCAAGTCATATATTATTGTAATATAGTTTAGTACATTTTAGTATATCATTTTAAAGTATAGCATGGCATAGTATAGTATAGCATTGTTTATTTTAGTATAGCATGGTAATGTTGAGTGTGTCAGTAGAATGACACTGTATGGCACGGAAAAGTGCAGTGTGGTGTATAACCTATTATAATTTAGTGAAGCATGGTACAGTGTAGTGAAGTATAACATATTATAGTAGCCTATAGTAGCCTTGAACATATTTTATTTGTAGCATGTTTGGTAAAGTACACTATAGAATCATGTGGTGACTTCATAGTATAGGGCACCCTTGTGTTATTTTTTGCACATGCAGTTGAGGTGTGGCTGCTTGTGACACAGATAAAGCTGCATTCACCCCTTACACACACTGCCAAACATCATTCACACAGGCTCACTGAGGTAGCTCAATTAGGTTAATTGAACATACTAATCAATTAAGCATGGCCTTTATAGTTAGCAGCACTCTGGGGAGCTGTACATGCAGAGACAGGAAACTGTGACCGCGGGCTGAGCCGGCGTGTCAGGGGTTAATCTGCTTCTCTAGCCAGGCTGTCGACAAAAAAACTAGGGCAAACAACAGTGCACAATACAAAATTAATACTACAGGCAGTGTTTTTATTCCCCTCTTGTTACAGCCCGATTACACTGACTGCCGCTCCACGTTCATGTGTCTTAAGCACTTTTTTCTCCCAAAACATGTTTACAGTTGAACTCATTATGGTTCATTATAGAGGATCTGTGAAGTAGTCCTTGAGGGCTGAGAGGGTCCACCTATAGAGAGAGACAGATCGATGGATCGACCACCTTTAATAACTGTAACCCTGGTCAACACATCACAGACAGATTCATTGACTCAGCTTACAATAATCTTATTAGAGGTTACTATGAAATCACTGTTGAGCACAGACAAGCTGTCAGTTAATAAATCATGTTTTGGGAAAAGATGAGAAACGCTCCAGATTCTGACCTAAATATCCCCACAAAGAGAGTGTGGCGGACAAAATCCAAAGTACGCTGCATAAAAACACAGATTAGATCTCGTGTAGTCTGGGTTACCTGACGCGCGCTTGTGTGTGTGTGTGTGTGTGTGTGTGTGTGTGTGTGTGCGTGTGTGTATCTAATTGTGCAGAGCGCACGCTGGCTTTAATGGAGGTGTACAATAAAAGTCGCCTTACCTGGTCAGCCATGGTTATCAATAAGTCTTCTTTATGGATCAAGTGTTGTTGTAGTTGCAGCTGCCTCCACCGCCCGGTTCAAGTCATGTGTGCCGGCATCACACTCATAACGGCGGTAACGGACGGCGCACAAAAGAGACGCACCACATTTCATCTAACATGATGTTTATCGCAAAGAACAGGCGCGTAAAACCCTCCTCTGGTGACAGAAAAGGAGAGGTAGGGCGCATGGAAAATTGGCAAAGGTGGTGGTGGTGGTGGTGGTGGTAGTAGTAGATGGAGGGTAGATAAAGAGGCTACACCTGTGTCTCCGTTTGCAAGAGGAGGCGAGCTCTTAAAGGAGGAAGAATGAGGAAAGCCATCAGCACAACAACACATCCCCTCCTTTCCTTTTAGTGTCCCAGTGGCCAGCAGCGTCTGCGCTTCCCTCCCCACCTCCAGTTGGTACCTTCACTTCTCTCTCTCTCTCTCTCTCTCTCTCTTTCTCTCTCTCTATCTCTCTCTCTCTCTCTCTCTATCTCTCTCTCTCTATCTCTCTCTCTCTATGTCTCTCTCTGAGTGTAAATTGGGGGCGCGTCCTTGAGTCACTGTGTAGTGATATATGGGTTGTGTTGGAGGTGGAGGAAGGGATTTTGAAGGTGGAGGAGAGACCGTCGTCTCCTTCCTATTGAGTAAATATCAGCTCAGATGTGCAGTTTTCCTTCAGATGTGTTCCTTTGTCAAACAGCTCTGTGGGCTTTTCCCGGTGAGATCTTTTTTTAAGACAATCAGGTTATGAAGCTGTGAAGTGACGTCACCGCCAGAGGGAGCCAGAGAAATGCCTCTTGGATAGTGCCACAAATGCTCTCAGTGGATGTGTGTTAATATGAATGAGGGTGAGAGTGGGATTTTTATTTTACTAAGACTGCTTACAAACAAAAATTTAATGATACAAAATAGCTGGTCAATTGTTTTATTACTTTTCTCCAGGATTCAAATTGGCATTTCATATATTTCCTCAGAGTTCAGTTTACTTTATCTAGCCAATGTATTTTTTGTAATGTTGTTACTGAGCTTTCAGAGAACTGTTTGGGTTTAACCTGCTTAGGAATAGCTCCTTAGTGTTGTAAACCATAATTTAACAAACATTAATAAACATTAAAGAATAATCGGTCACACTTTATAATAACCATCACCTATAAAGGGTAATTAGATAGTTAATTAACCATGAGTTAATAGTTATTTACTGTTAACAAACACTGAAATGATAGTTAATAATGTTTGCTAATGATTTGTAATGCTATAATTTATGTTATGTTAACAGTTTATTGATGCACACATTATAACATTTTATACACTTTATGAAGCATTTGTTAATGATGACCAAATTATTTATAAACCTTTAAGAGATGGTTTATAAACATCTATAAACATTACAGAGATACATGGACCAAATATTTGTTCATGGTTTGTAAATATTTTATAAAGCGTCTATTAACATTATTTGGATGGTTATTATAAAGTTGGAACTGAAGATTATAATGCCTTACTGATACTTTGTAAAGCATCTATAAATATTTTTTAGATAGATAATTAATATTTTATCAATGATTAATAATTGGTTTGTTAACCATCTAAAAGCATTATCCACGGCATGTTTGTGCGCCCCGTTAAATGTTACATAGATGACTGATAGAAGATAATTTTTTTGCACACCAATAACAGTATTGAAAACACTATATTTTACAAACCTTTAAGTTAATGTTGACTAGAAGGAGACAATCGGAAAAAACTCAGGGGGAATCGCACCGAGGACCTGCTAAGAGATCACCTTATTGTGATAGAGTGGAACGAATGGCTGGGTCAAAAACAATATAATGTTTCTTTAGGACGCCTGCTTGATGATATAGCCCACCTTTAAGTATGACACTTTAATTTTAAAAACATATTACAAACAACTATTTTAAAAATAACATATGTAGTGGAGGTGTAACTCAAGATATAAAGTTATTGAAAGATGGTTAGAATTCCTTTTATGCCTAAAGAAGATGATTGAAACATAACAAATACAATCATATCTAGCTGTCTGATCAAGTCACTACTAAGGGTTACATTTTTGTTGTTGTCTTTGAGTGATTTGATGAGTTTGTAAGTGAGCCAATCGGTGAACTCTATAAGCTAGCCTTCGCCCAAGCTACTCCTTCTTACTCCCGCGTTCGTTCGCTCTTTTGCCGCTGTAACATGAGCATGAGAGATGCATTTACCCACTTGGTGAGAGGATAAGTAATATTTAATGAAATCGAACTAATTCTAAATTGATATTGCCCATACTGAGGAGCGCTGTGCCTGAATCCACCGTCATCGTGGCGCTAAGGCAGTGAACTCCACTTCAGTGGTGAGTTGTTTATGTAGCCTGTTTGGCGAGCGTCGAAGTCGTTAGAATTTACGCTAATTATCACTAATGGGTATGGCCATGTTAAAGTGCTAACTGTTTAAAGATAATGTGAGATTGTGGTATTAAAATGCTAATATGGCCACAATAAAGCTAGCGTGATACAGTCTATTGCCTGTGGAAAAGCTAATGAGTTTGTCTACTGGTTATAAAAGGGAAATGTTACTTTTCCATACTGTTACTGACTATGGGTTTTTGTTAAATGAATGATGACATTTCTGTTAAATTTAATTGTGTTTTATGTGTTTATAGGGATTAAAGGGGCCTATTTTTAGTTCATTCTCTCCACTGTTACCAGTGCAGGGAGGGATATTTAAGCACGTAAACGTCTTAATGCCTCAGAGTTACATTACTATAGACTTACTTACTTATACAGTAAGTCCTGTGAGGAAATAATTCATGTTGATGAATGTTAACTTGCACTATGCAATCTATGCCATTTTATTTATGATATTTACTAATGTAACTCAGTTTCTGTGAAACTTGGATTAGACTTTATTTTTATTAAAGTTTGTCTAATAACGTATTTACAGTTTTGATATCTGAGAAGAAATGTTGAACAACTAAACTGATATTTTGATTTTCCTTATGGGTTTACTGAAATATTAAGCTCTTTTTTTTCATAGTAGCCTGTAGCAATTGATTTGATTACAGAAAGATAATTGAGAGAAATTATCTGGCCTCATTTCGAGGTCAGGTTGTGGTGACAGCTGGAAATCATCGGACAGCCCAAGGTCCATTCCACAGAGGAATACGGATTCAGATTGTCCTCAGATCTAGATACTCACAGATTCCAGTGTTTCCAGATTGCACAGATTCCCAGTCCTGTTGGCTGGGTGGTGAGCCGGATCGTGACTGTCATTTTGACTTTAGAAGGATTTTCCCTTCCTTGCTCATCATGTGGTATGACAAACACTGACACAAATTCATAAGGGCCCCAACGGTTGAAAACCAAACTCAAGGGACAAAAAGGGTTTTCCTTTCGTTCGCACATCATTATTTTAGTTTGTTATTTTTCACATCTGTCATACCTGTTTATCTATGTATGTATGAACCATATTTTGTGTATTTAATATACAGGTTCAAATTTTCATTCTGGTGTGAAAATTCTTATTTTGATATTGGTCCACATTCACGTTGATGACAACATATAAGATCAAATTCTAATACTTTAGCCCATTTCTAAACTGTATGAAGGGCTACAGAAGCAATAGAAACAAATCAAAAAGAGCCGCAAGTGACAATTATAGGGGTTGAATCATTGAAAAATTGAAGTAGCATCAGCAACCATGTATCATTGTTGACCAGCAGAGACGTCTGAATGGATATGGAGGCCACTGCTGCTTCACTCAACACTGACGACACAAACCTGGTTGGACTGGATTGCTCATAACCAACATAACAGTGGGTTTGTGCGTTTTCATGTGGAGCAAGATGCTTTTGAGAACTTAACGAGTGTGGACGGGATAGTTTTTTTCAATAGAAGAAAAACCTCAGTTTTAGTTCCATGTTGCAGCGACTCTCACAATCTAACATACTCTGTTAGGTTCAGGTAAGATAAGAGGAGGAGGAGTCTACAGTAATATGAACAGTTTTGACGTAATGTTCTTACATCATGTATTCTGTATCACATAGCTTTTTCATTCACGCGCAATCATTGTCATCAGCTGTTCACATCACTATCCAATAGCACTGCTCCACTCCCTCATAGTTAGCCTATCATATTGCTGCTGTCTTTTTTTAAATGTGGCTTTCTCTCTTCCACCAGATCATTCATGTCATTGTGTGTTTTTCCACCTCCACATCACCACCAAGCCTTCACAGTTTGGTCAGACACTTCATCCCATCAGCCTCAGATCACAGCATCACCCATCTTCCCCATCAACCCCAGTCTTCACAGTGTAATCAGCTACTTCATCAACAGCTGTGCAGCCATCATTTTTATACACATGAAAACAGAAACGGACACATCTTGTGATATTCAGTTAGTCAGTTTGTGTTAGGTGAGGGATGAAGGAGTTGGTTGAACTGTATGTGACAGTGGAAATAGATGGGAAAGTCCCCTGCTGTGTTTTTATCTGTCATTTGTTACCTCTAAAAAATGATGCATCCTTTAGCAGAGCAAATGTTTTGATATGAGACTGTACAAGAGTCACATTGCAAAATGTCTTTTAAAAAAACAGAAGTGATGTTAGTGTGAGCGTTGAGTCTGAAGTGTGACCTCTGATGGGAGGAGCTGTGATACAGTTTGATGTTTGTTCATCACTGACTAGATTCTCACCTCTCGTGTCTTTAAAAAATATCATCACTTCTTCAAGTCTTCATATTCTTTGGGAACACGATGCCTGTTGGGTGTGATCATGATGCAGGGGATTTTGTACCTTCTGTGTTTTAATGACTTTACTACAAACGTAGAGATGCTTATTGTTTTGTACAACCAACAAAAGACAGTCAGCCATTTGCTGCTTCATTTCACACTTTATTCTCAAAGAGGTTGGGGTCCACAGGCCTCATGGTTTTTGTCACCTCAGAGCACATTGTGCTCTCTTCCTGTCTAACAAGTGATGTGATCCTCACTCACTCGTCTACTTCTGCAGACAGAAATGCTGCAGACAATTTTCCTTTTACTGAACTCATTATAATCATTAAAAAATCACAGGGACAGACCATTACTGATGAAGATTTTGGGATACAAGGGAACAAACAACAATGGCAACTCATCACATAACTCAATCTTTTATTGAATGAATGAAACCTTTATTGCCCCTAGGGGAATTTGTCTTGCACTGAGAGTATACAAACACAATATAAGTGACAAAAATTGTTGAAAACCAAATTCAGTACACCACATCAAAACAAATCATTACAAAAAATCTACCTAAAGCATCACATGATGACATGTAGGGATTTCTAAAACACATCACAAAAGAGATGCAGGGAGCCACAGACAGTGTTGATTCAGCAAAAGTAAATAGTAAGTAAAAGCAATATTAAGATGATAATTCAACTAACTCTCACCAACAAGCCATGCACAAGCCCAAAGCATTGCAATAATACATGATACACACTCATGTCCAGCCTCCTCCTCACTCTATCTGGAAGCAACATGAATAACATTTGGCTCCGGCTCTCTTCTTACGGCTTCAAGTCAACTCTACAACTTCTTTGTAGTTCATTTCATCAGAGGTCTCATTCTGTGAAATAATATTTACAGTCATGATGTGTTCACTGGACATGAGTTTTATTTCCAGAGTAGACCAACATATTCTGGATCTTTAAGCAGGTACAGATCATGATATTTTGGTTCTTGATCATTGATAAAAGGTGTTGACTAGTGTTGTAGTCTAGACCACACTAACTGAGACCAAGACTAACCAGAGACCAGAGTGCTCCGGGACTGAGACAAGACCAAGACATTAAGGGAACGAGTCAAGACCAAAACCAAGACCAAGACCTGTCATGGCTCTCTCACTCTGGCTCCCTCCTGATTGAGGTTCATTCCTTTCACCTGCTCTCACCTGCACACCAGCTCTCCATCTCCTCATCAACTCAGCAGTATATATACCCCGGCTCTCCATCCACTCATCGACAGATCGTTGTATCAACTACTGCGGTAGACTACGTCTCAGGCTAAATTAAGATGTTAAAAAAACCTTTGAAATTAATCTTTTGTGCTTGTTTTGGTTTTTGAGTCTCACCCTGTTTTTCCTTTGCTTCAGGATCACCATTCACCCACCTGCCTTCCTGCTCAGCCATCTGCCTCAACCTGCCTTCCTGCTCAGCCATCTGCCTCAACCTGCTCTCTGGACTCAAAACTGCTCAGCCACACTCACACCCCTACTCTGGTCTGGTCAGCCTTCATCCCCTTCACTCTGCTAACTCTCCAGAATCTTCAACCCATCTTCATCTCCATTTGCCACAATAAACCTCATCACCAATCAACCCCTCTGTTTATGTGTCCTGCATCTGGGTCCTAAATTCACTGGTCGTAACAAGCCCATAAAATATCACTGAAAGATCATCATCTTGTGTGCAGCGGGCGTGCCACTTAGTGAGTGTAACATTTGAAAGGTTGAGCTGTAACCGGGGATAAAAATGAAATTATGAATTAATTTTTTTTTTTTTTGTTTTACTTAAATGGGGCCCATTCCTTCTAATCAAAGTAATGGCATGGAAAAACAACCAGTCAGTGGTGGTGTTGAGTACTTACTTACTGCCCTTTATGCCTACTGGCATGTAGGGCAGCAACAAAGGATCTCCACTCCTGTTTGTTTTGGGCGAGCTTTTGGATAGAACTCCAGGTCTGCTTCAAGGCTTTCAGTTCTTTCTCCATTGTTCGACGCCAGGTTTCTTTGGGTCGTCCTCTCTCTTGTTTGCCTTCAGGTGTCCAGTGTAGGGCGGTTCTAGGAATGTAATCCTGTTCTTTTCGCATGATGTGTCCAATCCATCTCCACCGCCTTCTTTTTATGATGGTCTCTATACTTTTTTGGTTGGTCCGAGCAAGTAATTGCTGTTTGGAGATGGTGTTAGGCCAGAAGATACGTAGGATTTTTCTGAGGTTTCTTGTGTGGAATGCCGAGAGCTTGGAAAGGTCTTTCTCTGTCATCCTCCAGCATTCAGAGCTGTATAGTAAGGTGGAGAGAACACAGCTCTGGTACAACTTGAGTTTGGTGTTGATGCTGTACTTGTTCACCATTCTGAATGTGTTTCTTGCCTTGTTGAGTCAGCCTTTGATGTCATTGCCTGTTCCTCCATCATATCTAACAGTGCTTCTTAGATATGAAAACTCTTCTGTTGTGGGTATATTTACTCCATTTATTTGTATAGGTGGGGGATTTTGTGTGTTTAAGGTCATCACCTCTGTTTTCGTCATGCTTATGTTCAGTCCTATGTGTTGTGCAAATCTGTTGACACGGGATGTTTTTTCTTGCATATGTTGGTGGGTATGGGAAACCAGTGCCAAGTCGTCTGCAAAGTCTAGGTCTTATAAGTGTTGTAAATAGTGTCCATCTGATGCCTCTAGGTTGCTCTTCGGTTGTTCTTCGCATCACACAGTCTATGACGGTATTGAAGAGTAATGCTGACATCACGCATCCTTGCCTCACTCCAGTCTTGACTTCAAAAGTGTGGTTGCTGTTTCCTACTTGGCATGTGAAGTTGGTGTAAAAACCCTTTATGATGAGGATGATTTCTTGTGGAATCCCATACAAACATAAAATGCGCCATAAACTGTCCCTGTGGATGCTGTCAAATGCTTTCTCGAAGTCTACAAAGTTGATATATAGCTGTCTTAGCCATTCTGTGCACTGCTCTATGATGTTGCGCAGAGTGAAAATCTGGTCGGCACACTCTCTTCCTTTCCGAAATCCTGCTTGTTCTCTTTTGAGCTGCTTGTCTATTGCATCTGAAATTCTTTGTATGATGACTTTTGCTAGTATTTTGCTTGGAATTGACAAAAGAGTAATTCCACGCCAGTTGTCACAGTTTTTTAAGGAACCTTTCTTGGGGATCTTTCCGATTTCAACCTTCGACCAATCGTTTGGTATCGTCTTCCCCTCCCATATGGATGTGAAGAGTGGTTTGAGCAGTTTTGCTAAAAGTTCTGGATGTACTTTGAACAGTTCTGCATTCAGGTTGTCTTGCCCGGGGGCTCTTCCATTTTTGAGTGTTTTGATGGCTGAAACAATTTATTTTTCTTCTGGTGGTGCAGTGTTAACATCAAGTGCAGTCTCAGGTTCCTATATCTTTGGTTCTGCTGTTGGTGGGGGTCTGTTTAGGACCACACTAAAGTGTTCTGCCCACCTTGCCTCTATTTCTGCCTCTGATGTAAGAGTTCGCACTTGTTTGTCAGTGATCGGCATATCTATAGCTGTATGGTACCTACCGCAGACTATTTTGGTAATTTTATAGACCTTACCTTTCCAGATGTCTGCTGTAATCCACTCTTTTCTGTTCCTTTGCTTTATTCTAAGGCAGACTTCACTGCTATTGGTGTAAGCGGTTTTGATCTGTTCCCATTTAATGTTGGCAACATCAGGTCCTTTCTGTGTGTTGTCATTCGTGTCTGCCAGAGCTTGGAATCTGTTTTTCAGCTGTAGCATAAAAGCGGCCTTCACTTTGGGGTCATGTAATTTCTCCACGTCAAAATGTTGCTGTCCTATTGTCTTCTGCCTGGCTCTCCTTAATTTTAACTTCAGCACTGCTGTGACTAAGTGATGGTCACTGCCGACATCAGCTCCTCTCCTGACTCTGACGTCCAAGAGTGATCGTCTCCAGGTGCCAATGATCATTAGATGGTCTATCTGGTTCCTGTCTCTTCCATTGGGGGAACACCAGGTGAGTTTGTGGATGTCGCAATTTGGGAATAGGGTACCTCCGATGACAAGGTCGTAAGTGGTACAAAACTCTAACAGCCTCTCTCTGTTTTCATTCATGATGCCGCAGCCCTCCCTCCCCATGGCCCTGTCATAATTTTGGTTATTGCTGCCAACTTTTGCATTTAAATCACCCATTATTATCTTTATATCATGTTGTGGAGTTTATTCTAATTTGGCTTGAAGCTGGTCATAGAATATGTCCTTGGTTATTTCATCACTGTCTTTTGTTGGTGCATAACATTGGATGATTGTGATGTTAATGTGTTTCCCCCCACAATCTGACTTTCATGAGTCTGCTGTTTACAGGTTTCCATTCCATCAGACATTTCTCCATTCCTTTTCTAAGGACGATGGCTACCCCTTCATGATGTTTGTTGTCATCTCTTCCGGAGTACAGGACGGTCTCTCCTGTGTTGGTTTTGTGTCTGCCTCTTCCTGTCCACCTACTCTCACTTATTCCAAGAGTATGCAGGTTGTAATTTCTCATTTCTGCTGTGACTTGAGTGAGTTTACTTGTTTGGCAAAAGGTTTGCACATTCCAGAATCCAATTCCAGTCTTGCATTTTGTGTTGAGGGCATCCACCTTCCTGTCAGTAGCTTCCTTAAGGCTTTCACTACTGACTTTCATTATATTTTCTTTCAATAACTCTGGAGGCCCATTGTACACAGTAGTGTTTTTTTCCTTTGTTGCCGTTTCCATAACAATATTTTTTCTACGGGACTGGGTTGTTGGCCCTGTGCCCAACCCCCAACCTGGAGGACCAGTGGATTGCACTTTGTCAGACCTCTATCCTTCGACCTGACCGACTTGGGTGACCCTACCAGGAGCGTAAGCTCCTGTCGGTATAGCTCTTGGGGTCATTGAGGCACGCAAGCCCCCGGACCACAACAAGGTGACCCTCCTTCCACGAGGGTGGTGTTGAGTGGTCTTGATTTGAAATCCAGAGTTCGCCCAGTCTGAGACCGAGACAAGTCTGAGTTAAAATGCTTTGATTCTGAGACTGAGACCTTCCAAAAGTGGCCTGGAGAGCGATTTGGAGTACTACAACACTAATGTTGACTCTCCTAAACTGATTCAATGTTCATGTAGCTCTGTATACGAACAAGAAGTATGTAAGTCTATCAATACACTAATATTTTTGAAACACATTAAACTAACATCAATGATTAATATCAGTATTCTTCACTGGACTTATCCATAAACTATAAAAGTAAACATTCAAATGTGATTCACCTCACGGTGTCCTGGATTCTGTCTGTCTTCAGCAGCTGAGAGACAAAATACAACATCTGCTAAATTCATTCAACATTATGTTTGAGTCATTTTAAAGACCATTGAAGGAACTTGAATGAGTTTTCTATTGTGATAAAGAAAGATAAAAAACATACCTGTGTGAAATGTCCTGTATTTAACAACCAGACGGATGAAGACCATCACAAGCAAGAGTCAAAACACACAGGACGACACTCGCCAGAGTTGCTGCTCCATCACACTCTTCAACAAAGAAAGATCATTGTGTCAGAATACATTTTCCTTTTAGAGACTTTTAAAGGCTTTATATGTGATTTTTCACACTTAAATATAATAGAAATCAAGTATATCCTCTGAAAATAACTCTGAGTAATGACCGTCTACAGTGGGTGTAACACCTGAGTCCCACTGTCTGATGTTTTCCGACTTTTCCGAGTCATATTTTCTGTTTGTTGACAGACGGCTGACTCCTCCCCTCGCGAATATAAGTTGTTTAACTGAGGGACTAGAGAAAAGAAGAATAACATTCTGTACTCACTGCTTAACTGCGTTTCTAGATTACGCTTATGCAGTGTGAAGATACGAGCATAATAAAGATCGCTAGCATTAGCACACTAACCCACAATGCAGCGCGAGTTGTTTTGGTTTCATGCTGGTGCTCAAGGGCGACATCTGCTGGATCAAAAATGTCGCATATAAAGCCTTTAAAACCTGACAGGATCAAACTAAATTCTTTAAGCTTCTAAGCTATTTGAAGATATAAGAAGTCTATGGTTACTCGTATGGTTACTGTCCGTTCTGTCCACGTCTTCATCTGCCTCGTTGCTTCCTATTAAACATATTTAAAGAAGCTCAGGTCTTTAGTTGCTGTTCCATTAGACTCTTCTACAGAGACAGATCATTGCTTCAGACTCTGTTTTCCTTTTGGAGACTCCAAATTCAACTAGCTTTTTAACATGAAGGATTTAAAATGTCACAAGTCTGTTGAATAAAGAAAACTTTTGGAGAATATTACTTGTATAGTTGCTGTTATGAGCGTCACTGCTGCCTATTAGAGAAGGATTTCATCTTAACTGATTTACATCAAAATATAAAAGACAATTTGCTGACTTATGTTTCAAGATCATTTATCATTAAAATATACAGAAAATTAACAACGTGACAATGGAAACAGAGAGAAGGAAAAAACTTAAAATAATCTTACCTTTGATCTTTAGATGTATCGTAGTAAGAAATGGACGTCCATCTTTGTTAAATCCACAGTAATAAATTCCAGAGTCGTTTAATTCCACTGAACTGACTTTGAGAAACATGTGTTGGACCACATAATAAATTTAGGATCATTATATCCATCATGATATTTCACTTCACTGTGATAACTAGCAGAGACACACTGGATGTCGGTTCCTTTGACAACTTTCAGCCAATATTTTTTTTTTATTTGTCAATTTTATTTCATTAAAAAAACAAACAAACAATAAAGTCAAGAAAAACAAACAAAAAAAGAGCAGAAAGAAGATTAATCTTATAATATATGCCCCTCTTTTACAAAACATTAATTAAAACAAAACAGAACACTTAATTCAAAAACAATTTATATTAAATTGGCTGCAGGCAAACACAGCCACTGGCAGCCCCTCCTTACCAATTCATTATACACTGTACAAAGTATATCACAATACATTTCTGTTACAGCATCACGAAACAAAACAGTATCTCACTGACATATTTACTATATTCACTGACTCTAAGAGTCTCAGAACCATTTTTGACCACCCAAGAAATTTGGCATAATTCAGAGCAATTCTCTCCTATACAGATCATGTGCTTTTAAATCATACATTTGTTTTACCATATTCTCTGTACACATGCCTCAGCCAATCCTCTTTAAACAGTCTAGAGTTAATCCATAATGTAGCAGCAGTCAATCCTGCATCTCTCCTGTCTCCTCCATTAGCTTCCTGTCAAATTCTGAATTAATTAGATCCTGCTAATTACAAACAAAGCACTGCATGGTTTCCTCCCCAAATTACATTTCCGTTGGGGCCTAGTGGTTAGGTTGCACCCCATTTACAGAGGCAATAGACCTCCAAACTGGCGACGGCCCATGTACATATCCGGCCTGTGGCTTCTTTGCCACTTGTCATTCCCAACTCTCACTCTCCCCAGTGTTCTACTCTATCCATGTTCCTATCAATAAAGGTATAAAAAAGTTTCCAAACTCCTCATTTCCTACCCCGCCCCTCATCCACTCTGTGAATCGTCTTCTCTCTGCCTCTCAGCTATCCCACGCTCTAACTGCAAAACTAAAGGTGACTGTGCCTTTGCTGTATCAGCACCCTCTTGAATCGGCTCCAACAATCTGTCAAGTCTGCTGAATCTTTGGACTGTTTCAAGAAGCATCTAAAAATGTATCTGTACAGACAAGCCTTCATGTTGCTCTCTGTTTGATGATTGACTTCTTTATGTGGGCATTTCTGTTGAGTTTGAGGTCTTTGTGTATGCTGTCATCTATGTGCATGTGAAGCACCCAGTGTTTGAATAGTACTCGATTAATGAAGTTGAACTTACTTACATACATTAACCTGCAGTAAGCTTTGACACAGGAACCTTAAATAGGTAAATGCTACACTGATAACTTTTTGGCTGTGGTGTGTATGTGACTTCAGGTGTTCCCAGCCTCAAGCGGACACTCCACTTTGGCTTCATTTTTCAAGACCAGAGGTTGGCCCTTGGTGCTACATGGAACCAACACAAAAGGGTTGCCATTAAACATTATAGAGAAGTTTTCAGCTAAAGATGAAGATATTTTGGTGCCAAAAACAGAGCTATATAAATACTAATTTTATTAGGCTTGGGGTGGCTGTGGCTCAGTTGGTAGAGTCGTCATCTCCCAAACGGAAGGTTGGGGTTTCAATCCCCAGCTCATGCAGCAACATGTCCGATGTGTCCTTGGACAAGACACATTACCTAAAATTGCTCCAGCTGCTTCATCAGCAGTGCACAGTATGAGTGTGTATGAATGGGATTAGTTACTTCTGATGGTCCCTTTTACACAGCAACCTTTGCAATCAGTTTGGAAATGGGACGGAATGTGTAGGTGTGACCTGCGGTGTAAAAAGCGCTTTGAGTAGTCAGACTAGAAAAGCACTTTACAAGCTGAAGTCCATTTACCATTTACTTACATTCCTGAGGATAGAAATACAAACTAAAAACCTAATACTTTGGAATAATGAGTTTCCGAGTTGGAAAATGCACAATGAACACCTGCTGGAGTCGCATCAACAACTTGACTATGAAACTACACTCTACATTGAAGCAATAACTCCTTTAATCCATTAATTATTGACTCACTCTATGATGTTGTAAAATTATTACACCATTAGGGAAAAAACATTACTCCTATAGTCCCCTATAGAGTGAGTTTGACTTTTTTAGTGCTGTTCAAAATGCAAGATGTGTGGACAATTGATGGTTGCTGACCGAGTGCAACATCGTGCAATATACAGATTGAAAAAACAACAGCAATGACGTAATAAACGGCTCAGAGAAAATGACCTGACTATTGCCTTAAAGTCTTTTCATCAATGACCTCACTATGTAGTCCCCTTACATTGAACTCCTTATTAAGTGGGCAGGAAGTGGTGAATGAGTGAGTGACTTCAAACACATCTAACCGTCAAGAGCGCTTTGTGTTAAACAGATCCTCCCTGTGGGATTTAAACAGTGTTCAATCACAGTGAATGAATTGGCATCCCTTTAAGGCCATTAAGGGGGAAGTGTTCATTCTCTCTGTCACAACCAAGTAATCAATACTTCTCCAAAATTACCATTCAGACACAGAGGAGTCCCCTCAGTTATAGAAGCCACCTCCTGAATCAGTTAGACATCAATCTCCTCTGTTTGCAGCGCTCAGTGTTTTTAAAAAAAACTACATCAGGCCTCCAAGTCACGTCAGACCTCAGTAAACACACTGAAAAGAAAACGGGAAAGATCCTCTCAATGGGCCTGCTGAGCATGACTTGTATTTGGAGCTTTCACTAATCTTCAGACTTAATTAAGTCTCATCAGGACATCAGAGCCACGAACTGTGTGAGCGGATCACAGCGCAGACAGATGACAGAGATAAGTGCTCTCATTAGACACCAAGACGGCGTCGAAGAATACTGCCAGCTCCCCCGCAAGTGGAAACACTCCCCTCTGTCATTACAACCTGCAGCAGTGCATTCTGGGAGATGTCAGGAGGTCGAGAGGTAACGAAGGTAGGATTTATGGCTGCCAGCAAGATGACAGCCGAAAGGTCGGAGATGACTTTATCAGGGTCACGTGCCTGTCATGCAGCCATCATGATAATAACACAGCTGTAGGTGAATTATTCTTTTCCTTATATAAATAAAAAATGTTCTGAGCTTGTATGACCTCTTTCTGATCTTAAGTCTTTAGTGTATACCAGTCTATTCACTGATGAGGATGTCATGCAAAAATCATCACATCATCTTATACATTCTCACACAGAGAGCTGCTGAAGACAAGGGGATTGTAAATGATATATTAGAAACTTGTTTTGTGAAAGAACAACCACAACTGAATGCTGATTCATACTTCAAACAAAAACATCAGGCCTTAGGGTGACATATAGGGCTTTCACACTTGCAGAAAACCTGAAGTTTCTCCTGCCAGACCCTTAGCATTTTGTCCGCAGCAAGTTCGAGAGAGCCATTTATACAATCGCAGCAGGGAATATTATCTGGAGAATTCACCCCATAGCCAATAGGAAAGGGCGTGACGTTTATATGCTTGGACTGCAAAGTGCGACCATTACGATCTATGTGCACGCATTGTTTGATTTCGCTGAACTACACATAGCTTTGATATAATATTCTAATTATAGCATAATATAGCAGACTCTTTTTACTTCACGTCTTACCTCAGGAGACCCCCCGCCCCCCCCCCCTCCTTTCTGACAGGGATAGTCTCCTGCTGGTGCATATATGAACAGCCAGGTCAGGAGAATATTTGGAGCTGTCCTCCTGAAATGATCTAGATATTTTCAGTAGTGTATCTGTGAAAACGGCTATCATGAGTCAGGGACTTTGTGAAAACCCTTTTTTGAAGCAGGAACTTTTGGTTTGTGTTGATTTTTGGCGACCCCTGTGGACAAAGTGGTATTTCTTACCTTTTTGCTGATTTTGTCCCGGAAACTCTCCATGTTTAAGGAGAGTTTGTTTTACAAATGAAATAGCAATTTATTATTACAGGCAATTGTGTTGTTATTTGAGAATCTAATCAGTGGAGAAAAAAACAATTTTGACTGCATGCTGCTAATTGTCTTATACGACACCTTCCCTGTGGCAGAAGTTGGAAACATTTCAGTTGCTTTAACTAGTCTGTTTAGTTACATTCTATTAAAGACATATTCAAGTTACTGTCACACACACTGCACTTAATGTCTTTGAGAGCGGTTTGTGGTTTAGCATCTTCCTATAAGGACACTACAACAGAGGGGCTCGAGACACAGATCTTCAGAAAACCTGCCCTCCCCTCCCCTCAGCCACAGCCTCATGTAAACTGATAGCCTACATGTAAACATTTTATGAAAAATGACTTCTACCTCTTTTCTCTAATCTGACAGTTTTACAAACTTATCCATCGACTAAAGATGAAGCTAAAAGCCAGATGTAGCTACTTAGCTTAGCTCGGCTAAGAAAAGACCCAGGAAGCTGGTCTTCATCCCCTGAAGGAAACAATATACTCCTTTATGCTGACAAACAACAAAGACTCAAGGAAGTTACTGTGCCAACACAATAAGTAGTTAGTCACATAACCAATTTGAGATTCAATAAGTGGCAGTGAATAAATGTGTGAGCACATCAGGTGTTCTTGAATTGTCCTGCACCTACCTGACGTGCATATAACCACAACCTTTTTTTTTTACATAGCTGATTTATTACCAGACATTGATGTTAATACACTTTGTTTTTCTTTGTATTTTATCTCAATTATAATCTAGTTTTGTGGATCTAACACACGAGCTATAGTGTGTTGCAGCAGCCCCTCTCTGCAACATGATACGTCTTGTGTCTTTTCTTGTTTTGCTCCTGGACATGTGCGTAAAAAAAATGCTTCTTTTTTATTTGATTGATGATTTGCAAAAGATTTGCTTTTCCACACATTATGGAAAAGGGGAAAAAAAAGCATTTTCTGTCTAGATGCTGTAAATAGCTTCATCAGAATCGGACAAAGTAACAGCGATGTCAGACAAAAACAATAAACATGCAGTCAGTCTGCTGGTTAACACGCTGTTATTGTCAGGCTTTGGACTTTCTGTGTTTATTTTTTACTTTAGTTGTAGTCATTAAAAGTGTAGTGTTGTCTTGTGTTGTATGGTTTTTGTTGTTTCTTGCTTCTGGAGCAGAGGGCGAGGATCTGGTCTGAGGCTCCCTGCTGGCACAGCTGCAGCACATCTGGCTCAATTAGGATCATCAGCTCACTTGTGTTTCCTACAAGCTACCAGTTTGTCACAGCTTCACAGGTGGTACAACGGCTCAATCCTCTCCAGGTTGGGGGTTTTGTATGATCTTCAGTTCTTTTTTTTCGAGGCATCAGTTTAAAATTTTTACTTTTTAAATAATCAGTGCTGGTAGGCAGACAACATGAGCAGAGCCTGGATATTTCTTTCTGTCTAGGCTAAGTCTTTATGCTAAGCTAAGCTAGCCAACTGATGGCTTTAGCTTAACTTTGAAACAAAAGCGTATTTCACTACATGTTGAAGGATTGCTTTAAATACATTTTCATAATTTAAGTTTATGTTTATACAGTTTGGTTAGACAAGTCATGTGAAATGCTTCGGTGGAGAGGCTCGATTTTAAAAAGATATAGGCTATATTAGGTATAAAAGACATAAAGTATACAGCTGGAAAAATGGTGGATTGCTCCCTCAGGTTGGGGAGTGAGTCTTCTCCCCTGGTGAAGGAGTTTTAAGTAGCTTGTCTTGTTCATGAGTGAGGGTAAGACGGATTGGCTCATCATCAGCAGTAATGCGGCCGTTGTGCTGAACCGTTGTGGTGAAGAGAGAGCTGAGCCTGAAGGCAAAGCTCTCGATTTACCAGTTGATCTTTGTTCCAACCCTCACCTGTGGTCATGAGCTGTGGGTAGTGACCAAAAGTACAAGATGGAAACGAGCAGCATGAGGAGCTCAGACATTCAGGGATGAGATCGGAGTAGAGTTGCTACTCCTTTCACATTGAAAGGCGCTAGTTGCATTTGATTAGGATTCCTCCTGGACGTCTCCCTTAGGAGGTTTTCCAGCCACAGAGTTTGCTGGGGGGGATTATATGTCCCATCTGGCATGGGAACACCTCCCCCAGGGGGAGCTGGAAAACGTTGCTGGTAGGAGGGAAGTCTGCATTGCAACATGACCCAACCTGGGCAAGCGGAAGAGAACGGATGGATGGACACAAAATATAATAAAACAACATAAAATAACAAAATGAAGAAGTGGCGCTCTAATGAACCCGAAGTTCTACATGGGGTTTGAATAAAATAATGAATCATTTTCCATGGTCGCTGCAAAACAATCCAATTAGAAAATGTTTCATGGCAGCTCACCTGATTCAATCTTCTTAATAAACTTAAATCACTGTATTAAATCTCTCAGTATGAATAGCCTGCCAGCAAAAATCCAATTACTCATACCGAGCCAATTTGTCAAACATCACCCCCGACCACTACAACTACATGACACAACCTTTACACTGTGATATCAAACTATGCAGATTTTAATAATCAATGCATTCAAGCCCTGAACAAAACAAGGTTTGATAAACGCCAAGGAGGCCTCTTCACAAGGTCATTAAGCCAACATTGAGGAGCTTTACTGGGAGCTTTACTGGGAGGCAGGCTGTGCCCCTAAGTGTCACACGGCTTACTAATATGAATACGAGGTTATGCAGCTTTGTAATGAAACAGGCAAGCTCTAACTGTGCACATGATACAGTATGTGTCATTATTATCAGATGGTTTTTCCTATTGTAGTCTAACATGAATGTTTAAAAGCTCCGTCGGGAGTCATGTTTGCTCGGATAGTGTGTGTAAGTCAGCGTGAGTTCAGCAGACGTCCTTCACTTGCTGAAAAAAAACCCTGCTGTTAAGATTTGTGCATGTCCCACGTGAGAGCTGTAAACACGTCTCTTTAAGTTCAGTGACCTGGATTTGTACACAGTGATGTGCACTTTGATAGGAAGATAAAGACTAAATACACTGCTTGCTTTAGCTGTATTTCCTCTCTAATAGTTTGAATTAATGCTCTTTTTCTCCTCCTCCAGCTTCACTCTGTCAGAGCCGTGCGTCTCCTGGTGAATCTGGTATCCTTCAGTTTTTATGACACATAAAGCTTCCTGTTTATGATTCATTGTCATATCTCTAAGGAGCTCATACACTGTTGCCTGGAGCCTTTTTATACAATCATGGTACAGCTGGAAAAGAAAAAGGATGTGGTCATGATAAGCATCCAAACAAACACAAAGGCATGTGACTAACATACGACAGCCCACTGCTGCCGAACAGACCACTGTCACGTTAACATGTGACATTTTTGTTGTTATAAGATACCATCTCAGTATGATTATTTTCTCTGTAACATATTTTCATCTTAAAACCAGATATTTTCATTTTATCAAAGATTATTTACACAAGCTAGGGCTTGAAATTACAAAGAAATGTAATCACGATTAATCGCTACATTTCAATAGTTTACTGCGATGAATCACATTTTGAATCACATGTTTGAAATTCCACTATTTTCATATAAAAATAAGAATTGTTAGGCTTTTATTTTGTTAGGCTTTCATTTAGAATTTGTGTACTGTCATAAACTGAGAGTACATGACTTAATGTTTGAATTAAACCCTGCTTTTATTTTGGAATGAAGTGAGGACCTCCCGGTAGATCGAAGGTTACAACATTAACTTAACCACGGAAAAAAGAACCCGTTACTAGAGGTGGAGGGAAAAATCGATAGAGCATAGTATGGCGATAATCTGCATGGTGACATAATATTGATTCATGGCCGCCACATTGTTGGTCAGTCTGTGGGCTTGACTCCCCGTGTGTAGAAATACAAAGACTGAAGTGAGATGAATGGACTGAGAAGGTTTTCTGATTTGAAAAAACAGTTCTTGATTTAGTTTAAGTTTGTGGACATAATATGCAGTTAAAAGTAAAATAGCAATATCTTGAAATGCAACTCTCAGCATATCGCAAAATGTTTTAAATCGCAATAATATCTTATCCTGAATCGAGTATCGTGATGATATCGTATCGTTCGGCCTTTGGAGATTCCAACCCCTACTCGTTATGGATCAAAAACTGAAATCAAACAGCTCAAAGGGGCGGTCAAAAAGTGAAATGTTTGATGTCAAAGGTGGATATTAAACTAACTGAAGTGACAAAATAGCGTACGCTCAATCGCATATAAAAAATAATGATTAAATTGGATATTTGGGCCCTATAACAAGAAACCTTTATCTTCTAACAACATTTTCCTTGTTACAATATTGACATTAGTATTAGATATTTTCTCCTTATAACTAAATCATTTTCATTTCACAACTAGACTCTTTCTATTATAACAGGATATTTACACGTTTTAACAAGATCCTCTTCATGTCATTTTCAATAAATAAAAAGACATTATCACATTCGTTTGGATTTTTTATTTTTATAGTCTCATATTCATCCATTTCAATAAACAAGAAGACAATTTCTTCCAGATCTTTTGTGGCTATGACAAAATATTTCAATGCTACATATCATTTCATGTAACAAGATATCTTCATGTTGAATACAATGAATTTCAATGTTAATATTTAAATACAACATAATTATGTTACAACAAGATGTTTTTGTATAATGACACAGTATTACAAGAGTTATAACAATCATACAATTATTTATTAAATTATCAAACTCAAAACTATTGTTACATCTTCATTAAATATGAATGTTTTAGCTTTTTACAACATGATTTTTCACAAAAAGGTTTACAGTAAAACAAGATAAAAAGAACATTGTCATAAAAAGGAAATAAAATCATAGATTTGTAAGTCATAATAACTTAAAATGACCTTGTAATAAAGTGAAACATATTGTGTTTTTAATCAACTTTCATGAGTTAAAGCAATAGTGATCCATTGTATTTCCTTTACAGAATGACTCTGCCTAAATATCAAACGTTTTGTGACTCATGGATTTGAATTTTTCTAGTGTTTTTGTGATGTGGAATGTGACGGGTGCGTATTGTGGATATGAGATTTGTGTGTAGTTCTAACTCTACTGAGTCAAACTGTGTGTGAGAGGTTGGTGAGCGAGTGAGTGTGCAGAAGGCTGAGGGTGTGGCGAGCGAGGGGGAGGAGCAGGAGCGATACGCCAGCGCTGCACAGGTTTTTTACCGAAGTGCTTTTGAAAGAAAGCTGGCAGGAGAGCTCGGAGCTGACGAACTGCCGGACGTGACAACAGAAAGTAGAGTGGCGGATTCCAGCAGGGAGCCAGACATACTAACAAAATAGCCGACAGGGACGCCACCTCCCACAGTAAGGACACACTTGTCTCCTCAGTCTGCTCAGGAGAGGTGACGTTTAAATATGATGGAGACAATGTTGAAGACAACTTACGCCCTAATCTGCTGACAGGAGAAGCTACAGAGCTGACATAAGGTGACATGACATTAACAAACTCAAGCGCATAATACGGCAACCAGCTGAGCGCAAACACGAGCGTGGAAGCAATCAGCAGAGCGGTGGCTTTCTTGTTGCGTCTGTCGGCTGCTAGAGTTCTCCTGCAGCCGTGCAGCTGAGAGATGATGAGGCCGCAGTTGACGGCGATGCAGAGCAGAGGAGCCATGTAGTAAACCAGGAACGCAGGAACCAGGAAGTACAGCCACTCGTCTCGGCCCACCGCCCACGTGCAGCCCACATTGAAGTGGATGTAGGTGACCTTGGGTAATGCCATGGTTACTGAGACCAGCCAAATGACCACAACAGAGAAAAGCCTATCGGGAAGAGAGGGGCAGAGAGGGTCAAATGTGATGCATGAGGATCATGTCTGTACTTAAAGTATAGGTCAATATATACTGCAACAATACATAAAGCATGGTCTGATGGAAGGAACACTGACAATTTGATTTAATAGGATTAGCGTAATGGCAGCGTTGACCTTCTAGGCGGCAAAAGCTTCTCTGGATTTCATGTTGTGTGTGCTGAGATTGATTTTGGCATTTTTTTTATACGCATGCCGATGTCTGAATAGATAAGAGAATCACTAAAGCGACTGTCAGAGAAAGATGCTTATTGTGTTACAGTCACATTTCTGTGATTGGAGGGAAATAATGTTTGCATCAAAACTCACCTCAGCCAAGTGAAGAAACGTTTAAAATAATAATTCATTGATTTTTTGAGCCACAGCATGACAAGCTTCAACACAACATTGACATATTATTAGTTGATAAGGTTAGCCTGGTGCTTTTGAATAAACAGTTGCTTTCTCAAAAGACTTGAGCGCATGCCAAGCCAGCATGTGCACGTTGGGTTACACAAAGTCTTGCATGACTTATCAGCCTGCATGGACTCCACATGTACAGTGTTACAATCAGGAAATCAGATTAAGACATACTTACTGGTATTACTAATAACACTTCATGATTTATAAATAAGAGCAGTCCAAAAGGTGGAGATGTTAGAGGTTAACCTGAAGGCAATGGAGCGACCTTATCTAAGTGAAGTGATCTGACATAAAAACACTCAAAGCTTAACGTAACTATTACCGCTAAATAATGTTTCATTCAATTCAGTAACCTTATGAAGAGCCCATAATGTATGAATGCATTCCACTTAGGACCAATGCGGTACACGTTCACTGTGTAAATGATATGACTATTTGTACTCTTAACTTCTCTTCAATGCCCATGTGAGGTCCTCACTCTACCCCCATACCTCCCCTGTTTAAGCCAACCTGTTCTTTTTTCTGCTAAATGCCTGATAAGGTTGATCGTCGAGGTGCTAGCACGTTAGTCAGAGCTAAAACTAAATGCTAAACAGAACTGTTTGTTGTGACTCCAACATCTGCCAACAATAACACTGAGACAGAACCAGAAAAGTGACTGTGAAGTTACATAAAGTAAGACTACACCTTCTGTAACCCTTGACTCTTCTCTGTAGAGGTGTTTTTCGGACAGCAGGAACTTTTTCATAGTTCTAGTAACTTTTGGAACTCTCCCCCTTTTTATTTGGTGTTTTAGGACCAAACAGTTCTTGGGACTTTTAGATGAGGAACTATCCACTAGGGAGTTTCCTGAGAACGACACACCATGGGGACTTTTTGTCTGTCTGCATCCCCACCACCAGGAGCTAAAAAGGTTCCACTGGGAACTAAATAGTTAATAGTTCCTGCGGTAGGGAATAAATAAAAAAGGAGGAGGGTTCCAAAAGTTCCTATAGAACTATGAAAAAGTTCCTGCCGTCCAAAAAACGCCTATTGATTCCAGACTACAGGAACTATGAACTACTTTAGTTCCCAGAACCCCATTAAGAGGAACCTTTTTAATTCCTGCTTCAGGGTAGGTACCCTTTCAGCACTGGAGGGACATTATGTGCACAGTGATTGGTCCATACGGCAGTGTACGTTGATTGGTCGAACATTAGCAAATAACAGTTGGTAAAAGCTCTTAAAAATACTTTGAAAGAAAACATGGCAGTGCAAATGCAGACAGGAAAAAGACCCCACGGTGTGTAGTTCTAAGGGAACTTCCTAGTGTTCCTCTTCAAACAGTCCCCAGAACTTTCTTAGGAACTATTTCTTGGAGTGGATTGATACAAAATGTTGCACTGTCTGACTGTCCTATCTACATGGTCATTTGGATCAATTTGTTGTTACCCTTGTGGTTCTACTTACACTTGTGCACGGCTAAAACGAGGCCTCGTCCGTGGTGCAACTATGCGATACCTGAGCACCGACAAAGCGGCCAAGCTGAAGATCTCCACCCCGACCGTCACTGATGTCATGAACCCAAGGAAAACACAGGTCCCTCCACCCAGCTGCCAGTCCTGAAAACTGGCACTGAGGAGGACGCAGGGTAGGGTGAGCAGGGCGCCGAGGTCCGCCAGGCTGAGGTTCAGAAGCAGGACAGAGCTCGGCTTGGAGCGACTGCGTGGGTTTCTCACCAGCACCAACCACAGCAGGAGGTGACCACCGACACCCACCACGAGAGAGATCAGGCTGAACATGGGCAGCACCACTTTGAAGGAGATGGTGGTGTTGGTGGAGACGACGTTGAAGAGGAGGTTCACTATGGCAGGCATGGTGAGGACAAGGCCCTAATAGGAATGAAAATACAAGATGCAGTTAACAGTTGTGGAAATTCCATATAAATGAGAAGAAACAAACAGAAGACTGACAAACAGGGAGCTCCCCTTCCTGGTTTGATAACACTTACAAGTGAGTGCAGTCTGCCTTTAATTTATACATTGTCTCCAAACTTACACAAACACCTGAAGGTCATACAGCACTTTGTTTTGACACTTTACCTTCCTCGACTATTCATGAAACAATAAACCCTTTGATGCTGTCCTTATAGGAAACTAAGACAAGTGTCTATGAGACTAAAATAACATCTAAGAAGGCACAGCACATCTTGAACCTTGCTGCGTTGTTTTGTGATGGAGGATATTCCATTAATATCTTGTGCTCTCTAATCTCAGAGGTTCCTGGGAGTCATTGTTGTGGACCACCAGGTGTCATCAACCTGTTGCTTCAATATTTATAATTCATACCTATATTAACATTTTATAGTTGTTATTTGTAATATCAGTCACATAGGTCTAGCTATTATTATTAATGTCAGTTTCCACTAACACTGATTTGCACTGGCAGTGTCACAGCTTCAATGTCAGGGCGCTTCTCACCGGCGTTCACAGTTGCTAGGTTATGAAAATTGTCTCGCATCACTTTGCTTCCCATGTAGCCCGTCAATAGGAGGTTTTTTCTTTCCACTTTTACCAAATGGGGCCAACTGCTTGCTCATGGTGGATTAATGTTGGTCACACATGTTGTGGTCATGTAAATAACATTACAAAGATAACAGTCTTGCTATTTAGATAAAGCCATGTATCATTTATTGTGATTTGATACCTTATAAATTAAAACGAGGATTAATTGATTAATTTGTTGAAGAAAATCATTGGTATAGAAAGAGAGATTTAGAGAAAGCAGTTGATTATTTTGGACAAAGAAGGTTGAGGATGGTTCATTTGGACTGACAGAAAAACAAGCTGAGGCAGTCCTCTGATACAATATTGTGGTTGAAGAGGTAAGGGCCAGGCGAAGGGGATGAGCATGTTGAAGGTGATGTAGGTGTCAAGAGGAGGGAATGCGAGAAACAATCTGAAAAAACTATTAGAGATGAGATGAGGCAGGAGCAGAGAAGAGATGACAAACAAGTGAGCAAGAAATTAAAAAAAGGGTAAACAGAGGTGAAGAGGATTTTTATCCACATTTTTTGAAAGCGAGGTAGACGGAATCAGAAGACACACCACATGAATACAGTTTTGAATACTCATTTTATAATCAACCCTCTGCCATGTTTTATTCATATCTATAATATTTGCTCCTGCATGGGTCCTGAAATCACCTGTAATTTTGAGCTCACCAGGCTCTCCCCATGACTGACAATCATGATGATTTAGATGAGACAGTTTAGTCTCCCTCCCCCCGCCCCCCCTCCCCCCTTTTTCTCTCTCAGGAGACCTAACTAACTGTGGCATCAGCAAGTCGAGAGAATCACGACACAATGAAGACGACTCACCTCGGCGGGCAGACGAGTCACACAGACAGAGGAGGCTGGAGCCTGTTTGTTTCCCGGGGGATCAACAACGCACAGAGAGAAGCTGTGCAGAGGAAGAAGTGCAGTTTATACTGAAAGCAGACCCAGATTCACAATTCAACAAACCACAATATCTCCATAAGTCAACAAGCTATCTATTTGACCACAGCCTTGATGACATTGGAGAAGAATCCCTGAATAATTAATTTTACATCAATGTCTGAGCAAAATGTCCAACAATTTTTCCTTGATCCTTCAACCCCAAACACACAAACTATACACACATAAAGCCCTGCATTTCTGCCGCGTAATGAGTCTCTTCACAGATCGATTTCACTCCTCTGTGCTGATCCCAGCAGAACATCCCAAGCAAAACAAACCACCACACTTTGAAGAGGGATTAGAGATGAGGCTCTTTTTAAAAACCCTGTGAAATTTCTACGCACAAATGAAGCCATTTCAAATGTTTTGACTCACATACACTATGCAATATTTTACTTTTACCACATTTTGTTTACTATAAATAATACACACACACACACACACACACACACACACACACACACACACATACACGTCTATAATTATTATGAACATGCCCCTAACTGGCCCCAAATATCTGTCAAATAATGTGCTCTAATGTGCCTGTAATATGTAACACAGGCTCTGCCACTAGCTGGAGCTGTAGCCATGGTCTGGCTGTAGCTCCAGTTATTGGGCCTGCTCTCATTGCTCCACTGCCTGGATAGCATCTCATAGTGAGAATTGATTTGGCTCTATTTAGATCTGGATATTGGAGATACATTCTTATGTATGGTGTGTCAGGTCAAACTGGAGCAATGCATAACCACATTTAGTACAGGCATGCGGTAACCTGCAAAGATGAACAAGGGCTCGTGGTGCTGCTAACATTAGCCAAATCATTGTCGTCGTCCCCTGACCATTATCAGATGACTTGTGCTCAGTTTTGACTGTTTCCTGAGTGTTTCTTACCTTTGGACTGGTTGGCTAGTCTGAATTTAAATTTCTGTCTAACTGACTAGAAGATAAGTTGGCTCAAAACATCCCTACTTAGAATTACCTTTATGACTTAGCCATTAAAACATGTGTATGTTATTTGAGGGCTCTAAGATTTCTGTAGTGCGGAAATGAAATTAACTCGGAATATCGTGGAAAACCGAGTCAGTCACACAGGTTTTGTTATTTTATTTTAAGAAGTAGGCTATTTCAAATCTTTCAACAAGCATTCATGATGTGTGTACAAAAGTTTATTACTCTGTAGCATTTCATTTGGTGAAGATTGCTAAATATTTGTTTAGGACTCGAAACACAAAGTTTAGGACTTCGGACTTGAATTGATAATTGCCTGTCTTCATTCAGGACTTGACACCAAAGACTTGAGACTTACTTGTGACTTCTGACTACAGCTGTTAAAGTATAAAGCGGCATGAATAAAAAATAATTCAACTTTGATCATAGTCTAAATGAACCAACGGGGTACCCCGTGCACAGCCTACATACACGTTCAGGTTTTCACCTACGCTCACAAAGTTACAGTAAAGTCATTTTCAATGTGCCACAGACTATTGATTTATATTTCCTTGATCAAAATCTATTTTGTCTTTGACAAAGGATATTTTCAAATTTCATTACATTTTCATTTTTCTCTCTGCTCCATTGATGTTTTTTTTCCCCTGTAACTTGTGAAATTATCAATGTAATATGAAAATACCAGAGTGTGGTGGTGGGATGCATCATTACTCCCACTTCTGATCAGCTGTGTCTGTGATCAGCGTGTGAGGGACAGATGGACAACAAATGAACAAACGTTTGATCATTCCTTTATCCATCTGTCCCTTTCATGCAACATCTCACTCAGGCTAAACATGAGTGCCCACATTTCATCTTTGGAGGAGGGTGATATAAAAAAAATCCTAATATGCACTTAACACGCAGAGCAGAAAGGTCAGTGAGGCAGCTCAGTTAGTCATCACTAACTTTTAACAGTATGTGTTGAAGGCAGGTCCTAAATGAATGTGATTAAAGGAGAAATAACAAATTAGCACCCTGCCTTCAGCCATTAATCTTAATTTTACATGTTATAGTAGTGTCACAGAAGCTGATAGCACAGTTTTAAAGTAATTGCATTATTCTTGTCACTGTGTTTTATTATTACAACAGTAACTGAGAGAGCAGTGTAAAGCATTAGTGGTGAAAAAAATGCTCAACGATGTAACATGACAAACGAGCAGAGGCAGCCATGAGCTCAGAAGCGCAGAGACACGAAAATGAGCAACACAAGGCTGAACTAGTTATTTAATTTTAGACACATTGACCTCAGACTGAACTGATTTACGGATTTAGAAGCTGTGACTGGCTCTCTGCCCCCACAAGAAAGCATGGAGTTACAGTCATCTGTAGCTGTCAAATGAACCAACCAATGTTGTGGTTTCTGAGGACAGGAGAAGTCAGAAAGTTTGATTTATGGCAAATAATCTAGAGATGAAGATAGGTGACATGTTAAAGTAAAAAAATGTGCTTTAATTTGTTGAGAAACACATGTAAGCACATGCTTAAAGGGCATTGTGACTACATCACTGTTAAAATGTATATAAAGAATCATAATGGACTGTAGAAGAAATGGATGCAGCACCTTGATTTCAGAAGTGAAGCCAATGTGAATGTGCCTCAAACCTGCATTCTTTATGAGGGGCAGTAGGACACGACTTCATCAGTTGTGCAGAGCAGTCAGGCTGTATAGAAGTTTGTGACATAATGAACCAATCAGCAGGGGCATGTCCAAAGGGGTTGGCCAAGGGGTGGCACGGGCCCCCCTAGAAATCCTATTGGTCACCCCAGGTGCCACCCAAAAAGTCCTAAACTGGGATTATAACTATTTGCCCTGTAAGAGGTGGAAATAACCAAAAATAAAGAAAATAAAAAACATATCAGTTACAAATACAGTGCAGTGATGAGTGCAAAAACAGATAAAATACGATTACAAAAAGCGGGGCAGTAAAAATATAGTACAGAGAAACGTGGTTTGGTGTCAGGCCATCTGTAAGAAACTGCAACCCCTTGGAGAATAATGCACCAGCAGCCAATGATGATGATGTCATACTTCCTGCTGTTAGATGTATATTTTGGATAATTTAACACTTGAATGGACAACAACCATCACATAGATGTTGCCTAACCGAGTGGTGATTCATTCATTTAACAGACGACGAGCAGAAGGCAGGACATCGATGTGCACTAAGCGCACTTTGAAGCGGTTTATATGAGACAGCATCAATCTGTAAACAGAGACTGCAGTCTGCAGGGATGTTTAGAGATCTCACTTGTAAACTAAGTTACATTAGAACAGATGTGCAAATGATGTTTTGGTTTCTTGACCCTTCTTCTGTCAGTTCTCAAATGCCCCCTCACTCGTCTGTATACTCTCTCTCTAACCCTCTCACCCTTGTACATTGTCTAAAAGATATTAAAGAATGTGGCTGAATTTTATCCCAGCACCAAGTCTTATATGACAGGGACATTAAATAACTGGAGGACCTTCTACATAATAAACATTTACAAAAGTACAACATTCTTATCACTAGTTACATGGCAGACATTTAAAAAGTGTACTAGTGTAGCTCAAAGATGTGTAACACAATATTTAATCAGAAGGTCCCAAGAGAATCAACTGGAAATATAATTCAAAATAAAACTTATTTTATCATCACAGATTAACACAAAGTCAAACCTTGGAATAAAAACATATTTTTGTGGAGTGTCCCTCTGCCCAGCTGTGAACCAGAGGTAGAATTTAAAAGTACATACAGAGTGTGGAATACATTTAGAGCCACAGAGAGCTACAAAGAAGTTGGACGTGTGTGCCTCACTTACTATGAAGCGTAACCCGCTCAGGGGAAAAGTCCTCCGCTCACCATCAGCTGATGTGCTGCATAAAGAGGAGAAGAGAGGGCACACCTGCGGTCCTGCCTGCATCCCCTCCTCCTCTTTACATCCCATGCTCCACAAGCACACACCCACAGTGTGTCAGGATATTGAGCAGTCACAGGTGCAAACCCAGTGAGCTGTTAATATATAGATGAAATGATGAAAAATACCAGCATCACCTCTATAGACTGTAAAAGTCATTTGTAGGATGATCCCTGCATGCACAGAGTAGTAATGACCGCACTGATTGCATTAGGGATGAAATTTACAGTCCTGTTCAATAACAGCGTCCGACCTCACTGGTGCTTTTCACTACAGAGTCTGCCGCTGTGCTTACAGGCCACAAATGCTTTATATGCTCATTGACGCTTTGAGCTAAATTCAAGTATGAGCATGCTCACTTGAAAATACTAACATCAGCATCATAATGCTCTCATTTTACCCAATTCACATGACGTAAGCAAGCCAATATTTACCATAATCTAACCATCCCCAAGTATCTGTGTAAAGTCAAGTTAAACAGATGTGAGAACACAGCAGGTAATATTCATGAAACTTCTCTGTGAGCTAGCGAACCGTGGTGATGCTGTTTGCCGGACTGGTGTGCAACTGGTGACATCTTTGTGCCTGTAGCAAGTTGCTTCATTCCCTATTCTGCCCACCAGTATTTTTTCCTTCCTGGTCAATATATCCGCTCTTGTTGCATTGACATGAAGGCAAAAAAAAGTCATTGTTGTTGTGGCAGACTCTTGGTAGGCTTTTACTAGCGGACGCAGAGTTGTCCTGCTTTCTGTGTTAAAGAGCCCATATTCTGCCCTTTTTAGGGTTCATATATTTAATCTATGTACCTACTTTTGTACGTTCACAATAGATAAAGTCCGAAAAAAGTGTCTGTTTTCATGTACTGCTCCTCCTTACTCCCTCTACGCTCTGAGTCCGTCAGCTACACTCTGTTGAGCCCACACTGTTAGACCCCACGTGGGCCAAGTCTGCTCTGATTGGTCTGCCGATACGCTCTGTCGCTATTGGTCAGTTGCTCAGCACGCGTCTCGGAAATTTCAACATGAGCTGCAGGGCTTGCCACAACGAGCCAATGGGCTTAGATCAGTGATCTCACACTGACAATGATGTCGGACTGACACATTTTTATCGAGGGGGGCTAGAACCGAGCGTTACATGCAGCTAATGCTACAGCTAACAGGAGGACGTAGGAGAAGCCACGTTTCCGCGGACTTTGAATTTTTGCACATAGATGTGCCTAAACATGCACAGGACACTTGGAAAACACACTAAAGGGCATATAAAACCAGAAAAAGCATAATATGGGACCTTTAAAGGCATGTGCCACACCAGCAGTTAGCTTGTGCTAGCGTGCTTTAGCTTGTGCTAGCATGCATTAGCTTGCGGTGTAGGTACAAGAACTAAATGTACTAATATCACTGATAACGCACTCTATCAGTGAGTGTGAGCCCAAGAAGAGGAGCCCAGTGTGTGTGTTTACAAGCTGCAACAAACATTTCTACTGACTCCACCTTTAAACAACTAGAGTCCTGCAAGTAAACTTTCTGAGTCTGGGTTTTCTCACTCATCCTTTCTCCTGCAAGGTATTTGTTGTCTACAGAATATCTCACTCCCACTTAATCTAACAGCTCGTCCATCACTGACCTCATCATCGCTTTGTGTTACACTCACACACACTGACACACACTCCTCGGAGGAGAGTAAACAGACAAAATGAAAAAAAGAATCTGCGCAAATAAAAGGAAACGGAGACACACACATGCAGCTTTAATCAACACTAAATGTTTGCAGTTTGTATAATGAGACTCCAGAAAACAAACAGGTATAGATGAAACTGAGAGAGCGCATTGAAAACAAGGCAGAAGGAGGAAGTCAGAGGGTGGGGGTGAATGAGTGATTCAGCTGAGATTTGTGTGGAGAGTGTCAAACATGCCTCCTCAGATCGTTAAGATGTAAACAGACTAGAAGCTCTTTAATGAACCTTTGGAGAGAAACTCCGCGACAGCTGCTGCGTCTGAGTGAGTATCACCGAGGTTTGGATGGAGATGGAGGAATCTGAATGTGTCGCTCTGTTGCATCATATTTATTCTTTAAAGGAGATATAAAAGTGTTCGCTGTGTGGCAGGAAATGGAGGCAGTAAAGTTTATGGGTTAACGGGTCCACTTGAAGCTCAGGTAGTTCCAGCATGGCTGATTTACAGCACTGTTAGACTCATTCTAACTGTGTTGTGACTCTTTTATTATTCAGTTTATTGTCTTTTAAAAGTTTAGGTGTGGAGAGAGTATTCAGTACTTTTGGTAAGACTATCACACAAGAAAAAAAAACTCAGGTACAGCATCGATAATGTAATAAGGAAAAGTAAGAAAAACAGAAAATCTAAAATAAGGTGAAAAATACTTCAAATATTAAAAACAGATATATTCAATGCAGAAAATGTTTAATTTGTCTTTATTACTAACACATTGTATGATTTATCCCTCTCCATACAATGATTATTTTTATTATGGTTATATCAGCTGATGTTTTATTAAGTGGCATCTGTGAATGATTAAATGCAGATTGAAGTAACCTTAAGTGGGGCGCTGATGGCGCAGTGGTTGGTGTGCGCCCCATATCCGGTGTCCGACACTATCCACTGTCCTATCTCTCCATTAAAGGCACAAAAAGCCCAAAAAGAAATCTTTAAAAAAAGAAATAACCTAAAGTGATCAAAATTCAAAGCAGAACATTTTAAACTGAAGCAATAACCAAGAGATGTTTGTTTGCTTTTAAAATGATTGAGGTGATGGTCAAACCAATCATGTGTCTAAATATCGGCCGTTAAAATTGAGTACTAGCAGACAAATGCTGCTAAACAGCAGATACACATCTGAAAGTATGACCACCTCTGAAGGTCGACACCTCAGTCCTTTACACGTGGTCTTTAATCAAACAAAGAATGCTTTAAAGATAAAGGAGTATGTGTTTTATTTCATTAGAATTGTGGTTCAAAATCACATTTTGATTTTACATATAATAATATGAAATCCAAATGTTTTCTTTAAATAATAGTGTTTCTGATCCGTGTCTGTCAATGCCCTCCTGGGAATTACGAATTATCAGGTCTGAATCAAACATCCAATCAGGGTTAAGGGCCTTTCCGATAGGACGCAGTGGGCGCTGCGCTTGCAGTTCTTGCGTTCAGCACGGAAGTTAAACAAATTTCAACTTGAGTGATGTCACCTATGGAGGGGAGATCAGATCACAACAAACGGTGTCTGACTTTCCTGAGCTCTAGTTTACAGACCTACTGGGACATTGGTGAGAAAGCTCTAGATTTAAAAGAAATGTCTGTTTGAACAGCTTGGGCGTAGCAGGTGTGTTTAAAACAGCAGCAGAAATGTGTGTGTGCATGTGAAGGGTTCGTTACAGAGCTGCAGCTCCTGGACGAGACTGAACTCCCTCAAATCCTGTTGTGACGTCGAATTTTGCTCGTGTGTGCTCCCCTTCTGTTCGGCGCTCTACTCTGCAGCTAGCGCGGCGCACACTGCAGCCTATCGGAAAGGCCCTTTAGCCTACACGTTACATATCTCAGTGACTGTGAGGAGAACTTTTGGGTTGCTTGGCAACAGTCAGTTTCAAACAAGCAGAACTTGTTTGGTTACTGTCAATAAGAAACAATGATGAACTAATTATCTCCTTTAAAAACACTTGATTAATTCATCTGTTGATCCATAAATATTGTGAATGAAATAATTACTTTAAGCCATTCATCAAGTAAAAATCTGAATCAATGACGACTCCAGCTTTGTAGCTGTGAGGATTAATGAAATTCATCTTTCTGTAAACTCAATACCTCGGTTTATGTGACAAACATACACGATTTTTGAAGATATTATGGGGATCTGGGGTCAGATGACAGGCTTATTTTAAACCATTATTTAATAGTCAGACACTGTTGAAGGAAGGTTTACACTAGGTTTTTTTTTTTTATGCTTGTTGCTGCTGCAAAGACTGGAGTCAGACAAAGCAAGTAATGACATGCAGAGTAGAAGTGCTTTTGTTACATTTACCACAAAAGATTCACAGGGATTGATAGGTATGACTGTTGATTAAAAGAAGGATGAGGTTTATTGTTAGAAAAAACGACTTACACACGTACTAGATCAGATAAAGGTAAGAGAGGCCGCTTTGTTCACACTGTTAAAATCCACATAGAGCCAACGCTCCTCATACTTTAACTTTGAATAACATATAGTGTGAACATGTAGTGTAAGAAATGATGTGCATTATACAATATTTTAACATAGATTAAAATAAACTTCAGAGCTGAGATGAACAAACTCAATTCATCCTTGCGCTGATACTCTTTAAGTTGACCTTGTATACACTCCTCCTTATATCTGAATGTGATAATTAGAGATATCAACTGTTGAAAGAAGTCACCGGATTTCAGACTGAGCTGCAAGTTGTTGTTGTTTTTTCCCGTCTGTTTTGCTTCCCTTCAAGTTGTCTTTCTGTCCACTGCATCGATTACCAAAAGAGAAGTAAATAGCAAAGTCTGCTACCGCAGGGGGCTTTGGAAGTCAAGCTAACGACAGGCTGAGAGCTGGAGCTGAGGCGGATTTTAAGCTTCATGACAAACCGTTACACTGCGCCTGTCCGTCAATCAGGTCAGCTACACTCCTTATTGTGAAAAATGCTTAGCCTGTACGTCATAAAATCAGAGTTACTAAATAAAATGTAGCCCCATAATGTGTGTGCTATTAGAGACATGGGCTAATCAGACCTATTTCATGTTTTGAACCAGGCTGTAAAACGGTGACACGGTGACATCACCCATTGGTTTCTGAGGTGACTATTTGAAGCCCATCGATGGCGGTAGGCTGTCTCAAACTAAATTTCAGTCAACCAAGATACATGCAAAGAGCTGGAGCTGAGGCGGCCCTTAAAGCCAGAAGCTACAATGCGCCCATCTGTCACTCAGATCAGCTATACCCCTAATTATGAACAAGTCTTAACCTTAATACAATCTAAATCAGTTGTAAGAAAAGGCAAGCCAGGGTATGACAGGGTATGCTGATAAAGACAAGAGCTATTTAGACCAAAACAGTTTTTGAACCAGGCTGTAAAAATGTGTATATCTGCTGTTGAAATGGACATTTTAACACTGCTTCATTTTTCAACAGCGGTGGCTGCCACTCGCATTAGAGCGGCATTTGAGCGTCCCATCCTGAGCGTCATTTCAGAGTCAAATGGCACTAGTGCAACACATATGTTTGAGTTGAGTCAGAACTGTAGAAAGAAGCAGCCCTGCTATCTTCAAATTAATCAGTTTTTCCATTAGCATTTGTTAGCAAAGAGCTTTTACTCAATTATTTCTGAACTAAACTCCTCCCTGCTCGACATGCACACATTTAGATAAATTTGAGGTATATTATTGACTGTCCACAACTGAAAACCAGCTTTGTTCTCTGACTTGAAGAGATTATACAAACACCACATGTAAACCGGGACAAAAGTGAGGATGAAACGTGGTGTCACTAAATCTCGTCTTTTCCTTACGAAGAAGCCCTGAAAGAAGAAGACCTAAACTCATTTCTCATCACACAGGGAAACCCTTCATGTGTCAGACTGTGTTACCTGGTTTTGTGCTTCTCTGTGGATGCACAGTGGAGCTCACATAAACTCATTATCAGCCTTCCTCTGTTGACAGAGAGAGTCAAGTGGCTCGCTGCTGACCCATCTGTTGGGGCTGAGAACACGCAACACACACATTCACAGAAGATACTGTACACATAGATGAATGAGATAACCGAGTACACACCATCTGATGCAGCTGGAATACCCTCAGATAGTCATGTGCATGTTGTGTATGCATGTGTGCGGCGTGTAGGTTTCCATACACAATAATGAAACATTCAGCTGAGCATATGGTGTGTGGATGGGGAGACAGAGGGAGAATTAACCGAGCTTATCCGGTGACCCAATGGCTGTGAATGCAACACCGGTGTTGTGATCCTTTCTGCCTGTGTGGGAGATCAGGTGACTGAACGGAGGGAACATAAAGCCTCTCATTTCCACAAAATAAACAGGATCATTGTCCGGAAAAGCCTGATCTCACCTGTGTGCGTGACGAGAGATAGCATGCAACACAGAGTGAAACCCTAATGCAAAGGCCTAATCTGCTGTTTACATGCCAGAGATGTGTGTAATTAATGAGCGTGTTTATTCTGTTCGTGCTGATGTCACTCATAAGCAGGCCTCCTCTACACGTTTGAGTGGTCTCATCTGCCCCCCCAAAAAAATAAAAAATAATAACAACAGCTGTATCTTCATGCATATGCTGTCCTCATTAATGCAGCCATACCAACAGCTGATTGGATCCATAATTATGATAATGACAGTGCGAGCATCATGATTTGGCAGAGGCATGTCATTGTGAGCGTGAGCAGGAGATTACAGGTTGGAGGAGCATTTAGCCTCTGCTGCCACCTGCTGCTCAAAGACAGGAACGGTCAAATCAAAAGGTGGATGTGGATCATCAAGTAGTTAAAGAAATATCCTCTTTAAGTGTATTCCCTTTTACACAATAATGTCCTTAAGACAATAATGTTTTCTCCCTTTTTTGTTCAGTCTCATGCCATGACTGTTGCGTGAGATTTTTGTGATGTACAGCCGTGCCCATCCAATTTATTATCAGACATCCATGAAGTTTAAGAAGCACAAGAGATACATTTTTTAAGAGATACAGTCTTAATCTGAGACAAAACGTTAAGAACATCCTGACATTTCCCACCTGGCTTTCACCAAGCACTATTAATGTCAGACACTGCATTTCCCATAATGCAACCAATGGTGTAAGATTTGTCCCTGTATGGTAAATGCTACACTTTTCAGTTTAATTAGTAGCTTGATTAAGATTGATGGCATACACACCGTTGCCACATTTTTTGCAGTGTCATGTTGTTCAGTTAAATATGAAGCCACAACCAGCAGCCAGTTATCTACCTTTAGCTTCAGGACTGGAAAACGGTGGAAAAGCCTTAAGAGGACATCCATCAAGGCATTTTATCTAAGAATATTTCCCCTGATAATGAGTACATTTAATTTGTTTCCCTTGAGATCTCAAGTAACGAACACGTTATCATGGGAAAACCAGCTATGTTATCCTCAGATAATAAGATCATTGAACATCTTGAGAAAACAAAAAGAACTCGCTGGATGGATGTCTGCGTCCTTAGCTAGCTCTGTCATGAGCGGATAACCTCTAAAGCTAACAACTGAACACGTCTTTTTCTTTTTTCCGTTAAATGGTTTAACTGAACAGAGTTATCTATGGCATGAATGTTGTTTGGGAGCAGTGACTGATTTGTTATCTCCATGGAGTTGCTGTGGAGATTCCTTTACCCAGGTGCCAATCTCTTTGTTTAGTCATTTTTGGGAAGCAAATTAATGTACTTCCTACCTTCCTTTGTGCTAAGCTAGGGTGAAATATGTTAGCATCTTCATATTTACTTCACAAACTGAAGAGTTTTTTTTTTTAAAACTGTCTCATCCTCTCGACAAGAAAGATCATGACTGTGTTCCCCAAGTGGCAGAAGCAAGGGCGCTGGTGGCGCAGTGGTTAGTGTGCGCGCCCCATGTATGGAGGCTATAGTCTTCAGGTTCGAATCTAGCCTGTGGCTCCTTCCCTGCATGTGATTACCCAATCTCTCTCTTCCTGATTTCCAACTCTATCCACTGTCCTATAACTCTATTAAAGGCACAAAGAGCAAAAAACAAACAAACTAGCAGCTAGCATAGCATAGCCTAGCATAGAGACTGGAGAACAGGGAATCTGTGAACCTGTTCAAGTCCTGAAGTAAAACACATACATCCCTTTAATTTAATTCATAAAAAAACTATTTGTTTGAAAATTAATCTTAGCTTAGCCACTGTTAGCTTAGCTGTAAACACCTGAAGGCCTCAGCTCAACACTAAAGGAAAGAGTGGTGTCCATTTTTTCCTCTAACTCTTAGATGCAAGTAAACATGGTCTCCAAAGAGTATTCATTCAAAGTTTTTAATCACAAGCTACAGAGGCGTATTGCTGACACTCTGGAATATAAAAATGAGGATCAGTATCACGTTATATAAAATGAAAATATCTTATAACAATAAACGTTTCGAGTTATAACGTGATTTGGATCCTCATTTCTATATTTCAGAGTGGCTGCAATACGCCTCTGTAACGAGCAAAGTGAACTCTGATCAGACGATCCTGGGATATCTTCTGAGACTTCATCAAACTCCTCTGGATCACGATGAGAATTTACAAAACTATCTCACAGGCTAAGTTACCATGGTTACTTCTGTGTAATCAGCCCGGCTTAATGCATGCTACTCTCGTTTAAACGGGCTCATAAAGAAACACTTCATCACCCAAATACTTGTGTAAAGTCACTTTTATTTATTCTGATTCATAGAAGCATTTTTAGAAAATATACTCATGTCCAGGCTGCAAAATCAGATTCAAACAGGACCCACTGACTGATCTATATACTCTTGAAGAGATGGGAGAGCTAAGTGCATGAAAACACAATTCTCAATCATCAGCATACACCAAAAGCATACTTACAAACACAGTTATCAAATGATTGAGTATCACAAATAAAAACATGATTGTTAACTGGTAGAGTACCACAATGGTTAGTGCAGTTGTATAATCAGTATATACACATCCATGTGAATAAATACAGTACAAAGTCACTTTAGTCGTCACAGATTGTCAGTAAAAGACAGGGATGGGGTGAGGAGACACTTTATCAATATTCAATTTTGCACAAATGCTTAAAACATGAGTTCATGGTACAGGAGAGACATACAGTAGAACGACTGTGTGTGACAAGTTCCTGTCAACCGGTTAAAAAACAGAAAGCATACAGTACATGCATCTTCAGCAACAAATGGATTAAAAACTAAATAAATCTGCTGTTGGGTCTTTGTTAGTTCAGTGCACACAGTTTTAAAAGCTTGTCTCTCGCCAGTCCTCCAAGTTTAAGTCTGTCCTTCCTGCGGCGCTCTCATAACGTCATAAAGGATCTCTGTTTCCAAGCTGGGGACTTTCATAACCTAAACAAAGCAAAGTCAGTGTCAATACATGACTTTAAAGGTACACTTTTCATTTGTTTATATGCAATAGGCAATCGATCAAGTGACTATGTGTTACCAGAAGCTGTTGCCCCACTTTAGACAAGCTAATAAGTAGTAAGCTCTGAAGACCAACATCAGGCAGCTACCAACTAGCCTGTTAGTGAAGCAGGTATCAGCTACATGATCACATCAAAGATAAAGACAGAGCTGGAAGTAGGGTAGATGTGGGAAACACATTCATCAGTTTAACACCAGCACTACTCTAGATGGTAGACTTCATAAAACCTTTCGCTCCTAAATCCTCAACAGAGAATCTAAACTGGATTCACATTGATCCGTTGGCAGGTTACACATCCTAAAAACAAGGATCATGTTGTTTGTTGTCTGCTTGAAGTGATTATTTATTTATTATCAATGACATTTTATGATAATTGATTTGTTTTCAGCTTGTTCTGGGGCCCTAAGTGGTCCTATAAATGAGGCCCCGAAGTGGTTCCATAAGTCAATCGATTCAGCTTTAAGCTTTCCAAACGTGGACATAAAAGTTTTGAAGCTCCTTTTTGGAACTTTTTATTTCCTGTGTTTCTGGCGCCCTCCTGTGGACAAAGCGGTCTGTGCTGATCCCGGCCTGTAAAAGTGTTAGTGATGTGTTTTTTTAAAACAAAAAATCTCTTCCTGCTTTTCTTTTACTGTTAAATGTATCCCTCACTGTGAATCTGTGATTTGGAAGAGAAAAAGTCTGTTTCAGCAGCATGTTTTTTTATCACTTTGACATCTACGTTGCGGCAGCAGGTTCATGCATAAATTATGATATAGAGGTAATCAACTTTGTTAATGAGGGTCTTGTTTGCTTTTGGAGGTCATTAAAAGGCATCAGTATCGATTTCAATCGGTTTCATAATCAGCTCAAAACTTCTCACAGGAGCTTTAATGAGCAACAAACAGGACGACGCTATCTTAAACAGTCCTTGCAGGCTCAGTGTGTTCAGGAAACAAGAGTGATAAAATGCATTTTTTGTTTGACATCCCCACTTGAAGCTTCACACTGCTAAAAATAACCCCCGGACAGGGCACAGAGGACCACTTTGGTTTCACATGTTCTGTAGAACTGGCTCTAATGCCATCATCTGTGACATGTGGAGCCTTTTATCATTCTCAATGTGACGGTAATTGAGTCCCTGCAGCAGGTTTTTCAAACACAGTTCTCTATAACAGAGGTAATTGGCAGCAGTTTTGACGCGTGGTTAGCAACCCCTTGAGCCTCAGAGTTTCCATCTTCAAAACCCGTGTAAAACTGAGGATGAATCAGCTAAACATGGCTGACAATTATTTCAATAATAGAACATAGTATCAAAAATGAATCAGTTACAGTTAGAGCAGGAATGATAAAAGATCTTTATCTAAAAAAGAAATGGTGGTGTTCTCATCTAATGGCACCACTTATTCCAGCAGTGTCAAAACCAGCTGCCAGCTGCAAAGAAATGTTTGAGGGGAAAAGTCTAATTATGTCTTTAGATGAGGTTTCATCACTTCTTTGTAGCAGGACAGGCATGCATTCAATATGTAAGGTATGACTCACACATGATGCTATAAATGTCTACAGATGAGTTTTACAAAAAGTAAGGTTTCAAAGTAAGCTGCTCACACTTCTGCTTAACTTTTTTGCATTAAGTTAACTTTACCAAGTGATAATAATCCTTAAAATTAAAACTCTAATATATCAGACACATTGAATTTTAAAATGTTATCAAGCACGGATTCAATCTGCCACACGGCGGTCATACCACACATATGAGCAGGAGGAGAAACAGATACATACACCTGGTCCCAGCAGGGTAGTCCAGAGATCTGTTTTTGTACTGGGGCAAATAGGGTTTTTTCACAGGGAATCTGCGATCTGAAGACCTCTCCAGATCGTAGGGGCTGTCCCGCTCCATGCCTGAGGGAAAACCGCATGGCACAAACACAGACACACACACACACACACAGAGTGGAGTTTGGGAACTGAGAGGGCAGGGTTGCAGGAAAAAGTAATACACAGCCGACAAGCTCTACAGGAGGCTCGAGCACATCAAAAAAAAAAACAGAAAGCTCATGCTGTTTTTTATTTGATAAATCATAACAAAGGCTCTGCGTCGTTGTCATGAAGTATGAATAAAAAAAACTGCATTTTGGAGTGAACTTCATTCAGACGGCCATGTGTAAACTAAACAGCATGCGTTTGGGTATATTATAGTGTTTGAAACACAGCAGGGGGGCTGGTACCACAGTGTCAGACAAACAGTACCTATGTCAAATGAGTTGGACTTCCTGGGGTGACGTGATGTAGCTGGAAATCCATTTCGGCCTTCTCCATCAACTGGGCGGGAAAAAAAAATCATAATAATAATAATAATCATCATAAGCACAATCCTACTCTGTCCATGTGGCCTTACTGGCATCAGGAACATTATAAAGTTGTTCTGTCATGCACACTTGTTTTTATCATCATCTAGATTTAGATCTACTGTCTCTCTTTTGTTGTTGATAAAAATCAGTATTACCTGGGCTGACATCTTCTGCAGCCTCCATCCCGTGCTTGGCAGAAGCAGGGGGGCTCTTCCTCTCGGTGGTGATCTCCTCCTCAATGATTGGTGGAACAGGAAGCAAACCCCTCTGCTCATTGGTTGTTCTCTCACCTGGACTGACAGGTGAGGTTTTGGGAGGGGTCACTGATTTTTCTGGAGAGGTCCTGTCTCTCAGGACGTCGAGGCTTGGCTGAGGAAAGGAACAAAAAAACATTAAGTCACGTTTCTCATCAGAGCTAGATGCAATGGGTGTAGCTTCTTTATTGTTTCTCTTTGTCATGCGGTACACTCATACTTTATTGGGTATAAGGGGACGCTGCCCCTCTGGTCCTCTCGCTCTCTGCTTCTCTTCACGCTTCCTTTCACTCTGCTCTTCGTCTGCTTCCAGCCTTCCTGCCTCCTCTGGTTAAAGAAAAAACACAGAGCTTACTATGAGCTGTCACAGCTTTGTTGGAAAATTAAAAATAAAACTCCCTGAAGCACTGAAATGCTGGAACACATGTCATGAATGTTCTGTGATTGGAAGTGCAAGCCTCGGCTAGACTGCGACTTGAAATCATGAGCGTAAAGTAAACAACAAACAATGCAAGTCCTACAATCACTGAGCGGGTTGCTGGTTGATTTCAGTTAAGAGCCCTAAGACTTGTTATGAATTAAGTGCTGCCCTCTTGATTATGCTTACAGTTGCAAATGTTTATGCAAATGTTAACATGCATGTTTTAAATGTTGATGGGTTGTCTCTTGGATCAGTGGTAAATCCAGTTAAAGAAAATAGCAGCAGCTTCTGTTAGCATTTATTTTGCTGTCCAATTATAGCAGTAAGGCTGGGAGTCAGAGGAGGACATTTTCTCCAGTTTAAATGTCAAAATTCAGACTTTCGATATTGATTTTATGTCTGGCCTCCAGCTATTGCACCAATCTTATAATTCCCTTTCAAACCTGAGTCTAGTTTATAGCTTCTTTTGAAACTGAGGTTTGGCTCATTACTGAGTCTGGACCTGAAATGTACAATCGCTCTTAACAGTGACTCACTCTCTCTGTGAATACCTACGGTTCCTTTCCTCTGTTATAGCATCTCTACTGAATGTTTTTTATAAGACTTCTTGATTAAATGTGTTTATTGATGTTGAACTAATTGAATCAGTAATCAATATTTGATGTGTGTATTTAATTGTTTGTTTCGGTCAATGAATGAAATAAACTTATAAAATAAAGATTGAGGATACTCAGATCTACAGACGGTCTCTTCTGGTCTTAGTTGAAGCTCAGGGGTGAGTGAGTCTTTTCAGTGGCAGCTCTGTCTCCACTGTTTTATAAAACAAACCCCCTATGATGCATTTTGCCTTTTGTTTCAGGAGCAAAGTTCTATTTCATCTTTCTTCCTTTAATATTGGTCTTCAGGCTTTTTAGTATTTGAATGTCCTGTTGTTGAGTGTTTCATTGTGTTGTCTTTCTGTATGTTTGAACATCACTTCTGTTGTTTTAAAATTAATGTGCTTTTAAAAATTAATTTTCATCTCATTGGTTTGGATTGATTGGGCTAATTAAAAAGTTTTGCGTAGACTTTTTAATCTGTAAACTGAATTTAAAAAAAGTGTACTAACATGCAGATCTGATAATGCATCGTTATGTTATGTTACGTGTTTATATGTTAAATCAAATATCTGAAAACATCAAAGAAACATTCAGCATTTTAACATCAGAAAATATATTTTGTTGTGTATTATAACAGAGCAGCAGCCATGTCTTCATCTCCTGTTTACAGTAACTACACTTCAGCATACTCAACTATGCTAATAACAGTTCACATGATAATACTTAAATATTCATCATGATGTTGTAAATGAATTCTTTCTATACTTGAACAGTTTAAAATGGAGCACAAGTTTACATAAAACACTACACAACTACACCAGCTAGAATAGTTGCAGTACCTAAACTCTCCTGCAGGTGTCTCTGCCTCATAGCAACCAGACTGGGCTTGCAGCCTTGTGGAGGGGGCTCTGGCCTCGTCCCACAGGGGGCCACGTTTCCTCCACCGCTCTGTCCGTCCTCGTCCATCTCAGTCCTCGCCTCCGTCAGGGGGGCGATCCTCTCCTGCCTGCATGCCTCCATCTGTCTGTCCGTCTGCTGTTTGGAGGACGCCACGTGGCCGTTGGTCCGGGTTTCTGCGGGCGCATCTGAGACGGTGGATGATCTGTCAGCGTCGTCTGCATCTTTGATGTCGCAGGTGCTGCTCCCATCGGAGTCCTCGATTTCTGCCCCGATGCAGCTGTAGACCATGCTGACCAGGTCTGTGGACTGGATAATCATTCAAAAGAAAAGTTCTCAACCCATGAAGAAGTCAAGTATTTGCTTTACATACCTTCACATGATAAGATAATCAGGCTAGAGTTATTTTTTGTTGCTTTTTTTTAAGCGTCTCGTGTTGAAAACAGTGGTGACAAATCTAGCTAATTCAATTACGCCTAAATTAAATTGCTGGGGATGTCCTCAAATCTGCACAAGGATCAGTGAGGATCCCTGGACTCTGCTTTGAGAGGCAAAGGGATTTGGACGACTGCGTGACTCTCTCTTCTTGGATGTGTGTGTGTGCAGAAGTGTCTGTGTATGAGCAGAGATTAAAATATAGTCCTGCACAACTCTGACAACACAGTGAAAGGCTGGGAATAGCAGGTGGTGGGCACAGCGTGCAGCTATGTGCTGTGTCGAGTGAAACTGGAGGATTGGTGAGCGAGAAGTCTGCAACTGAAATCCCTGTTTTTCCAGTTCGATCAGAGGCAGACAGAAGATAGTTAATGAAGTAATGGCTCATTTACATTCACTTTGAACAGCTCGTTATGCCAGATTGGAGCACTTCTCCACAGAGGAGTAAAGCAAAATGTGCCAAAATGTTTTGGCGACTCGGACGTGTGTCACTCCCCCTGCAGAGGTCACAGTTTCCTCGAGCATTGCCCCCTCAGAGCTGGTCAGGACTCAGTGCCAGTGGCGGCTTGCTGTCATAAAAACGTGAATTTTGAATTATAGCTGACCGGCTGTCACAACAAACTCACTGTGACTGTCCCCGAAGGCTAGGCAGTACTACCTCCCACTACCTGTGATTGAAGGGTACCTTACCTCGCAGCTGGAAAGCATGTGCTGTCCACAGGGACAACCTTTCTGCTGCAGAGCTGCTACTGCTAACCTGGACTTAATGACATCGAGTTTACCTTAGATAATGGCCATCAATAATCACATACTGAACTTCAATAAAAATTGCATTTTTATTTGACTTTCTTTGATGCTATCTGACATCTCTGTATGATTCTGTGTCTCCACATGTGTCACTTTTTTTCTTTTGCTGTGTCCCAGTTTCAGGTTTTTTTTTGTAGTTTCCATGTGCAGGTACTGTAAATAGGATTATCTCTTACAGTTTTGCCTGCAGTTGTTTGCTGTTGTCAGTAAATCAATTAAAATATGCATCTCAAATTGGGTTTATGTCAAGCTCTGGATACTTGGTGTTGAGTTAAAAATAATGGACATGTTTTCCCTTTTCAGAGACATATTCTACAGATGTACTGGTAAGTTGTAGTAAAATGTGTTATTTGTGAAGGATGGCTTCTCTGACCTCTTCAAATGGGCTCTGGAATAAAAATCAAAGAGGTTCTGAGATGCACAAGCTCTGCTGCCCAGGCGTAACACTGTACCTGTCTTTGGATGAGGCAGGGGGGGCTGGGACCCCTCATCCCAGGCACACCCTGCATGGGCCGAGGTGAAGGCATGGCCCCGTTGGCTCCGGGAACTGCACTCTCTGGCCTCCCAGCATCCTTCGGGTGCTGAATCATCGAGTAGACGTTCTCTAAGGCGCTGCTGCAGCAGACGGACAGACAGAGACAGACCCAGGAAATTTTGATGAGTCATATTTAATCACATTTATGAGCGGGAGGTTTGACCTGAGAGGAAAGGCGGCTCTAAGCTGCCCTCACACTGACTAACTTTCCAACTTAATTAAAAATAAACAGTTTTTACTAATACAACAGAAAGATTTGATAATGAACAAGGTTTTTTTCTACAGTTCAGTTCAGTTCCAGCTACTTTCTATTTCACAATATGCCAAAGTTAAAGGACCAATCTGTAAGATATCGACTGAATGAAATCATAAAAAGACTTTATGAAATCATGAGACATTAAGGAAACATGATATGTTGAAGTGCTGGCTTCTCTGTCAACAATGCAGCAGCCAGTATGTGATGCTTCTGAGCTTAGAATCCAGTTCTAAATGGTTTGTTTTTGTTTTGAACAGAGAAGGGAGATGGTTTCAGAGCCTCTATCCACATACAGTGCTTTCTGCACTTGAAACGCTCACAGCAGCGTAGCAACGCAAATCAATTGCTGCAGATGCGTTTTTGTGCTCAGGGCGCTGAACTACATTGGTGGTTTTGTATTCAAAACGAGCGCTGCCATCGAGAAAGCACTGTCAGTGCACACAGGCAACTGAGGCACCTTCAAGCTGTCTTTTTGGACGCCCCTCTGTTTGCCAGGCAAACTGCAAACCAACAGGTGTTGCAGCGATAGAAGCAGGAAGGTGAACTGGTTGAATTTGGCCTGCAGTACCACTTTTAAACACTAGGTGCCAGAGTTACATATTGCTCCTTTAATCCTGTTTTACTCCCACCTTCGGTTGTAGACATTCAAACAAATGTTTTGTACTGGGGAGCCTAAAGAAGGCGGCGAAAGCTTTCTTTTTGATTTCACAGCAACAGTGTGCAGTTTAAAGACTTTAAACCAGGGGTGGGCAACTGGCGGCCCGGGGGCCACATGCGGCCCCCATCAACCCTCAACGTGGCCCTCAGGTCAATTTTTACATATCAATTAATTGGAAACATGAAGAAAACATGACAAAATCTGCCATGACATCATGAAAACAAGAAATATGTCCATAATAATATTTGATCACTGTTACATGTTGAGTTAAATTTGAGACATAATCGACTGTAATCGTTTTTGTATACTACAATGTGGCCCCTCTGTCAGTAAGAATTGAATGAATGTGGCCCTTGCTGTGACTGAAGTTGCCCATCCCTGCTTCAAACCATTGTCAACTATTTGAAGAAGTGTTTTCTGTCAATATCAGCCCTGAAGATGATTCATCCGTTCTTTTTTGCTCCTCTTTCAAACTTCTGTAAAACTCTGCCTCGGTGTAAGACAGACACCTGGGCGAGAGCAAAGTTGGTCACCAGCCGAGGCGATTACGTCACCAGTTTTCAGAGATACTTGAAGTTGAAAATGTAAGCGCCTCGGTCAGCTCTCACAAGGTGCCTTATCTCCTTTATGTTAAACTCTTTTAATGGCGAGGTCCACAAAGAGTGCCCACTGGGTGCTATTCTCTCCCCTCAGCTATTAATATGTGTGATTCACTTCTTTAAATTAGTTTCTCTTCCTGCACTTTTCCTACTTTTCAGCTAGACTACTTTTAACTGTTATATAACTGCAGTTTAAAAGTACCCAAAGCCAAGACTATAAAGCAAAGGAAAACAGTTGGAGAGAGCGAAATATTTTCTTCCATTTTAAATATTTATGAAGCTGTGAAGTGACGTTAATGCCTGCGCTGGATTCATTTAGCAGCTTTTTTTTGTATTCTCAGGGTCTGGCTGCACTCAAACATTTACTTGGGTCCCCTCCTGCTCGGTGCCGCATACTCACTCGCAGTCCTGATTAGAGATGGTGGAGTTGCGGTTCTTACGGAAGCCGGAGAAAAGGGACAACACGCTGCGTCTCTTCTTCCTCCTCAGTGACTGGGCCTGGTGGAGGGAGGACAACTGACTGAAGAGGAGAGACAGAAAAAAGAGGAGGAATAAGAAAGCCGAGTAAGAGAAAGGATGAAACATTTAGATTAGATTATCAACCATTATTGAGCAGTATATACGTTCTATATGAACCATCATTTGTTAAAGGACACCAGCGTGAACAGCTGACATTAAATGGGATCCTTATGCTAATGAGCCATCTGACTCAACTTTTTTTTTTTTTTTCTTCCCTGGGTGCAGATGGTTTAGTTAATCTGACAGAAGGAACAGTTTATGCTGCCTCAATTAATCGTCTTCCATGCACTGCTGGTGAGCACTCTGCACACAATGTCATGTAGCCATGTACTACGACATCTGTGTGGATGGGTTCGACTTATTTCTGAGCTCCGCTAGCAGGGATATTAAAATCTGGTTTAATATGGTGACTGACTGATCAGAGGAGTGCAATGACGGTGAGGCACTTTTGTAAATTAAAAAAGCTGCTGCTGCTGATGTGGAAAATCTTGCAATGGTGTGTGGCATTAGACAAACTAGAAGGTAGTTCATTTGACGTAAATGATGAGTTTTAGCTCCTCAATCAGATCATGTTAAGAATCTGTTGAAACTTTATGAGAGGGTGTTTGAACTCCATACAATGAGTGTATCAATATTGATTAATAGGAATTCATTCCAAGCCTAGAGACGTACAGCGCAGGTTTCGTTGTGGAGAGAATATCTGTCTTCACCCGTCAGTAAAACCCCTTTAAAAAAAAAAAACACAATGATCTGAGCTGTGACTATTTTGCATTAACATTGGCCCAACAAGGGAGCACCGGTTGTGTTTGATGTATGCGCCCCATATACGGAGGCTAATCCTCCAAGCGGGCGGCCCGGGTTTGAATCTGACCTGTGGCCCATGAAGAACACATAAAAGGTCATTTACTAACACATGGCTACTTGGTTTCATTTGTCAAATCTTCAAAACAGCCCTTTAAAAGTTTGATCTACTCATAATGTCTACTCATGTCTATACCCTCTGAAGTCTTTCAGATTCCCTGATGAGCTGCTTCTTGTGCATTAGGCTGAATAAGCAGTTCAGCAGCGGTCCGCAAACTGAATCACGGAATGAACAAGATCTAAAATCACTTACAGTACATGACATCCAAATAAGCAGTGAGTATGTTATCCCCTTTTCTCTAGTCCATGACCTAAACAGCTTCTATATGTAAGAGGAGGAGCCGGTTGTCCTGTCCATGTAAACATGATGTAAACATGGCTCCGGCAACAACACAGCCAGAGGATATACTTGATTTCTGCTGTATTTATCTGTAAAATGTCGCACATTCTTCCTTTAAGTCAAACTAGCTGTCCACTTTGACAGACACCTTGAAGAAAGTGAACCTAAGATGTAAAGCTGTGAGCTGAAAACCTGAAGAGAATATACTTATGGGTTCATAACGTCAAACAACCTTTTTCATGTATAACAACTAGTTAGATTCATTATTTATTCATGAATGTTGACTTTAAAGTGACCTGTAAGAATCAGACCCTCACTGGACGACACTTTTACTTGCAGTGTTTCATTAAGGACTTCATTGTGTTTGCAGAAAACTTTCACATCATGTGCCATGAAAACAGTTCCTTAAGTCTGCCTTGAATTACTGTAGCTGTTTTAATGAAAGTAATACGGTAACTTTTGCTTCTTAAATATGTTATTGCTTTGCCACAGATCTGTGCACACACAATCTGCACTTCTTTGAATCCAGAGAGAGCGCGTAAACAACTCTCAGTGACAACTGGGCAGCTTCATAGGAAATAAGTAACTGGACTGTGACGGTAAACAAGATGATTTATTTCACATGATGAGAAATTTTGTTGTCATTAAACAAACAAATCTACAATGAGGCCTCTACTCACTGCAAATGGAAGCTCTCCACTACATCTGTCCCCGAGTGCGCTGTACATTCATCACTAATATAATTAGCTGGAGACCGTTTAATGCATAAGATACGTGTTGAGCAGGCACTTAGGTCCTATCTGGATGAAATGTATGAACTCAACACAATGAGATGAAACACTGAGAACATGCTTTTGCTTATTTATAATGATTAAAGGTCACATATTATCCTCCTTTCCAACCAGTTTAAATAAGTCTCAGAGCTCCCCAAAACATGTCTGTAAAGTTTCTTGTTCTAAATCCACTCTGATCCTGTATTTGATCATGTCTATAAACCCCTCTATTTCAGCCCTGCTCAGAACAGGCTGTTTCTGTGTCTGTAGCTTTAAATATGTAAATGAGCTGTGTCTGACCACGCCCCCTCTCTGGAAGGACTTGGGTGGCTCAGGCTTGCTCGCTCCATGACCGGTGGAGAGGCAGACTCAGAGGGCAGAACAAACAGCTAGCTGTGGGAGTGTCACCCACCTGGGGGAGGGGCTACTGCCCTTTGTGCACACATTTTCTGAAAAGTGGAGCAGGCGAAAGACGGAGGATGGATTTTTCTCATGATTGGGGGGTTTGTAGACAGACTAGAGACACATTAGTGCTGGAAAAACATTGTAACGTGTATTTTACATAATATGTGACCTTACAGAATTAAAGAGCATCATTTAATGAAGAGAACATAATAACTTTATAATGATTTAAAAGTCACTGTGTTTCACAGTGATGAACTCTTTGTCATGTTATTTCCTTCATAGTGCGTCGATTTGCTCTCTTTTCTTCCCTATGTTATAGTCTCTTTCTTTTTCTCCTTTGCTTGCACAATGTTGTTGTTGTCGTTTTTTAGAAATGTAATTCTCATCATTAGATCAGCAGAGTTAGGTTAAACTATTGGCTGGATGTGCATTAGTTCCCACAAGTGTGAGCATAAAATAACAATATAGGCACCAACAAACCTTAAATTTGCGACTTGAGATAATTAACTCATCAGAGAAACTTTAAGTACTGGTCACATAGGAAACAGTGAGTGAGTTAGAGGAACCTTCTCTGCCTCATTTGAGGGATATTGTGCATGAAATGGTATTTGTTATGAAATGAATCGTGACAGAAAGCTTGTCAGTTTTCTTGGAATAATCTACAAACTGCAGATTGAAACTTTTAAAATGCAAAATTTAGTTAGGTCGGGGATGTGCGTCAATGTTTTTGCTGATTATTTGCACTGTTTTTTTCTATCTTTATTCTGTATTAGTTTATTGTTAAAACTGTGTTAAGCTGTTCTGCTCAGGTCCCTTTTTTAAAAGAGCGTTGTGTCCTCAGTGGGAAAATTATTATTAACTTTGCAAATCAATTAATTATCCTCAAAGAGCTGACTGATGGTGAAAAAGCACTACTAAAGCTGTAAATCATCAATTCTAAACAATGTGCAGAAAGATGCTGAACTGCTCTGTAGTGCTAATGGAAAAAGAAGAGCTCTGCACAAATTCACTGAGTTTACCATGACATCACAGACGTCATTTAATCACTTGTTATATAATGTAAATAAATACCAACAATAATAGCCCCAGGTTTAAGTTGTCTTGTTGTTCTTGTAATCACAATCAAATATCATTATGAAAAGTTTATTCTATTAAACCAATACAAAACATTTCACAGGGTTATTACATCATGCTGCTGTCGGATTGTCACCTACAAGATACTAGATACTAATGTAAATATGATCAGGTTTAGCTGACACTTTAGATTTGCAGTACAGTTCATGTTTGTGCTCCATTCGTGTACGTGTGCAGTCCTCAGGAGGCCGCTGTTCTTCTGATGTATCCATCAAATCAAAAAAGTTTTAATGTTTCTAAAAAATGTAACTGAATCAGTGACCCGACCTGTCAGGTAGAACTCTCTTGCTGTAGAAGTCAGGCAGTCCATCCTCCAGCATACTGACTCCTCCATTCTCTGAGCAGTGCTACACACACACACACACACACACACACACACACACACACACACACACAGAGGACCGAAAAAGAGAGTAACAGGGGAACAATGAATCAATCCATGTTGCCAACTAAAGCTGAAAAGCTGACAGAAGGTTTATTTCATGTCGGATGGCTGGCTGGTTAAACTAAGTCCACTGCCAACAGGACTCTGTTTGTAAAACAACTCCTCATCATGCCGTCCTAACGGGGTTTGTACCGATTTAGAAAAAAGCTTTCACAAAGTCTTAAAACAAACATGCAGCTGAGTTCGAGGCTGCCCTGCAGCCCCCGGGGAGACAGTTGTGCATGATTAGCATTGAAGGCACAAAGACACATGCGCCAGCTTCCTGCTTTAAACTGACCTATTTTTGGACTTTCAGTGACATGAAGAACAAGATAAACACAAAAAGTTAACACAAAGCAGTCCAAAGATAAGGCGGTTTGAGTGTTGGTACAGAAGCTTGGCTATTCATCGCTGCAGACAGGGCCAGTTGTATTTGTAACTTTGCTTATTTTAAGAAAGTCTGACCTAAAGACTAATGCTATAATAAGAAAATGCAGCAGACTGGTCAGGTGTTCAGGGTCTGCTGGCTTTGAAACCGACAACAAATACATCCAAAATAAAAAAAAGAGCAACTCTGACAGCAGTTCTGACATACTGTTTACTGTGTGTACAACAGCATACTTTTATGGAGCAGAGTATACAGAGGAGAGACAAACGTTTTATGGACTTGATTCAATTACACGAAGAGAAATTGGAAAACCACAAAAGGCTGAAAGGAAATTTTTGGTCAAAGTAAGTTTTCTGATCTCACTGCTTTTATTGAATAATGACTGAGTGTCTGACAACCTATTGTTGGCATGATATGTTTACTTTAACTACACTCATTATGTGTCAGAGCTTTTAAAGAGAGAAATCTGAGCTGTGATAGCCTCTGTAGCTGTTAATGTGTCAGACAGATGATGTTGGACATGAAACCATCTCTGACTGGGTTACAGTTATATAAAAATTCACATTCAATTCATCGGCTTGCCTGGAAATAATGAAGTTCACTTCCACACTATAGAGCTGAACGGCTCATCAGTGAGCTGATGTCAAATACAGCAAACACTGACATCAACATTGGTTGTTCGGTTGGAAATGAAGTGGTACACCTGACCCCGTCTGCGGCGATGTTCAGTCTATCTACTGTGACAGAGCTCTGGCAGGTTTATCTAGAGTATAAAGGTGCCATAGTGACAGCATCTGCTGTGGGTAATACACTTGATATTTACAATCCCTCACACCAACCCATTTTAAAACAACAACAGGTCAGTTAAACCTTTCATGTTTCAGGAGTTACCCTATCAAAGTTTTCTGTCTCAAAAAAAGGGCAAGTTCTTTCTGTCTACTGGGAAAAAAAAGGTGAAAGGTCACTGTTGTCCCATGTTTAATCAACTCACAGACTCTGGGGGAAGGTGACCTGGTCTGTGTCTGCGTGGTGGGCGGGGCCTGGCGTGGGTCACGTGACGCAGGGGGGAGCCATTGGTGGGGAGGGTGGACAGACACTCCCATGATGCCGAGTGGGTGAGAGAGGCAGAGTGCGGAGGAGCAGAGGGGGTCGGAGACGAGCTGGGTTCATCACCAAGACCTGCGACGAGATGAGAAGGATGGTAAGAAGAAAAAAAATACATTTTAAGTGATGCTGCAATTTTACTATTCTTAATGAATATTTACTTTTTTTAAGGTTTATTTTTATGCCCTAATTTTAGAGACAGGACATTGGATAAGAGCCACAGGCCGGACGTGAACCTGGGCCACCCCCCGCCTGGAGGACCACAGCCTCCGTGCATGGAGCGCACAAACTGAACCATTAAGCCAATAGCGCCCCGATCATATCATGTTTTAAGGTGTAGCCTTCTTCCATTTCCACAGCTGAAGATGCAATAAAATAAATTAGTTTGAAATGCCTTTCACTTAAGACGTTCTTAAATATGATGAACAAAAGTAATCATAACTTTTTGAATGGTATGTTCAAGACATGTCTTAGTGTGCCATGAGATAACGTCTAATGTGATTTTTCTCTGCATAATTAAAACTGAGGGAATGAGGGAAACATCATGCCTGCTGGAGAAGACACAATGGGACAGAAATGTCTCTGATACCCCGACTAAATGTTACTACCTTAAAAATAGGTTAATCCTTTTATTCCAGGTCATTTTATGTTTAAATTCAATACACCGATTTAGCATTTAGTGAGAAAAGTTAAACCCAGTTTATAGATTAAAAACATGTTTTTGCACACTTACTGAGGCTGAGGAAATACAGTTATTTCTCATCTCAGGACAAGAAGGGAGAAATAAACTTGAGGTCACAATAACTCACTCAGTCTGGTGGAGACGGGTCGGATTCTTCTGGTCCTGGAGCTCCTCTTCTTAATAGCCATCGTGTCCTTTTGTTAAAGGGGATTCAGGAATGAGTAGCCGTGAGTTGATTTTTTTACATTTCTAAACAAGTAAACACAAACATGACAACCACACACAGCAGGCCTACATCATTAACCCGTGGTATTTGATGAGTTTATCATTAATACATAGTTATGCAGTCATCAGGAAAGTGGAGCAAAGCTTTCAGAAATGTGGGACGAAGTGAAGAAGTTTGAAGGAGGGCGATGCTGTTTAATTATCATTGATCTGATGAGAATCAAATAGTGGATATATTAAATGGAGCTCAGCGTAAGTTTAAGCAGGAAGACTGGTTATCCTCTCCTGCTGTCTGCCTCATCACCCCTCCGAGTACATGAAGTCGTCATGATGGAGTCTAATCCCCAAAGACTTTGCACATTTATTTCCTAAATTGTTAAATAAATGATTGTTTGTTTTTCATTCAGTCTCTCCTGATTGAAATGTTTTAGTAATATATTCATGTTCAACTATCACGCACATGTCAAAAGAAACCACAAACACGTTACAGGCACGTTGGACACTTACGATTCCCAGGTTGACCCCGAACTCCTCGTCAGTAAACTCCAGAGACTCCTGGAGGATCCTGGACTGTCTGACCGTGCGTCTGCCTGTCCCGACGTCATCCCAACGCTTCACCTGAGACACCTGACGCAGCTGATGCAACACACACAAAACCCATGGATGAACACACACACACACACACAAACACACACACACACAAGCATGGTAAAAAACACACACATAATGATGAAACCCGGAACGATATCCTATGGCAGAGGTTTCCATCCTTTTTTGACTTATGACCCCACTTTGACCTCACCCAACTCTGGCAACCCCACACACTGAAAACACATTTTACATCATAGTTTTGATTCTACTGTAAACACGTGTGACTCTGTGTGCATGAGCATGCACTGAGCGCATGGATGAGAGACAGAAAGACATACTGCAAGTTTGTTATGGTGCGCTATATTCGATCTCGGAGGTCGGAAATTCCGAGTTGCCGGTCTGATACGTCATCAGAACGCCCCACTGAAGTCGGGATTCAGACACAGAAACGTGGAGAACATCCAGTAGCCCGAGTGCAAATCCAACATGGCTGCTACGTGAATCAACAGTAACGTTTGAGCTGTAACTATTGTGTTTGTTTGCAGCTTAGTCCTCTTTTTGAGTGATTAAATCAATCACACCGACAGTACTGTATCGTATGTTGTCATTTTATTTTTGTGCACAAACTATCACTTAGTGTGTATTAGCTAACAAATAAAGGTGCTCCTGGAGGCGTCCATGTTGCTTGTCCGATTTGCTACTACAGTAGGACACGGTCAACCCAGGTGTGAGGTCATTCCCAGCTCCGAGGTAAATGGAAAGCACCATTAGATTTGCCTGTGTTCAGTTCAGACTAAAAAGCCTGTGCTAAAGTAGTTCAATTAAGGCAGCATGCTACAATTTATGTTTTATTGATCAATTATTCCAAATTTCAGGGGACCCCATATGAATTCCACTGGATCCCGTGTGGTGTAAAGCCTGTCTTATGGCTTTAAATTAGCTGTGAAGTGTGTCCGCCCTTGTACCTGATCCCAAACAACGCACAAGTCACAATGCATTAGTTTTAAAAGCCCATGAAGAATGAGAATAAGAAATATTTTTCGATTATGAGCGCAGAGGTTGGCGTTTCAGAGGACAAACAGGCACTGCAGCAGAAACAGAGACAGGAAAATGAGATGTGAAGATAGAGGCGGTGAATAGAATGTAAAACAGAGCAGAGCAGGCAGTGTTATTGCAAAAAGTCTGTTTTTTCCCCCGCTTTTCCACCAGCTTCATTTTAAACAATTTGATTTCCCAGGGAGGAGAACCTGCAGGGTCTAATCATGGCCTTAACTGACTCTAATCTAGTTTTGCACATTGTTTTAGAGGGCAATATTCTCCTAAAAACACAGCTCTCCTTCTAACCCCTCATCCTGATATTGTTTTAAAAACACAGAAGCTCAGAGATGGTGCCGACTTCCATCATTCAAAGATACTACAAATTAAAGATACACAACCTTCTGACAGCGGGAGAGATTTCTGTTACAAAGTTTCCACACATCAGGTGTTAACCGGTCCTCCACTCTACAGAATCTTATTTTATATTAGATTACTGTTCTGTGCTTCCACAACCCCGACAGGCAATGTGAATTCACAGACTGGGACACTCTTACGCCGTCACAGAATCAATATGACTGTAAAAAGACGTGATGACGGCTGAGCTTAGTTACGAGAAAAAGCAGTCTGAAAAGGGCAGCTGTTAACTTTTGCCGTGGAATATGTTGATAAAGTTTGGGCAGCGGGGCCGAAACCTACCCAGCACTGCACTGCATCAATGTTTTCAAGCATTAATGACAACAATATAACAATAATCATCATCTTTCTGTAGTCTTGTTTGCTTCAGTAGGTCATATAGAAACATCAGTAAATCCATTGTGTTCTATAACCAGCTAAAAACTCCTCTCAGGAGATGGAAGTGCTCCCTTTTGACACTCCAGTGTAATCTGTTTCTGCAGCACTCAGCTTTAAAATCTCTTCTCTAAATTGTCAGAGCTGGAGCTTTTTTTTTTTTACATTACTTATATCTGATGTAGACGTTTATTTGTAATAAATAGAGACTTCAGAAACATTGTCATAACTTAAATAGAGTAGGGCTTGAAGACAGCATGCTTTCAAGAATATCTTGTTTGGGAGTTCAGATGACTCAGTGACTCATCTCACTCTGGAGATGTTGACTCACAAAATGAAATCATGACATTGTACACAAACACACCACACTAATCCATGACTGTACACAACAGGGAGTCTTTAAGCTGCAGCAAATTACTTTTGCATTAACAACAATTATTAAAAAGAAATAGAAAGTTGTTTTTAGGCATTGAAAGAAAATGTCCTTGATGCTGAAATACTGCTAAACCCTTTCAGAGTGCGGGAACAGACGTTGGACATATGGTGGCCTACATGTAGAGATAGTGTGACACTTTGCAAATGAGGTTATTCACCTTGGCTTGTTGTAACTGTGAGGTTGTCCAGGCACACTGAAGAGGATCTCGTGATTCCAACAGAGAAAGGGTCCCGCAGGAAAACCCACCCTTTAATCATCTATCGTTTCTATGTTTGTTTTTTTTATGGCAGATACTGGTGGGAAGATTTGTTTTAGGCTTGGTACAAAGCCATGCCAGCTGTTTGCCTCTGCCTCCAGGCTGGGCAGTTATTTTAGATTCAGCCTGAGATTTGCTCTTCAGACAAAACTGCTTACTTTGTCATTTTTGTTCTTCCAGTTTTAGTCAATAAAGCCAAAGATTTGAGCCTCAACTTTTAGTCAAAACGTTTTCTCTCTTTAAACTTATTCAAATAGCTTCATAAAGGTATCAGAAAGGCGACAGGTTGTATTATCGGTTGTCCTTAACTCAAACACATGAACAACCTTAAACACAGGTAAACAATCAAATGCAGCAGACACATTAATGCAGCTGTGAAATGACTATAATCATAACACACTCACAGGGAACATATTACAGCACTATCAATACTCCGAGTACTTGAACATCATCTCAACAGTCTCTTGACTTGACCTGCTTACGAGCCACTTCCTCAGACGATCACCGGGTTCCCCTCTTGCACTGTCGTCGTGTTGCGGCTGGTACACGAGCAGTACAATGCTACACAGATGAGTCTAATGTTGTGAATCTTTATTGGCTTTTTAAAAGTTAAGACCCCAAATATAAGACGATTCCACTTGTTTTGAAAGATGTGTTTCAAGCTGAAAACCTGTTTTATCCAGACCAAAATAGTCTTTAAGAATGTGAAACAACCTTTATAAACCCGACACACAATCCAAAGTTGTCTTTGAAATGAAGTTTTAGACTTCGGCTTCAAACATAGTCACACTTTTTCTCTACATTTCTATAAAGAAGTCATGCAGTAAAGGGCTATTACCAGTACCAGGGTTTTATGAGTGGTGTAGAGCTCTTGCAGAATCTGATCCACGATGGAGTTGGTTAGATATGAGACCACAGACAGCTTCACCTCCCTGAATAGAGACGACAATGAGTCATGGTTGAGTTTTTCCAGCTGGAGTTCTTTGCCTTACTTGAAATGTTTCGAGTAGTTTTTTTTTTTCTTACTCCAGGGCTCGGTTGATATCCTCAGCTGCTCTCTCCATCAGGGCGTTGCGGATGGCGGAGCGAGGGATAGAGACTTGTTCAGAGATGGAGGAGAGAGGCGGGCTGAGTCTCTCCGCAGCCGAGCAGGACATGGGACACAATTCTCGACACAGAGACACCATGGAGTCCACCACCACCTGGACAAGGATGACCCAAAGCATCAATCAACGCATTTAAAAATACATATTGTATATCTTCAGTATATGTGGCGACGCCTCCTTTTCCTTTGTCGTGTAGAAAAATAATTGTTGAAGCTGCATTCTTATCTGTTCTGGATTACGGCGATGTCATTTATAGACATGCTGCAGCTTTAACTCTAACGCTGTCTATCACTCCACCCTCAGATTAATAAGCGGTGACAGAATCAGCAGTCATCACTGTGACCTGTATGAGAAGGTCTGTTGGCCTTCTCTTTAAGAGAGGTGCAACAAGCATTGTTTTTTTTGTTGTTTTCAAGGCCCTTATTAGAAAACTTCCACCTTACATCACAGACCTGTTTGAGTGGAATTCAGGCACCTACATGACTCGTTCTTCTGATTGGCTTGTTCTTAAAGTCCCTCGAGCTTTCACTGAACTTCTTTTGATGCCCCGATTTTTTGGAACGCACTCCAGCGAATGCTAAAGGCTGGAGTTCTTCACAGTTTGAATTGATCTCAGTGGTTTCTGTAATTGGTTAAAAGTGTTTGTTGTTGTTTTTGATTGCATTAATGTGCTTGTAATCTAGAAAGCATTGTCCTCTCAACGTCCTTTGGGGAAGAAATAAAGGTTTGAAATAAATTTCACACTGGACATAAGTCATACTTAACGATCACCTGACAACACCTCCTTCCAATCTGCTGTCTATGTAAGCTGCAGGATTTCCGGTCTCTTCCTCTTTGTTCTTCAAATGCCAGCTCTGACCTGCACCATTACTGCACTCTTGCTCAGCATCCACCTGAAGGCTACAACTGGGGGGGTTTAAGATATCATCCCATCACTCCTCAAATGTCTGCATGTAAATTAAACCTGTGAGGAGTGAAGAGCCTAGATGCCAAACTCAAACTATGTTCTGCAGCAATAAATATTTTAAACGATACAAACGTGACTTGTCTGACTGAACTAAACATTATTTTCCCAAAGCGATCAAGTATTTATACACAGTGTTTTTTTTATCTGCATTTCTCTGACTTGTCCTCTATTATTTACGTGCATGGCATCATTCCCTTTTATCATGAATCATTGTGTCAACATTCATAACAGCTGTTCACCACTTTACAACATGAGCCATTAATGCACAAACACATAAGTGGATTCCACATCATACTTCCAGTTGGTGTTAATACATTTGATTAACTTTGACTTCTGCAAATTAAAAAGTAGCCTTGTGCAGAACAGCACAAACAGTCATTTAAATAAGGCTTGAGTAAGATGAAATTCAACATTAAGTATTGCAGATTCCTCCTCGGGGTGTGCTGCTTCTTTATCATTCGACTGCGCCGTGCTGCTGAATGCCAATGGGAACAGAGCCAAACTACAAAAGTGTTAAACTCTTCCCTTTGAATTTCAATGCTATGTTCTTTCTTGAAGTCAGCATACCTGCGTCGCACAGTATTAATGGGCAATTTAAATGCAACTAGTCGGCAACTCCACTGCTGTTTAAAATACAGATGCATCAGGCAATACATCTTTCTGCGATTGCAGCAGCTGCAGCAGCAGCGTCACCTCCAAACCTACCTGCAGCTCTTTGTCAGCCGCCTTGGCAAGTTCTCCCGCCAAAGTGTCGAGTCGCTGTTTGACGGGGCCGTCCACCGACAGCACATGGGCCAACTCGCAGAGAGACGGATACAGCTGGTACCAAAAACACACACATGCAGGAGGAAGAAAGAAAAGAAAAAAAAAAGCAGGTTTTAATCAGTGCGTAGAAGGAGTATCTCTCGACTTTATGGCACAGGGAGCTAAATGTCTTAAGCTGTGATTTAAAAAGATTTAATTGAATTTGAGTCTCGCTGTCGGCTCCTTAAAAGTGCCATCAATTTCTGCAAATCACTAGTTGTTTCTTAATTTGTAGAAGTGAATTAGAGTTTATAAGAGGTGACTTCTCAAATTCTGTTCTGTGTTCACCGGTGCAGGGTAATTAAAGTAGACACTGACACAGCCAGCCTAAAACAGCCTATTGGTTTTTGTGTGATAAATATAGGAATGATAGGTAACAGTTATCTGACTTGGGACTCTCATCCTTCTCCTTTAAGTCCATATTTTCTTTGGATACAAACTTTCAATCTGTTGGGGGCACAGTTCTGAGATACTTGCTCGCTTCTGGCCTGTATCATAAGACATGAAGCTAGACTGTGGAGGGCAGCATTACACTCTACAGTGTAAAGCCTGCCGGAATAGAAGAAGAAAGGAGAACCTATGCCAAATGTCAATGAATAAACGAGGTGGGGGTGCCGGTAGCCTAGTGGTCAGCGTGCAGAGGCAATAGTCCTCCATGTGGGCGGCCCAGGGTCAAATCCGACGTGTGGCTCCTTTCCTGCATGTCATTCCCCACTCTCTCTCTACCCAGTTTATGACTCTATCAACTGTCTTGTCTCTGAAATAAAGGCATAAAAAGCCCCCCCCCCCAAAAAAAAGAAAAAGAAAGAAAAGAGGTTTGTAAGCAGGCTGAAGTCAAATAGAAGCAGCTAAAAAAACAAATGTGATGTAGACTTTCTCTGTTCCACAGCAGCTCTTGTTGGGATTCTGTGAAGATCAACAACTTGGGAAAGACTTTTCTGTAATATGTAGTGAAATGGCAGTGAGAAACATTTGTTACATCCTGAGGTTTGACTGGTTCAGCTGTTGCAGGAGGAAAATGTTCCCTGCTCTGAACAGCGTTTCACTTTGGTCACTGTCTGTTTGTCTCTGTTAAACAGGTGCAATGAGTTCAACACTGAACTTGCTTTGTTTTCTTTTAGGTTGTTTAATGAATCGATGTATCGACAGTGTCGGTGCTGTGTACATTTAAACTTCTCATTTTGGTTCTTGTGGAGTTAATCTGGTTCCAGCTGCTCTGTAGTGTTTTCACTTCCAGGCTTTGGGTCTTTAGGTCGACCTTGTGTTCAGTTTATTGATGTAAGATTCTTTGTTAGTCTGTCCTTAAGTCATACTGTGGAATATGTCTGTGTTGTCATAGCAACCTACACCAAGCAGCTTTGTAGTTTCCATGAATGTCATTGACTCACTTGACATCTCACTAGTGTGCTTGTTCTGCGATGACTCTCAGACTTGATCATAACCTCTCTGGTTCCTTTCAGCCAATATTTGATGTTTCCTGTTCCTCCAATGCTTTGAACAATATGTCCCGTGTATTTCTTCAGCCCGGCATAGTAAGGACCACACCTCGTTTCCCTTTAATTTGAACAAAACTGCTGACCTGACAGCTTCTTTTTTAACCTCTATTATTTCATTTAAACCTAACTTGACTCGCCAGCTGGTAAAGATCTATTTCTAAAGTTTACGTGAATAATCAATAAACCTCAAATATAGACATTACTAACATTAAAGGCAGGTTTGGTAATTTACAAAAACTAGCATGATTTTGAAAGTAGCATTCCCCCACTGAAATGAAGGATCGTTGAGGTAGAAAAAGTGTAAATTACACATGACTGAGTTTAAAGTACACACTGCATTAAGCCATTTTTGGCAAGTTGAGGATAAAAACAACGCTAATATTAACATGTAGTTTAATGTGGTGATGTTGCTCAACATCCAGTAAACATAAAATCAGAACTGGTATTTATAAGGACTAGTGCTTGTGGCCACATGGCAAATAAAGGTCCTAAATTTAACTTAATGTGGTTCTGTTTTTGGTCAGCCTCAACTCCTGATGAATCATCTGGCTCTGTATCAGCTGAAATGCTCCAGTCTTTTCAAATAGCTCACTAGCTAATTGCAAATATTGTACTGGGGCATTATTCAAGTTTTACTGCTGAAAATAGCTTTGTGCTTTGGCTGAGGATAACTGTAATGAGAGAATGAAAAGTTGTGGATTGGGGAAAAAATGGCAGAAATAAATACTTTAGAGCTTTGTAGAGCTTGTAGATCCTGAAAGGTCAGGATAGAAATGTCTGAGGGTTTGTCAGAAGCTGTTGATATTAAAAATGTGTGTACTACACACATTTTTAATATCGACAACTTCCAACTTCTGTGACTTCTGTGTAGTCTCTTTAAGTACTTTATTACTTGAGTTAATTTTGTAGTACTCAAAATCGGTCTTGGTCTCAAGACCACTTTTTGAAGGTCTCGTCTCAGAATCTAAAGCGTTTTTACTCAGTCTTATCTCGCTCTCAGCTTTTTGATGAATTTTTATTGATATTTATGGTCTCGGTCTTGACTCTGTCTTGCCCTGTCTTGGTCTCGGTCTCGAGTAGATCTCGATCCCTAAATGTCTTGGTCTCGGTCTCGGGGCACTCTGTTATCGGGAATGTCTTGTTCTCGGTTAGTTTGGTCTTGAATACGACACTAACTTGAGTAAACAAAACAGTTCTTGTTGAAAATATTGTCAACCAGTGATTACAAAGAGAAATAAACTGTTTCTAACAGCACACTTACTTTATAAAGTTTGAAGATGTCCCATAACATATTTGAGATACTAGAGGCAGAAATTATCCGTGGGGACAGTAAGGGTAAATAATGATTATCCTTTGTGTATGAACACTGAATAAATCAGGTCCACAGATGGGCCACCCCAGTGAGAAAGTGTGGACTTCAAACCTGCTAGTTAAACTAACACACTTTAAAGCACGTCATGTGACTTTGTCCAGCAGCACCACACAGGGCTCTGTTGATGGGACAGAGGGGGGGGGGGGGGGGGGGGGGGGGGGGGGGGGGGGGGGGGCGAGGGACAGGGACAGGGACTCAACTTTCACCCAGATCAAAGTCAGACAACTTCTCAAGGATTACAATCTTTCCTTCATCGATCTCATTCACAGTGGCTGACACTGCTTCTGCTGGGAGAGTCACTGTCGGATTTCAAGGCTGTAAAAGCCTTTCCTGCTGAGACGGACAAATCATCGAAACAAACAGAAAAGGACAAAGATACTGCTGAAAGTTACCAACTGGTCTACTCTTCTCTGAAGTGTTTTAAAAGCACAACAAAACAGTTTCTGTTGATTCTAGTCAAGTCACTTCATTCAAATAGCACATTAAAAAACTACAGGAGTTGAACCAAAGTGCTTTACGGCAGACATTTCTTAAGAGATGAGCTCATAAAGAGACAGCGCAGTGCACCACTCTCTCTCTCTCTCTCTCTCTCTCTCTCTCTCTGTCATTAAAAGTCAATGTTGATCCAATCAACGAGATCTCCCTCCCTCCCTCTAAATAAAATATAAACCAACAACACAACAATGTGTCATGAATCATTATGCATTCTGTTTTCCACTAGGCCCATAAGAGCAACGTGCTTTATGTGTGTGTGTGTGTGTGTGTGTGTGTGATGAAACAGGTATTGAAATTGGCGGGTGAAAAAAAAGCTGTCTGTGAATGGTAAATGTTTCAGAGAAATATCTTCAAAAGAAGCACATTATATAGTGTAGTATAGGAAAAGGAAACAGGTGTAACTTCTTGCCCTCAGTGACCCTACCACCCTACTGCAGACACATTGCTCAAATAGTGAAGGCATAAAAAATGCATGTGCTCTGCTAGTGCACAAAAATGACGTGAATATAAAACATTTTTGTGCCTTTGTTTTGGACTGTGGGCAGGCTTCCTCTGCTATTCAATGGTAGGGAAAACACTGTATATCAAAAGTCATTTTTTATGCTGATGATCTTGTTTTCTTTTATACCCCCATAAAGAGGGCCCAATATTAATTTGGCCCCGATTCTTTACCACCTAAAAAGTCCTTACAGGAGCTTTAAGTAATAGTCTACTCACAGCTCGGGAGTCTCTGGCTTCTTTCAGGATTTGTCTGGCAGTCTGAACCTCCTCTCCTTCCTCACAGCCTTTAAGGACACACACCTGCTGCTGCACGCGCACACACAGACGCTCCATAACCTACACACACAAAACATACAAAAAGAATACATCACTTCAAATGATCAAATACAGAAAAAGTAGGGAAAATGTACGACGAATTAACATTCCCGAGTTGTTAGCCATCGTGTGCACAAACACTCACCTGTTCTGCAGTGCTGGTGACGAGGCCCTGGTGCAGCCTGAGCGCCTGCTTCTGTGAGAAACGCTGAGTCTGGTTGTTCCTAAGCAGGGCACGTTGGATCTGTCATACACATGCACGGAAAACAAACAAGGAGAGAGAGGAGAGGAGATGACAGGTGTTTACAAAGCACAGTGTGCAGGAGACAGGAGACAAGTCCATTTGCATGGTAATAGGGAGACTGGAGAGAGAGACGTTTGATCTGCAGAAATAAATGGGATGCCTTAGATTTTTTTTTTGTTGCCTTGACTCAGCAGGTGGAAGTTTTCACTGCTTAATCATCTTATGTAAAAAAAAGATGGAATCAAGGGTTCCCCCAAGGACTCAGGAGATTTCAAGACAAGCATAGACCACAGTACACTTCACAAACTGTGTGAACGATCTTAGAAGAAAAAAGTCTGAAAACGATACATTTCTCTTTTTCCACAGCACATCTACTTCTGATGTAAGAACCAAGTGCCCTGGGTCTCATTGAAACGTATGTTCACACATGCAGTTGATGTTATTTTCATCTGTTTGCAGAGTTTTATCAGAAATGCTCCTTCAGCCTCCGACACTCTGGGGAGGAGAGAAGTTGTGAGTGATTGAGTGGCAGCTGAGCCGTAAGGGAAATGAAGGATGACATGCAGTGTAAACAAAGTATCTCTGTAAACTCAAGCTTACAAGCTATGTGACAAACATCATTTCGTGAGAGGCGCCACTGAAGACAAATGACCGCATCCTTCATGATGTGAAGTGACAGCTCTTATATTCAGCTATAGCTATCTCTTCTGTCGAGGAATGGCGCATTTTTGTCTTTTGATTTCAACAAGCCAACGTGCAAAATCAGATAGTGGTACGTGCCAAAGGACAAAAAAAGACAATACAAGCGAGAGCTGACGCTTGCTGTTTGAACAGTCTTCGTCTCCTTTAGCAGGCTGCTCAGTGGTTGTTTGTCTTGTCAGTTCATGTCCCCGTCATACCCATGAGAGAAGGTGACTGCTTTCTGAATGTAGCTTGAAATTAAATGTTTCAATTGGCTCTATTGAAAGAAATAGCCAGATGAAGATATGGTAGTGGAATAAAAACATGTGATGGGAACAGAGGAGAGAACTTTTTATAGCACAGGTAGAATGGAGGAAACAGATGAAACAGTGTAGCTTAACCTAAGGTGGTTATTTAAAACACAGAACTGCTTCAGTTATGTTGAAGAAGAAGATATACTTTAAAATCCTGTGAGTGGAAATTACATTTTACACTCTGTTATTGAACATGCTACATACACACAGGCAGAAATACACACACATGCACAAACAAGATGCATGAACATGCACTAACAGAGAGATGTCAGAGTGAGGGTGCTGCCAACAACGAGCGCTCCTGAGCTGCTGGGGGGAGTGGGGTTTGGTGCCCTGGGTACCCCAAGGTAGTGCTCAGAATGTGAACTTGCACCTCTCCAGCTACTAGACCAATTTCCAGACCTGGTCCGAAGACTGGACTTGAACCGGTGACCCTCCTGTTTCCAACCCAAGTCCCGTACAGACTGAGCTACTGCCCCCCGAGTAAGAGTAAAAATGCAAACAGCACTAAAGATCCATACGTATAAACCATAGACTGTAAATATTAGGTATAAACATCCACCACTTCCACTAAAGAGATAACAGAAAGCATAAAGGCTTTATAGATGACATCTGAAATGTATGTTCTAAAAAAAATGCCAACTGAGTTTTATAAACAGCCTGAAAAAATGTTGACAAAACATCAAAGAACGTTCTTGTTTTTTTTTAGCTGCCTCCTTGTTCAAGGAGTTCAGAATGACAGGCTGTAAACTCTGCTAACAGAGTCACAAATGATCAGAAACAACAACACTAGCTGTGAAGAAGCAGAGAAGGAGATAGAAAGTGAGGGCAGCAGAATGCAGGGTGGTTGTAACTTCAGTCTGTTGGCTGCTCTGGTGATGACTGGTAGTTTTGAACCAGATGGCGCTGGCGTTATGTTATAACCTCTCCTTCCTAACTCCTACTGGCAGTGGTAAAAAGTAATTCATTAATGAATACGAGCTGCAGGCACATTTTTATTCTAACTGACTGTGTAGAAACCGTTGACGAGAAAATGATGAGAGACAATTTTCTGGTGCGCATCATAATCATTCAGTATCGAAGGTGACGGCCCCGTGGTCAGGGACCGTCAACCATCAGCCATGAGCGATGGCAGGTTAAAATCATAAACTTACAGGTAACAACATTTGTTACCATTTCTTCCATGTCTTTAAAATGAAAAGACACTGAAATCCTTGGAAGCCAGATTAATGTGACATGAGCTCAACCACTATCATTTAAAGCTCCTGTAAGGAACTGTTAGGTTACATGTCTTTTGGCGCCCCCCTGTGGACCAAGTGTACATCTTATTTCTTCCTATTAATTTGTGAGCAGTGTTTTCTGTTGAAAAAAATCTCCTTCTTTATTTTAAACATCTCGTGTATATCTCATCGCCTCGTCTGACACCTGGGCAGGGGTCACTACCACATAAAATCAAGATAAAGGAATTCATTTTGTTGTTTCTCTGATGGTCCGCTTTAGTATTGTAAGTTATAAAGAGGCATCAGTATGAATTCCAGTCTGTTTCTTTACAAGATAAATACTCCTTATGGGAGCTTTAATATTAAGTTTTAACATATAGATTTATAATCCCCTCTGTTTTTTACTTTCAACAAGTTGTAACAAAGAATCACGCTGACCGTTACCATCAGGTGCTGCTGGTTTTATTGCTGCATTTCCGGAACATGATGAAGAACATTTAAACACCACAAAGTGAAGGACCAGATGAGCTTCTCTCACCTTGGTCAGGGCCAGGTCCGTCTTCTCCGGGGCGCTGCGGTACGCCTGTGTGACATCACTGAGGGGGATGGGCATGAACTGAAGGGTAAAGTTGCTGTTAAGAGGAGAGAGAGAGAGAGAGAGAGAGAGAGAGGGAAGAAAGATGACGTCACCCCCATAACAAGAGAAAGTGTTGTGATGTTAACCAGAACAAACACGCAACACCCACAGCATTTTGAACAGTTGTCTTGAATTCCCAAATACACAAATGCACCCACAAACACCCACGCACACTCACACTCACACGCATGAAAAGTAACATCACAGCCACACACTTAAAAAAATAAAAATAAAACGTTTGACAGACACACACGTCAGAGGACTGATGAAACGCTGTGTAACAGTAAACATTGTACAGAGATGGCAATCTGCCTGTGTGTGTGTGTGTGTGTGTGACTGATCCTTTTTATGTGTGTAGGCCCCTTCAATCGTTTTTGTGTGTGTGTGTGTGTGTGTGTGTGTGTGTGTGTGTGTTGTGTTGTCTTACTGCTCCAGCGCTCTAGCCACATCTTGGAAGCCTGTCGCTGTGGTGTTGTTGCGATCCCACGTCACACTCCTGAGAGCAGATCAAACGAGAGGGAAATAGGAGTAGACAGGCAGAGAGAGGAAGAAGGAGAAGATCAGACACTTTCTAAAGCTCCTTACACACACACACACACACACACACACACACACACACACACACACACACACACACACACACACACACACACACACACACACACACACACACACACACACACACACACACACACACACACACACACACACACACACACACACACACACACACACACACACACACACAGTATCATAGTTACATTAATAAGTAATGTAACTATGCATGCATGCATCTTCACAAACATCACAGACATAATAGCGAGGCATTCTCAGAACTTGCTGCTCAATGTAAAGACAGAGTCCATATCTCAAAATTAGGAATGCATGAACGAATGCCATGCAACTAATGAGCGTCTGTTATTCACAGTGCAGTTTCTCCACCTACACGCCGTCTAACTCCTGTTTTTAATATATCAGTCATTTTCAGCCCCTCTTTCCTTTCATCCATCCTCCTCCACCTCCTCCTCCTCTTCCATCTCTCCTCTCCCCGACTTGCTCTGACTTAGAAATTCAATCAGCTAAACCCAAATCTAACTCCTTGGGAGGTCTCCCTCCCCCGTGCTGACGTTACTTTCTCCCTCTCTAGTCCAAAGCCAACCATTTTCCCATCCTAATACTGGCATCCCATTTTTCTTCCTTTCTCTCAAAAATATCTACTCCTTCCATTCCCATAACATAAACAAGTCGTCACGTAGTTTCTATTTGTACATAAAGGTGGTGCAGTGCCATGTACGCCTGAAGGCCATTTTCCCCTCCTACCTCCCTCTTCCAATTCTCCCCGCTATCCCTCCAACACCTGTCTTCCCCTCTTATCTCCTACATGGTTCACTTTGAAGCTTAGTCAGCCTCTCAGCAGGCTCCACATATCATCTCAAAAACATACCAAACATATTAATTTTACCACTGACCCTATTATTTATTCCATCCTCTTACACCCTTTTTTCTCTCATCTTACTCCTCCTGCATCCTCCACTTCAAGTGAAAAAAGCAACTGATTGAGAAAACACACACAAACCTGAGTGTTGTGTTGATCTGCAAGGCTTTGCTGAGCATCTTTGCGCCAGAGTCCTCCAGGAGGTTTCCGCTCAGGTCCACCTTTCGTAGGCAGGTGTTGGAGCCCAAAGCGTTGACCAGCACCGTGCCCCGCTGACGGAGCCTTGAGTCAGCCAGGGAGAGGGACTGAAGGGCCTGGCAGAGAAAGATAGAAAAAAGATAAAAGATGATTTGCAAACGAGAACATTTAATGGTGAAGTTGATGTGAGAAGCAAGTTTATGATCAAGACATTAAAATTGATATGAGACATTGACCAATGGATGAAAACAGATAATAGTCATACAAGTATTCAATGGTAAAATGTTGAGACAATTATTTCTTAATCAATTTTCTCAAAAAATATTGAAATGTATCCATAATTATACAAAAGATGGAAAAAGAAAATACTGTCAATAATACAAAAAACGAGATGTAACTCGATATTTAAAACACCATTTTCATCTGGGCTCAGCTACACATGAATCATTCATCGATTTTCTTCGATGAGGGAGATCAACTGCTTTTTCGCACTCACTGCTAACTTGCATGTCCCCTTTCCTTAATCGGGAGGAATTTAAAAGTAAGTAACAATATTTTGCTTGAATCCCAACTACTATATACCTTGAGAAACAGCATCTTCTTGTGGATGCACACGTTCAAAATGTAGAGCACAATTATATCTTTATACTGTTAACATTATCAGAAACAATCTTTTGTGAAAAATGGGTTTGATTTTATTGGGTGGGACTTTCTGGCATAGTACTCAACTGGTTTCAGTTTTACTTTAAGGACAGGGACTACTTTTTGTCTATAGGTAACATCTGAGAAGACAAAAACTACACATGGAGTTCCCCAAGGCTCCATCCGGGGGTCTCTTTTGTTTATCATCTACAAGCTTCCACTGATTCAGATTATAGAAAACCACAACATAAGTTACCATAACTACACAGACTCAAGGATAAGTGATTTTAAAATACTTCTGTTAGTTTATCAAGAACTGACTGGTTAAGGGCCAACATACTGTACACTAGTGACCTTCTGTCCCCAAACTCAGAACCAAACATGGAGAAGCAGCATTCAGTTTTTATACTCTGTATACCTAGAACAAACTCCCAGAAAACTGCAGGTCTTGAAAGTTCTTTTAATATAAGGCTGAAGACTAACCTGTTTACATCTCCCTTTTTTAAAAATATTTTATTAAATATATTTTAGCATACATTTGGGGGTGGCTGAGCTGACTGACAGGTGGGTGTATGGTAGCTGTTTGCCAAATTGCTTAAGGCCCACCTCAACTCCACCTCTTTGTCTGTTACAAGATCGTTGGAGATAGCACTTACAACATGGCGACCACCATTGCTGTGCTTCAAAACGCCTCTCCAGAAAACAACTAGTGACGCCACTAGGACTACGTCCATGTTTTATAAAGTCTATGCTTTGTATAGAGCCATGATTGTTTTTTTCATCTAATTCAAGTCTTTGTGCTGGGCTAAGCTAACCCTCTCCTACTTAACACTAATGGGACAACCATAGAGAGAGAGAGGGACAGATTGTTTGTTCAAGTATTTTAAATATGCCATTGGGAGTTGTCATTTTCTCATTTGTGATGTTCTCAGCCTTCTGTGACTCGTGTACTGAAGCATTAACACTGGGCGTTGAACCAAAGCTGCACAGGGGACGAGCACAGACCATTCTGATGCTTGTGTTTATATTGATTTCTGAGTAAGACCATTCTCTGACAAACATGGTGTACTTACTTTGAACTCACATGTACACCAATCTGTCCTTATGTTGTATGCACTTGCACACATGCATCGGACCATATTCAGTGCAAGAACATAGTTGTGAGCTATCACCATCAACAGTGGTGAATAATTGAGTAAACTGCTTGTCATGCTGGATTTGCAGTTCAGAGCAGAGAGAGAGCCCTGGAGCCTCGCGAATTAACTGAGACCAAATGAATCACTCGATCCAGAGCACAGATGACACGACTGGTGTACATGTTTGCACCTTGTGAGTGTGTCAGATGGCAGATTGAGTTTAAATGCACAAGAATGCCGACAGAGGAGTTTAAACGGTGAATTTAAATGGTGACATTTTTGGTGTGTGAACAGGATGTGTGTGTGTGTGTGTGTGGACACAGAGATCTGTGAGGCATGTGTAGGCGTGCATCTGTGCGGAATGCCACAGAGGATTTGTGCGTGTGTGTGCACAATATGTTACATAATCCAACTCACACACTCTTCCTCTTGCACCAAATGAACCAGTTTCTGCAGAATATCATCGAGCACCCTGAGGAGGCAGAGAGAGAAGAGGGAGACATTCATCATCAGAATCATCTTGAACACCATCTGTGCGCCTGGTTCCCCCGCGCAATCCGTACCTGCCCTTGATGTTGAAGTTCTTCCCCAGCATCAGGTGTTTGAGGGAGGGGTGTCGGGAGAACGCTGGGATGACAGCCAGCAAATCAGCATCCAAACCTGCACACAACAGAAGACAACACACACATCTATGGAGAACAAATTCAATGCAGGCAATTCAAAGCTGTTGAGCTTTTGTAAAAACCCATTTCCAGATAGATTTTTTTTTATAAAGGATGTACGAGATAAGTGGATTAAAAGATTAAACGTTGTCACCCTCGCTGGTTGGCACCATAATTACTAGTTATTAAACTAATCAAACCTTTTTGTATTTATGTGGGCCCCAGTGCCAGTTAAACATTGGGTTTGAGCTGAAATGCAACCAGAGCGGTTGAGGGTTCAGTGCCTTGCTCAAGGGCACCTCAGCAGTACTCTGCAAGTGCCCTGGCACCTCCCCCAGCCAACAGAACAACTTCTGTAATTTGGTCCGCACCGGGACTTGAACGAGAGACCCTCCGGTTCCCAACCCAAGTCCCTACACCGCCAACAATGTTAACAATTAAGGAGGACTGAAGGATTGTGATGCTAGCACTGCTAACATTAGCCGCACTCAGCAAACCAACTTCACCAATTTCCGTTAGCTTGCAGTAGCTTGTGTTCAGTAAACATCTGAAAGTTATGGACCATCAGGACGCCTTCTCCAATTATTTCCATTTTTTTAGCAGCGGAAGGCAAAATGTTTAACAGTGACAAGCTAATCCTAATCAATGGGATCCCTGATCCATACTCACTGTCAGATCAGTGGGTCAGTGGATCAGTAGGGCAAGGATCCAACTAGAGATACAGTGGCCGGATATCTTTGGATACCTAATTGAGAAACCCAGCATCTAAAGAGGAAAAACTTGAGGAATACACATTTGTTGATGCATACAGTTTTGTGCTTTGAGGTCATGTCCGGGACATTGAATACTGAGATTTGTCGGATGGTATTTGGTATTGAAAGCTGACAAACTGCCCAGCAAGCGGCAAGGACATAAGACGCAGACATCTATTCAATATGTTGTATCGATATTTCCACTTGTTTCACTGTTTTTCTGCCAACACAATGCATAAGCAATGGCCGTGACGTAATTGTGACGTCAACTCTACACTGGTTTATTTATTACAGGTGCACAGCTGATTCACCTGTCAAAGCCTGCTGTATACATTTTAAGGGAAACTCTAGCTCAAAACTTATTTCCAAACCTTGAAGTTTATTTCACATACAGTAGAGATGGACGGTTATCTTAGGTTTTAAAGGTCTTATATAGAAAACATTTCTTATTGAAACATCAATGGTTTAACATAGCTGATAATTAATGATATTGTTAGTCTTAATCATTTAATCTTCCTTTGTTATTTTATAGTTTACAGATCATTGTTATCTCAAGATAACTGAGGCAATGAGTTTCATTTTCATTCTTGTAATCTGCACATTAACACACCGCTGAGCTGGGTGAGTTTATGTCGATTTTATTGTTAAATAAAATGAAAACAATAAACAAACTGTGACCTAATGCCACAATACGATTAAATGAAATGATCATTTATACATTAGTAATGTGTATCTATATATATATTTGACCATAACTGTATGTAAAGCTGTTATATTTTATGCAGATCAGGGCTGTGAGAATATAGAGTTTCAGTAACTGTTATTATCAGATTAGTCTGAATTTAAATATTCATTTAAACAACAAGGTAATTAGTCCTTAGGAACATCCCTCATTTCTATTTTAACCTTCTAAGTTTAGGCCTAAATAAAGGGCTGGAGGGTAAAGGTCAAAATTTAAAACAATAAAAAATGTAATTTATATGCCAAAGTAAAATTTGCAGATTTTTTAATACAGAACATTCCTCTGCCTTCATTCCAGTGCAACGTTTTCTGGCTTTCAGAGCTCAGCGCTTCTCTCATGGTCTGTTTGGATCTAAATCCCAGTGCCCACAGAAATTCCAAAATACTCCCAATTAACCCCCCCATGCTCCCACCCACACAGATTTTGAAAGGCTCAAGGATGGAGGATGCTGCTAAAAAGAGATAGTTACCATGGTAAGATATTCCAGCCACAAGGAATGAAAAAGCCTCATTCAGGGAGCAAAAATACCTGAGGTAAAATCAGCTTGAACAGCTTCAATGTGAGTTTATTCTAATGTCAATGACAGGACGCTGTGACGCGGTCGAGCAGAGCAGGGCTGCATCTGAGGCTCCCCACGAGGAGGAGAGATAATTAATTCTTCTGAAGAGCTAAATGGCTGCTTAGAAGTGAAGGCCGTGGTCATCTCATGAGCTCTGACTTTCTCTGACTGGAAGTATGATTGGTGAAAACATTTAGTCTGTTTAGAATAGATATCATCTGATTTGATGATTCAGTGTTGGTGAAGTTAAGGGGTTCAGCATAGGATGTATGTGAGTGAGCAGGACTGTAGCTTCAAGGTAACAGTCTCTATATAGCATTTCTATAAAGCATGAATGAAAGTTTGAAACTTTACTGTACTCTTTCAGTCACACAGTCTAAAGGGGTGATTAGCAAATATTTCTGAGCATGAGTCACAATGATCAAAGAAAGAAAAAAAAGCTAAGGACACCTTTTGTGTTTAAAAAGAAACAAAGTTAACAACAAAACATCCACCCACCAACATGTCAAAGTACCCTGACTCATTCAGATTAATGTTTATACATTCAGAAGCTGCACAGTACTAAACGCCCAATCCATGAATAATGTTAACAGATATTGGTGTATCTCATGTATACTGGTGTGGTTGGTATGGTTACAGTAAAGCACTGGTAGAACGACATTAAATACATACATACTGCTGAGTTTTAAATGGTTTAATTTTTCATGTGGGGCTTGCTCGGATTACAGTGACTACTTGGTAAATGGACACATTTACACACTGATGGCAGAGGTTGCCATGTCAAGTGACCATCAGAAGTAACTAATCCCATTCATACACATTTACACAACGCTGACGAAGCAGCGGGAGCAATTTGGGGTTAAGTGTCTTGCGCAAGGACACATCGGAAAGGAGCTGGGGATGTGCAGCACGTGGAATCCAAGCATCACATATGGGTAGACGGTGGTCTGCACATGGGAGTGGATGATAATGTATAGTAATGTAAGTCATTCTTAACCATGGTTATTTGATCTAAAAAAAACATTCACAGTCATGTAGCTGATGTAGTTTCAATTTAATTGAAAATGTTGGAAAAAAGTGTATCCGTTAATACGTCCAAACATGTGTGGAGCTCTAATTGGCTGCTCATATGCTAAGACATCCACCAGAACAACTATCCTGGAGTACTTTCTTTCACGTATGTTAAAATGTTTGTCTGTCTTGACCACACCAGCTGCAAATAAAAACTAACAAGACAAAGATTTTATGACAGTCCTTCCCATTTAATAAAGAAGGAGCCATCTTAATTGATATTGCACCTTAGATGTGAAAGTTCCCTCAGAAATGTGTCAGATCAAAACGGAGTGACACTGATGCACAGAGTGTGGCTCTTTATTTACTTTGCTCTGTTAGTATTTCAGCGTGAATGCAAAAGACAAATCACTTGTTTGCTTATAAATGCCAGAGTCCCTGTTGTTGTTGTTTCAAGTCACAATTGCATTAGGTGATCACACATCAGCTGCCTCATTCATCTTTCACATGAGCTGCTCGGCCAACAGCTCATTGCTGAATCATATTCATGCAGCTGCAGAGCTCTGACACTTCTCATTATTCCTCTGCTGGTACACTAAAGTAAACACTGTTCTCTGTATATTGCTGATTTATTTAAGCCTTAATCCTCATGTATGTTTTGTAGGGCATTAACTCTCCCACAGCAGAGACCTCGCTGCTACTTGAATTCTTCGAAGAACCGTTTGAAGAAGCATTTCCTCAAAACAGCTTGTTTGTTGCAAGAGTTCCCACAACATATTTTTCTGACAAGTCTAAATGCTTAAGCGTTTTCTATAAATTCTTCATTCCTTCAAACACACTGAAGTGTTACAATTGTTACAATGTTACAATTCACTTAGCAGACGCTTTTATCCAAAGCGACGTACATCAGAGATGTTGCCGAGGCAGCGGGAGAAACGAGGGGTTAAGTGTCTTGCCCAAGGACACATCGGACATGTTGCTCAGCTGGGGATCGAACCCTCGACCAAGCAGTTGAGAGGTGACGACTCTACCAATTGAGCCACATCTGTGAAGTGTGTGTTGGGAAATGAAGCCAATGCAGTAGTGCAAAAAACTAAAATTCCACCTGAGGATGGCTGAAAAGGTCAAGGAATCCCCATTAGGTTTCTTATTCAAATGCTTGATGATGAAGCCAATTTAACAGGTTTACAGCCTGGTTTAAAAAAAAAAAAAAACAAGACATTTCTTTATTGGTACACACTGTAGGTGGGACCAATAAATAACTCGACCGACAGGTGAGGGAATTATAGCTGAAGTCCCGCCTCAGCTTTACCTCTTTGACATGTTGCCAGCTTTATCTAAAGTAAGGTTGAAATAGCATTTCTAATATTGTCGTTCAAAACGCCTCTTCAGAAACCAATGTGTGACATCACAGAGACTACATGCATGTTTTATACAGTCTATGCTCCAGACCAACAGAAGACATAACAAGAGGGTCAAAAGGGTTCAAAGTATCAGTCAAATGTGAAAAAAACAAACAAAAAAAAAACACATTCTAAGTCCCTTGGTTGTGTAAGTGTTAGCTTAGGTGTCTCTTACCATTATCAGAGATGTCTAAAGACCCCACGCACGAAACTCGAGGAAACAGCTCCTGAATCACGCCGGCACCTGCTGACCTCAACTGTAGGAGAAAGAGCGGAGCGGGGCATGATGGGATAGCCTCGAGCGTTAATCTAAGAGGAGGATGAGTGCATCTACCTACAGCAGCACAGACTGACAGAGCGTACCTCACAGCTGCTGATGTCCAGGTGTAAATCAGTGATATGAGGGTTATTGGACAGACCCAGGAACAAAGCCCTGAGGGAAAACACAGGCAGGAGAGGGTGAGAAAAAGAGAGAGAGTTAAAGAAGGAGAGAAAGAGAGGGAGCAGATGAGGGAGAGATTAATGGAAAGCAGATAAGGAAGGAAAGGAGGGAACAGGATAATTGGTAGATAAGAAGAAACAGTGCAAATAAAGGCAATTAGTGAACAAAGGCAAGGCAAAAAAAAGCAAGGAAGATCAGTCCCACATAAATTCCTCCCTCTAACGACCTGAAGAGATCATCAGATCCCTCCCTTCATGCTGCCCCACGTTCTCCGCTGCACACCGCAAAGTTTTAGAGCCTTCTTAAAGGATTGAGAGGAAAGTAGCTTAAAAAAGACGGTTAATTTCAGTATAAGTCCCATCCAGAAATCACCTTAAAAACCTTCCAACATTTACTCAGGAGGAGGAGCTAAATGTTGCTCATGCACGGCGCACATGCACACACAAGCTCAGGCGGATGAAGAAAGATAAAGCTACATTTGCACATCATGGCACTGCTGGAGATTGTTAATGTTCGTTAAATACACATTTAAGAGTTATGCACCATGAGGAGGTTATGCGGAGAAGTGCAAAGTGGGGAGTCCGCTCCTTCGGTTTTTGGCGGCGATCCATCATGCAGTAGTCATCTTCTCAATTGTTGGCAGTTTGCTTTGTTTAACTCTGCTATTGATTCAGTTTGTTGGCTTTGAGACACTGACAGCACGCTACACAGCTAACAGAGGAACTAAAATAGCATTAGTATCTCCGGTGGGATAATTCCCTATTGGTGGTTTAGCTACAGATCTCCTGAAGCTGGTGAGGACAGAAAGTTCTGCACAAAAATGTGTCAGCATGGCAGACGCCGGCCAATACAGGGGCTTCAGTGTGTGTCCTCTGATGGGAGGCCAGTCTAATGACACAGGAGCAAACGGCTGCACTGTTGGGGGAAAAATGTTTGAGAGTTAAAGTGAGGTTGATCATTAAAACTGAGTGATGATTTGGAAGTCGACTACGCTCCATATGGTGTCTAGCTATTTTAGTATTCTAGCCTTACACATGTCTGAACAACAACATCAGAGTTTGCTGCCTCTGTTGATGGTTGAGTAGTAGGGCTGTCACAACTCTCAGACATGCTACTAGTGAAAATCAAACGGTATCGATACCAGGTTTCATATTACAGGAACACACATTTAAGTCCTTACCTTCTGGGTCATTTCTTGTTTTTAGTGATCAAAATTTGCAGTGAACTCATGCTATTTGTTTTAATTGCAAGAAACATTACCAAAGTATTTTTGCAATCTAGACGGTGCTCTCTGGAGCGTTGGGGTCCTGCTCATCACGTCCATATCCAACCACCCACTATTCATTACCCCACTTTTTACAAAGCTGCTTACTTAAGAAATCAATCGTTCTAAACACATTTTTCATTTCAAAAAGATTATTTTCTTCCACTAAAAAAAATAGTCCATTGGAATACAGTTAGAGCAGCGTCCATTGCAACAGTTAACTCTGTAGCCTTCATTAAATAAGCTGGACTAGCTGTTACTGAATTCTAATATTTTAAAATGGTAAATGGACTTGAGTTTGTAAAAGCGGTTTTCTAGTTTTCTGACTACTCGAAGCGCTTTTACATCGCATGTCACACCTACACATTCACATACCGATTGCAGAGGTTGCCATCAGAAGTATCTATTCCCATTCACACATTCATACACCGCCTACGAAGCAGCAGGAGCATCTTGGGGTTAAGTGTCTTGCCCAAGGACACATCGAATGTGTGGCTGCAGGAGCTGGGGATCGAACCCTCGACCTTCCGGTCAGGAGATGACCGACTCTACAAACTGAGCCACAGCTGCCCACAAATAAGTCTCCCTCTGTGTGTTTGATAAAACATCGGTAATGTTAAATATGAAGTTCTAAACACTGTTTCAAACTAACGCATCTCACAGCATCATGAGTGGCCACATTTTTAGCTTGAGTGGGGAATAAATCGTTCACCACTCTGAGGTGTCAAGTGTGACTAAACATTTTCAGCAGCACAAATGCTTGTTGACACAGGAAAGTAAAAAACTGCTGCTAACACTCAGCAGGTGTAGAGTTAGAAATAAAGTGCAGTATGAGTCATCATGAGCTTATAGCTATGAACCTTTTTTCACACAAAGTGAAACAAAACATTATTTCAGGTGCTTTAAGATCAAATCAGCATCATTTCTCAACCATTATACGAACTGCTTGTTTGGAAGGGGATTACAGCTGGAAATTATCCGCAAAGGCTAAAGCTGCTCCTAAAACTAACAAACAGCTGCTGTCAGTTGATGAGACGAGCTGGCTCAAACATATGAATAAGCAACACCTTCATATTCCCTTTTTTTCTCATTATTGGATTATTTCATCCATTAGCTCCAACTGTAAATGAAATCCCTTATAGAAATGCTCAAGAGACTGTTATAGCAAATCAATAAATATTTTTGGGGAGCAACATGTCATCTCTAGGCCAAACAATTGTAATTACCGTAAAACTTAAACTAATAGCCCAGGCTTTGATTGACTTCTTATTATGAAATGATCTTGCCTTTATTTAAGACAGGTGTCAATTCGAGACAGGTCTTTCATTAGGCTACTTTTCAAACAAGACCTGTGGACAGCAAAGGGCAGAAAGACGGTAAGAATAAACATTTAACTGAGTAAAAAATTAGAATATTGATTAAAGTAAAAAATAACCAATCACTGCTTTGATGTTGATTTTTAAGAGAGCACGGCCGGTACATATTTTTCTGTCTTTTTTCGTTCTTGTAACTTCTTCTTTTTGATCCGCAAACTGTTTCAACACTTAATATAACAAGGGCTGAAATTAAAAACTGCTTCTATTTGTCAAAACTAGCAGAAACACCAGGATAGTAAAAAAAGACCAAAGGGCTTTAAATTGTGGCAGACTTGGGGCGCTGGTAACCTCGTAAAACAGTGGCTGAAACTGAAGCAAGTTGGTGAGCATTGAACGTTTTCTCTTAATTAGTCTCTTGTTTGTATTGAGTTCAAAGCGTTTGTATTGAGTTTTGCTGCATGTCATCCCCCACTCTCTCCTCCCAACATTTCCTGTCTCTCTTCAGCTTTCCTATCCAATAAAGGCAAATATGCCCCCCCGCAAAAAAAAATAAATCTTTAAAAATATAAGAAAATGGCAGGGGGTTATATAAGAAGTTTTACAGTATTAGTTTTTCATTCATTTCACACATCATATAGTGACATGTTGGTTTTCCCACCTCCATAAAGACTAGATGGCATCTTCCTCACTAAACATCAGTGTAATATTACAAGGCCTGTTTGATGCGTATATAAACGCTGTCTCTTGGCTTTCATTGCTGTTTATTCTGCCAGCTCACAGTGTGTATATCCTGTCCAGAGGTTCTGTGAGTGACGGCGAGGGGTTGTTTGCCAGTTGGCTGTCACAGCTGGTGATTCACTCGTCAGAACTGATCACCGTCAGAGCGGGAGTCATTCATTTAAATATTCATGACAAACTGAAACCACATAGAGTAAGACACAACCACAGCAGTAAAAACAAACAGTAACAGAAGATTGGGTTTGATACTGTGGTAAGCCTTGTTGGTTTTTTACTAGTTTACTTTGTCGACAGGGATAAAGAAGTTTTGTCTTCTAATTCAAACTTTTATATTCAACAGCTAGAGTCTCAAACTCATTTAAATAATATTTCTGCTTTATTTAGACTAAGAAAAAGAAAGTGAGTTTTGCTCTTCAGTACTAATTGGGCTTGCAACCTTCCCGAGGGTCTGGGGGCGGCTTGAGATAGTGTTGTAGTCAAGACCTCACTAACCGAGACCAAGACATAACCGAGACCAGAGTGCTCCGAGATCAAGACAAGACCAAGACATGAAGTGATCAAGACCGAGACAAGGCCAAGACCATAAATATCAATGAAAAATCATCATCTTATGTGAAGGGGGCGTGTCACCTGCTTAGACCATCACACAAGGGAAGGTTGCAGCCATAACCAGGGGGATAAAAATTTAACTACATATGAATTGAACTTATACATTTTTTATTTTTCCTTCTAATCACAGTAATGACATGGGAATATGGCCTGTCAGTACTGGTCCTGACTGGTCTTGATTTAAATCAAGAGTACGCCCAGTCCGAGACCGGGACAAGACCGAGTAAAAATCATTTTGATTCCGAGACGGGACCAAGACCTTAAAAAGGTGTTCTCGAGACCCATCTTGAGACTGAGACTGATTATGAGTACCACAACACTAGCTTTAGACAGCAAAACAAAGACAACAAGGACAAAACAATAAAAATATTATCTTAATAAAAGTAGAACCGATACAAAAATCTAGTTATTTAGTTAGTTTGTCTTGTATTTATTTGTCTTTGGCATTGTTGCTGTTGTCTTTGTTGCTGTTGTTATTGTAGCTTTAGTCATTGGTCCTCATCTACCTTCATTACCCTTGTCCCATAATCAACTTTTATTGCTGGTTCCTGTTCAGCAACAGATCTGCTCTGTCCTGGTTCCACCTCTAAATAAGGACACTGCTTCTTGATTCTCACATTGATGTTTGTGCTCCATTAAACAGTGATGCACCACTTCACTTCAAAATAACTCTTATTCACGTTTAAAACCTCAGTTAACATATCTTACTACATAAACTTGCACCATGTAAACTTAATGAAACCTCATGCGAACCCTTGCAGTTTTCTTCCTGCACTACATAAAACTTAACGCAGCTGTGAGGAACTGTTTCTTTTAGTGATGTTTTAGGCGTCCCCTGTGAACACAGCTGTGCATCTTATCTCTCCTGTCCTGTGTAAGCTAGTTTCGTGAACTCTTTAAAAAAAGGCTTTTCTTTAACTTCCTAATCTACAGAAATACACACTTTAAAAACATGGCCTGGAGAAAAGTAAACAAAGGCTGTTTTTGTCGCAGAGCTTTAAATCGCTTCAGCAGATTACGACCTAGTGACAGCTGTGGTTGACACCCAAAACAATCAGTTTTAAATGGAGATAGTTTCCTAACCAGTTAAACAGTCCTCACAGTATGTTGAAAGTGGGCAGCTGTGACTCAGTTGGTGGAGGTCGTCGTCTCTCACCCGGAAGGTCAGGGGTTCGATCCCCAGCTCCTGCAGCGACATGTCCAATTGGGCAAGACACTTAAACCCAAGTTGCTCCTGCTGCTTCGTTGGTGGCACACCAATGTGTATGAATGGGATTAGTTACTACTGATGTTCACCTCTGCCATCAGTGTGTGAACGTGTAGATGTGACGTGCGGTGTAAAATTGCTTTGAGTAGTCAGAAGACTAGAAAAGTGCTTTACTGTACAAGCTCAAGTCAATTTAAACAGGTTCATTGACCCTCTTAACATGTCAATGTGTCATGTAGCATGGATTTAGATGATGGTCTGGTACCGATAAGTCACCTTCTTGGCACTAAAAAAGATAATTTATCACATGTGGAAATGCAGACCTCAATTTTCAGAGTTCACCTTCGCTTGTCAAAACTGTCCTTTAAAGAAAAAACAATGTGATAAATCTTTTCTGTGGTTTTTTTTTTATGCCTTATTTCGTTGTGTCTTTGATTGCTTCATTTTGTATCTATGTTTTTATATCTCTAATAAAGAGTTGGGTTTTGTAAGTAGCATGGCCACACGTAGCTTTAACCACCTCATGCAGACATACAAGGGATTGTGTTTTAATACAATAAGGTGCTCTTTCTCTTTCTGCTGCATCCGGTTATAACCTGATCAGCCTGGATACATAAATAATAATGACACAGGGTCAAACTGAATGAGGTTACTCTAAGATGAACTGCTGCCCTTTTCCCATAACTTATTAGCATCTAAGACAAGCTCAAGGAAGTTGAGAGTTTCAAAGGTCCCTTTAAATCTTCGCCTCTGACAGCGACTCACCTCAGTGAATCAGGAGGGACTTTCACAGAGGCCAGGCTGACATGGGTCAGGCTGAACGCCGAGCTGAAGAACTGGCGGAAGGTCGGCAGTGAATCTCTCGCTTTCCTGCAAGGAGATGAGCGAAAAAAGGAAGGAGACATTTTAAAGTTTGTGAGGATAAATGATGGATCCCTACCAGGCAGTTAGACACAGAGAGACAGAATGAAAGGAGGCGAGAGGACGACAAGAACAGATAAGAGCGCGCTGGAGACAAGAGGGCCGCTGACAGAAGAACCTGATACGCTGACAGAAACTGACAGGTGAAAAACGGAAGAGAAGCTTCAGAGCAAGAGAGAGCGAGAGAGAGATGGAACAGAGAGACTGAAGCAGACAGATGCTGGCTCTGACATTAAGGTCAGTATTATATCAACGAGAGGGTGAAGCCTGCATTCATTACTGTCACCAGTTAAAAGGTAACATTGACCAATTATCCAACCATCTGCTGGGCTCATACAGTACATTAACCTGTCATCAGAGGAAGGACGGAGAATATGTCTGTGTGTGTGTCTGTGTGTGTGCAACATCCCTCTGAGCCACAACACATTAGGGGACTATCTATCAGCTTACACAGGAGGGATGTAGTACACCGGTTCAGGTCTGTGTTTGAAACTTGTCAAAGCAGCCAAATCTGCTATTTCAGCCCCCACTGCACAAATAATTCCCCACAAGAGGAAGAAAAGAGGAGGGGGTCTAGATACAGCAGGGGAAAGTGATTAGAGCATGAGAGGTAAAGAGAGAGAGAGAGAGAGAGAGAGAGAGAGAGATAAGGAAGGAGGATGAATCCATCCTCCAGGAACATTAGAGGTTTGGTTTGGAGAAAATATTACTTTCCTCTCTTCAGGCAGTTTGGGGATGTACTACGACACAAGCTCAACTTTATGGCATCATTTTGTCCTCAAGACTTTATTTCATGACAGACATTCTGATTTGTGACAGAAAGTCACAGAAAGTGCAGGTGGAAAAAGTCTTGTTATTGAGGGCTTAGTGAAAAGCATCCAGTGATTCATGTTATCAACCACAGCTGTGTGATTTCTGCTTCGACGTGCTAAAGTGTCTGAGACAATCCCAACATTTCTTTTAAGGTTGTCTCTGATTGGACAAGACTTCTTGCTGAGATCGAACGATGTAATTATTTCATTCTAATGTATCCAACAGCATATCCTAGATGAATGGAGGAAGAGAGAAAAACAAAAGAGCGTACAGCCATTCAAGCTGCTCTGTGTGGCTGTACACAAACAGTGCTTTGAACAAATAGCTATCATCAGCATGCAAATGTTCCCACAATGACAAAGCTAAATACTGACTTGGGGGCCAAAGCGCACTTTCTAATTTGAGCATGTGAGCATAGTAACAGTGGCTATTTGGCACTTAAAAACAAAGTACAGCAATAAATGGGAATGATATTACTTGTGTAGGTCCCTCTTCAAAAGGGATGCACATAGTTAAGTTTACAAATGTTCACTTCATGTTGGAACTGGACAGATCTTGGGAATCATATATTATTAGGATTCATCTTCTGGGCACCATGAATGTTTGATCAAATGGAAACATTGGTCTCTCCCTTAAATGTTGAGCTGTTAGTCTGGACTATTGAGAAGAACCAACGTCTTGTCAGTCAGATGGACTTCAATCAATCAATCTTTATTTGTACAGCACCAATTCATAACAAATGTTATCTGCAGACACTTTTACAAAAAGAGTAATCCATCATGAGCAATAAGCAACATTCAGCAAAGTCACAAAAACTTCCTTTAAGAGGGAGAGACCTCGAGCAGAACCCGACTCATGATGAACAGCCGTCTGCTGAGACTGTGGTGAGTTTGATAGGCAATAGAGGGAGATACAGAACGAGAGAGAAACGGAGCAACAATGAATTAAATAGTTTTATAGCTACAATACCAGTAATAATGGTAGTGAACTGACTACTGCACAATGCAGATACTTTTGTTTAAATCAACTGAGTTCTCTCTTTTTATACTTGTTTCAAATCTTTTTGAACCGTTTTCAGCACCTTCACACTTCAACCAACCTCAGCAGTTTCAGAAACAATCAAAACTAACTCAGACTGCTGAACTTTTTAAGTGTTTTGAATTTCTTTAACTTCTTTAAAATACTCCGATACAACCACATTTTAAAGGCTCAAGATTTACATTTCAAATGTTTCCACTGCACACATTATTTCTCTCTCTTACAAGCTGTTTTTTATTGTCATCTTTATATTGTGTTTTTTTTTCCAGGAGAACTAGATAAGCTCTGATAGGGTTGCATATCATTTTCTCTCTTAAAAAGCCCAACTTTAGAATAAATTAGAAAGATGTCCCCCTGAATTAACTTCCAATCTCCTCACTAATGCAAATCCAGCCTAAAAAGCTGCACGGCTTGCCTTTAGCAGCAGATTCTGCCTGAACCTGTCTGACATTGTAGCTGAAAGCTGCTCCGCTCTCTCCTCTCTCATTACTGAGCCTGTGTTGCCATGTGCCCATGTGTTTGGCACAGCTGTTTAATAGGGATGAGAGCAGTAATGTGACTGGCTGAGAATATAATGAATAATCACTACACCCCTCCAATTTCTCTTCCGCTTCACAGAATCTCTTTGTGCATATTGCACTGTGAGTGTAAGCCCTCATTGTCCTTGTGTGAACATGACCCGGCGCTTCACACTGATTGCGCTGTTAAAATAAGATTTTCATTTCAGACTGGCTATGTTGGCTCGTCATCTGACAATAATAACAGACACAATTAGCTTGTGCGAGATGCTAATTGCGAGGCCTGCGTACGCTCACACCATCACAGAAGACACAAAAAGTAATGTATTCCTTGAACTGCAGTATATACGTTTTCTCCAGCCTTAAGTCAAATTTATGGGTGAGCCAGACTTTCATAATGCTCTGGCTGAACCCACACAAAGACGAAACCATTTTAACTTGGCTAAAGATAAAACCGCATACTACGAGGGAAAGAAATAGAACAAAAATGGAAGATAAGGAAGAGAAATAGGAGGAGAGAATTCAGTCATGAGGGCTGAAATGTGAAAACGGTCACAAGGAATGGGCAAAGTGGGAGGCAAAAAAGAGGCCCAAAGATGAAGACATTAAGATATGGGGAAAGCAGGCAGCTACATTACAGGCCGCTGTCACAGCCATTGTGATAACCTCCCTGTGTGAGGAACACCGGCTCGTCTTCGACCCATTTGTAACGATTAGCATACAGGCTGTCAGGACTCCTCTGACACAGAATGGCTTCTGTCGCATAAGTAGATACCAAGTCTCTCTTACTGAACCCTCTCTCCATGGAGCTGTGTCAGCAGCTTGTTACCACACGTGTGTATGTGAGTAACTGAATCTACATCGACTGCTCATTGTTACTCGAAAGGGCCACATATCTCTTCCATATTCATGAAACTGCACCCGGGTGGTTCTTATCAGCTCGGTTCAGCTTTGTGGCTCCGTGTTGACACCACAACACAGCGGCCGTCTGACCGGCAGCACTGAGCCGGCAGCACTGAGCCGGCGTGCATTTACTACCAGGAGAAGTCATGACCAACAAGAGGCGGGACGGATTATGAACAGAAAGATGAAAAGGGGGGGGGGGGGATGGAAGGGATGCAAAGGGTACAAGCAGAAAGAGGATGAAAGCTGGAATAACTAGACAGGGAGGAGAGTGATTTATAAGGAAAGAGAAGAAGGAGGCATTAAGCAGGAAGAGAGCAGAGACGGAAAGATAGAAACCAGACACACAAGACAGATCAGCATCGAGCATGGATGCCTCCTCGTAAAGGAGAGCAGAACGCTGGGAAATTTAATCTCGCTGTTAGAAAAGACATGTGTGCAATAGATCCAACGTGAGCAAAAACTCTCATCATTAGAATAGAAAATGAAGAAAAAATGTGGAAAAAGTCAATGGGGAGTGCAGAGAGACAGGGAAACAGTAGAAGATGGATTGAGAGATACAGTAGATACAAGGAAACAGACAGAGCAAGGGAAAAAAAATGCAAGCGTGTGAGCCTGGGGATTAGAACAACAATTCCCTTCCTGTCTAAAATTAGTCTCATTTTTCATCAACTTCTCTCTCTGTTATTGTGTAATGTATTATGCTGAGCAGGGAAGCTCCCAGGCTCTTGGGGGAACTGACATGATGAGAGCTGGAGACGCTATCTGCCTGCTAGCTAGGTAAACACAGACGCACACATCAATACACCCACACACATACTTTTCCTAACATGCACAAAAAAAAGACTTGTGGGCATGCTAACAACTGCTTGACAGATGGAAAAACTTGTTAGCAAACAGAGATGTGTACATGAAGACAAAAGACTGAAACACATCCTGTACACACACACACACAGACACACATAAGCTGTGAGCCAGAACAAATGAGAGGAGAGCGAGCAGAGTGTGCACGCTAATTACGTCAATGAGGTCCAGGGCTAAACACTAATCTACAGCAGAAAATAAATGATGATGTTCGCTCTGCTCGGAGCCACCTCACTGGAATTCCTCCAGAGCCGTTTGGCTGAGTCAGAAGGAGGAAAAAAAAAAAAAAAAAAGAAAGGAAAAAAAAAGCTGCATCAGAGATTTTTTACACGTAAAAGTGAGCGCCCACCTGTGAGAGAAGGAGTTCTTGGACAGGTTCAGGTAGGAGAGGTCAGCGCAGCAGCCTCGCAGCAACGCCCCAAACAACTGGCAGAGAAACACAGAGACAAACGGGTAGAGTTATGTTCACTCACACAGGATGCGAGTGTGTTGTATAACAGTTATTTTGGCTCCTGAACGCTGCACAAATGGTTGTAGTAGAGATTTAACCCGACACGGTCTCGAGCAACATGAAAAATTGATGCGAGCGTATTTCTTTTTTTTTTTTTTGCCAAAGCCTCCTTAGTAAAAATAACCCCAAATGTGTCACACTAGCATTATAGACAGCATTAACATTGAGAATTTCATAGAAGCCTGATGCTGCAGATTTGTGTGAGGGGAAATGAGCCAATCCAAAAAGAAATACTACAGCTGGTGACAAATCAGGACAACATTTATTTTTTCAATCTTTTATAGGATTTATTTGGTCCGTGTTTGGCCTGTCATGCTTAGGCTTCTGAAAAATAATAAAAAATTACTTTTTAATATCTTTAAAGCCTAAACCATCTCATTCAAGCTTGTGTTGAGCGTCTGTAATATGAGATAGCAAAAAGACATGCAAACATCTGAGTTAAATCAAGGTAAGTTTCAGAAGGTGAAAATAAACACAGACACAAATCTGTCCCGACGTCATGCACGTAATCTGCTGTAGCTACATACTTGATAAAATGGTACTCTATAAGTGTGTGCCCTGAAGCAAAGCTGTAACCATAAAATGCTTTTTCATCCGAGAGTCCAAATTGTGGTGTCTCACTTTCACTGGAAAACACTGATAAGGGGATTTGGCTAAGTACTCATTGACTTGGTGTCTAGACTTTGGCTGTGTTCAGTGGATGCAGCTGTGGAGGATTACATTTACTCAAATACTGTACTTCAGCACAATTCAACGGTGATTATTAGAGGTAAATTTAAACTTCTACTCCACTCTCTTCAGAGGGTAGGTTTTACTCCACTGCATTCTACGGACAGCTTTTACATGAACCTTGATGAAGTTAGGCCTCGAAAATCCTTGAGGTTTCCCTCAGTAACATTGACGTGACACACTGAAGTGGTTTGAGATCTCAGTGTCTTAAATTGTGCAAGAGAAACAACAGTGTCAATCTTGAGACTGTGTTGTAAATTATTCAACATTTGTAGAGCATAAAATGCAAAATGCGGGTTTTCCAAGTTCATTTTAAACCCCCGAGACTTGAAGCATTAGTTAGTCAGTAGAGCGATTTTGGTTGGGTCCAGTGGACCAGTACAGCATAGATGTTATGTAAGATGGTGAAAGTCCCATTAGGGATTTATAGATACAAAGACAAGTGTTTCTCACGCCTCTGTGCCAAAGAAGACCAAGCCACTTTGTTAAACAGAATGCAATGATGAGTGTTGTAAGGATCCACGGTTTATGAATCTAAGAGCAGAGTGATGAACTGAGTCTAGGGATTATAGGGGGTTAGGAGCAGCATACCTGCAAAGAATCAACCAAATCTGAGACAATAAGACTGCATCGATGATACTTTAACTGCAATAAACAGGGAACTTAAATCTATTACTATACAGAAACTGATTTTCTGTTAAAGTTTTCCTGTGAGATTTTCAATGTTGGGCTTCAATGATTCATCGAGCCAAATAACAATATATATGTCAACTGTGATCATTTCAAAACTGCTACCATTGAGAGTGGATAGCTGTAGACTGTTAACATCTATATCTCTGGATTTGAAGAATATTATGAATTTGATGAATAAAGAATCATTTGAAATCAGCTGAAATAAAGATAACGTTTGCAGGTGATAAATCCATTCTTAAGATTATTAAAGCAAGTGGAAGTTTCTTTACAGCAAGTTAGGGTTAGCAGATTAATGTAGAATAACATTATCGCCATAAAGATTAATCTTTCAGTCTGCTATAGAAGGAATAATATAATTGTAGTAGATTGTAAATAAGATGGGGCCCACAACTGATTCTTGCGGAACACCTTTTTTTAATAATTGAAACTAGAGCCTGATTAGCCTGTAAACAGTTCATATATATATATTTTTTTTCTAATAAATGTTCAACTTTAAGTAAACATTTGTGGTTCAGTCAATTATGTTATTCTGGCCAACAAAGACTAACAAAAATCTTGTCCTGATGATAAATCTTTTTCACAACTGTTTTGTAACAGCATTTGAGGGATCAACGCAATAAAGGCGTGTGTATGTCTATATCAACAGATCTCTTAAGATCAACGATAGATCTAAAAAATATATCCGTGGATATATCAGCATCAGAATATTTATTCTACCCGATATCTGTATTGGCCCCAAAAATTGCATATCAGTCGGGACCTAATAGAAACTCGATTGAATATATCTAGCTTTGACACACTGTTGTGTCAGAAAGGTAATCCTGGAACCATTTGCAAGTGATGGAGTCAAACTGAATGTAACAGAGTGTCTTAATGAGGAGACCAAGATCAACTGTGTCAAAAGCAAATCAAAACAAAAAAACAAATCAACACAATGATATAGGCCATTTTAGGGTTTTTCACCCTTTAGCTCCAGCAGCTAAATGCAACATTATAGACAGATCTGTAGAAAATGTCTGTCTCTCTTTCTTTCTTTTTAAGTATGTACAGAAAGTGCTCATCTGCCAGGGAGAGTCTACTGATTTCCGATAGCAGGAGCAAACGAGCAATAAGAAGTGTAATTCTATTACACTGAATCAAAGTGGAGCTGAAACCAAATGAGAAAAAAATGAATTACTTACATCCCTCAATCTGTTATGTAGGATATCTATCAAATGTCAAGTTTCACATTAAAGATAGGAGAAAGATGCTCAAACCTTTTTGAATAATATCAATTATTCTGTCATCTAGTTTCCCTGCTTTTATGATCAATGTACATCATGCAGCCATTCATCTATCATTCATCAAAGTGCATATCCAATCACCTCTCATCTTGTGACGATATGGCTCACTTTCAAACTTCAGGGCTTTTAAAAATCACCTAAATGAATACCTGGGAAATGTTTGACTAATTAATCTTGAAATAAAAGGTGACAAATGTGTGTTTGTTGGACAGGAGAATGCTCTAGGCTCAAATAAATTGGCATCAAAACCTAATTTCTGGTGAGCCTTTAAGTGGAATCTCATCACTCCAGTGAGGTTAAACCATCGGACAGATCAATTTTTCTCTGGCAGAGTGATCCATCACGCAAACTGACTAATCGACCATCGTTGGAACATCAGCGCAGATTAAAACAGGAACTTATTAATAATTCAATCCAACAGGCCTACACTAAAAAAGACAGATTCTCCCTCAGACAGTTCCTCTCTAAAGGATAAATGACAATTAGAAAAAAACAGGATATAGCAGGTATCACAGAGAGTCCTCCCTTAATGTCAAGGGGATGTTTTAAAAGAGACGATGTTTGAGAACTTGCAAACAAAGCAGAACGTATGCAATGATTCCCATTCATGCACATAATTCAATACTAAATTCATGGCCCACATTTACGGGGCGGAAGGAGGAGGATGAGTTTCATGTGCTAGACTATTACTTCCTGAAACAGATACCGGCCTGAGATGCTGGCTGCTCCGAGGGGTTTAAAACTACTCGAGTGAAGTACAGCAAGAAAAGACAGCAAACACATGCACAGTTTGAAGGAATTTGATCAAGAAAAATTACAGAGTGGAAGCACTTTGATCCTTAATTTTATTAAAAGATATAATGAAGAAACATCAAATACATCTCTATAATAAGTAAGAGTTCTTCATGTAAAATCTTGTATAGTTAAAATTTAAGTAATACACGTAAAAGTAGGTTTTGGATTTTTGCAGCACTTGATCAAGATAAAGCTACTTTATAGAGTACAGGGAAATTCATCATTCTCATAGTTCAAATCGTCTTGAAACATTTCAGCTTTAATACTCTTTGTGGTCCTAATTTTAAAAAAAACTGCCATTTAATAAATTTACATTGAATTACTACATCTACAGATGTTGGTTGGTTTGCATTGTAAGCGGCAGAGTCAGTCATTTACACTCTGGATTTAAACTGCCTTCACACAAAAATAGACTCACAGTGAACAGCGCTTGAATGTAACCCAGTAGTGTTTGTAATTGTATCTCATTGATATTAGCCTCACTGTTTCGACAAAGCTGCTTCAGAGCTGTATGAAATTACTGCTAATGCAAGCTGATCATTCTCGCTGCTCATAGTTTACAAGCAAAACACAGAGTGGCTTTTATGTGCAGCAGGAAACACAATGTGCTTCTCAACAAGGTTAGCACAGCAGTGTGGATCAGTATTCCGCTGCAATGTAAAACAACTGTTATTTCACATACGTAGTCTGTAAAAATCAGATGTATTTGACAGAGTGGCAGGTTGCAGAACTACAGAGACATATTGAAACTAGTTGATGAGCATTTTAAAAGAGTTTGATACAATCCCATTAGAATTGTAGAATTCTTAGATTTTAATGACGGCTGTCAATATTAGCGTATTACACATTTTGCGATTTAGGTCTTAAAATAATGCATTAAATTTGTTTTCATTGCATTAATTGCCTGCTATTTTGTCCCTTAAAGGCACACCGTAGCCAAGCCTCTGAGCTTCTCCCTGTAGTCACAGAGATGGAAAATAACAACATCACAGCTCCTTTGAATGTCTTATTGCATTAAAAAAAAAACTTCCAGACAGCTGAGTTGACGAGTTAAAAGTAACATCCATCATTTCACCTCTTTAGCTGTTTATTTGACTTTTCGAGAGTTGTACTGAAACAGAAAGTAAAGTACCATCAGCTTAAGACAGTACACAGTTCTAAATGAAAGCCAACATGAAATGATGTAAGGACTTTCTGGTAGATTGAGGGTTACAACATGGACCTAACCACGGAAAAAGGAACTCGTTACCCTGAAAAACTTACTGAAAACTGCTCAAAGTTAAAGTATAACTGGGAAATATTTTATTTGTTATGTTATAAAGTAGATATTACTTTTAACTCATCAACTGAGTTGTCTGGAAGTTTTTTGAAGCGAAATGAGACATTCAAAGATTAAACAATCTAATACTTTTCCATCACTGTGACTTCGGGGAGACGCTGCGGAGGCTTATCCACGGTGCGCCTAAAGGGACAAAATAGTGTATGCATTAATTTAAGACAAGAAAAAGCTGACAGTCCCTAAAATAATAGATTTTCAAACAAGTGATTAAAATGTGATTATTCGTGATTAACTATTGGAATTGAATGATTGATTGAGATTTTAAAAAGTATTCTTTTGACAGTCTGTTACCTTTAGGACTTAATTATTGAATACAATGACCTGAGAGTTGGAAGTATTTCTCTCTGAACAGCTGACATGGTGTTTTGTAGAAGAAGAAAAATCTTCAAAAGAGTGAATAACTTGATTTCACGTCAGTAAGTTGAATTCCTCCCCATGGGTGAAAACAATACTGAATCAGCAATGTTATTAAAGTGTTGGTCCTAGACCTGCAGTCTTGAAAATACACTCCATCTGTGAGATGACCACAGTGACAGCAAGCCCCCAGCCTGCTGAAGTCACAGAGCAGGAGAAGAGCTCAGAGGAGATTCCTCCCTCACTCTGAGCTCAGGTACAAGAAAAACTCTCTCTCCATCCTTGCATGCCTCTACTGCACATCATTATGTCAGCAGTAGTACAGAACTGACAGAACAGCAAAGGTTGGACATAAACTATAAATGTGAGCTTCAATTCAGCCTGCACTTTTCCCCAACCACTACATCTTCCAGAGGGAGGGACGACTCTAAAAATCCTCCTGAGAGAAGTCATAAACAACATTTTTACACTGAGTCTTATATATTCACAGCTAAACAGGCAGAACTGCCATCTCAGCAGTAACCAGCAGGGGCAGACACATCCGAGTGCGGTCACTGAACTCTCTCAGAGAGAAGGCTCTGTCATCCTTTCAGCTGTTAGCGTTTCTGCTAATGCGGCAAGACAGCGTTTTGTCACACAAGCAGATATGCTAAATTTAGAAACAGTAACCAACACAGACAAAGTCATCCCTGTGAAGTGACAAGGATGTGAATAAATGCATGCAACAAAAAGGATCCTGTATGCTCTTTATACAATGTATCATTTGTATAATTCATAAGAGGATATACATTTGTATTGTAGCTTCTTCCAAAAGCTTTTAACATCACTCAAAGCATTATGCATAGAGGAGAAAGACTGTGAGTCAACTGAGCTAACATTGTGTTTGTGTGTCGGGCGATTCATATTCAGGACGCTTCCCCCTTTCTGTTTCTTGGCCTGAATCCCATCCTGAAGATGAGATCAGACAGCTATGGGAGGATCGTGACTGCAACAAAGATGGTGAGTACAAACCGAGTCCACGGTGCAGTCTGTCCCGGACAGGTCCAGATGGACCAGGCAGTTCGGCTGGGCCAGGAAAAGGTACAGGTTCTGCACGAGAAGAACAAGAGGGATTTTTAGAAAGAATATCCATACCTACTATTTATATCCAAAAATTCACAATGCTATAAAAAGTATTCACCCCTATTTGGAGGTTTTCACATAAAAGTAAAACAACAACTTCACACTTGCAGAAAACTCCTGAAAAACGTATGATATTTCCAGGAGGAGGTGTATGTGTGAACGCAAACAGACACATTTTTCACTCTGGCTTCACCAGGAGTTTCTCCTTCCTGCCCCTTGTATTTTTCCCGCAGGAAGTTCGAGTGAGCCGATGTGAGAACACAGTAGGGTATTATCCAGAGAATTCAACTTGAGCCAATGGGAGGGGGGAGTGACGGGGGGGAGTACTGTGACTGGAGTCAGTGCATAGACTGCATGCACGCGACTGCTACGGTATGATCTCCATGCACATGATTAAACGGCTGCATTACATCTTCTATTCGTCAGTATTTTTTTCTCCACTCTTTTGCTGATGTTGTCATTCTGTTGGGCTATATGTAGCATTGGAAAAAAGGCAAATTTTCTAATTCTAGCATCGTATACCACCGCGTTGTTTCTTTTCATGTTGCGTTTTATCTCAGGAGACCCCCCCACCCCCCCACCCCCCTTCCTGTCTGACAGGGATAGGCTCCCACCGTGATGTGCATATATGAACAGCCAGGTCAGGGGAATATCCGGAGCAGTCCTCCTGAAATTATCTAAATATTTTCAGGAGTGCAGATGTGAAAACGGCATAAGTCACATAATGAGTTAAATGACGATTGTGTGTTTGTAGTCAGGAGATTCCAGTTGAGTGTATTCTTAAGATCCATGTTTTGGTGAGTCAATATAGTGGAAAAACAATACCATGACGACAAATAACCACTACAAGCATTTCCACACAAAAAAAGGTGTTTTCAAAACACATGTCAGGGGAAGGATTCAAAACAGACGCTTAACCTGTCAGCTTTATGGTGGAGTGGAACAGAAAAAGCCACTCTGACAAAATACAAATCTCTGCTGCAGTTTGTCAAACGGCAAGCAGGAGACACATCTGATGGAGAAGGTTTTGTGGTTTGATGGGACTGAGATAGATTTTGTTTCCCCATCATATCATCATAAACATAGAAAAGTTCCCTGGTGGGAAGTATGATGGTGGCAGCGTCATGTTGTGGGGAGACGTCTCTGCAGTGAGTCCTGGAGGCTTGTGAGGGGAAAACAGAAAATATAAAGAAAAAAAAAAAAATCTCTTTTACAGTTTGCTTAAGAAACTGCATGAGTCAAAATCTGTTTTCTAGCGATGCCATAAGCGTAACAAAGCATAAAGCCAAAGCTGCACATGGTAAAACAACTACTTTGATATCCTGCAGTGTCTGAGTCTACTTTTCTATTCAGTCCAGAGTTTGTGGCTGGATTAGAAATTTCAAACAACCCCCTGCTTGAGAAGTCAATATGAAATGTCAGTTATTCAACAATACATTTCCTTGTATTTGCACAGAAAGAGCTTTTCAGAATCCTATTTCATCTGAGTAGCTGTGTGAAAAGTCGTAAACCAGCAGGAAGTGTTCCGACCAAATGTTGGCTAACTTTACTCAAGAATCTGCTAAAGGTAAGTTCCAACGTATGTTTTTGTCCTTAACAACTAATCAAATATTAGTTAATTATATTAAGTTGTTCTCCAGTTGACTTCTTCTTATCATCACTGTGTATATGTGCATTTGCATTTGTTCGTGTCCCTCACCGTGGCGTCCTCTCCAGACAGAACCCCGGGGTTTTTGCTGAGGTCCAGATGCAGCAGGGAATTAGAGTAGTCATCACTGGAACACAACGCCTGGGACAGAGACACAACACCTAATGCAAGAAAGAAAGGAGAGGAGACAGGAAAGAAGGGAAGAAATGCAACAGAGGGGATAAGGATAAACAAGCCATATGCATCCTTCTGTCATTTAATCTTCTTATAATCATGGCTGGAGTTTTTTAAGACTCCACAAATTTAATGCTCAGGACGTGACTTATTAGCTTCTAATGAAAACAAAACTAGATAATGGAAGAGAGTGAGTAAGCATGGTAGCAGAAATTATCCTGCAAAGATTATTGCGTTCACGTGGCCAACAAGTATAAAATCAGCTCCTGGGGGAAGCCAGCCACCTTTTTCCCCCCCTTTATCCCAGTATCTAAGAGTCGCCTACAAGCCAAAAGAAAGTCATTCTCTCAAATCAGATCACTACACAATTACACTCACAGGTCCGAAGGAACCCCTCATTAAAACTATCACCCTGCAACAGCAAGGCAAAACACAGCATGCTGCAGCAAGCTGAGGATTAAATATAGACCTAGCATCAACAGGGAGAAATATCAGGCAGCAAACTAAAACAAAAGTCTGCAACCATCGTCACTCTGTGCCGTTTCCAGTTAAGATGCAATATAAACTATTGTGAGCAGTGAGGGAAGGTGTTTTTGTCCTGGTCTTTATCATTGGGGAGCAAATGCAGAAGAAGACATCAACTGTTTGTGCCGCTCTAGAGGGTCTAAGCTCTTCATCCCTAATTTACAGCGATTAGCGGGGAAGTGAGGGGGAAGAGGGGACAGGGTGTCTAATCCCCCCTCCCTCCAGCCATCCATCTATCAGCTGCCTGTTTCTGCTGAGAGTGGAAACTTTTCGAAGCCATCTGACCTGTGAGACACTGTCGAGTGTGTGAGAGCATGTGTGATAAATCTGCTTATTAGCATGTCTGATCGCATCTTAGAAACTGCGATCTGTGCGAAAAACAGATATGTGTGCGAGGCCGACGTGTGTGTCTGCGCAGCTTGTGTGGACATATGTACAGGTATTTTAGAGACAGACAGAGGGAGGGCGAGTCATCTATAAATATTCAACAAAAAATGCTCAGCCCCTGCAAAGTCATATCAACACTCACCATTCAAGGTCAGTCCCCATCACTGCATTCCCCCCTCAATCCCTGTGTCACAACCCACTCTCTTTAAAGTCACAGTGAGTGAGCTTTTCCCTTTTAGAACGTACTCCAACGCTGGATTGAGGCCCTTACAACACTCAGTGTCTCAGCCAACTTTTTACATTTTTTTACAGACTTTTTACAGTCAAAAGTTATGAAGTAGTAACATTTCCATGCTCCCCATCCATCCATCAATCTGGGCTCCTAAAATGATGTCATAGAACCTCAGCCATGGTTTGTTCTTTTAGCTTTCTTTTCTATTTCAACTGTCAGTAAGAAATCCACTTTATTTATCAGTAATATATAACAAATAATAATATCTAAGACTTTGGGCAGCTTCAAACAACATCTCAAAATTCACCTGTGCAGACAAGCCTTCATGTAACGCTCAACCCCTTTCTCTTACTGAGTTTGTTTCTGTTTTTGTTGGATTCTTATTTTGCTTTGTTGAGGTAGTGATTTATTTGTTATTTCCTTATGATGTACATTGCTTGTTTCCTTTGTGAAGCATTTTGTAACCAAGTGTTTGAAAAGTACCCTATACATAAAGTTGAACTTATTTACTTGCTGGTACTTTACATTATGTGTGTGGAAAGGGAGAAGGGAACAGGATGTGAATGAGGGGTCATGTCCCCGCTCCCCCCAAAAGAAATGTGTTCATGTTACAAACCATAGACTGTATATACAAATGAACAGCATGCCTCAGCCTCTCATTGGACATAATGAAGCCAAAATATCCATTTGATGGGCGCTGAAATAATTCCAATTTGCAACCAGAGGAGGAATTGGCTTGAAGAGCCACGTTGGTGTTTGTTACGTTTCCTCGGGCCATTTTATTTCTGTACTCTGCTAATCCTGTGCACAAAGCCGCATTCTCCAACAGAGCAGTCAATCATAGCATTTTATGGCATCAAATAATGACCTCAAAAATAACTTCTTAGAAGAAAGATGTCCTTAACACAAAATGCTAACATTAACTATCACAACAGACACACTTTGAGAGAAATGCATTCGATCTACATTTAGATTTTTTTGTATGACCCATGTCCCATCTGTTGACTTAGAAGAGGCCGGTTTTATGACCCATGCCGCAGCTAGTCAGTAGGGGGAGCTCTAAATATTTTGGCATCACTAGAGGCGAGCTAGTCCACTGTCCATTCTTTATACAGTCTACAGCCCTTTTCAGACTGCCGGTTTTTGCAAGAGTGGTGTAACCAAGCTCAGCTCATCACGTCTGTGTACATTCATATTGATTCTGTGACAGCGTTATATTCTTGTCTCTGAATTCACATTGCGTTCGGGTTGCGGAAGCACAGCACAGCACAGCACAGCGGGAGCTCCACATACACATACAGTCAGACATACACACACACACACACGCTGCACTCCCCGCTGGCTCCACTGATACAAAGACGGTTCAGAGTGAAGGATCACTCCGCCCCCCCACTACGCCTTCACGACATTCAGATTGAATGCGAGTCATCACCAATATCGCGCCTTAAAACGGCAGTCTGAATATGGCTATTGGTACAAACTTTAAACAAAAAGTGAAATTGTGTTCTTAGCATACATTTGAACAACAATGCAGTCACAAAGTTTTGCCCTTATAAGGCAGCATGTCGTGCCACTATATGGGAAATAAAAAGCATAAAAGCTAAACCAGCTAAACATCATTACCCATTAATGCATTGAAAGATAAAAATGCAATACAATTTTCTGTAATGGCAAGAAAAGGCAATGAAGATCAGGATATGAATGTATGGATTCAACATTTGTTTTAATCAAAATGATCCTTTTGAATCTGCTCTAATACTATCTGCTGGGTAGTAAAACCTGCTGCATGCTTTCATGTTTCAGATAAGAGCAAGGGAATTGGGACAGTGTACTAATTCCTCTGTAGGAAAAAAAAAAACAGATCAACTACTTATGATTGTGACCTGATTATCATTTGGTAAATGGATCACACCGTGCATGCATGGGTCGGTTTATCTTTGTGTGTAAATGCCAGGAGAAATAAAACTGCATATGGGATAGCAGGGGAGCAATGTACTGAGAGAGAGAGACTATCATGAACACAAGAATTGTGTTAAAACAGATACAACTTTAAATGGGACTCTCTTTAACATGTAGTTAAAAAAACTGTGTTTGTTTGCAGTGGCAGCCACTAGAGGCTGCTGCGTCTCTTACCCTTGGAGGAGAGGGAGGTCTTGGCAAGATTGAGGAGGCGCAGTCCCTTGTTGAGGCGACACACCTGTTGAATCAGGTTGGAGACGCCTAGAATGAAGAGAGAGATGAGAGAAAGGCCTGATTAATTCACAATAAACACACATTTGCATCCAAATGAATTCAATGTGTTATTGTTTACTATACTGGAAAATATATAGGTAGGTTAATTGCTGTGTTTTACAAGTCTTTCCATCTAGAAAAATGCAAATAATTCAGAGTTTTGTAAGCCTGTGAATGTGTATATATTCTATTTTCGCTTAGATGCCCTCTTTAGTGAAAGCTGGTAAAATAATTTAATTTCAATTTTGACAATAATAGCCACTTACAGCCCTACACCCGAGTGCTCTTGAAGAGTTATGAGCCCACACAGAGCTTTGCAACACAACTCCAAGAGAGAATGCAACTTCTCTCAGTACACCCCCTCCAAAGCATACACAATGCTATACTCACAAGTACACTCCAGCTAAAAAAGACATCACACCGACATACTTCACAATGTCACCTTCTCCCACATACCCAATACAGAGACAAAACCATAGAAATTCCGTATGCCAGACTAAATTACGTAACTAGTTTCTGCTCAGCGATTATGATTTCACTGATTGAACCATGATTCTGTAAAGCACACAAAGCTGATAGAAGTCTTGACTTTACTGAACTTCGGCTTCATTGTAGTGCCAATGCTTGTTTCGAGGTAACTGCTATTGTTGTAGTGCTCGAAATAGGTCTCGTCCTTTATCCCCCGGTTACGGCCGCAACCTTCCCGGTCTTACGGTCTAAGTGAGTGACACGCCCGCTGCACACAAGATGAGGATTTTTCCATGATATTCATGGTCTTGGTATCGTGTCAGTCTCACCCTGCCATGGTCTCGGTCTTGACTTGGTCTCGATCCCTATATGGTCTATCTCGGTCTCGGAGCACTCTGGTCTCAGGTACGTTTTGGTCTCTTGTTAGTCTGGTCTTGACTACAACACTAGTAACTGCAACTTTCTCCATTCAAAGGCTTAAAAACATATTGTAACATTGAAATGTTAATCTTTAATGTCAATCTTTACTGAACTGTGACTATCTGTATTACTTTGATGAATTGTAAGGCTGCAGCACCTTTGTAACAGCAATCCCAGTAACAGAAGTCTGCAGGCTATTAATACACACATGAACAAAGAAGGAGAGGGCAGGAACTGTGCACACAATGAAAGTGGAAGTGACATGTGTCAGGAAGGAGGACGAAATTAGCTAATGAGTGATTGTGGCATGCATGCAAAGCCTCACCCTGATATAAAGGCATACACTCTGCGATGCTTTCAGGTTTTTGTTTGTTAAAAAACAACAACCGGGCAGAGACAATTAAAGTATGTTTGTATATGTGGCTGTATAGAGAAACACAAGAGCCTCAGTGTGTGTGGAAAAACTGTGGGCGAGACTGAAAAATCAAAGCAGTTCTCTGCAGAGCAGCACCACTCATACACATATAGTATGAAAGATAAATGAAAGAGAAAAAGAAGAACAGAGTATACGGGTTTGGTGAGGTAAGAGATTGATTTTGAATTCTTTGAGAGTAAACAAACGCCTTGGTAAAGCAAAAAGCATAGAACAATCAGAGGAGCGCTGGGAGAGACAGCAGTAGGAGGGAGCACACGTTCACAGTCCAGAAGAGTACCTTGGTTGTCGAGCGTGTTATGAGCCAGGTTTAGAGAGTGAATCACAGAGGCTGGGTTCTCTGACAGCGCTGACGCCATCTTCTGCGGAAAATCCCTGGAGACATATCGTTAAAAAGAAAAATTAGGCTTCTTGTAAAAGTTCAATAAAGTTTCAGGATTTCACCTCTGAGCAATGTGCACCGAATGTCCTACTCAAGATGCAGTATTGTCCCTTTGCCGGAACTCTAATTAAACTGAAGAACATTTGGGTAATAAAGTCAAAGTTTTAAAGATGTGGATTTTTTTGCAGTAAAAGTTGGTTAAATGTTGAAATAACAACAATTTTCACCACATCATTAGAAATGTGAGACAGACAGAGTTGAACTGGGAAGCAGATATACTCTCTTGGGTACCAATTGAAAAAAATGACAGACGGAGAGACGGACAGCTGTAAATGAGACAGACAAATTTAAGGTACCAATTAAAATGAGACTGACAGACGGATGGGTGGATGGATGTATGGATGGATGGGTAAGTGGCTAAGTAGATGGAAAAGTAGATAAGTGGATGGATGGATGGACTGTTTGATGGACAGAAGGGTGTTTGTATAAATGGATGCATAAGTTGGTAAGTGCATAGGTGGATGGATGGATGGATAGATAAGTGGATGGATGGATGGATGGATAAGTGGATGGATGGATGGATGGATAAGTGGATGGATGGCTAGATGGATGGATTAGTGGATGGATGGATGAATATGTGGATGGATGGATAGATAAGTGGATGGATGGCTAGATGGATGGATTAGTGGATGGATGGATGTTTCTTGATATAAAAACAATACTAGCTGCTCATTGTATTCATTTGTGTAGTACTTGTATTCAGTATCTAAGTGTAGCCTTAAAAAATGGCAAGAGCGCTGACAAGTACTTATACATTTCAAAGGTGCAAAGCCAAATATGGAAGTTCCATCGCATTTCCTTGGAAGGGCAACCCCCCCTGGATAAATGTATGCAGAACATTTGGACTCTAATGAGCCGTCAGAGGTTTTTGACATTGTTGGTTTTGAAGGTTAAAACTGAACATAAGTGGTTCAGTCTCATTGCACAAATCAACCTTATCTAAGACACAGCATGTCTCTGTTTTCAATAAACTCAATGCTCATTGCCTACCATCTACCGAAAACAGACAAGAATCTAGCAGAAGCAGACTTAATATGGAGTACAGAGACAAAAATAGTAGCGATACAACGCATCTACTGATCGGTTGACAGGCAAAGATTTGCGAACAGGTTTTCCCAACCTGATAAGACAATACATCATCGTGTTTAATTACTGTTTTGTCGGCCAATAGTAGACAAAGATATTTTCTTTTGAACTGTTTTAAGTAATTCACATTTATCAACATAACTATCTGCAGTCAAGAAAGATTTATATGTCAAAAAATCTGTTCACTTGATGAGAAATCTCCTCTGAGCATTGTTTGGAACAAAGTGCTTTGAATTGAGGGCTAATATTTTCCTCATACACTTCTGTACTCTACAAATTCCTTTTTAAGTCTCTTCAATCACATATCAAAACGGATTTCAGTGGGAGTCTTTTAAGTCACATAATGTACTTAAATAGTCATAGTGTGTTTCATCTGTGGGAACTTCCTTATCACAGATGTATTCGCTTGTTTTTAATATCAGTGTCAGATCTGGTGCAGAGCTGTGGAGAGCGTCTTTTACAAATTGCCCTCTGTATTGAAAGTGAGTTAACCCAGGCAAAGTATAAAAACCTGTTAACTTCATCATTATGCGGCAGAAAATCATCTGGCCCTGAGGCAGCCAATTCATCTCAATTAGTAGTGAAAAGGGAAACTGCTTTGCCTAATGATTCTACCCATGCATAGAAGGTGAAAAGTCTTGGCAGGTGAAACCTAAAATTTGACTCATGTATCAGTGCAGAAAGAGCAGAGCCGCCACAGGCAGACAGCAGGGAGCTTTATTGGATGAAAGGGCAAAGATTAAGCGAGGTGAGGGGGGAAGAGAAAGGAGGAGAGGTAGAATCGGAAAGGTCACGACAGCAGAGGAGAGGAGGGAAGGTGAGGAGGGGCGGAGAGGTGACATGAGCTAAGGTGAAGAGGTGAAGCAGAAGAGATCGAAGTGAGAAGACAGGCAACAAGCCAAGGAGAGACAGAGAGGGAATGGAAAAGATTGGACCGAGTGAAAAGGACAAAAGAGGAGAGGTAGAGAAGTGTCTCAGAGGTGAAAGTGTGAAGAGAAGAAAAGGAGAGGAAATTAGATTAAACAAAGAGAGGTGGACTGGCAGGGCTGGTGAGTGCCAGGAGAGCGGAAACCTACGATTTGAGTCCTGCGTTCTCCAGAGTGAGCTCCTCCAGACTGTTGGACTTGCTGACTGTGTGTAGAACCTGGTCCACCACCTCCGACCCCTGCAGACACACAAGGCAACATAGAAGCAGGTGACCAGAGGATCTACAAAGTGAAACGTAAAAAAGAAACTGAAGCAACGGAAATGAGATTAATGGAAGATCTTTACCAATGGGTTGCAGATATCACACACTCCCCTTGTGTACATTAAGCTCTTAAACCTCATGCACAAATGTGTATTAAACATTTTTTGTACGAGCCAAAATAAGGAACACACTCTTGAAATGCATCAACACAAAATCTCTGCAAAAGCTGGAATAGGTTGGATATTTTAACAACTGATTTTTCTAGCTCTTGATTTTCTCTGTGCTCTTCATACTGTTGGCAAGTGGGTGAAGTTAAGAGTTTGGTTATCTCAGTATTAAACACTTAAACACAATTAGAACTAACTGTATTTTATTATTCACATGTCGCTTCCTCATGTTCGCCCAGCACGCTCACAATAAAATACCGTAAAGTCATTTTCAGTGGATTGTTGATTAATTATTCATGGTATGTTCCTGCAACCGTGCGCACCTGAGAACTTCAAAACTGTGCACAGTGTACCCTGTTGACTATTTTCGTCCTTTTTCAAACAGCATGGGTTTAAATTTGTTAAAAAATAAAAAATAAAAATAAAAAATGGGTCCATGTAGAGTGAAATGACCATGAATCAGGGGATGTTTTAGGAAATGAGCTGGGACTACAACAGACCTGGACATCCATTATGTACCCATCTCGAGTTCCAAATATGGTCAATTTGTACAAAAAAACAAGACAGGGTCGGCCAAGGGGCCAAAGTTAAGGCTTCCATTAGGGTGGCATAACCATGGCTACATCCACAGCTAACATACAGTGTTACACATTGATAATTCATGCATTCAAACATTACATGATTTTAAAAAGGTCTTAAATATCATCTACTTTTTTTGGGAAATGTAACTGAGTAGTTTGTTTGACCTGTAGTATTCACAGAATGTGTCTTGATGAATAACACTCAATGTAACCTTCAGTTTGCTGTCAAAGAATTTCTACAGAGCAACTTTATCATCCAAACAAACGTTTGTAGGGAGCTCCGATGACTCCTAGAGTTCATGTAATTCAATATCTTTAAAATATTTACTTTGCTTCTTGAACAGACAGTTTTCATGTAGTTCAACTCCGATGGATACCACTTACTCTAATGCACAATATAAATATTTGATAATGATTGACATCCTCTGAAATGGGTTTATAAAACTGTGCTGAAGGTAACCTGACTCCACGCCTCCTCCTCTGTCCTCAAACGTGCTCTCTCTTTTGTCTGTGCTCTCATGAGAATAAATGACATCCAGGGAGTCTTTCTATCCATCATGTATGGTACGAACAAAAAGCAAAGTGATTCTAGCGAACATTCAAAATACTAAGCAATCCCAGGAGCCTCGGCGAAATGATGACAGAGATGTCTTTGTAAACATTTGGACTGCACTCTGCAATATAAGCAGATTGGATCGAATAAATGTCATCAGATAACAAACAGACTAGCAGAGGGAGCATAAAATAAGGAAAGGATAAAATAGTCAGTTACTATTTTCATGTCTTTGCAGTACAGCTTGGTGAACCAGGTGTTGTACGCAATGGAGGCCACGATCACCGCCAAGTCCCTGGAATGGAAACAAAAGTATTATATTAGTGATTTTAATTTTAAAAACTTTAAATAAGCCAACTCCATCTGCTCCAAACCACTTGATGTCATTGATCCATAAATTCATATCATCATGGGCCAAACTTTTTCTTTGCTCCCTGTTTGGCTTAAAGCAGTTTATCATGGTGACAGGGAGAACACTGTGGGCAGGGCTGCTTTCTAAAAGATGACTGATACTGCAGCCCCGCTGAGGAGGAGAAGCAGAAAAAAAGAGAGAGAGAGAGAGATGTAAAGATCGATGGCCGGGTCAGTGGATTATTCAATAAAGCCACAGCTTGATCCTAGCTACAGACCTCAAACACTGCTACATCCACTGCTACAGAGGAATACACAGAGTCCACAGACCGTCCTGTGTGTGTGTTTGTGGCGGGAAAAAAAAAACGAAGGACAGGGAGGAGAGAGGGAGTTTTAGTATCCTCCGCGGTCCAACTAAAGCTACACTGCTGCTACACCTGCTATACATCATCTGACAAACAAGCAGCAACACAGGGAGAAAGAGGCGGCACAGAGAAAGGGAATAAGCCCAGAGAGAGAGAGAGAGAGAGAGAGAGAGAGTGAGGGAAACTACAAAGTGAAAGAAAAAGAGAGAAATGAAGAAAAAGTGTAATCAAGCCAGGGACGCTCCTGTTTCCAGTAACTGCATTCGGCAAGACATTACACTAGATCTCAGAGGGGTAAAATGTCTACAGGCTGTGTTCCTTTTTTATGACCATAGTAGCCCTCGGACCGGTGTATACTGACTAACACAGATGAGTCTGTGTGTGTGTGTGTGTGTGTGTGTGTGTGTGTGTGTGTGTGTGAGTGTGAGTGTGTGTGTGTGTGTGTGTGTGTGAGTGAGCAGATGATGCACATGTCAAGATCCATCATCAACACTCCCTGTTGATTCATGTTTTGACAGCAGGACATGCAATTGACCTCTATGATGTCTCACTCTGTCATGCAGTGTGTCCGTGTTTATGCGTCGTCCTGTACTTGCACTCGTTCATTAGCACATGATGGCACAGCGGGTCAGTCTGTCGCTGTTTACTTCTTCATGCAGGTCAACTCAAAGTTCAAGCGAAGACGAGACTCCTGGAAATAATTATTGCGCTTCATATATGCTAGTTAAGGGTGTTTTGTGAGCTCATGTTAAGCTGCTTCACTCTGTTTCCCAGCTTTAGGTCAAGCTAGGCGAAGCTAGCTGCAGGCACTGTACATATTGACTTTAATGACATGCGTGTGGGATTCTTACTGGGGAAAATGAAAAAAAAAGCCTAAAGAAAATAAATAAATACATTAACAGCAAAAGGGCAGAAAAAAAAAATGACTGATCTAATGTCAAAAACTCAAAACAAATGCAACAAAAAAAAAAAAAACATGAATTCACAGGTCGCAACAGAAGTAGCATAAAACGGCAGTAAGATTTAGCATGACAAAAACATATTATCATCTGCAGACTGTCTGCTCTGACTGTCACCACACATCAGGCTTGACTGGCGATTAAACAACCATGCAGACTATACCTACACACAGATCAGCTGATGTGAAAGGCGATGACGAGACTCCAGGAAGTTCATCATTACAATTTTCAGATACTGCTAAGGCAAACTGTTGTAACCTTGGGCGAGCGGTGTCCCTTTGTTTACAGTCTTGATGGTCTTAATGCTAAGCTTACTGGCTGCAGGTTCACATTGTCTTTCTGCATCTACCTGGTTATGTGGCTGACAAAGGCAAAAAAAGATTGTGCAAGAAGATTTCCATTTGGAGAGAAAGGCTGCAAATCCAGAAGCCTGCTGCAAAAAACCAAAAGAAATGCATAATAGCAAAACGACAAGAAATAGATAACTGATTAAAAGCCAAAAACACAAAAAAATAGGGATTTAATTTGCATTAAGATGAAGCATGTTGCAAATTTCATCATCTGCATGCTGCCAGAACCCTGCAGACTGTCTGCACTGACTCTAACAATATATTAGGCCTTGACTGGCAATTTAAGAATCATGAATAGTAAAAACGTTATTTTTATCCTTCTGGCAAACCCTCAAGGCTCAAACATTTATTACAGCCCACAATAAGCACAACAGAGACCAGTGATATTCTCCGAACAGAAACAAAGCTCAGATAAAGTTAGTCCCTGAGGTGCTGGTGGAGAAAAGATCATCGGGTCATTCAAATCAAAAGTCTCTAAGGGAGCGTGACTGTGCCCAGAACATTTCATGGTAATAAGCCTGTTAGATTATTTAACAGCTTGTGGGTAAGAGATGAGGGAAGGTCATGAAGTGTCCACAATAAAGAGTGTTTATCCTTTGGGGAGCTTGATTATGTTCAGTAAATTTCATGGTTATGAAACTTCAGATGGATATACTTGACTGCGAGTGAAAAACATTTTAATTGTATGGAAGTAAAACAGGTCAGAGGGGTCACCGGGAGAAAATAATAAAACCTGTATTGACTCCTGCGTCTGTCAAAAGTTTAATAGACATCTCTGGTAAGGGTAGTCTCCAGGGATAATATATTCGTGATGCAAGGGATTTTTTTGGCTGCATTTTATCTTGCCACTGGGCAAAATTAGAGGCAAGGCTGAGCAGTGTTTCTGCATTCTGTCCTCAATAATACATCCATGGTGGCACACTACAGTTAAGGTCAGACGACATCAGAAATCATCCTGTGGGGATCATAAATATTCATGATAGATTTTAGACCCACCAACCACCATAGTCAGCTGGAAGACGGTCTGATTTTGGAGCTGACAATGTGTGTGGTAATAAATCAGTGCTACTGTCTAACCCTGTGCAGACCATGACTCAGGTCCTGTCACATTGACAGGTAAAGCAGATGGTAGCAGTGAGCTGTGGAGTTACTGTCCTGCTTCAAAAAAGGGTAAAAAAAATAACCAGGAAGAAAGTTGCAAAAAAAGTTGGACCCTGCATCCAGAATAGGGTTCTGTTGAGTTGTTGTGATTGTCTGCATACAGTGAGAGTAGATGCCAAGCCAAAGGTGCCAAAATAATTTCTCATGGCAGTAAACAATTTCTCTCACAAAGCAAAGATTCAGAAATGTAGGAGAGTCCTCCAAACGCAGAATCCCCTCCGCAACCCAGTGGCCCAACGTGACCAACAGAGACATTGTGTGTGTTTAGTGTGTTCGTGAGGAGAGCATTGATTCAGAGACAGAAAGATGGAAAAGGAGAGCTGAGAAAATTGAGGAGAAAACAGAGGAAGTGGAAAACAAGAGGAGGAGACAGGGCCGGATAAAAAGGTGTCCGCTTTCAGTCAGGAGAAATGAGACTAAGTTTTATAAGGACAAGCAGTCAGCAGAAAAAGCATGGCCCCGTTGCTCGTGGTAACGGTGGATGGGCTGAATCAGAGGAGATGGAGGTGATGGAAATGTGGAAGCACAAGGAGGGGAGGAGGAGAGAAATGCAACACAAACAGCCTCTGGCATTTGATCATTGAAAGACCAAGTCACAGATCCTTCTTAAAGCTTATAGAGATTATGGTTGAAATAAAAATATATATATATTAAATGTACGTCTTGTCACATTAAGCGACCAAAAACAAATCGGATTTTGAATATATATTAGAAAACCTTTTATTTTCTGTTTACATCATCTCTAGACATGGACTGTGTGAGTGTGGTTGATCATGTTTTTATTGTCATGTTTGATATGATTTCCCTGACTCAGCACACGGCAAGAGCTCATGTGACAATCAGCGTCAGTGCAGCCATGCACAATATGCTTGTGTAATCTGACTCAGTCTCAAAGCAGCCAGCCCTCTTATTCATTTCAGTCATTCACTAAACAGTGATAAACATAATGCTCTGCCATCCACACCATTGTTAGCATTGTTAGCATTTAGAAAACATCTGCAATAATAGCTTAAATGGTCCTATTTGTCCTCAAAGCTAACAATGAAATGCTTAATGATGGCTCTGTAATGTTAGCTTGAGCTTCATGATTATGTAACTGCATAATTTTCCACCACTGATGCTGCCACTGAAAATGCATCATCAATAGCACGCATTAACTCTCGGAACAAAATTTAGACAATTGGGTCAACACTCAACACCAGCAGCTTTTGATTATTAGCCATGGATAACGCTATCACTTCCTGTAATAAGCTAAGTAGTTTTTTTCAATAATTAAACATTCCAAAAAAAACTTACATGACTATTTCAAACTCATATTGAAAACAGTTTTCACACTTTTTAGATACCATCTATCATTTAGCTCATAAGACATCAATTACATAACTGGAATGCACATGTGGAGTTGGCTCACATATTCTCCTCCTTTTCAACCAGTTTAAGTTTCAGAGCTCCTCAAAACATGTGTGTGAAGTTTCTTGTTCTAAATCCACTCTGATCCTGTATTTGATCATGTCTATAAACCTCTCTATTTCAGCCCTGCTCAGAACAGGCTGTTTCTGTGTCTGTACCTTTAAATATGTAAATGAGCTGTGTCTGACCACGCCCCCTCTCTGGAAGGGTTTTCTCGCTCCATGCTCAATTGTTTAGAGTAAGTAGGCAGACACAGAGGGCAGAACAAACACCTAGCTGTGGGAGTGTCACCCACCTGGGGGAGGGGTTACTGCCCTTTGTGATGTCATAAAGGAAACATTTCCAAACGGCCTGTTTGAGCACACATTTTCAGAAAAGTGGAGCAGGCAGAAGACAGAGAGGATGGATTGTTCTCATCATTGAGGTGCTTGTAGACAGACTAAGGACACTTATTAGTGTTAAAACAAAAACATGGTGAAGTGTATTTTACATAACATGTGACCTGTAAGCCATTAGCAACTTTTCAGCATTATTTGCTTCTTTTTTTTTTTTTGGTCTTGGGAAAAGCAGGGCAAGTCTTTAGCACGGGACTGTGGGCTCAAGGGACCAATAAGTTAAAGGAAGATGTTAAAAACAGCGTAGAGAGGCAGAGGCTCTTTCCTTATCACACACTGTATGAAACACTGGAGGAAAAACAACAGCGGTGCAGTGACTTTGGCTCTCAATATGAGCAGACATTAATATATTCATGAGTTGCTGCTGCAATCATGCTTATATGAATGGCTTTTTGATTTACCAGCATAGCACGGCTTCGCTGCAATGATGAGATGTGCATTTTTAAGTGTGAATGTATCGTCTCCGGCCGGAATTGCTGTTTCTACTAGGGAGAAGAGCTGTAGGCCTCGGGGTTCTCTGAGGACAAAACATTCCTCAAACAAAAGACAAGTTAGCTGGGTCCAATTCTCCATTTGCATGTCAGCTGTCAAATCTTTTATGATTGGCAGCACTCGAGCGACATGAACACTCTTCCTCAATATATCAGGGAAAGGATGAGCGGGACTTTAAAAAAGAATCCAGCGGGGGAGGTGGAGGAGAAGACATATGGCGTCTTACTGCTGTTTCCGAGCTCCTGATTCTTCTCTGACATGCACATCACTCCCCTTCCTTTCTCTTGTGATCTTACCAAACCTCTAAGAAAACTGAACATAGACCCAGGACAGCAAGTGAGCCACAGAGAGAATGAAAGACTAATACCCTCAACATTTTGCCCTGGGAGGGTCTAGTTAAGACAAACAGCGAATCTAATGTCAGATCAGACGAGGACTGGCAGATGACAAGATGCATTGTACATTCTGGGAAACATGTTTCCAAAATGTCATGACGCAAAATGAAGAGGAAAACCAGAGAGTTGTCAGAAAGTTCTCTGACAATGATTTGCTGTGCGTCTGCAGTCTAGCGCAATAGATTTAAAATAAAACAACTGTGATGTTTGAGTGTTAGATTTCATCCTCAGTTGTGATTCCCAAAGACGTCAGTGCTGGTTGAAAGCTGCGTTCATTCGTTTGAAATTGCAAATGGGTTTTAAGTAGCATGTCCCATGACATGAGCATCAGCCAGTGGGGGCAGCAAACACAAAAGAGCAACTTGTGTAACTTGCACTCACAGAAACTGAGCTCCCATAGTAAACAACGCTGCATAGATTAGTGCAACACAGTCACATCACAGTCATGATGAAGTCACACCATATGTCTTTATATTTACTGTGAATTAATTAGTGTCATTATGGTTTCTCCTCGCTGTGCTGACATAGTGGCATTGTGACAAATGGAACTGTGCCACTAGAGTAAAGCTCCAGGTCTGAATTACGTGAACACACAGAAGTGAAGCCTTTAGGCACATTGTAGATTCAATACCTCCGGGGTAAAGAATTAGTATGACATAACTTGTGCAATACTCAAGCCACAATGGGAAGTTCTGTGGGAATGCAGCAAGTTAAAAGTGGAATACACGACCACACAGAGAGGCTGGTTATAAAAAAAGGTCAATCCGAGCTGCAAAATTAGCATGTGCACAATTTGACCAAACTTTTAGCCAACTATGAAATCTCACTCACAGCCTGTGTCATCTGTTAATCATCTCGCTGAAACGAACTGCTCACTTTACATCATGCAGCTTATTACATAACAAAAAAATCATATGCTACAAAATGATGATGAAGAAATTATTACGCTGATTTAAAAAGAATGAATTTCTTCTGCTCAACAAATAGTTTTTTTAGCTGTGCAATCTGAGGACTGATGGGTGCCCTGTGCACAGCCGTGCGACTCATGCAGCCGTGTGATCTGTTTAAGGTTACTTCATGTGCTAGATTCAGTTTTGCAGATTTATCAATGCAGACAGTTTTTAGCCTCCTTTCCACTTTTCCCTGTTGTTTTTCTATCCTTTTTTTCTCTTCCCATAGTTAACCCAGACAACGTCAAATTAACCAGCTTTCTTTCTGCGGACTGATATGATTGCAGTTGCTCCTCCAGAGTCTGTGATTTCGAGCCTCGTCCCTAACAACAGCCTGCTCTTCAGAGAAGCGGTTTGTTCCTCTCAACAACTCCCTGCTTTCGAGGAATAGAAGACTGTTGCTATGGGTAATTAGCCAATCAGAATCACGTTTTTATTACAACCATATAATAAAGTGTAATAGTGATGGATTCCCTGGTTACGTCCTTGCATTATGAGGATTCTGTTTTGTTTCTCTCTCTCTCTCTCTCTTCATATTAAAAGCACATCAGAGTACCTTTATTCGAGACCCTGCAGACCAACATGTGTTTCATCAAAAATCTGTGTGTGAAAAGAGGATCTCATTAAATGAAAGGCTACTGCTAAAAAAACAAAACAGGCACACATTAATAGAAAATGGTTCACGTCCAATGTGCTGAATGGGTAATGTTTATCTACCCTAACCTGAAATCTAAAATAAATGTGTCTATGCATTGAATATTTTTGACAGTGGTTTGGAAACAAATTGTGGTCGAATTTCAGGCTGCCAAAAGTGTGCTTTTTTCACTTGAAACCTATTGCATACATAAACGTTGACACAACGTAATAAGGCCATTCAGCTGAGTAGGTGTTTTACTGTCTCCGGACCGGTCTGGATTTTAATAAAAGCCCCTTAAACAGAAAAGATTTAACGGTGGCTGCAGAACACTTCTGGCAAAGCATCTCACAGGAGAATGCCAAGTGTTTGGTTTCATCTGTGGGTAACAATCTGACTGCTACAAAACCAAGAACATTAGATAAAACCACTTTATTTTAAGTTGTTAATTTTCTTTCTGTTCCTTTAATGCTCTCTGACGCAGTTTTGAACACCCTTTAATTAGTGCTGAAAGTCTGCACTTTAAACTAATTTATATTAAGTTTTCATTTCAAACCAATGAGCTTGAGGACAAAGCCAATACACACCCACACTCAGACTGCATTGAATACTGCTGCAGTCTAGGTTTGGCCCAAGGTAATTGTGCCTCTCCAATCAGTGCATGCTGGTGTGCTGTAATCAGCCTGGGTGTGGTTAAGATGTCAGTAACTGTGTCACCTGCTGTCGAGATGGCTGAAATCCAGCAGATTGAACTCTCGGTTGTCCTGAGAGTGGTAGATTGTGTCAACGTCCTGAGCAGAGAAAACAGGGCGAGAGAGAAGATACGAAAGATGAGAAAACAGAGAGTAACGGTAAACAGAACAGACAAAACAAAAGAGGACAAAGAGTGGAGTATGAACAAGAAAACACAACAAACAGGAGTGTTTTCGTAAAGCCTGCACATTGTTCCTCACCCACTGCACTTCTTCTTTGCAGCCAATTCCATTGTAGTCACAAAGAGCTGCATAGGTCTCAGAAAAACCTCCTGAAAGACAGAGAGAAGGCAACAAATCAATCCAGACCAGACCATAACAGTTCAGAAATAACAAGGAAGAAGGAATGAAGCAGGGAAGAGGATGTTTAAAGGGATGTGGAGAACGAGTGTGGGCTGAGATGAAAGAAAAAAATCAGGGAAGAAACGAGTAACAGATAGTCAGCAGAGAGAGAGAGAGAGAGAGAGAGAGAGAGAGAGAGAGAGAGAGAGAGAGAGAGAGAGAGAGAGAGAGAGAGAGAGAGAGGTGAGATGAAAGTATTGCACCATGAAACAGCTCTTCTTGTAGATTAATGGGATTACTAGCAGAAAGAGAGTGATTCCAGCAACTTTGGTCTTCTGACCCACTTAAAGATTAGTCTCCAAAATGATTTGGTGTGAGTCAGTGTAACGGACTCTGACTCAACTGTACCGATGTCTGTTTGCTGACATGTTGGCAGAAACATAGCAGACTTACCGCACGTTTTCTGGGGATCTACTGAGGATTCAGTGTTGGGTGAAAACTTGTGACTTCCATCAGTCAGGTCTCCCTCTGCTCGACAAATAGGAGGACTGAAATAAAAGGAGGAAGAGAGGAGGTTCAAACGGGAGAAGAGTCAACCATCAACAACTTAAAGCTGTTCCAAGCCGTGGTTGAGCTTAAAGGAAGATGTGTGATATTTTAAACATAAAAACAGCAGAAATCCTGTATATCCAGTATATCCTGTAAATGTCTCTCTGAGTCATGACTGTCTACAATGAGAGAGAAGTGTGAGTCCCGCCAGCTACTGTTGTCGGATACTTGTTAACATCATGTTTACATGGCGTCCCGGCCTTGTGTACAAAGTTGTTTTAGTCATGGACTAGAGAATTGAAGAATAACATACTCACGGCTTATTTGGATGTCACATATGTGTTTTTAGATGGCGGTCATTCTGTGTCAATTTATGTGCAATATGAAGACATGAGTTAACCAAAGTGCGCTAACATTAGCCTGCACAACACAACAATGCAGGACACAGACAATTGCAGCTCGAGCAAAGGACATTTTTGTCCGCCGCTCGCTCTTAATGGCGCTTAGTTATGGTGCGTTCTAATTCATAAGTCCTTCGTGCGAATGCGAATGGAGAGGGGTTAGAGATGTGTTGCAGGAGCACAGCTGAAACAGATGAGACGGGCAGAATGATAGTTATGCCATCACTAAACAAAATGGACTAATAACAATTTTGAACGGCTTACAGGATCATTGATTCGATCAGATTTCCATCTTTGTTCTGAATGTCCCTGCTTGGGGAAGAGATGTGATGCAAAGACGCTGCTTAAAGTGGAATGAATATTTAAGTGCTGACGTTCTGATAACAGCAGGAAGTTGTTGTAGTTTTGCCTGCTGACATGGCCACCTTATAAACAAGATCAGCTTTTGCAGCAGTACTGTTAACAAATAGTTCATGTTTGTAATAAAACTACATACAATAACAGCAGGCAATATACAGTAAGCATTGCAGGAGAGAAGGGGAGAGGGTCTGTGGAGGAGTTTAGGAACGTGATGCTAACTCATAGTCAGCAGCAGAAGCAGCTGTCTCGATTTAGCCTGAGGGGTGGCCCACAGTGTCAGCCTTTGAAAACCAATGCACTAACAGAATAAAAGTCACCAGATCACCAAAGTGGACAGACCTGACAGACTGACAGTAAAAGCCTCAGAGCCACTCTGCTGGCATGACTGATAATGTATCGTCTTTAATATCTATATTTTCAGGATGGCCACTTTATTTGATTTCAGATGAAAGCAATGTTTGATTAGAATAACTCTGATCCCAATTACTGCAGGGGGGGAATAAAGATGGTAAATATTAAGCTTCTCCTCCCTTGGCTGCTACCTCTGAAGCGCCCTTTAGCAAGGCACTGAACTCCCAGCTGCATTAAGTGGAGCTGTTCAGAGCCCAAGGGACAGGATATTGGTGCAAGGACGAGTACAAACCTCCCATTCCCTGCAAAGAATCCTCCTGCAGGTTCTAAATATATATATATTTTCAGACAGCTTAATGAACGAGGCTACCAGAAGGGTCTTAACAAGATTCAGAACCAGATTTAGCCTCTGTATAAAAAACAAAGGACAGTTGCATAATATTTTTTCAATATGACAACATAATCTTATCTGCGTTGGCAGGACGCTAGCTTGTAGCTAACTTGTTTATCGTTTGTTATTGCCAAGGGTGGAACAAAATATCAATACTCATGTGGAACAATAATCAAATTGCTGCTGCAAAATGTTAATATTTGAATTGAAAAAAAAAAAACAGAAACAACAATCAGCGTTCTAAACTGATTTTGTGAGCTGCCGAACTGACTCACCGCCGCGTCATGTCTACTTCATGTTTCCTCACGGTGGCACTTCTGACATAAACGAGAGCACCGTGAAGATGACAGCAGGATAAAAGAAGAAGACAGCGGTATAACTTCATGCAGCGGCAAAAAGAAGTTCAAGGATGAAGCATGATAGAAGGTGAAACTGACACCAAATTGCAGTGAACCGATAAATTAATCCTGCACTTTTTTGGGGAATTTTGTATTTGCATATCAGTACTTCAAATATCGAGATGTGTGATAGTCTATAGGCAATATATAAATGATCCCACAATCCCTGTATCATCATATTATCCTTATCATGGGCCATGTACCATGTGCGGTACTGTCCCGGATATATTACCATACCGTTCTATTCCATACAGTACAGAGCTGGTCGTATATTATCGAATCATATATCATATCACATCATATTGAATCATCATCACATCAACGACAAAACTAGAGCCCGACCGATATTAGATTTTTAGGGCCGATATCGATATTAGGAAGTGAAAAAAATCTGTTACCAATATATCGCTCAATATCTTTCTTAGGTCGCTAAAGATAGATAGATATAGATATCCCTCAAATGCAGTTATCATACACATGTGCTAATGATATATAATGAAGACAAGATGGTAACTCAAATGGAAAGTAACTGCGCATGTACATGCATCAACGCTTGACACTCTGGAGAGTGATAATGATGTAATCAATACAGCACACTCTGCTGGTGACAGCCAGAAAGAGAACTGCTAGCGGGATACAATGAAACTCAAATGAAATGTTATTTGACTAGTAATATCAGAGCATATCTGTGATACAATTAGCCAATACCAAGAGTCACTTGCTATGCTAAAATCAGCTGATAATAGCGGGTGGCCGATTAACTGGTCAGGCTCTAAAACTGCTTGTGCCATTCACTTGGAACAACGGTAAACTGTAGCCCTGTGATAATGTCTGATGCTGCTGCTTGTATTACATGAAAACAGATAAATATTCCCAGGCTTAAAGGTTGCTCTACTTCAAATATCTCTTTGATAAAAACTGTCCAGTAAGCAGAAAAGACAACAGACTGGGATCACAAAGTAAATACTGTTTTTGTACATAATACTGGGCTGTACCTGCTTTGGCTTTTTGATAGGATTACAACACTATACTGTTTCATTCTACACACAGACAGACAGACACACACACACACACACACACACACACACACACACACACACACACACACACTATCCTTAATCCCATTTGTCAAGAAATCATACATAACACCTAACCACATCCATGACCTTAATCCCCACCTTATCTCCACAATCATCATCCGCCAGTGGAGCCTGTGTATGTGAACGTTGTCCTGATACTATCTGCATTATGTACTCTGATACAGCGGCACCAATCAGTTACAAGGCTGCACAATAAACCCGCAACAATGGTCCTCCATCTACACACCCTATCTCCAGCAGACAAACACACACATACACAGTCTTTATTCTCTTTAAATGTTCTCACTGGAAGCAATCATCCGCTTTGGCCCTAATGGAAAAGAGCCATTCGGAGAGATGATAGAGTGCGGTGATAGCCTTGTGTAGGTCAATTGTCGGAGCACGGTCAATCCCACTGCTCTTACAAATTGAAGATGAGACCCGAGAGAGAGAGAGGAGGATAAACTCTGTTGGCTTTTCTGCTCACCCATACATTCACATGACCGTGGGACAAACATGTCCAGGGTTTGACTTAAACTCTTATCAGGCTTTTCTTTCGCCCGTGTCGTCCTTAGAGAATGCAAAGGACGAACTACTGCGGAAGAATGGCTTTTTGACTAGAGGCCGGAGTCTATCGCTCCATAAGTGTCTGTGTGTTCTGTTACTCGATGCTTATTCTAAATAAGCTGCTTTAAAAAGGAAAAAAAAAGGCAACACAATGCCTTCAGGTAACAGCCTACTCAGTGTCAGATGGCTGATTTAATCCTGGTGATTGCTGGGTGTTAAAGTCTACCCTGACACAGAAATGGGTTGGATGCAAACTACTACAGCAATACGAGAATGCGTTTGGCTGCTGAGGAGGAAAGCTGCCCCAAAGTGAAGCTGCCAACTTGCCAACGCACTGTCGAGTGTTGTTAACATCGGCCAACTCGTCTTCGCTCCTCAGCACACACAACAACTAAACAAAAGACTTGTTTCTCTGCTAGAGGGGAGGCTGCTGGGAGATGCTTACGCATAAATGGAGTTGTTGAAGACTCGGGAGAGGGCATAGTTGATGTGGCTGACCACGTGATCCAGCTGGTCCTGGGTCTGCAATCTTAGGGAATAGGTAGTCTTGTCCGTATCGATGATAACCTGTAAATAGACACGGCAGTTTGTCAATAGTGGTGCGTTATGCAGTTGTTAAATCCAAAGGTAAAGAGTTCAAATTCAGCTGTCACCTGGTATTCTTGATAGGTGTTCATTGCTCGGATTTCCAAGAAGTTGAAGGTGACCTCCACCTGAAAACATCAGTAACATGTTACTGCATCAACTTTACTGTTCTGTCTGCTTTGTGTTAAGATCACAATGAAGTCACAGCTGAGAACTGGGAAAGCAGAAACATCACATTAAAAAAAAAAAATCAGATTGGGTCAAACACTTGAGCTGTCCGAACATCATAAATATTTGAATCAAATCCTGAGGATGGAGAAAATGAAGACTAACAGTGAACTTATTACTCTGTTTGTTGTAAACATCAAACACTGAGTACTGAGAAACCTGTTTTTTATTGAGTATTCACAACTGTTTGGATTAGCACCGTTTCTTTTCCAACTATTTGCTTGTTCACGTCTTATCTAGCTACTGACAGAGTAGGTAAACAACCCATGGGAGCTATAAAGCTGTAATTTATTTTAAGGTACTGCATGTTCAAATGAGGAAGAGCTGACATCTAATGCTAGCCACGTTAATGCTCCATGGGTCTTATGGACCTGCAGACCTCTTGCTGACAGTGAGAAGCTAATGCTGAGCCTAGAAGAGAAAATCATTCCTGAACTTTTTGTCAAACTTTCTGCTCACGGTGATTTGGTAGATGGTGAATTAAGTTGACTTTATGGATAGAATATTATAAAAGCTGTTTTTAGGAGCTGTCTAACATTCAAACTGTTATAAGATAACTTCTGTTGTTACTTGAGAGTGCATGAAAAATGATGGAATTGTTCCAAATTGTTTCCGATCAGATGGAAGAGATCAACTCAAATCTGAAGGCAGAAACTACAATAAGCTTGTCTTATAAGATGAAGTTAGTAGGGTTGTTACTACTCCAGAATTTTAAACTTAGATATGATACTAGCAAGAATCAAATGATATCAAAACCTGTCTGGATACCACAGCAACTAAATGTAAGTCCTCAGCCCTTAATAGTGGGAGAAAAAACTGGGCACATTGTTTAAATTCTGCAAATACATTGCCAACTTATTTGCACAATTTAGACAGTGCTCTCTCTCTTTGGCTCATTGCAGCTTTGGTTTAATAATGTGACTGAAGATCTGCAGTTGTTTTAAAGCTTCAGCACTTTGGCATTCAAAGGATCATTAAATAACAAAAGATAGTCTTTTGAAACAGGTGGTATCGAAAAGTATGGAACAGACGATTTGGGAAATACATTTATTCATGCAGAGGGGTGGGGTGTTGGAATCAAGAGTGGTCTTTATTTTTGCATCAAACTCTTGCCAAGAAAGAATGAGGACAAGAAGTGTGTTTCCCAAAAAGTCAAACTATTGCTTCACTAACTTCATTCCCCCTGCCACCTCGTCGTCTCCATTGTAATGGTTGTCATCACTCTTATCACTCTACAACATCACCACAGCCATCATTGTCATGTCCTCACTCCTGCTCTGAAAGTCTGCTACTTTCTTTGTCACATCTCTTGCGATTTCACCGTGAGATCAAAGCTGGCAAGTGAAAGCCGTAAAAATTCCACTGAGAGCGTGGGGGAACATTTACCTTGGTGGGCACTTTGACAGCGAAGAGATACAGCCTCCATGTTGCCAGGACCTGAGGGGAGAACACATTCATTTTTTTTTTTGTCACAAAGCAGGAAATGCAAAATGCTAATCACAGCAAAAAATAGCATGGCACAAACACCCCATAAAGAGAGCAAATCATCTCTGCGGCTCATCCTAGCGGCTCGTAAGTCATGCTAAGCACTCCAGACATTAGCCAGCTAATGACGATAGCGCGTGTGAGCATGTGTTGTGTAAAGACATATGATTGGGAGAATGGGAGTCGGATGACAGTCCGATTCATTGGGCTAAGTTGTGTTGATGGAACTAAGTAGCACTTATTCCACAGATGCTTCATTGTGTCAGAGAGGAAACTAATGGAGAGATAACGGGGAGGATGAGGACAAAGAAGACAAGAAGGGAGCGCAAGAAAAAAAAAAGGTGTGCATATGCCAAAAGAAAGGAATTACCATTTAAAAGTGTCTGGGGTGAAGTAAGAGAAGGAAGAAATGTGAATAAATTCAGATGTGCCTATGTAATTAATCTCATTCATAATTCAAATGTCTATCATTAGCATACCTTGTGCATGCATTGTGCATCTCTATCTCTCCCCACCTCTTCCTCTAAGTCTGGGCCACACTTTCCTTTTGCACTTTTTCAGCCAGCTTTCAAACTCCAATCTCATCCTGCCCATATTTCCAACCCTTGCATCCTGTCATTCCTCTGATTTCTCTCTTCATCGCCATGGAAATCTGTTCCTTTTCCCCGTCTTCTTCCTTAATCCCTAATCCCCCCCCCCACACACACATCTCCCGTGAGCCAGGGTTCCCTGTCTGGTTTTGCTCCCGCCTTAACACCTCTCTCCATCTCCTCCTGCCCTCGCCCTGCCTCCCTACCCCCCCCCCCCCCCCCTGCTTTCTCTCAATTCCCCTGTCTCCTTTCCCCGTTTCAGTTTTTTCTATTCTTTTTCTGCTCTGTCGCTTTCAATTCCTCAAGGCCTCCCTGTGCTGAATGGCTAATGGCGCCCTGCTGAGTGGTGTCGAGAGGAAGAAAGAAAATGAAACGTACAAAGACAGAAAGAGAGACAGAGAGAGAGGAAGAGGGAGTGATAGCGGAGGCGATTGGAAGGACAGAGACACCAGATTTCCCTCCTGATAATGAAGTCTTCAGATACCACACCAACTCCTGGCAAAGCTGGCCTCGCAGATCAGCCCTGCGCCTTAACTATACAGACATCCATAACAGACTCCCGCAGAGGCACGACAGGGGAGAGGGAGAGGAATGAAAACAAGGGACTAAAAAAGAAGAGACAGAATGATACCACCACCAAGGGAAAGAAAAAAAATAAAAAATCGCCGCACTAAGCTGGTGGAAGGGCCTTCGCTGAGGATTGTTAGTCCAATCACAGCTCTTTGACAAGTTTGAAAACTCTGTTATATAAAACTAGAAAGGAGCGGGGGATGTGTGATGGGACCTTGAGGCACACTGGAAGAGGAAAAGGAGAGAAAAAAAAAGAGAGTTGAGTGAGAAATATACTGTGAGAAAAATGAAAGTCGGAAACATCTCCTCCCTTCAAAAAGCTGACAGAAGGGCGCATCATGTCAACAGAGGCATCAATAATGCAGGTTCTCTGACAGGTGCCAATTAGATCGTCTGATGCTGAACAAGGCCTCTTGCATATGTTGCTCCTCTCTTTATATCATTTATAGCCTTGTTCACTATTATTAGCAGTGGTGCAACGGATCAGAATAGTCACGGGTCAGACAGGGTCACAGATTTTTGTCACAGATAGGAGAGATATTTATAACATAACTTTTCTACTCCTCAGCTAATCATGATGACTCAAAATGTGCAACTGCACTGCAAATCATAACGCATCTCCACGATTCAAAGCCTGAGTAACGTTACCCATCTGTTACTGCAGGGGGGCTTTGTAGTCCCACTGATTGCTTGCTGTTTCAACCTAACTTTCAGTCTACCTATCGACAAGTTAACAGCTGGTTTTAAGTCTCTTGACAAACTGTTACGTAGCACTTATCCTTAAAAAATTCAGCCCCTGTACAGCATATGCCGATCAAGACCTTTTTCAAATCAGGCGGTAGACATGTTAAGTTCTGCTGTAAAAACTGGCTTTTTTTGAACGGGGTGTGTATGCAACTTCTGATGCTTTTGCAGTTGGCCTCAAGCCATGATGATAGTTGTTTCCAGACCAGACAGTTCTGGGGACTTTTTGGAGGAGGAACTATCCACTAGGGAGTTCCCTGAGAGCTACACAGCCTGAGGATGTTTTCTTCTGTCTACATTCGCACCGCCATGGTACCTACTCTGAAGCAGGAGCTAAAAAGGTTCCTTGAAACGGGGTTCTAGGAACTTAAATAGTTCCTGTGGGGCAAGTGCAGCAGAGCGGGACAGAATAAGTGATATCTATTTGATATAAATGATATTTTGGATACAAGGTTTGAGCTTGAGCGTGTCATTGCAGCAACATCTCCCTTCACTCTCAGAAATATGTCTCACTACGACCACTCAATTCCCTATTTTATCTTTGATTTTTAAGTTGTGCTTAAATGGTTTCTGTCCCAAGTTTCACAGATGTCTAAATGGAACAGATGTGTTGAGATTTAAGATCAACTCAGCTGTCTATAATGGCCACATAACAGCTCATGCTCCACTTGCTACACAAAGCCTATTCATGCACGGATTAGATAAACAAACTGCAGTTAGTGTGTGCCATGTGTAACAATGGGAAAATCTACTTATTTGTCATTACAGAGTCTGAACGAGCACAAATGGAGGACTGAACATGTCAATGCTTTCACCATGTTAGATTAAAGTAGCGGTATCAAGTTAGCCAAATCAAACTGGTGGTAAGCCAGCATCTGAACTCTGCCAAGAATAGATTTTTGAGGATTCAAATACCTCTCTTTAGAGAGCAGGGATTTGGTCTCTTACTGTTCCTAAAGAGCAACAGACAGACGAGTCCGTCAGTCTATAACTGATTTAGTGTTAACATTCAATATCGATCTTGAAAGGAAACCTTGTATTCTGTAGTAGACGCTAAAAGGGTGACTGTCTGTGAGCTGTCAAGACGGACATGTTGGATTTATACAGCTCTACATGTCTGACATAACTTATTTGGTTTAAAATTAAACAGAGGTTCAATTCACTTCAACAAATTCTTTTTTTTTTTTTTTGGCGAGACTTCTGCTGGAAAAAATCTGATACGATTTTTTATTACTCCAAATCAGAAGTCAAAAATAAGTGGTTCTCCAGCCTCATGCTGGAGGGAGTGTGGAGTGGTCTCGGCAGACTGTGAACATGTTTTTTTGGTCTTGTCCACGTCTTGAGCCCTTCTGGAAAGATGTGAAACTATTAATCGCAGAGACTCTGAACATTACACTGGATTTCTCTTTCACATCCCTCTACCTCGGGAAAATTCCAGAAGGTCTTGGTAAAAAGGACATATACCTTTTAAAGATTCTTATGGTGGCAAGTAAAAAAGCGATTACTAAATGTTGGCTTCAGAGGAACCCTGCTACCATGAGACTTCTGAAGAACATTGTGAATTCCATCAGCTTTATGGAAAAAATGCCTTTTGTCCTGCGACTTCAAAAGGAGAAGGGAGAAGAATATTGGAGAAAGTGGGATTTATACAAAGATAAAGACTTGTAAATATATATTTTTTCATTAGAATGTACCATCCATTATGTACTGTACTTGTGCCTTTTACATTCTTGTATTTGATCTTATTCATACTGTCTACTGCCCAAGTCCTCACTTGTTCTGTGTTTTTTTGTGAAACAAAAATGAAAAATAAAGTATAAAAAAATAATAATAATTAAACAGAGGTGGACTTCATAATCAGTTCATTATTTTTGGATGTACAGTTCAGAATGTATATTTAAATATCCAGGTAATTAGTGATCATTACTAAATGAAAATGTAGGGAACTAGTGTGGTTTTCTAGATAGAGGTTAAGTTTGTACCTCACTTTAAGTGTGATCAATAGGAAGTACTTTTGCCCTGAGATTTTTAATAAGAATAAAACATAATTACAAAGATCTAATCATAAAAATTCATGCCTATTATCTATTTTGCAGTATTTTTTTTGATCCCCTTGACAATCCTGGCTCATACACGGCACATGAATAACTATCTAAAAATGACTGAGGTTTTTCTTAAGTAGACAAAATTATTTCCTTTGGAGGCCAAATTGATAAATTATCCAGCACTTTATTTTAATTGGCATAAAATCCTGAGCTTAAGCCAAAGCCCATTAGCTATAACCTAGTTTTTTTTTCTCCTCATGTGGAATTCTGGGAATTTTCTTTTCAGCAGATCAATCGGAAATCCAAATCCAAAAAGCCCCACAGAGATTCGATTTCCGCCCTGGAAATCCTCATGAGACATGATGGTCAAATGTTTTGACCTGGTCAGCCGAGGACACGACAGGTGACGATCAGACAAAGTGATGAGCAAGGGAGGAGAGGGAAGGACTAGGAGGAAGATGATGGGATGTCTCTATACAGAGGTGCCCTTGCTGTGGCTGCACACTGTCAGAATCTGCAGTTCAAAGAATCAACCAGCTGTTTAGCCCCTGAAGGCAGAGCAGGAATGTGTGTCATACAGAGGGAGTGTGTGTACAGTACAGCATGAAAACAACTAATGTATCTCTTTGTGGACGTGTGTGTGTTTGCATGCACACGCGGCTGAAAGGGGCAGAGGGCGGGGGCTTATATTAATCATAAGCTGCTAGGCTCTGGGTCTCGCACTTCAAACGAGATGGTGCAAATCAAAGTGTGTCTCTGGGTTGCGTGTGTGTGCGGTGTTGTGTGCGGTGTGTGTGCGTGTGCGTGTTGCAGCGCTGCCTCAGAGGGTACAAGCCAAGGATCAGTGCCAGATTTGGCCGCCTGCGGATATTTCTGGCTCAACCACAAGGGCATTTTAAACACACATATACACACAGCAGGAAATCAGAAACATACATTCCGATACATCGGACATGCAAGTACAACACACAAACTTTGTTTTTCCCTGTATGATATTGTTATAAGCTAAACTGGCTTTGGACTACACTCTCCTGTCACTCTCTAGATGTCACACACACACACACACACACACACACACACACACACACACACACACACACACACACACACACACACACACACACACACACACACACACACACACACACACACACACACACACACACACACACACACACACACACACACACACACACACACACACACACACACACACACACACACACACACACACACACACACACACACACACACACACACACACGTTAACCCAGCATCACAAGAACACAACCCTGCCATCAGTCAATCTGTCAGCTTACACGTGCGTGTGTGTGTGGGTGACAGACTGGGGTTTGAAAGCACAGATGCCCCAGGTCCTGCTCTATAAGTGGACTTTGGAGTGGCTGAAAGAGAGAGAGAAAGGGATGGAGGGGAAAAAAGGAGAGCACAAAAACACATCCTGTTCCAGATTTTCTCATAAAAACTGAATCCAAAACATCTAAATCAAAGAGATGGCAGGGGAAGCGCTCTGATGGATAATGAGTAAAGTGTTGTAGAGTTCCAGAGACAGAAGATAGGAAAGGGATGGAGGACGTAAGATGAAAAATGGTGGTGGAAGAGTGGGTAAGATTGGGTGAAAGGGCTGAGAGGAAACAACAGAATGAGAAAATAAAAAGTAAAAAGTGTGCAAATGTGAGAGTGGGGGGAAGAAAATGAGTGAGTGTGGGAGAGGCCAAATGGATGAGGGGACAGAGGAGACGGGTTGATGCGGGAGGATGAGGACAATGAGAGCGAGGGAGAAAAGGGAGAGAGGGAAATGAATAGGATGGAGAGATAAAACAGAGGCGGAGATACTTTGAGTTTCCTCTTAGCCCTGAAATACACATACACACACACACACACACACACACACACACACACACACACACACACACACACACACACACACACACACACACACACACACACACACACACACACACACACACACACACACACACACACACACACACACACACACACACACACACACACACACACACACACACACACACACACACACACACACACACACACACACACACTTCACTCTACTCATGGGGGAAGAGGGAAGGTCAGCAGTCACACTTCAGAGCCTCTCCGCCATAGGCTACCAACATGTGTTATGATAATCAAAAGAAAGCACAGTCCTAATTACAGCACTGAGCGCTCGCCACGCACCGTCAGATTCTAAATCCCAGACACTCGCAGAGAAAATGACTCCGAGCTGAGCCTCTCACAGCGAAAAGCTATGAAAGGGAAAAAGTGGATGATGCAGTGGTAATGTTCGCCATTACACAAGCATATTACTAAAAAAAAAAAAAAAAAAAAAAATGGAAGTGTTGTTGAGAGGCTGGAAGAATTTGATTTTGCTGCTAGCGCCATCCGTCTGCTTTGCTGCTTTTGTATTCAGCTTTTTCGTCGCAGTCCAACGCACAGCTGGAGTCCCTGCAACAAAGTGTCATCTGAACTAAAAAGCGAGGCCCAGTTTCACCATTTCTGAATACATAATTTCATTATGTAATTCAGTGAATGCGTTATGCTTCTTACTTTGTTTACCACCAAGCCACATCTTGGTTGCTCAAAACTCAAGTAGTTCAAAGGAGTGATAAAAAAAAAAAAAAAAAAAAGGCTCAATTTTAGCTTTGTGATCATGTATTCATTGTCCTGCAGGCTCCGCCGTCTAAAACAGGCACACTGACGACTAAAAAAAAAAACAACGTTGGAATATAAACTGGGACAGTGAGAGTAAAAACATCCTCCTTCCCTCAATCGCTTCCTTCTGGTTTCCTTTTAGTGTTGGCATTTTGGACTGTGACTGTCTTTGCTAGAGGCTTAGAAGACCCAAACTCTGCAAGGGGCCGTAAGTATTTTAGCTCTTTGTGCTGTTTACAAAAAAGGATTTAAAAAAAAATTTCATCCATCAATGCAAGACGAGTAACTCTTACATCTTCCGTTTCGGACATATGTGTGAGACAGAACTCATGACTGTGAAGATCAAAAGATCCTGCACCATCAATCAGCCAACACATTATTTATCACACACACTGACACAACTGTAGGACAAACATAAAGCCAAAGTAGAGATGTACACGTTATACATGTGTATGACGCTGTGTGCTGAATCCAATAGGGATGTAACTGTGTTATGTAACAGATAAGTTTAAAAAAAGTGTTATATATGATAAATGATCTTGCCTTTTTTTACCGCCTTACACCGAGGTTACATCATTTCCTGTTTAGATTACAAACCATCTTAAATTTTCTAAAGCAAGCAAAAGTTACTGCTGCTAGGCTGTAAGGTTAGGGGAGTGAATGAAAACAGATGAGAGCACGATCAGCAGTGAGAAAAAGTCTTGCATTGAACGGTTACACCCCTAGAGGCAAACCCTGAAAAGTAGCTGAATCAATGTCTGCAACATCCGGGGGGATAGGACGCACTTTTAATACCTTTTGTTTCAGCAAAAGGTTAGCTGCGTCTTATGCACCGGTACTATTCTGGTTTTTAAAGTAATTCTAACTTCTGGGTTACTTTATGAAAGATGTGTCTATGGATCAGGCATTTATTTTCCAGGTATGAACAGATAAAGTTCCATAACTGAATGAAATCAAAAAATGATCTCAGTACATCATCAGACATGACGGAATTAGCTATGTTAAAGTGCTGGCTTCTCTGACAACAACGCAGCAGACAGTATGCCCTCTTCCTAAGCTTCGATTCTGGTCCTGAATAGTCTATTTTTGTTTTCGCCCCTCGGTTTAAAAAAGGTAACCAGCAGAACCAACAGATGTTGCCGCGATGGAAGCGGGCAAAGGAACTGGTTGATATAACTGATTCTACCCGACCTCTCTGTATTTTTTTTAGCCCCACATATCTCGCCCCCATGACAAGAAACGTGGTATAACCAGGATGAATATTGGAGATGCTTTTGAAAAATGGAGAGAGGTTAGAACGCAGGGTTTCAAGACTTCTGAAGAGCTGGTGTATTACTGAAGCTTCTGTGTCCACAACATGGCAATCTAGTGCATGAACGTAGACTCTAGGGAGGAGGGGCAGGGGCGAGGGGGAGACAGCTCTCTCCAATCTCTTTGAACTGCAGCTCCCATTTTTAAACACTACATTTCAGAGTTACATATTGCTCCTTTACGTAGTGTTTCTTCAATCAATAGGTCATGAAGCTGACTTTATTTATTGATTCATACATTTTTTTAAAAGATGAGGAAAAAAAAGCCACATTTATTTATTTTTTGAAGTCTTCTGAAGGGTTAAAGGAAACTGCAGTGTGCTGGCTTCATGGGCTGCACAATGAAGGAGATATCTGGAAGATCCAGGTAATTTAGTCCATCTGTTTTGGATTTATGCCACTCTAAGCAGCTTTCATAAGAATAAACAGGCCCCTGCATCCAACACTGAATCCAGGCCTTTTCCATCCAGGAGGCTTGTGCCTATTTCGTTTTCAATATGTGAGCCTCTATTTGTCCAGCAGGATTTCTATTTAAATATTCTGAGTCTTCAAACTCCAGTTATATACCAAGGATTACATCATCGGGGACATTCTGAAGATTAAGGAGCTCCCTGCACAGAAACTAGAAAGTGTTTTACAGGATGACAAGTGCTACTCACGATGAGTAACTCAACGTGATGTGTCAAATCTCAGTGCCACTTCAACGTCAGTGGTCTTATTTAAACACTCTAACAGTGAAAGTTTGGACTAACAACCTCTAAAATACCTCGGGGTCTGGACAAATCAGTTAGGCAGTGATGTTGTGAACACCAGACAGATCCCTTAATAACAGAAGCAATTTAACAATCCCAAAGAGGGAGCGAAAATTCAATAATTAAAAAAGATACCGAACAAAAAGATTGAAAACACCAGTTCATTCAAACAAAGATAAAATACCCAGAGGAGTACAACAAAGAAACTGGAGAGAAAAAATGAAGTGCACAAATGAAAAGAAAAAACACTGAAGAAGCAGAAACAAAAAAAAAAAAACAAGGACAAACAGGTGAAAGTGAATGAGATGGGGTTGGACACACATGGATGGAAGAAGTCACAAAGTGAGAAGAAGATAATGATTAACTATCAACATGAAGCAGAGTTGAAAACACAATGAGCTTAAAACTGCATATATCTGCTTATTTAGTCCCAACACGCTCAGTTAGCTGTTATACATCCACATTATTAAGTGACAACTGCAACATTTTAAAGTTAAGCTGGTTCTATTTGCAAGGTTTAGCACACAAACAACAACAAGTGGCTCTCAGGGGGGCTCTTTACAGTCTGTCCATGAAAACCTCCAAAGACCATAAAAAAGCAACACAGAGCAGAGTACAGAGAAGAAAGGAGTAGCGGTCCTAGGATGAAGAGTTAGTCTGGTAAGTGGTTATGGTAGTACTACTGAAACATTCATTCAAACAACTGTGTAGAACACGAGTACATCTTGTTGGTTTGCAGGGCTGCATTTAGCTGTCATTTTTGTTCGTGGCTATTCTGCCTTTTTTGTGTGTGTCTTCAGAGAACTCAAAGTTGGCTGCCACTGGGGCTGGGGTGGGGCTGTGTCTCAGGCCTGCTGCCACACTGCCATAATGCTCTACTACCTGCACAGTGCACATACGGCATCTCATAGCGTTGACAGGTTTTACAGTGTTTTGATCTTGAATATTGTGATAAAGTTGTATGTAGGCTGTTTCATGTTAAACTCACATATAACCATTTTACCGGAGCAATGCTGAACCAACACAGGACATTAACCTGCAAGAAGAGCTGAACGCTGGTGGTGCTAGCAATGAAGATGTGCTAGCAGTGCTAGCGGGAAGATCCCCAGATATTACCCAAGTAAAGGCTCATAAATATACATCCAGTTTATCCACAAGTCGATTAAAATTGACTGAAAGAATTGATTTGATTTGCGTCTGGTACCAATAAAGTAGAAAGTAGTAAAGTAAATAAATAGGCTTGTCCATAAATGACTTGAAGTGATTTATGTAAAGAATGAAAGCAACTTTAAATGAATTGCTGAACATAAATCATTGTTACAGACCACTTCCACCAACTTTCTAAGTAGCAGCCCTGCCGTGGAAATCCTGAAACAGACACACCCACCGAGCAGGCAACCACACTCAGATCTTCAAACTCTGCACCGCTAACTCAACCTCAAATCTCAGCCCGACTCGAGTCTCACGAGTGGGACTTCCGTGTAATCCTAAGAATCTAAGTGGAAGTAAGTGTCTGAAGCACCCGAGTGTGCTCTGGACTGTCAAACTGTGGCAATCTCAGCCAGTAATAGGCACATTATTAGGTGGCGAGCGAGGGAACCGTGGAGTCCACTGAGGAGAAAGCGGAGAGGCTGATCGCGATAAATAAGTAGCGGAAGAACCAAATCGGCAACTGGGGCATCACAACACAGCAGAGATTTCCTCCCCTCCTCCCCTCCTCCCCGGATTCGCTTTCCTCTTGTGGGGTGCCCTCGCCTCGTCTTCCATCACACCCAGCCGCCCACTCCTCCTCCCATCTCTCTCCCTCTCACAGCCTTTGAAGATGCTTTGTTTTCCTACTTGCGTCTAATCTTCAAATAGGGTGATCTAATAATGGCCGTGAGAGTGTGTACGCAGGCAACTTCTGATGCACTGAACCGTGCGCGCTTGTGTGGATGCCTCCTGCACACGTCAAGCTGTATGCATGATTTTTGTGTGTCTGTGTACATTTATGTGTGTTTGTGCATGTCTGCCTTACTGGAAAACACACATGGCGATGCTCCCCAATGCATTGCCCAGGGTGCCGTTTGGATGTCATGCTGGGCCCTCCCTGTGTCTGTCTGAGATATGGGGGGGGTTAGGGGGACACAACCCTATGTGTGTGTGTGTGTGTGTGTGTGTGTGTGTCACAGCATGATGGCTGGTGCAGTCAACACACACAGACAGTTGGATACCAGCAGTCTCTGCAGGGAAAAGGGGGGCGGGGTAAAGGAGCAAGATGTAGAACAAAGACTTTCATAAAGTTAACACAAAATTGAAATGAAATGCTACAAAAAAAAAAAAAAAAAAAAAAAAAAAAAAAACTTATTTTAACGTGATAAACAAACCAAAAGGAACCGAGACGAAAGCCTTTGATCCTGTTCAGTTTGTACCTGCTGAATCTGTGTGAGCCGTGACATGTGTGGATCCACATGAAAGGGAGGATAAAGGTGCAGGGATGCCTCACACAAACCTTCAGATTTCAAAAACAATATTCCACCTCTGTATTAGTGAGCAACCCTAAAATATTCCACTTTCTCTAAGTACCGTGTAAGACGTTTTCAAGCATGAGTGAATATCGTGTCCACAATACCTAGAGACTGAAACAAACACTCTATTTACAAACTCCCTCATCTGTTCACCCTTACTACATCCAAACAAATTCATCCATTAGAGTGAAAAGATTGCCTTTTAGAGGGGGAGACCTTGACAACGAGCTAGAATGAATGCTAACATCCATCTCGTCTGTCTTCCCTTGGAAGAATTTGGAGCAGCAGCAGCAGCAGCAGCAGCAGCAGCCAAGGCCCATTTGGATAGTAAAAAAAAAAAACTCTCATAAGGCAAGAGATCTAATTGAATTGCCTCTGATGGAAAGAAGAGCTCAATACCCTTTTACAGGTTGGAGTCAAGATGGAGGGAAGAGGGAAGGGCAGAAAGGGGAGAGTCAAAGGGAGACAAAGTGAGAGGCGAGCGGTGTGGTGGCGCTGAAAGGGGGGAAGGAGGGTGATGACGGGGTGGAGGATAATTGGGATGGACAGATAAGGAGGGAGGGAGGGAGGAAACAAAGAGACCAGATGACAAAAATAGAGGGGGGGGGGGGGTGGTTATGATGGAGATGGATGGAGGCGAGGGTAGGGAGGAGGACTAATAGCAGAGACGGAGAACCGAAACAAGTACTGATTAATAGTTTTGATTGGCTTATCAGCGTGTCCTTTTTCTGGTCCTCAGGGGCGGAAATGGGCTCGCACAGAGAAGTGAGAAACTGATCAGTCATTAATGTGGCTGACAGTTTGAAGATTTCTCAATAACAGAGGTGGCCTTGGCTCGCACACACTCCTTTAACTCATCACAGGCTGCCCACACACCCTCTGGCACACACACACACACACACAGCCTTCTTCTTCAAAGGAAAAAACAACAATAACTGATGCCCCTGAACGTACACCATGTCAGGCTTACACACACACAGCAAACTCTCGCCTGTGGCATTAAGGCCATCCTGCCACATCTAATAAACTTTAAGGATGGACTCAGTGGGCCATGGCAGGGTGTCCACTCTGCTCTTCTTAGGCAGCATCTGTCTTAAGCCTGATTCTCAACACGTCTGCCTGTTGTGTGTCTCAGGATGCGTAATCCGTGACTTCTTATGGCTCTTTCAATTTGTCCCAATTAACGTCCATCGATTGCCCATTTTGCCTGCGAGGAGCCGTCGCCTGTCTGCTTCATATTCAGCACCTCGCACAGTAAGACACTTTCACTTTAACAATGGATATCTCTTTCAGATGACCTGGTGTGACAGCAGACAGGGGGGGGGGGGAGGGGGGAGGGGGGAGGGGAGGGGTGTGTGTGTGTGTGCGAGGGTGTTGGCGTCTCTCACCAGAATTCTGTCCTCTGTTTTGCCGCTCCTCATGTCCTGCTTGATGGCTCGCACAAACTTAATGGCCTGCTTGTCCAGCACCTTCCTGATGCTCTCTGAGGGGAGAAAAGGGGGAGAAAACAGGAGAGTTAATTACATAACGTAAACACATAACAGAATGAAAAGCACTGCCCTCAGATGCACTCAGGAAAGCTGTAAAAAGCTTTTAACGGAGAAACTAATAAATTCAAATATGCAGCTGGGAAATAAATGGAAGGAGAACCCTGACTGGAGGGATGCACTGACTCTTTTCATCCCTTTATACCTCACTGCAGGGCTCAAGGATGGGTTGTTCCCTTATGTGTAAGGTAACATGATGTCACTATAAATGACCTGCTAACCTGAAAAAATATAGATTATTTTACGGAAGCAAATTAACACAGTTTAAAAAGGCATAATGGTGAAAAGATGGAAAATAACGGTTGATAGAAAAGATGAATATTAAGCACAAGGGGTTACAGTGGAAACAAAACGCCCTTGACAGTCTAGTGCAACTTTGTAAAAGTGAAATTACTGAATTTTATAACAGCGGTGACTGAAAAGAGGATTTTATTGGACAAGGCTGACACCCAATCTGCTTAATAAGGTCAGTAACTTTGCTAAAGAAGCATATTGGATCTATAACAGCCATGTTTGAATACCTGTGGGAGAGTTTGGAGTGAGACAGCCCCCTCCTCCACCACCATCATTTCCACACCAAGAACAGTTGGTTCTGACACATGGTCTTTTTCAGCAGAGAGAATAAAAAGGTCAAGGATGAATTGTCAGGCACAACATTTTAGCCCACACGGACATGAAGTGATCAGAAAAGGTTCGTACAGTTCTAATAGAATAAGGGAAAATTCTGCTGCTGATACCATACAAGCAGATGGATTGACAAATAGGCAGATCTGAAACAATTTGTGGGTCAATTGTTTATTCAAACGTCAGCAAGTTAACGCAACTATTTCGATTGTTTACTGATCATTTAAAGCTGCCGTTAGAAGGCATTTACTGGTGATTCAATACACTGAAATGAATACTGATGCCTCTTTCTGACCTGCAAAAGCAAAACAGACCATCAGGGAGATTTCAGATTCATCATTTCAAGATTCATCATTTCTTCATAATTGTTTTATATTCCTTTCACCCCTGCCGTGGGGAAAGTGTTAGACGAGCAAAATATCAACATCCTGCATAAAGAGAATTTTCAAATTTCTTTCCATGCCAAATTTTCATTGTGGGTGCACTTTAGAAATATGAAACACAAAAGGATAAGATAGGTATGGAGCTCCTGAAGTCCCAAAAAGCGCACAAGATTTGTTTTTTTTTTACTTTTTGGTACTTCAGGGGCTCCATACATAAGGATTCTTTGAATTTGATTGGACATTATATGTTCGTAGTAGGGGTGGGAATCATCAGTAGGGAGGCCCCATAATATGATTTTATCACGATACCTGAATCACGATACGATATTATTGCGATTTCAAACGTTTTCAGATATGCTGAGAATTGCAACCATGTAGAAGGCTGCATGAACTTCACAACCTGAACTGTTAGTATTTCAGTCTGATCACACTTAACCGAACACAAATACATACAACTGCAGTAATTTTCAAGAATGCAACTTGTTCAAAATGAATTGTGCAACCCCTTCAAGCATATTTGCTATTAATATAATAGAAATATCGATACTTTGTGGCCATGAGACGATACAATATCTGCACGCAAAATATTGTGATACTTAGCTGTATACATTTTTACCCCCATGTCAAAAAGTCGCCAAAATCTGCTCAACCAAAAAGTTCCTCACAGGAGCTTTGAGTTTGTTTTATGCAAAAATGGAAATAATGTAGCGTGATCTGCCTGAGACTTTTACATGTTTGCTGTAATTATTGGTCAAATGTTTTAGGAAACTGGACATCTTTGGGTGTTTGAAAGCTGATTGGACAGGCAAGCAACTTGAAACCTCCTGGTTAACGAGAAAATCTTTCCAGGTTTTGGGTAGAGCACCTCTTCATATAGCTGCTTTTCAACTGTGCAGATGTGAAGATGGAGAGAAGTGGGGTTTACCAGAACTCTCATCTATGCTTGAGGCTCGAGCCCACAGCCCCCACTCAGGTATCCACACTATAACAGATATGGCAGGTCACACTAAAGATAAAAACTAAACTAAACGTCTGCAGCCTAGTTGAAATGTGCATAATGAAGAAGATATCTCTAGATTGGCAATATCGTTTTCTATCCATCTTGAGTCCAATGTGCAAAGTTAAATGAGAGGAGCGCTCATTTCATTCAGTACTGTGCAGCCAGCAGGATTTCACTGGCCACACAAACCTTAGACACTTAATGCTGGGTGTTCTTAACTTCGTCACCCACCAGTAACCTTGCGCTGTTATAGTTACTTCTGGTCGTAAAGTAACTGTTCTTTGATTTATGGCAGTAGGAGGTGACTTTGCTTGGAAGTTGTCATAAAGCATTGAATCAGAATCTTGGCTATCTGAAAGCTTTTGTTTCATATAAATTGTACATGGACATGAGCTCGTATATTGCTTTTCTAGTCTTCAGACTCCACAAAGCACTTTTACACCGCAGGTCACACCTACACATTCACACACTGATGGTAGAGGTTGCTATGCAAGGTGACCATCAGAAGTAACCAATCCCAGTCATACACGTCTTGCTCAAGGACACATCGGACATGTTGCTGTAGTCGCTGCGACTCTACCAACTGAGCCACAGCCGCCCCAATATCTGCCATGCAAAACAACCTACAGTATTTGAATATAGCTGTGTATAAGAATAGTTCCCGGTATCGCAGTAAAATCCCCGCTGAGGTAATGATGATGCCGTCAATGTGATTTATCTTTGATTTCCAGATTAAGGACAGAATGGTAGCTTCTTTTTAAGGACAGCCACACAGGGATAACAGTCACAGAAACATGAAGACAGTTACAAAGACACAAACATGAGGACAGAAAACAACACACACACACACAAACACATGTATCCTCTAGCTGAAAAAGACTCTTAACTGGGCTATTTTTAGCCTCAGAGAAAGAAAATGACAGCCTGTTCTCCTCTCAATGGAACCGACCACTAGATGCAGGGCTGCCTTCTTTAGGGGCCTCTGCTCCACCTCAGCACACAACTGAACCCGCTGAGGCTCACTGATCCGCACCGGAGTCCTCCCCCATTTACATCTTCTCCTCCACAACCACCAGCATAATGCAACCTGCTCTTCGCAAACAGAATGTCAACCTATATCCTCAGACTGTGAAAACACGCACATATGCCTGCAAGCTTTGTGTGATATTCACTTTTCAGGCTAAATGGGAGCCCACCAGATGGAGAAACAGTGCGTCATGCTGTGTCACAATCTCCTAACTCCCTCACTCAAGATTCTCACTTTCCACATCCAAAAACAACTACGAAGTCTGCTCTCTAACACTTGAGCGAGCAGCGGTAGATGCAGGGAATACGGAGGAGGCAGGGATGGGGTGGAGGCAGGGCGCAGGTCACGCCGTCAGATCGAAGGGATTATCAGCCGAAGACAAACAGAGAGTTATTGACATTAAGCTCGGTAAGACGCAATCGTTTAAACCTTTTAACACAGTCTGTGATCACCCCCCCC